>NC_072388.2:620000-1230000 GCF_028885625.2 Pongo pygmaeus | reverse complement strand
TGGGGGTCACGCGCCGGACGGAAGGCCGCGCACACCCACCGCTCGCGGCGGCCGCGTCCCAACCCGCTGGGACGCCGGGCCCGGCCCGGCGGGATCCTCCCCCGACTCGGAAGGGGGAGGCGCGGGCCACACAGCAGGCGACGAGCCGCGCTCGGCCACCACCGCGGTGGCCGGCGGAACCCTCGCTCTCCCCACCCTCAACCCGTCGAGGGGGAAGCGGAGGAGGGTCCTCTGCGCGCGAGTCGCTACGGCAGCGCTACCATAAGGCAGAAGGAGACAGAGGCGGCAGGCTGGGAGATCCGGCACCCCAAAGCACACCTCTCTCAGATCGCTAGAGAAGGCTTTCTCACCGAGGGTGGGTCACACTCCCCACCCGCCAGTCGCCCCTCGTCGGGCCCGCAGAGGCGCTCGGGGACGCCCGGGGAAGGGAGGGGGCCTGCGGTACGAGGAGAAGCGCGCCTGCGGCGACCTCGAGCGTTTGCGGTCAGGGCGGGGGGCCCGGCAGGCTCACAAGGCCCCCCCCGTCCACCCGCCTCCTGCGTCGCTTCCGAGGCAAAGCCACGCACGCGACCGGTCGGAGGCAGAACGGCAGCCCCTCGGCGGCCGGCCGGCGCACGCGTCACCGGCCCGCGCCCGCCGCGATCGCTCACACGGCCCTCGCGCACCCGCCAGAGGGGAGCACGGGACGTGCGCTCGCCGGACCCGGCGGCGCCCTTCCCCGCGCGGGAGGGGCGCGCATCTCATCTCACTCGACCGCCTCGAACCCCACGCCGACGGGCTCCCCTCGGGACACACGCGCGGACACCGGAGGAGGGGACGCCGGGGGTGGGAGGGACACACCACCGCTCGGCCTCGGGCACCTGAGGGACAACCCGGAGCGCTCCAGGAGCACCGCAAAGGCCCGGGCGGAGCCAACGCTCGCGCGAAACCCCCGAGAGGGCAGCACGACGGGCCGGCGGGACGGCACCCCCACCGCCGCGGAGGGGGCCCGCCCGCAAGTCGATGACCGCGGGAGGCGAGAGCGAGGGGTGCCCGCCGCGTCAGAGGACCCCGCCGACCCACCCCGCGAAGCGGAGAGCGGGGACGGGACAGCCAGGTCAGGCCGGGTTCCGCACCCCACGCCTTCCCAACGCACCACCGGCAGGCGGACGGAGGAGAGGCAAGGGGCCCCCGCGGGCGGGGCGAGAAGAACGGTCCCATTCGCCACGAATGTCCGCCCCTCGCCCGTCGCGGCTCGGATCCGGCCCGGGAGAGCGTGACGTCACCACATCGATCACGGAAGAGCCCCCGGGAGCGGGGGGGTCGGCCAGCCGGCCGGCGAGCGAGCCGATCGGCCCCGGCCGTCCCCCGCTCCGGGGAAGGGGCGGCGGACAACCCAGCGGAGACGAGGACGCCTGACACGCACGGCACGGCACGGGGCCGACGGGGGTGGGGTTGTCACGGCCGCCCCGGGTGCCCGCGGCGGAGAGCGCACGGGGGCAGGGTAGCCCTCGCCGCCTTCCCCGCCGCCCCCGGGTGGGTCAGAGACCCGGACCCGGGCCGGCACCGGGAGTCGGGACGCTCGGACGCGCGAGAGAGCAGCAGGCCCGCGGGCCCCAGCAGCAGGCGGCTCGAGCGGGAGCAGGGCCGGCTAGCCGGGTCAGCGGTGGGCCAGAGTCCCGCACGCATCCGGAGGCCCAACCTCTCCAGCGACACAGGTCGCCAGAGGACAGCGTGTCAGCAATAACCCGGTGGCCCAAAATGCCGACTCGGAGCGAAAGATATATCTCCCCCGGGGGCAGGAGGCCCGATCGCCGACCACGCCGCCGGCCCAGGACACCCACGACACGGACATCTGTCCCCAAAATCGCCACCATCGCAGCCAGACACGGAGCACCCGGGGCCCCCTGGTCGACCCCAGGACACACGCGGGAGCGGCGCCGGGCCAGGGAGGCCCTCCCGGCCGCCCGTGCCACACGCACGGGCCGGCCCGTGTCTCCAGAGCGAGGCCCGGAAGCAGTTTCGGCCGGCCCCCCTTGCGATCGGGACACACGAGGGACCGAAGGCCGGCCAGGTGTGACCTCCCGGGCCGCACGAGGGCTCGGGGAGCGCTCTCCGACTCCGCACGGGGACTCGCCAAAAAGGATCACGGCGGAGGGACCGCGGCCCGGCCCGGGGACCGCTCCCCGGCACCCGGGGGACGGGGGCAGGACGGTCCCCGGCTCCCCACGGGGACCCGGAAACACATTCGGCCGCCGCCTCAGACGGCCAGGACGCGCGCGGGCCCGCGACCGAGCCGGGAAGGGCGTCCCCGGCCTCCCGCGCCACGCGCGGTGGGTCCCCGCGGGTCGCGGCTCGGGCCTCGGGAGCTGCGGCGCGCTGGTCGACCGGCCCGGGCGGCCCCACGGCCCGGCTCGGGCCCAGAAGCGCAGCGACAGCCTCTCCCCCACATAAACCTGCACGCCAGAGCTCTGACTCACAAGCGACGCGCCACAGCCCTGGCGCCACCGGGCCAGCCGGGCTGACGACCGCGGGCTTTCCGGAGCTCTGCCTGGCTCACAGCGGGGACGGTCCCCTCCCTCGGCAGCTGCCACCGCAGCTCCGGAAGCCAAGAGCACGATCTAACAGCGGCCGCCAGATGGAGCCCGACGACCGTCGCGAACGTCAGCGAGACCGATCCGGACGGCTGGCAGGGCGGCCCGTGGACCGCCAAAGCGAAACCGTGAGTCGAGAAGCCCTTCCCGAGGCCGAAAACGCAGCCCCTCTCCCCCAACCCCACAGAAACGCCTCCCCAAAACGTGTCCCCGCATCGACCGCGACAGAGTCAGAAGACAACCCACGGCGTCTGGGTGTTTGGAGATGCATCTCGGAGGGAGGGAGGGAGGGAGGGAGGGAGGGAGGGAGGGAGGGAGAAAGAACCCACAAGGAAGGACTCGGTCGCGGGTCGCTGCGGACACAGGGAGAGGCAGAACGCCTAGGCTCTTCCAGAATCCACACAGAGACAGACAGAGGGAGAGAAAGACGGAGGGAGGGAGAGAATGGAGAAAAGAGACAGATGGTGAAAGGGAAGGAGGGAGGGAAGGGAGCAGGGAGGGAGGGAGGGAGGGAGAGAGGGAGGGAGGGAGGGAGGGAGGAAGAAAGTGGAGAAAAGAGAGACCATCTAAAAAACAGAGATACGGAAAGAAAACTTCTTAAACGTTCCATTTTTTCAAAGACAGGTGGAGAGGAAAGAAACACGAAAAGGAGAGAAAGAAGGAGGAAAGAAACGAAGGAAAGAGGGGAAAAGAAACAGAGAGGAAAGAAAAATGAAGGAAAGACAGGGAACGAAAGAGAAATAAGACACGAAAGAAAAAAGAACAGAAAGAGAGAGAGAAGGAAAGGAAGAGAGGAAGAAACACGTAAAGGAGGAAAGAGAGGAAGAAAGGAAGGAAGAAACACATCAAGGAGAGAAAGGAAGGAAGAATCACATCAAGGAGAGAAAGAAAGAAAACAGGGATAAATATGCCCGTTTATCTATAAATACAAACACAACACTCTTCACACATAAGCATAGACGTATTCATCTACCATCGTTTCTTCACGTAGCAACGTATATTTATATTTCATAAATTTATAGAAGCGTATCTCTACACACGTGCTTTGCATAAGCGTACTTCTATACAATACATACATCTGTCGCGTATAAACGTACTTCTCCGTACGTCCACGTAAACATCTATAGTTATATACAAACGTATGAAAACACTTATATTTCTAAATAAAAGTGAGTACATAGAAACGAAACAAATAAAACATACGACGAACCGAGTCCACAGGCAGGGCGCGGTGGCTCACGCCTGTCATCCCAGCACTTCGAGAGGCCGAGGCGGGCGCATCACCTGAGGTCGGGAGTCAGAGACCAGCCCGGACAACGTGGTGAAACCCCGTCTCTACTAAAGATACGAAAATCGGCCGGGCGTGGAGGTGCATCCCTGTCATCCCAGCTACTCAGGAGGCCGAGGCAGGAGAATCGCTTGAACCCGGGAGGTGGAGGGTGCGGTGAGCCAAGATCGCGCCATCGCACTCCAGCCTGGGACACTTAAGAGTGAAACTCTGTCTCAAAGAGACGGAAGAGAAAGAGAGAGAGAGAGAGAGAGAGAGAGAGAGAGAGAGAGAGAAACAGAAAGAGAGAGAGAGAAAGAAAGAGCGAGAAAGAAAGAGAGAGCGAGAAAGAAAGAGAGAGAAAGGAAAAGAAAAAAAGAGCAAAAGAAGAAAGAGAAAGAAAGAAAGAAGGAAGAAAGGAAGGAAGGAAGAAAGAAAGAAGGAAGAAAGAAAGGAAAGAAGGAAGAAAGAAAGAAAGAAACAAAGAAAGAAAGAAAGAGAGACAGACAGACAGACAGAGAGAGAGAGAGAGAGAGAGGCCGGGCACGGTGGCTCACGCCTGTCATCCCAGCACTTTGGGAGGCCAAGGCAGGCGGATCACCTGAGGTTGGGAGATGGAGACCAGCCTGACCAACGTGGGGAAACCCCGTCTCTACAAAAAATACAAAATCAGCCGGGCACGGTGGCACACGCCTCTAATCCCACCTACTAGGGAGGCTGAGGCAGGAGAATCGCTTGAACCTAGGAGGCGGAGGTTGCGGTGAGCCGAGATCGCGCCATGGCCCTCTGGCCCGGGCAACAAGCGTGAAACTCTGTCTAAAAAAAAAAAAAAAAAAAAGAAAGAAAGAAAGAAAGAAAGAGAGAAGGAAGAAAAAGAAAGAAAGAAAAGGCAAGGCAAGGCAAGGCGAGGCAAAGCGAGGCAAATCTACCCGCTTTCACTACATCCGGGGAGAATCAGGAAAGTCCCCACCAACGACAAGGCCTAAAGGGGAGCCGCCATCTGTAAAACCCGAGCAGAAGGGTCCACGCGGGTTAAAGACACGAAGAAACACAAGGAAACCACCGACCAAGGAGAAGGACCATCTGGCCCAGCCAGGGTCTGTCTCCTGAGGTCGTCTGGGCAACCAGGGACCGGGACGGAGGGAGGGCGGGACTCCGAACCTCCGTCTCGAAAAACAAATCCCGCTCATAAAATAAAATTCCGTTAAAAAAAGAAAGTACGCATCGTTCCTAACGTGTCTGGTGCCTCGAAAGGCGAGAGGGGTCTGTGTACGTCACTGTGGGGGGGGGGGTTCTCTTTTTTTTTTTTTTTTTTTCTTTTTTCCCGGAAACTCACTTTTTAAGTATTTTCTTTCATGTCAGTTTTATTTTCCTTTTGTCTTCAAGTCCAGAGTCAGAAACATCGCGATATCCCGTCTCTACTAAGATACGAAAATTAGCGCGGCCTTATGCCGAGCGCCTGTAATCCCAGTCACTCAGCAGGCTGCGACTGGAGATCGCTTCAACCAGAGAGATGGTTGTTGCAGTGATCCGAGCGTGCACCACTGCATTCCAGCCTGGGTGGCTGAGTGAGACTCTGTCATAAAAAGAGAAGAAATGCGAAGACACAAAAAAGTACAGACCAAAATACTGCATTGTTTCAGAACCTTCCCCCAAAAGACCCGAAACCCCCTGACTCAGGTGAAGGAGGTGATGTTTCGATTTACTTCTCTCTCTCTCTTTCTCTCTCTCTCTTTCTCCCCTCACTTTTATTTCTTGTTGAAGCATACATGTGCAAGTTTGTTACATAGGTGAACTTCTGACTGGGGGGTTCAGTGTGCAGATGATTTCGTCTCCCGGATACTCAGCGCCGGAAACTATGTCACCCGGGTACTCACAAAAACCCGACAGTTTTTGTGTTTTGTTTGCTTTGCTTTTTCCTGAAGCTGTCTCTCCTTCCACACCTCCTCCCTCAAGTAGGCTCCTGCGTCTCTCATCCCCCTAGTTCTTCCCACGCATTCTCATTATTTAGTTCCCACTTATGGGTGAGGACACGCAGTATTCAGCTGATTGTTGCTTTCATCTTCGGTGGTGGTGATGAAAGAGGCATGACACTAAATCGAACCTTAGGACGCTCCCCTCCATCCCCACCACACCCCCTCCCCACACACACCCTCTTTCCTGCACCCCCTCCTGAAACCCAACAAAGGAAGAAAAACAAAAATTAAAGTTAGAGGTCATCCTCCAAGGCGGTCAAGAAGGGGGATCTCAAAGGGTGTGCAAGCTACGGGGGTCGAGGTATATCGTGGCCTAGGTAGCAAAAATAAGGGACCGACTTTCAAGCCCAACCGCACCCCCTAATCCTCAGCTATCGCTTTGGACTTCATCCAAGGAAGGCTGGTCTCAAGGACTCCAGACCTACCCTCTCTGGATTTCTAGAGGATAAGATGTTACGGCCGGACGCGGGGCTCACGCCTTTAATCTCAGCACCTTGGGTGGTTCGCCTCAGGTTTGGGGTTCTAGACTAGCCTGACGAATATGGAGATACCCAGTGTCTATTAAAAAAAAAAAGCCAGGCGTGCGGTGTGTGCCTGTGGTTTCAGCTACTCGAAAGGCTGAAGAATTGAAAATCCCTTGAACCCAGGCGACGGATGTTGCGATGAGCTGATGTCGTGCCACTGCAATCCAGCCTGGGCAATAAGAGCGAAACTCCACCTGAAAGAAAAAAAAAAAAAAAGAAAAGAAGATGTTAAGAAGTATAGTTTATATCAATCGGCTCTCATTGTACCTTGAGAGATTCAGAAAATCGCTACTTAATGACAGAAGAAAACACCAGCTAACATGTTTTGGGGAAAATACACGTTTTCCTAAAATTGGTAAAATCTACTTCACCTGAATAAAGATAAGTAAAGTAAACAATACAAACAAAACAAAACACTAAAACAAACATGGGCCAAGGCATTTTTTGTGGAAATATTATGTGAGCAAATTGTTACATTTTAGAAAGAGTTTCTATCTTGGGCAAATACCAATAATGCCCAGGGTAGAGCTTTGAAAAGTGGCAGCGTGCACCATTGTGAGGGTTGAAATCCGTGTGGCTCACTCCTTTCATCACAGCACTTTGGGAAGTTTGGACGGGCAGATACCTGGAGGTCATGAGTTCAAGAGCAGTCTGGGTAACAAAATAAAATTCTGACTCTACTAAAAAGGCAAATGTTAGCTGAGTATGGTGTCAGACAGAATTATGTTCCAAGAGGAAGCATCCCAAATATCCATGGTCCCCAGTCAAGAAATGAACTGAGTTTACAAATTCGTAGTGTCATTGCTGACTCAAAAGGTGAGAGGTGTATGTTTGTGTCACTGTGGGCCTCTATTTTTTTCTTGGAAACTCATTTATTTTTAATTACTTTTTTTTAGATGGAGTCTGACTCTGTCACCCAAGCTGGAGTCCAATGGCATGATCTGGGCTGACTGCAACCTCCACCTCCCGGGAGGTTCAACAGATTCTCCTTCCTCAGCATATCGAGTAGCTGGGACTTGACGTGCGTGCCACCACACCTGGCTAATTTTTGTATTCTTCGTAGAGACAGGGTTTGACTATGTTGGCCAGGCTGGTCTTTAACTCCTGACCTCGTAATCCTCCCACCTCCACCTAGAAAACCGCTGTGATGACAGGAATGACGCACTGCACCCAGCCTACTGGTTTATTTTTAAAAATAGCAATTTGGGTAGGGAGCAGTGTGTCACGCCTTTCTATATCAACCAACATTCTTTCTCGTGTCTGATGACCTGGGGCCTCCCAGCACTTTGGGAGGCCGTGGCCACAGGATTCCTGGAAATTGCAGTTCAAGAGCGGCCTGGGCAACGTGGTGAAACCCTGTCTTTACTAAAAAGGCAAAAGTTAGCTAGTTATGGTGGCACGCACCTGTTATCCCAGCTACTCGATAGGCTAAGACAAGAGAATCGCTGGAACCTGGGAGGCGGAGGTTGCAGTGACCCGATACCGCGCCATGGCCTGACGAACAGAACAAGACTCCATCTCAAATAAATTAATAAATACGTTAGTTAATCGAAAAGTATCAAAAGAAAACTGCAAGGAAGTGGCGGGAATGCACGGGAAGGCTTCACGCGTTCCTAAAGGTCAGAGCCGAAAAACAGTACCATCAGGTTGAGATACAGGCCATTCTGAATCTCTTCTCACTGTGCTCAACTAATACCAAAGAAGGGCAGGTTTCCATACCGCCCGTTCATCATCACCGCTCTTGTCAGGTATAATTGCAGAGTCATGACTACACAGAGCTCTCTCAACCCACCAACTGCGTCCGTACTTTTATGAGTCCAGTTGGAAGAATAAACAGGGCACTTAGCAAAGTAATCATCGTATGTTCCTTGGTCTCCCATGTCTGTCATGAAACCAATCAAATTCGTGGTCCACTTTTTCCCCGCCCTTCGAGCGTTCACAGAGCACCGAAATACAAGAACAGTGAGTGCATTTTATGCGACAAATAGGAAAAACACCAAAGTGAAAGTCACAGAGGCTTAGGATACACAGGGAGATACAGAATAAGGAGACTGTTCCAGTATCCACACAAAGGCAGACAGACAGTGGGATGGAAAGAAATGAAGAAGAGAGAGAGAATAAGGAAGATAAAGAAAAAAATATAGACAGACAGAGATGTAAAGGGAAGAGAGATGAAAAAGAAAACCGAAAAACATAGAAACAGAAAAAAAAAAGAATGAGAAATGAGAGAAAAAAGGGGGGAAGAAAAAGAGACAGAACACAAATAAAAGACAGAAAGAGAAAGAAAAAAAGAGAAAAAATGAAAGAAATAAAAAGAAGGCAGGGCATCGTGGTTCACACCTATAATCCCAGCATTTTGGGAGGCGGAGGTGGAAGAATTGCTGGAGCCCAGGAGTTTGAGACCAGCCCTGGCAACACAGTGAGACCCCGTCTCTACTGAAAAAGAAAAGACAAGAAAAAAATCCGGGCATCGTGATGGCAGGCACCTGTATCCCCAGATCCTTTGGAGCCTGAGGTGAGAGCATCGCTTGGGCTCGGGAGGTGGAGGCTGCAGTGGGCCTTGGTCAAGCAAATGCTCTGCAGTCTGTTGCCCAGGCTGTCCTGAACTCCCGAGCTCTAGCGAACTGCCCGCCTCAGCCTCCGAAATTGCAGCCGCCACAACCAACGGTCCTGAAGGTGTCACTGACAGATTTTAGTATACAGGGTGTTTCGCTATATTGCGAACTTGAACCCAGGAATTTGAAGCTACAGTGACCCAAAGTCGCGCCACTGCACTGCAGTCTGGGTGATAGAGCAAGGCTCCATCTCTAAATGACTAGATAAATAATGAAAACAATAACAATAATGACAATAATACAAAGAAATAATAACAAACAACAATAATAATAAACTCGTGGGAGTGAAAAAATATAAAAGGTCATACACATCACAATTAATTGTAGTTAATTTCAAATAAATTTTTTTCTTTAACCTGTTTCTGTTACTTTATGAAACACTTACACTGGAGGGCAATGGCATGAACACGGCTCACTTCAGCTTCAACATCACAGAATTAAGTGATCCTGTAGTCTCAGCCACTTGGAAGGCTGAGATAGGAAGATCACCTGAGGGAGCCCTGGAAAGTCTAGGCGGCAGTGAGCCGAGATTGCATTCTTACACTCTAACCTGCCTCAAAAATATAAATAAATAAAAGGTAAATATAAAACCACAGCAACTTCAGTGTGTAGAAAGAGGAGCAAGAAAAGTAAAAGAAAAACAAAACGAAGAGCAACTGAAAGTACTGTGGAAACAATTGGAGAGGAAGAAACAACGCAAGGAATAAGTGACACCAAGTGAATGTGGGCGGTACTGCTGCTGACCAAAGTTATATGGTCTACTTTAGAAATCCCAAGTTGACGGTCAAGTCCAACGCTTGCCGCCGACATCAGGTGGACACGGCGACCCGAGACCTGAGGATTGGGGCCTTAGGCCCTGGTCCCTGGTCTTCCAGGCAGAGAAGCTGACGGCCGTGTCAACTGGATGTTGCTTGCTTCCCACAGGCGGTCGACTTGCGGGCTGATCGAGAAGCCAAATGCCAGCATCTAATCGATCGGGTCCACCCTAAAGGCCAAATGAGGTGCTCGCGGACGGAAGCGGTCAGAACCAGTTGGAACCTTATCACACAGAACCGGCCCAGCTTTGAGGCCATCTAACTCGGCAGACCTGCCAGCCATTCTCGCGCAGTCCGCTGGCTGACCCGGGCAGCGGAGACCAGTGAAGACACAAGGGTGGTGACTGGCTACTCTCATCCCAGCGCACCTGGGGCGGGGAGAGGGACTGTGACCCCAACGGCCGCCCACGGGCACGCGCGAACACTACTCGGACAGGGACTGCAGGGGCACAACCTCTGACACCCGCGCCTCAGCCATTCGCACCAAGCTCAAAGAATCCGTTCCCAACCCGAGGAGGATTCCCAGCGGGGTGGGGGAAAGAAGCTGAATCAGAGAGGTGGAACATCGAGCAGGGGCGCCAACCCTACCTCGGCAACTCCCGGCGCTGTATCTTGGGAACCCCGCTGGTGGGGCCGACGCCTCCCAAATGCACGGCGGGCTCCAATGAACTCTCGCGAGAGACAGCCGCAGCCTGTCCCGGGGCTCGGGGGCTGGTGGGCATGGGCAGGCCCGGGACCTTAGTCCCCGCTGGCAAAAGCAGGGAAGAAGGAAGGTAGACGGCGAGGGCTGAATTACACAGGACACGCCACAAAGCCGGGTTTCCCGCACACTGGTTTAGAGACACTTGGGTGGAGGGCTGACTTTCAATAGGTTGCAGTGAGGGAGCTGCCATGCTCCATAGGAAACCCTGACCCGGAAGCAGGGCGTTTACGAATAGTTTAGTATCAGATTCCCCATAAACGTGTTATGTGATGGGCCAGGGAGCAAAGGCCTTCCTAGCTGCACCCCGTTTTTTAGGACGAGGGGCTCCCGGCACCGGAGCCAGGTCTCGGCGCGCAGTGGGGCGGAGCGTCCGGCCGGTGGGAAAGGCGGGGGAAGAGCTATCTGAGGCCAACCGAGGCTTGCCGGCGCTGCTGCATCCTCTCTTCTGGGCGGGATTCTGACTTAGAGGCATTCAGTCATAATCCCACAGATGGTGGCTGCTCACCTTTGGCTCCCCAGCCAAGCACATACACCAAATGTCTGAAACTTTGGTTCCTCTCATGCTGAGCAGGATTACTATGGTAGCAACACATGGACAACAACACATGTGGAACACACGCAGTAAAACTAACCTGTCTCACATGGGTCTAACCATGATGCTTTCCCGGGCATGCAGTCCGCTTTTAGGTGAATCCATTCCACTTTGCCTTGCCCTTCAGAAAGAAAAGAGAACTCGCTGGCCGCAGAGGCTCACGCCTGTAATCCCGGCATATTGAGAGACTGAGGCCGACGGATCACCTGATGTCAGGAGTTCGACTCCAGCGTGGCCAACATGGTTAAACCCTGTCTCTATGAAAATACCAAAATTAGCTGGGCATAATAGTGGGTGCCTGTAATCCCAGCTACTCGGTAGGCTGAGGCAGGTTAATCGCTTGAAACCAGGAGGCGGATGTTGCAGTGAGCCGAGATCCCTCCATTGGGCTATCTAAGCGAGACTCCATCTCAAAAAAGAGAGAGAAAAAAAAAGAGAAAAGAAAAGATAACTCTGTCTAGGGCTCCCATTTGCTTTTGCAGAATCAGAGAGTGTGATTGCAGGCAAGGGTTGAGGGGAGGGTTCAGGGGAAAAAAGGAGGAGGGGCAAAGGCTGGAGGCACAATAGCTCACTCTGGAATGTTTCCAAGTTTGGTGGGGACAGCTTATGAAACAAGCTGACTCTGGAAATTACACAGAATTCATAGTATTATTTCTTCTTTGAAAAGTGAGCGGTTCATGACTTTTTTCTCAGCATGTATTCCTTTACTTGTAGTAAGTGCCATTTAGTTTCATACAGTTTACATACCACTGCTTTCATTGTATCTGCAGAGATTTAGGATAGTTTTTGTTAATAATGAGTCCTAGGGTGACGCTACAATGCACTTTCCGTTCTGAACCCTGAAAACTTCAGACAGGTCTCAGTTAATTTAGAAAGTTTGTTTAACCAAGGTTCAGGACGCACACCCGTGACACAGCCTCAGGAGGTTCTGAGGACATGTGCCTAAGGTAATCAGAGAACATTATCGTTTTATACATTCTAGGAAGACATGAGACATCAATCAACGTATGCAAGATGAACATTGGTTCGGTCTGCAAAGGCGGGACAACTTAGCAAAGGTGGGAGAACTCAAAGCGAGGAGGGGACTTCCTGGTCACAGGTAGTTAAGAGACAAATGGTTACATTCTTTGGAGTTTCTAATTAACCTCTCCAAAGGAGGCAACCAAATATGCATTTATCGCTTGAGACCAGGAGGCGGATGTTGTAGTGAGCGGAGATCGCTCCATTGGGCTCCAGCCTGAACGTCTGAGCGAGACTCCATCTCAAAACAGAAAAAAAAAAAAAAAAAAGAAAAGAGCAGAGGAGTGACTTTGAATAGAATGGCAGGGTGGCCCTAAACAGTTGCCAGCTTGACTTTTCCCTTTACTTTAGTGATGTGGAAGCCCCAGCATTTATTTTTCTATCACACAATTTTTAAAACCCACGTAGAAGTCTTCATGCTGATTTAAAAAAAAAAAAAAAAAGGAAGAAAGTAAAGCAAATGATAGGCCAGGCGCCCTGGCTCACGCCTGTAATCCCAGCACTTTAGGAGGCTGAGGTGCTTGGATCACCTGAGGTCAGGACTTCGAGACCAGACTGGCCAACATGGAGAAACGAAGTCCTTACTAAAGATACAAAAATTAGCTGAGCGTAGTGGCGGGCGCCTGTAATACCAGCTACTGGGAAGGCTGAGGTAGGAGAATCACTTGAACCTGGGAGGGAGAGGTTGCAGTGAGCCGAGATGGCGCCATGGCACTTCAACCTGGGCTACTAGAGCGAAACTGTCTCTCTCTCTAAATAAATAAATGAATAAATAAATAAATAAACAATCAGGCCCAGCCAGGTTGGAGGTTTCCTATGTAAAAAGGCATAGGGGGAGGGAGGGAAGGAGTGCCTCAGAGGTCAGGGTGGGGCCCAAGGGAAACCAGTTTTCCCTGGCTGTGCACAGGCGGCCAGTTTTGGTGTGATGCTTCCATTTTCAATAACAGTGACCGCTAGGTGACGCCAAATGACAACCGAACGACATGCCAGCCTGGAATGAGTGGGGTCCCTGGTTGAGGGTTTGTCGAGGAAGGAGAAGGAGATGGAGGCACATGGGATCGCCTGTGTTCTTATCTCTCTTGGATTACGTTTCCGGGCACGGGACACCCTCCCAGACAGTCCCCACAGCTCTTCAACCAGTGTCCCTGGGGAAAAGATTATCAGTTCTCAGAAAACATTCAGACAGGCACGCACATGCGCTCACATGAGCACATGAAAAGTATGCAAATTTACATCGTGATAGTGAGCTTTATTTTGCAAAATGTCTTCGTGATGCATTTCATTACATGGTATTGTTTAAAACATCAAATTATAGGAGTGAGAACAGTGTCTCATGCCTGTAATCCCAGGACTTTTGGAGACCAAAGGGTGGAGGATGGATAGAGACCAGGAGTTTGAGACTAACCTGGACAACATATCGAGACAGATTACCACTACTTAAAAATATTGCCCAGCATTGTGGCACATGCCTATATTCTCAGCTACTCAGGAAGCTGAGGCAGGAGGATTGCTTAAGCCCAGAATTCAACGTTGCAGTGAGTGAGCCGTGCGCAGGCGACGAGAGCTTTTTCTGTTCTGTACGGCTTACATTTTCAATAATGGTCGCCGCTAGGTGTCGCCCAAAGACAACCAAAACACTTGTTATCCTGGACTCCGTGGGATGCCTGATGGAGGGGTTGGCGAGGAAGTGGGAGGAGACGGAGGCACACGGGGTCGCCCATTTTCTCGTGATTCCCCTTGGACAACGTTTCTGGGTGCAGAGCATTCTCCCAGAAAGTCCCCAAAACTATTCAACCAGAGCTCCTGAGAAAAAGAGTCGCACTCTCTGCCCATCGGATCATATGGAATTTCCATTTATCCATTGAGAAGAATGCTCCATTGGAGTGTGGCGCAGGTTGCGGGTAGAGGCAGGGGCTGCCTCAGATAGAAGTCCAGTCTACAGAGTTTCACAGTAGACCCTAGGTTCAATCTCTCACAAACTCAGAGTAACAATATCTGTCACTGTAGAATGAAGTGCATGAAATGCGTGCTCCAAAGAAAGCGTTTCACAGAGATGATTTGCACACTTATTCTTGTCCTTAGGCCACTTGTTTCTTCCAAAATACCCATTAATCAATCGTTCACCCTCTCTTGAACCAGTTAGGAATCTTGTTCTATGAATCCTGGAGTTTCAATATTTGATATCATCAGAAGAACGTGAATGCTATCCTAGCCTGGTAGCAATAAGTTACCATTTCTCAGAAAACACGCACCTACGCACACAAGCAAGTATGTATACATACACATGCACGCGTCATATCTATACAATTTTACACCGTGATAGTGAGCTTTCTTTCCCTAGATAACTTCGTAATAGGTTTCACTACGTAGTATTGTTTAAAATATCTAATTATAGGTGGTGAGTGTGGTAGTTTATGCCTCTAGTCAAAACAGTTTGCAGGCAAAGCTGGGAGAATTGCTTGACGTGGGGAGTGTGAGACCAGCCTGGAAAACACAGCAAAATCTAATCTCTACTAAAAATAAAACAAAATTAGCTAGGCGTTGTGGGGTGCACCTATAGTCTCAGCTACTTAAGAGGTTGAGGCAAGGATTGCTTAAGACCAGTTTGAGATCCTGTGATACCCACTCCCGCAGCACTGCTGTGGCCCATGAATTGGCTACATGGTCAATGACATGCAAGGAACATGATTACATAATTCATGGCAAAAACAAAAAAAAAAAATAGAAAAAATTTTGTGGATAAACCTCTCTCATTGGGTAAATTTCATAAAGATGTGTCTGTTCTATATGAATGCCTACCAAGGGGTACCTGCATCAGAGGAGGATTTTGATAATGATGTGGACAGAATGTCTTGTTCTGTGAGTATGCGTCATTCTTACTTCCCTGTAAACCCCATCATCACCCAGTGGGTTTATAAACAAGGTGAACATAGCAGAATAGAAGCAATGCACGGGCTAAGCAACATGAACTTTGAATCCCAAAGGCCAGTCTGACTACAGTCAATTCTGAATATTTAATTTGACAGCAGCACAGACCTACACTGAGTCTTTGATATGGCATCATTTCCAGGGTGATTCACCAGGCACCTGGTAGTAAATTTATTACATTGAATAACTTTTATAATATAGGGGGCAACAACTTGTACTCACTGCAGTAGGCTCTTACTATACATATAAATTTGCTTTCCCTGCGTGGAATTCTGCCAAAACTACCATCCATGGACTCACAGAATCCCTCATCCATCCCCATGATATTCCATTTAGCATTGCTCAGACCCAGAAACTCACTTCACAGCCAAAGTGTAGCAGTGCGCTCATCTTCACAGAACTCAGTGGACTTATCATGCTTTCCATTATCCGGAAGCAACTGGCTTAGTAGAATGATAGGTTTGTCAGCACTTCCAGCCACCCTAAAACCTATATCTCCCTGTGCACCCTAGGGGACTACACAGAATGGTCAATTAGATACCTATATCCAACGGAACTATATGCATTTGTGTTCCCCCATCCAAATCTCCAATCTTATGTAGTTTAAAATTTAAAGTTGCTGAAGTTAGCTATAGACAAAGGGAAAAAGTTAGAAGTGCAGAGGGTGGGCTCCTTCATGTGGGTAAAGGAGAGACTTACAAGACCTGTTTAATGTAGCTTTTAGCAGCCTTTTGGCTGCTCACAGCTGAACCACATGAACTTCTAGTGTTTTGGACTCATCCAAGCCTCAGCATTAGCTTTAAGAGCTCCTTGATCTTTCCAGCAAGAGAAAAATGAACATGCAAAGCTCTCAGGCTCATTGTTATAATCCTCTCAAAGATCAGCCTCATTAGCAGACAGCAGAGTCTTGATCCCTTGTTTCACCAAACTAACCAGTTGGCTAAGAGAATTTGTTGTTGGTCCTATGGAACTTCTCATATCCCTTGCAAGCTCTTCAAGTATTTGTGTCTTTTCCCATTTCAGAAAGTTGTGTTTATCTCGGCATCCCATTCTCATCTCCAAAATTAAATTATTGTGAAGGATCTAATATTTTATCCTATTTGTAAACCAACCTATTAACCTTTCATTTTCATGGATGCTGGTAGAAGGCATGAGACACAGAAGTATGAAAAAAATACCTACTATTTACTGCCTACCTGGAGGCAAAAGCCTCATATTTGTATTAGTTCTCCTTGTCCATACTACATTTTTTAGAGGGATTTCAAAAGGCTCAGATAGACATTGCACATGGGGAAGATTAGTGTCACAGCTGAGCAGACTCAAGACTAAGAAACCTCAATCTTTTTAAAGTAGGTTACATGCAAACCTGTCCAACCTTTGTCTCACAGAGAAAAATTGTCTTCATTATTGATTGAGTAATTTATCTGCCATCACCTGAAGAGAAAAACTACTACCCTTTTTCCAGGTTATTTGTGTACAAAAATCTTTGAAAAATAGCCTGGAACAGGACAGGTATGTGATGTAAGACACAACAAAAACAAACTCAAGAGACGTTTGGAGAACTACATCTCAGTAGCATGCATCTTTTCCATTAAATGTTGCACTAAGCAATCCTGTATGAAAAAAATCCATTGAAGACTTTGGACATGAAGACTAACTTTGGTTGTTTTGTGTTGTGGGTTTGTTCAGGTGATTCTCCTGTGTCAGCCTCCAACGTAGCTGGGAATACAGGCTTCCACTACCACGCTCAACTTATTTTTGTATTTTTGGTAGAGGCGGGGTTTTACCATGTTGGCCATGATGGTCTCGAACTCCTGATCTCAGATGGTCCGCCTGCCTTGACCTCACAAAGTGTTAGGAATATAGGCATGAGCCACTGTGCCCGGCCCCAGAAATGAAAGCTCTACGTGTGCAGTAATGTAATTCTGACTGATAAATGACAGGTGAGAGTAAGTGAAAATCTAACACAATTCAACATTTTTACATATTTAGACACATTGAAATTGGTTAGCTTATTAGAAAAGTTAAATGACTACCAGTATTTACAGTATACTTATTCTGAATGAATTGCTAATCTAGATTTGAGAGATGAAATAATTATTTTTACAACACAGAAACATGAAGTGCATTTCCATATACCAACAATGAACAATTTGACAGTAAATTAAGAAAACAATTGTTGCAACAACATTAAAATAATATAATTCTTAGTAATAAATTTAATAAGGAGGTAGATATCTTGTACAATAAAAAATAGAGGATCAGAATGTTTATGAAAAAAACTAAAAAGGACTTAAATAACTGGCAACAAATTCCACGTTCATAAACCGGAAGAATTAATGAAGTTAAGATGACAATACTACTACCCAAAGTAGTGTACAGATGTACTGTTATCCCAATTTGTAATTTTTCTGCAAAAGCAGAATAATTTTAGTTATTCTACAAAAGCAAAATAACTCATTTAAAACTTCATATGAATTTGAAAATCCTCTGAATGTACAGAATAATCTTGAAAAGAAGAACAAAATTTGATGGCTCACAATTTTAAATTTGAAAACGTACAAAGCTACAATAATTATAACAGTTTGATAGTGGCATAAGAACAATTGTAGAGATCAAATAAATAAAATAGATAATCCAAAAAATCCTTGCGTAAATTATTGATTGTCTTTTGACAAGGATGCCTTAACCATTATGTGAAGAAAAGGAAAGTTTGTTCCACAAGAAATGCTGGGAAAACAAGTCCACGTTTAAACCAGTAAAGTTGAATCTTTATCACATTCCAAGTACAAAAATTAAGTAAAAATAGAATAAAGACATAAAAATAAGTGTTAAACTTTATGGTTTCTAATGGTTGTTTTTATTGATGTGGGGTCAGTACGAACATGAACACCTTTATACACACAAACTAGAAAACTTTCAAGGAATAGATGCATTCCTAGATATGCACACTCTCCCACGATTAAGCCAGGAAGACAAAGATTTCCTGAACGGACCAATGAAAAGCTCTGATATTAAATAGGTAATAAGTAGCTTGCCAATCAAAAAAATAAAAGCCCTGGACTTTATGGATTTACAACCAAATTCTACCAAATGTACAAAGAAGAGCTGGTACAATTCCTACAGAAACTATCCCCAAAAATTGAGGAGGAGGGTCTCCTCTCCAACTCATTCTATGAGGACAGCATGATCTTGATACCAAAACCCGGCAGAGACACAACAAAAACAAAAAATTAGCCGGGCTAATTTTTTTGTATTTTTAGTAGAGACGGGGTTTCACCATGTTAGCCAGGATGGTCTCTATCTCCTGACGTCGTGATCTGCCCGCTTCAGCCTCCCAAAGTGCTGGGATTACCGACGTGAGCCACCGCGCCCGGCTTCTATTTCTAGTTTTCTATTTTAGTCATTTTATAGAAATATAATATTATAATATGTGACCTTTTTTCTTTGGCTTTTCTCATTGAGCATGTTTTTATTATTTATCCATGTTGTAGCACATACCAGTGCTGTATATATTTTTATGGCTGACTAATATTCCATTGTATAAATAATATCATATTGACCGGGCATGATGGCTCACACCTGTAATCTCAGTGTTTTGGGAGGCTGAGGCTGCTGGATCACCTGAGGTCAGAACTTCTAGACCAGCCTGGCCAACATGGTGAAACACCGTCTCTACTAAAAATACAAAAATTAGCCAGGAGTGGTTCCCGAAATCCCATCTACTCGGGAGGCTGAGGCCATAGATTCGCTTGAACCCAGGAGGCAGAGGTTGCAGTGAGCTGAGATCACGCCATTGCACTCCAGGCTAGGTGACAGAGCAAGACTGTCAAAAAAAAAAAAAAAAAAAGAGGAAATACGTGCAAACTACACAGCTGACAAGGGATTGATAAGCAGAATACAGAAGAAACAAAAAACTCAATAACAAATAATTACATAATTTAACTTTAAAATGGGCAAAAATATGAAGAGACATTTCTCAAAAATAGAAGGGGCATAAACATAGAACCTAAAAGTTAGAGAAAAATTATGAAAAAATTTAAAAATATAGAAAAATAATTTCAGACTGGTCACATTAAAATTTAGTTAGAAATGAAAAAAAGAAAATTCTACAACTTGAAATTAGAAAACAGATAAATTATAAACAAAAATGGGAGTAAAGTGTGACTTTCTTCTCACTTTTTGATTGATTATTACATAGCCATTTTTATTTCATTAAAATCTTGTAATTCTGGGCCTAGTTAATGTTATGATATTTTATTTTTAAATAGTTTTATTTACTTTATTTAAATTGTGATTTTTGTGGGTACATAGTAGGTGTATATACTTATGGGGTTCATGATATGTTTTGATGGTCTCGCAATGCCATGTAATCACATCATAGAGAATGTGATACCCACGCACTCCAGCATTTATTCTTTGGGTTAAAATCTGATTATTCTTTCTTAACTAGTTTAAAATGTACAATTACATTATTGTTGACCAGAGTCATCTTGTTGTGCTATCAAATCGTAGGTCATATTTATTCTACTTTTTGTACCCATTAACAGTCCCCACATTTCCCCCAGCCTCCACTGTCTTTCTTAGCCCCTGAAAACTATCTTTCTGCTCTCTATGTCCATGAATTCAGTTGTTTTAATTCTTACATCCCACGAATAAGTGAGAACAAGCAGTGTTTATCTTTCTGCGCCTGGTTTATTTCACTTAACATACTCACTTTTAACCATGTTGTTGTAAAAGACAGAATCTCATTTTTATGGCTGAATACTACTCCATTGTATATATGTAGTAATTTTTTTATACATTCATTCATTTGTAGACAGTTTGCTTTCAAATCTTAGCTATTGTAAACAGTGCAGCAACAAGCTGATTTTCTTTCTTTTGGGTCAATGCCCAGCACTGGGACTGTTGTGTTACATTGTAGCAGTGGTGGCTCAATTTTTAGTTTTTTGAGGATCATCCAAACATTTTTATAGTGGTTATACTAATTTACATTCCCACCAAGAGTGCACTACAGTTTTCTCCACATCCTCATCAGCACTTGTTATTGTCTGTCTTTTGGATATAAGACGTTTTAACTGGAGTGAGATAATATCTTATTGTTGGTCCTATTTGCATTTCTCTGAGGTTTAATGATGTTTAGCAACTTTTATATGCCTGTTTGCCATTTGTATGTTTTCTTTATAGAAATGCCTCTGCCTGTCTGGGTGCGGTGTTTCACGCCTGTAATCCCAGCACTCTGGGATGCCAAGATGGAAGGATCACCTGAGGTCAGGAGTTTGAGACCAGCCTGGCCAACATGGCTAAACCCTATCTCTACTAAAAATACAAAAATTAGTCAGGCATGTATTCTGCATGGGAGATGCATGAGGAAGAAGAAAAGGCACACACAATACTTTTAAAGGTAAATAGCCTTTTTCCCAATTGTATGGCAATACAGATATGATAAGCAAATTGATATGAGAAGGGGATAAGGGAAAAGATATGTATATGTTGTATATATAAAATTATATATACATTTTATTTCTATTTATTTATATAAATAAATATATTTATATGTAATTATATAATTATTTTATATATAATTTTATATATATGTATATATTTTTTACTCATAGCAGACTACAAAGTATGGAGGAAGCATCATCAGACAGAGAAGCAACAGCCTGGGCTCCAGAGTCAGATGCTACACTCACCAGACTATGGAGGATTCATCACCAGACCAGGAAGCAATAGCCTGGGCTCCAGAGTTGGCCACTCATCCGTTCACAGATGAAGAGAGGTCTCAGAAAGCTCTAGTGCCATCTGGGACCCTATTTCTTTTTGTAATGAGTGGTTTGGCATAAGGCCGAGTAACGAGGACTCTTCACTACTGGGCTCAAGAAACATAAAAATGTCAACTTGTTTTGGCGATTGTGTGTTGTTTTTCAACAACTAAGATACAGAAACAGATTAAAATAGAGATTTCTCTGAAACACTGCTGGATGAACGCCTGAAGAAGCTCACAGAACCTGTTCTGGGACTTGGTGACCATTGTTTTTGTCCATGTTCGATTGGGTTAAAATTTAATATTTAACTTTTCTTCCAAATTTGGCCTCAATTTAATACACAATGGTAGGAAAGTACCCTTACAGATACTTGGGGAAGGCATAGTTGATACAGATTACAGATTCAGGGTGGGGACAGGAGAATTAAAAGCACAGTTAATAACAACCACACCCACCATGACTGTGCAAGGACAGTCATAGCGTGAGAATTGTCAGGGATGTACACACAACATTCAGTATGCAGTAAGGTGCAGGGACGATTCTCCAAGGTAGCCCATCTTCGGTGGCCTCCAGCAACTCCACGCATAGCCAACATGGACTACAGTTGGCTTCTTTTGCAGTGGTGGCTACGCAGATGATGAATTTATTCTTGGCCTCAGACACAAAGACAAAGGTGCTGACCATTACTAAACAGGTTATTCTCTGTAATAACAAAAACAGAGGGGAACATAATATTGTTTTTCATCTTTAGGAAATTGTACTATGCCTTCAGTTTCTGCTATCATAGCTACAAGTTCACCAGCCATAGGGGTAGGCTGTGATGGACGCTGTACCCATATTTTGGCTCCAGGATTTAAGCTACCTGTACCAGTGGGTCTGAATCCCCCAGTTCTGTATGTAGCCTCTATTGGGGCAGAGACTTCCTCAGAGCTTAATTGTTGACAAGGTACCACTAAAAATTGAGCAACCCACATCTGCAGTTTTATAGCACAAGAATCTGGAGTGATATTGTACAAAATGACCTTTAACTCTTCCCGGTAACCACTCTCAATTATACCACCACACATTATGCCTCTCATTGCAAGACTTGAAAGTGTTGTAAATCCATTCATCCGCATTCAAGTGTGCAACTATGGTGGAAATTTTGGCCTGTTGATCTGTCTGCTGATTAAATAGTCTGTCGAGAAAGCAGAGACACATGAGTATCAACATGGAAAACGGTGATAATGATAGTGTGTGCCAGGATTCAGGTATCTTCCCAGCAGTGTTTTCCCTCTTTATTCCCAACTAACTATTTGTAAAGATAAAATAGAGAATGAAGGTGGTGTGGGTGAGATTGGACATCAAAAGTCACAAAAAGAATGTGAGATGGTGACCTGAGAAAGCAGTAGAGAGATAAAATAGCAAAAAGGGGAATCTGCAAGGAGATGGAGGAGGCAGAATAGAGGAGAGGACTCAACAGACAGGAGCTGTTGGCACAACATAGGGTGCATTGCATGCTTGTCAGATGCTTCTTTCATTTTCTAGTTACTTTTTCTTTTAAATTTGTGTCAGATTTAGTTAAGGTGTCAATGTTTTTTAAAATCTTTTTATATACTGAAAATATGCTTTGATGTTTGGTAAATAACTTCCAGTATTTAAATTTGCCCTTGGTAAGAGTGTAATTTTTAAATCAACACACAACATTCAGTAAAACTAGTTAGTCTAATATGCAACTGCTTCTTCTCTTCCCCATGTGATTTGGGAATTTAATGCACTGTGAGATGAAATTCCTAAGTCTATGATGTCTTTAAGTTTCCTTTGCTCTTTTTTAGCAGATATTGAAGAATGGGCTACCTGGGCATGAACCTTTCTTCCACCAAGACCATCTGTTCATGATAAATACATTGTCCTGAGTTATTTTTATAGCTAATCCGCTTTCATGTTTCCAATTGTCAATTATTAAATCTTTTCAACTTTATAATTTTGGAAGTTCAATGTGATTTCTCAAAAAAAAAAAAGAAAGAAAATGCTTGAGTTTATTGTGATGAGAATAACAGAGTAGTCTCTCTGGGTCAAGAGTATAAAATATGGTCTGAGATCTTTAGCCGGTTCTTGTGACTCTCTACTGGCCTGTCCTCCTCCTATCCCTCCCTTCCCAAACATACACTTACACAGTGACAAGGCAGCTGAGGAGAGGAGAGCACAGGCTTTAAACTCTTTATATATGTATATATTTTAAGATAGAATCATGCTGTCTTGCCCAGGATGGAGTGGAGTGGCACTATCTCTGCTCACTGTTACCTCCACCTCTGAGTTCAAGTGATTCTTGTGCCTCAGCCTCCCAAGCAGCTGGAATTACAGGTGCCTACCTCTATGCCCAGCAAATTTGTGCATTTTTAGTAGAGTCAGGGTTTTGCCATTTTCCCCATGCTGGTCTCGAACTCCTGGGCTCAAGCGAGCCACTGGCCTTGGCCTCTCAAAGTGCTGGGATTACAGGCAGGAGCCACCATACCCGGCCTGTCTTTATATGATTTCTTTGGCTGGAAAGAGTATCAGTGGTGTCTGTAACATCCTCAGTGGCTTAGGGTATCGTTTTTAACAGAGGCTGTGGTAAAGTTTTGCTGGGGATAGGGGCACCAGAGGTTTAGCCATTGTATCCTAGTGGTGGCGGTGGTGAGCTTAGCTTGCCTGTTTTTGGGCCTCAAGGCAGTTATGCTGGCAGCAGTGTTAGCAGGCCCAGGAAGACTAATTATTTGGCCTTCATGTGACTTGCTCAGGTGCCAGCAGTGAGCAATGGATGATGGCAGTAGCAATGACAAGAAAAACCTTTGATTCCCAAGCGTTCCATGCTGGTGTTTGTGTTGGCTGTGATGGGCTGGGATGACCAGTTTCTAGGAACACAGGTGGTGCATATGTGCGAGTACCAGCCGTGGTAATAGCTCCAGGTTGAGTGAGTCCGTCCTCAGATCTCAGAGAAGAGTGCTCAGCTGCCAATTGTGTTAGACTTACTGGACAAAAGTCCACAGTTTAAGCACTATCTGGCTCCACACACTCATTGGCTGTTCTTATCATCACTCTGAGCCCATTAACCCTGCAGCAGAAAAACATCAGGAAAGTTTTTCCTATTTCTTCTTTAGGGCACAGTTTGCAAGGAAAGGAAGTGTATGAAGAGATGAAGTAAGTACTCTTATCAGAAAAAGGAACTCTTTGGGGCCAGAAAATGACCAGTGCCCAAGGCATGCAGAAGGGAGGAAATAATTACCGGGTCATGGGATCGAACTGTGGAGAGGGACTACAGTTTCAAGACAATAAACCAGTCTTTACCTGCTCCTAATTTAATTCAATGCAATCCTCACTGTTTGTCATCGTTTGTTTTTAATGTATAAAACCATGGGATCTGTTTATTGTATGTTTTGTGGTATATTTTGGAGATTAATCTACCAGCTCTTTTTTCTCAGCCCAGTTGGCGGCTTGTCAACTCCTCTGCACTAATTACTGCTTGTTTTGTCACAGTCCAGCCCTGTGTTCTCATAAGCTGTCACCCTGAGGTATCCAAAAAAATGCAGTTTTCTAAGCTGGTCACATATCTCTACATTTAATGTGCATTGTCTGTTTAAAGCAATGTTCAGACATTTATATATTCTTTCTTGCTGAGGTTTAAGCACCACAAGCAGCAGTCATATAATGGAGAGATTCTCAACAACAGAGTCGGTCTCTGCCATAATTGGATTTTTCATATGTTAGAAACAGCAGTTACATACTAAATGTTTTACAAAGTGTTTTTTATAATTTTTATTTCCCTAAATATTGCAATTTAGAAAATTTAGGGGTCCAATATTTGTTTAAAATTTGGCTCTTGTAATTTTCAGTGGAAAGCTTACATGAGTATCTACCACTAAACCAATTAATTAAAAATGCCGTGGGGTTAACAGCACCAAAGTATAAGAAAATTTTAGTTAAGTGAAAAAGCCTAAGTAATGACCAATTAAGAAAATAAACAGGAAATTATACTTTCAACCCCCTTTCCCCCAATTGGTCTATTTTTTTTCTATTGCCAAGTTGTACAATTTTATTTTTGTCCTTGATAATTGTACTTTATTTTAATGTGACTAGATTTTATTTATTTTATTTCATTTTATTTTACTGTGAGTAGATTTTGCCTCACTCCAGGCTGGAGTACGGTGGCATGATTATAGCTCACTGTAACTTCAAGTTCCTCAGCTCAGGTGATCCTCCTGCCTCAGCCTTCAAAGTAGTTGAGACCATAGGTACATGCCATAATGTCAAAATAATTTTTAAAACATTTTTAGTGACGGGGCCTTGCTTAGGCTTCTCTCAAAATTCTGGTCTTAATTGATTCTCTGGCCTCAGCCCCTTGAGTAGCTGAAATTTCAAGTGTGAGCCACGGAGCCCACCTATTTATTTTTATAAATATGTGTCTCTTCAGTTGTTTCTGAAGCATTTTCAACACCTTCACCTGAACTTTCAGTCTTTCAACTCACAGTTGATTTTATCCACTTTGCTATTCATCCAATTTATTCTATAGCTTATATACTTTTGTAACATATTTAATATTTTCAGTCTTAAATTATTTCTACTTATATGTATGTATGTATTTTTAGTTGGCTCTTTTGCAAGGCTGCAGTTCTCTCCAGAGAAGAGAATGGGCTCTATGCTTTCTTGAGAAAAGCATTTTTATAATATGTGACTAAAATAAACCCTGTGGAAAACAAACAAAAGAAAAGACATTTTAATCATGATTTTTTATAAATTGCTATTTGGGAGACACAAATTTAGCAAGAAGTTATATCATGTTCCATTCAGATGAGGTTAGGGAGGGGCTTATAAAGTTTCACTGCAAGTTTACAAAAGTGAAAGATTTTAGCACAGTCTATGATGGGCAATGGTTGGTTGCCAGCTTAGACTGTATCTAGGCAATCATCAGCTTAATTCGGCACAGCTGTCTCTTCAGGAGGTTTGTGATCAGGCTCAGTATAAACAATTTAAGTCAAATGCCGTTGCCCTTTTAGGACATCTGTAATTTTCCCAGTTCGAACAGTAAAATTCCACCTTGGTGTGTATGAGTATTAATTCAACTCCTCATGTCCTCCTAGTTTGTCTTTAGAGATCTCTCAAATAACTATCTCCATTTTGGATTTCTTTTA
Organism: Pongo pygmaeus; assembly: GCF_028885625.2. NCBI lineage: Eukaryota > Metazoa > Chordata > Mammalia > Primates > Hominidae > Pongo > Pongo pygmaeus. The sequence continues at coordinate 1,204,072 of NC_072388.2, read as the reverse complement.
GTCAGAAATAAAGAGTACAAGGATTATCACTGGTGAGGAGTATAGAAAAATAGCGCTCACCTGTGATTCATCGGACCCCAGCCAGAGAGAAAAGGCCAAGATATGCCTGACAAAAAGGCTTGAGGACTTTCAGGTAATGTATTCCTCAAAAAGAATTGGTTCACACCTGTAATCCCAGCACTTTGGAAGATCAAGGCGGGCAGATTATTGGAGGTCAGGAGTTGAAGACCAGCCTGACCAACACAGTGAAACTAAAAATACAAAATTTACCAAACATACTAAAAGTACAAACGTTAGCTGGGCATGAAGGTGGGTGCTTGTGATCTCAGCTACTCAGAAAGCTGAGGCAGAAGAATCTCTTGAACCCAGCAGGTGGATATCACAGTGAGCCACGATTGTACGAATGCACTCCAGCCTGGGTGACACAGCAAGACTCTGTCTCAAAAAAAAAAAAAAAAAAGAATTGGTTAAAGAATTGCTCTAATGCTGGGAATTTTACCTCATAGATAGTAAAAATATTTACAGAATAAGGCCCAGGTGTAGTCATAAAGTGGCATTACAATTCTTTCATTCTAGATAAGAAACTAACTTAAAAAAAGAATAGAAATTCTAAGGTAAGAGACAAAACTCTGGGAGGATTTACATCTAAGGTAAAGGCTCAATCACAGGACACCAGAAGAAGATTGAGAATGCAGCTTCCTTTCTGCCCTGCATCCATTGTCAATAGACTTTCCCTGGCCTTCTCCTTTTCACATTGGTCATTTTGATTATTTTATAATTTTTTTCCCACATAGACCTGATGCAACTCCAGAGTTGGAAGAAAAAAATGACAATGTCCTAATAGTTGCTTAAAGGAGACCTCAGCAAGAGTAGCAGAAGTTGATTTTTTTTTTTTTGGTAAAATCTTAGAAAGGTATCCATCCTCCTGATCTCTGCAACTGCCTTTTAAAGAAATCTCTATTTCCAAGGCTGTTGCTATGCTTCGTGAAAATACCTTCAAATTATTAATTCTGGAAGTTCGAACGGTCTATCTTCACTCTTTCTTTGGATTAATACTAAAATGAACATACGCTCTGAGAAAGATGGACTTGGGTGTCTTATCCAGCAGCCAGAAATTATGTCTGCTTTTCTCTTCTTCCTCATACATTATGCTGCCGACCCTTTAGGATTTCATAATTCAAGGAGAAATGTTAGAGTCCATATCTCATTTAAGCTTACACAAGTGAAATAAAAAGAACCACAACCACAACTCCAAGTTTGTAGTAGAACGAGATTTTAATATAAAATTCAACTCTAGCATTCACTATTTACAAAAAATAAATATTTCCCCTCCTCTCTGGATAAATGAGTTCTGGGGAAGAGCTCTCAGGGAGATGGAGAAGAGCTGTCTCTTCTTCTTCTGATTTTCAGTGGTCCCAGTAAATGTCTCACAATATTCTTTACATTGAAGCTGCAGGAAATGAACCAAAACCCCACGTGCCTTAGTTCAGCCCTGCTGCTGAGGAAGAGGCTGTGCTTAAGCTGGTCTCAGTTTGCCTTGTCACTGACGTAGGACTCTGTACTGGGACCCGGCTACTAGATGGAAGGGCTAAATAATTTTGGGGCTTCCCTCAGAATTATGGCTCACCCTCCTCCCTCATCTGCACTCTGGGCTCCAGGCACTGTGCTGAGCACTCCGTTTATTGACAGTTCCCATGTATCCCTGATATGTGAGTCATCAGCACCGCCCCACTTCACAGAGGACAAAATCAAATCGAGGGGAGGTGAGGCAATTCTCGCCACTTGCAGGACTGGCCAGTGGTGGAGCTGGGATCCCAGAGTCAGCTTTCAAGATCTCTTCACTCACATTAAGCCCGAAGCTTCACTGAGCCTTATAAAATAAGGGATACTGATTGTCCCACCTCACAGACCTCGGGTAAAACTAGGTCAGGCTCAATGTGGAGGGCACTGAGCACAGCGCAAGTTGCATGTGAGTGGAGACTGTCATTGTTTCCTAGGGCCCTGAGGTTTGGAGGTTTCCTGCCATTTAGTGACAGCTGGCTCGGGGGCATTCGGGGAGGGGCTTCCCTGCTGTTTGCTGTAACAGCCACCTGGCTCAGCCGGGACAGTTCCACAGTCATTCAGATAATTTCCCAGATGACCAGTAGTCATGTGGTGTCCTACTACCCATGGGATAAAGCCTAAACTTTTTATCATAGAAGGAATAATTTCTAGTGTCTGACAGCACAGTAGGATAACTATAGTTAGCACTAATTTTTAATATATTTTAAAATAGCTAGAAGGGATGCCTTTAAATTCTTCCAACACAAAGGAAATTTTTCAAACACAAAGAAAATAATATCCATGTTTGAGGTAATGGATATTCTAATTACCCTGAGTTGATCACTGTACATTGCATGCATGTATTAAAATATCACTTATGTACCACAAATATATAATATTATTATGTATCAACAAAGGGAAAAGTGCTAAAAGTGGCTCCCAACTAAAAAAAAAGATGTCAATTTCTAAGTCACAGAAAAAGATGCTCACTTTAAATTGTAAGTTATGTGACAGAAAATAAAGGGTTGTATAGTCACTTTTACAGTCCCAGATTATCATGCATAGAACTGTCTGGCCCCGTGTGTATGTACACACAGATATACAGCCGTGCATCTCTAGTGGGGCATATTTTTCTCCCTGAAACATTTGCCAATGTTTGGAAACCCGTCTGGCTGTCTGGTTATTTTAGTAAATTAAATGTGACTGTAATTTGGCCCAATTTAGTGACTGTAATTAGGCCCAATTGCTGCCTGCACGTATATCATCGGGGCAAGTAGTCGAAGATACAATTACAGACATGATGAAACTGGCACATGTGCCTGTACAAGTGTGGCAACGATTTGACCCTGAGGCCATGTTTGAAAATGGTTCCCAGCACTAGAAGGATTTAAAATTCTTATAATGGAAATTATAGTACTAATAGGAACCTACTTACTGATCTCTTGCTTACTGCCTGTACTCATTTAAGTGGTACAATGTTTCATCGCAGCTCTAGTTCACCAGAATGCTTCAGCACAAGTGTACTACATGAATCACTATCAGTCTGTCATGCAGGAAGACATAGGTAGTGAGGAAAAAGGTGAGAACTCCCAATAATAAAATGAGTGAGACTCTGAAAGGCGGGAAATAAGGGAGGAGACCAACCCTCATATTGTCTTATGCCCAATTTCTGCCTCCAAAGAAAGAAGAAGTAAAAACTACAAGGCAGAAATGAAATCCACAAGCAGACAGCCCAGAGCCACACCCTGGGCCTGGTAGTTAAAGGTCAACCCCTGACCTAATCGGTTATTTGCATAAAAAATTCACTGTGAAGATCCCTGTCCTGTTCAGTTCCTTTCTAATTACCAGTGTCTGCAGCCCCCAGTCACATACCCACTGCTTGCTCAATAGATCATGACCCTCTCATGCAGACCCCCTTAGAGTTTTGAGCCCTTAAAAGGGACAGGATTTCCTCACTTGGAGAGTTCGGCTCTTGGGAAAGAAGTCTTGCTGAAGCTCCCAGCTGAATAAACCCCTTCCTTCTTCAACTCAGTGTCCAAGGGGTTTCGTCTGTGGCTCTTCCTGCGACATTGGGAGAGGCCAATGCGGGGAGTGACATGGGGAAGCACAGATCTCTTAGTGCTGGCTGTGTGTTCTGAGGAGAATGTGGGGGAAATCAGAATGTGGGGGAAATCAGACCTAGGATGCTTCATATGGCTGATAGTACCGGCTTTACAGCTGCAGCAGGCTGTGACAGGGGAAGGCACGTTCCTGGCTAAGCAGCATCTGAAACTCCCATAACAGGACCAGGTCTGGTGGAGCCAACAGTGAAAATCAGAGTGAAAGTGACCTGCAAGGGAGGACATGAGAGGGAAAGCATCAAAATTGACTCCTTTGAAAAGCATAATAAAAATTTTTAAAAAAAGATTTAGAGGTGATTATAGGATGAAACAATGTTCAAAAGTTAAGGACATAGTGTGAATTAGAATAGCCCTGTTTTAGTGTCGGATGGCTTGCCAAAGGCACTATAGAAAAATTGGCCGTGTGTTTTAAGGTGGTGACTAGGGTCAGAAAACAGCCAGGACATTCAGACCTAGTCTTTATATTGACTCATGGCTAAATGAATGCAGCCCTGCCTAGTAGTTTACTGTGGAATGCTTGCAACTCATGGCAAGAGAAATCAGCTGCCCTGGCAGCTACAGAGTTAAAAGGAGACACAGAGGCTTGTAGCACCTCCCAGCCAAAAGTGAAAGTAAAATCAGCTGCCCCAGCAGCTATGGAGACAAATTAAAAGACCTCAGAAAAGGCAGAAAAACCGGTTTCGTAAGAACCACAGAAAAGAATACAGACCCCTCCTCCTTACACTCCAATCTACCCGCTTTACCAAGGTAACGGTACCTAAGGAATTAAGTTCAAATGGATACATGCTGCGAGTCTCATCCAAGAAAGTGAAAGGACAGCTAAAATCAGGCAGGCTGTCTCAGGTCTGGTTGTGCCTAAGATATGCTCATGCCTCTTAAGAGGACAGGAGGATCCCGAGATCAGGAGGCAAAGGAAAAGGCTGATCACAGGCTTAAGAAAGGCTGATTTACTAGCAGCAGCCCTTACGGGAAGAGAAGCTGGCTTTACAAGGAGGCATGGACGCGGGCGTGAAAGTAGTCACGAAAAAGGCTAGTCTGGAAGGGAGTTTGAAAGCCAGCTGAGGCTAGAGAGAGATTAATGTGCATGGTGCAAAAGGAAAGGACACTGGAAGGATAAATGTCAAAAAAAAAAAAATAAGGAAAATGATCAGGGCAATGGTAAGAAAACAAACAAAAAAACCCAAAAGAACAAAAAAAAGAAAAACAAACACAAAACAAACCAAAAAACCACACACACACACACACACACACACACACACACCAGCCAAGGGCTACTACACCCAGAAGAAACCGAAGAAACACTGCACCTGCTGTAGAAGGCAGAATTAAAAGTGTCAGAAAAAAGCTCAAATCTCCTCTAAAAGTGTCCAATATTTAAGCTTTTATATAAGCCAAGAGGAAAGATGGCTTAGTCCTGAACAAAACAGGCTGTTTGTGCACTTTCTACTCCAACCACCCGGTGTCAAGTAAGAGAGTTCTAAGAGCAACAAGGTTCTGCCACGTTTACATACCAAATTTCTTGCTCATGGTTAAGCCATTATACCAAGCCACTAAGAGGAGGAAAGAAGGAGCCCCTCCTCTAGAAGCCAAAGAGGAGAAGGATTTTAAAGGAATCAAAGAAGCCTTGACTCAGGCCCCAGGTTTAGGACTCCAGATCTAACTAACCAAGCTTTTCTTCTCGTATGTCCACAAGTGAAAGGGAGGCCATAGGGGTTCTAACTCAAGCCATAAGGTCATGGCATCGTCTGGTGGCATACTTATCCAGGCAATTAGATTCTGTGGCACTTGGATGGCCTCCTTGTTTTAAACTACTAGCTGCCACTGCCCTATTGGTGCAGGAAGCTAGTAAACTAACTTTAGAGACTGTGAATACCCTAAACCCAGTACCTTACTCCTCATTGAGTCAGTGCCAGGAGGCCCCTTTCATTGCTGTGTGGACATGGTAGATAAAGTGTTCTCAAGCCAGAGAGATTTGACAGATCAGTCCCTCGGGGACCTGAAAGTTGAATATTTTACTGATGGAAGCAGTTTCATACTAAAAGGAGCCCGCCAAGCTGTGTATGCAGTGGTGACTTTAGACTCAATAGTAGAGGTACAGTCTTCACGTACAGAAGGTTCTGATTAGAAAGCAGAACTAATAGCTCTGACAAGAGCTCTCTGGCTAGCAAAAGGCCAAAAGACAAACATTTATACAGATTCCAAATATGCTTCTGCCACTTTGCATGTTCATAAGGTTATTTGCAAAGAAAAAAAGAAGACTTTTAGCTGCTGGAAACAAAGAAATAAAGTACAAGGAAGAAATTCTACACCTCTTAAATGCTGTGTGGCCCCCAAAATTGATGGTAGTGACGTCCTGCAAGAGGCAGCAAAAAACAAGAACACTAAGGGCTAAAAAAGATAGGAAGGCAGACAAAGAGGCAATGCAGGCTGCAATGACAACTCCACCTAAAGAAGAGGCCTTAGCTATGCCTCTCCTCTCGGAGATTCCCCTCCCGGGGATCCCAATCTATACTCCAAATAAAAGAGCTTGGCTTCCCCAGGAAAATAAGAACTACTTTGAAAGAGGATAGTACAAATTCTTCAATGGGAGGCTAGCCATATCTGAAATGGTGGCCCCCAGATTTGTAAAACAGTTCCACCACGGAACTCACATAAAAAAAATAAAAACATTATTAAGGCATCATTTTTATGTGCCATGGCTCATTGCTATTAGTCCAGCCATTTGTAAACTGTGTTTAACTTGCCCTCAGAACGATCCACGACAAGGTCCTTCTCAGCCCATGTTAGTGCAGGAAAAAAGAGCCATGCCCTGTGAAAAACTGCTTATGGACTTCACTGCATTGCCCTGAGACTGGGGCTATCAGTACAGGCTGGTGTTCATTTGTACCTTTTCAGGATAGCTCAAGGCCTTTCCCACCAGGACAGAGAAGGCACTAGATGTGAGCAAGACATTAAAAGACATTATTCCCAGATTTGGACTGCCTCTAACTCTAAGATCAGAGAACGGACCAACATATATGGCTGAAATAGTTCAGGACTTAACTCGACTATTAAAAATAAAGTGGAAATAACATATAGCCTACAGGTAGCAGATCTCAGGTAAAGTGGATAGCATAAAATGGACACTCAAGCAGCTGTTGAAGAAATTTTGTCGAAAAGCTCATCTGAAGTAAGATCAGGTCTTGCCCATGGTCCTCTTCCGAGTCAGGTGCACCCCCACCAAAAAAACTGAGTATTCGCCCTCTGAGATTTTGTTCAGCTGCCCACCCTCCATAAAAGTCAGATTAAGGGTAATCTCTGTAAACTGGGAAAACTAAATTTAAGAAGGCAAATGCAGGCTTTACGTATGGCTATGAAAAAGATGCATTGTTAAGTATATTTAAAAAAGCCTATAACTCTGACAGACACAGATCACCCTTTCAAAACTAAGGACTTCGTTTAGGTTAAAAAACGGAATTCAACCACTCTAGAACCCATATAGGATAGGTCCCATATTGTAATCCTGTCTACTTCCACTGCTGTTAAAGTTGCAGGTGTCACACCTTGGATTCACCATAGCCGGCTAAAACCAGCGGCAGTAGTGAGACCTGATGACAACCTGTGGATTAGACAACAAGACCCAGATTGCCCCAGTCGAATAGCCCTATGGCAAATCTCAACCACCGGTAAAAAGGACATCTACCCTGCTCTGACCACACCGGAGGCTGGTCAGTCTACGCATGGCTGAAGCTTGAGGATCCCGCAAACTCTGCTCTAGTCACATCCCAGAAGCTCCCTAGTGTACACACAACAGAAGCTAAGAGGACAATCTCCAGATAAGTAAATGTGAATACAATTTATAACCCTAGTTATAATTCTGTCAATACTGATTGTTCTGTTGTTATGTTATTACTGCAAATACTGCAAATCTCTATGCCCAGAGGAAGGTTTGTGTGCCCATATGTTGTGTAAGCATGTTTCTATTACATACAACAATCTTGTTACCATTTCCGTTTACACTAAAAGGGGATAAATCTCCTGAAGGATGTCCACACTGTGTACACACTACCTGGGTAAAAAATACCATAGTTAAAACTCTACTGTACCATACCTACTATGAATGTACAGGAACTAAGTTAGGAATATGCACGTACAACCAGATGACCTATTCAGTCTGTGACTGAGGAAATAATCAGCTATATGTATGTTATGACCCTGGGCTCTTACCCTGTGAATTCTGGTTTGAGGTACATATTAAATCAGAGGGAGAAAAAGAAGGAAAGCTTATAGCTCAAACCAAAGAAGCCCCTCTCTTCTAAAAAGGGCCAATTTGTTCTTTGATGCCTGCCATGACACGTATGTTCATAATTCTGAAAACCAGATTGTAAGACAAGGGCATGCAATCCTTTAAATTTTACCATCTTAAAGCCAGAGCTACCTTTTTGGTCTACAGGACAGACAGCACTATTACAAGTTGATAGACAAGGAGCAGGTCTTGGAGTTCAACTACCAATTGTCAAAAACACTATAAGGACTCAAATGCATCCAACCCCTCAATACCAAGTTATTCTATAAGCATTTTGATCAGCCAGTGCCTGAGCTTCCCCCATCAACCAAAAAGTTATTTGCTCAACTAGCTGAAAACACAGATGGCAGCTTAAAAATTTCTTCATGCTATGTATGTAAAGAAACTAATATGGAGAATGAGTGGCAATGGGAGGCAAAGGAATTAATGCCACAAGATAACTTCACTTTGCTTAACCCTGCCAGTGAGCCAACAGCCTCAGCCAGTGTTTAATTGTGAAAAATCTCCATAATTGGAAAGTGCTGTATCACCCCATGGGGAAAGGCTTTCACAGAGGCAGTAGGAAAAACAACCTGCCTAGGGCAACTGTATTAACATGAGACTAAAAACTAAACTCTATGGGGAAATGCTCAGAATGACTCCTAATTACCAGATCTAAACACTTTCTCTCGATTCTCCACTCTAAGCTACACTTGGCATCAGCTAGAGGCTTCAAATGCTTGAAAGGCACCCTCTGACCTACACTGGATCTGTGGAGCATGGGCATATTGGCAACTGCCAGCAAAATGGGCAGGGGCATGTCTGTTAAAAGCAATCAAGCCATCCTTCTTTCTAATTCCTCTAAAGCAAGGGAAATTCTTAGAATATCCAGTTTATAATAAAAATAAAAGAAGAACTAGAAAAAGCATCATAATCACAAAAGTAATAAGAATATCAAAAAAGATGTGGACATAGAAGACTAAAAAGATAATAAATGGCCTCCTGAAAGAATCATGACATACTATGGGCAAGCTACCTGGGTGCAAGACAGGTCATGAGGGTACTGCACCATAATCTATATCCTCAGCCGCATCATGAAGTTGCAGGCAGTCCTTGAAATCATAACCAATGAAACACCGAGGGCACCAGATTTATTGGCAATACAAGCAATACAAATAGGAAATGCTATATATCAAAATAGGCTGGCTTTAAATTACCTCTTATCCTCAGAAGGAGGAATATGTAGAAAATTTCATTTAACTAACTGTTGCCTAGAAAGCAATAATAATAGCCAAGAAATCAATAATAATAAATAATGGTAATAAAAATTACAGCTAGAATGCACAAGTTGACCCAGGTTCCACTTCAGACTTGATGCAGGTAGTCCCCGGATTCCTTGTTTGGAGGATGATTCTCAGCATTTGAAAAATTTGAAACCCTCATTAGTAGGTTCTTGTTTATTCTTGGCATCTGCCTCATCCTCCTTTGCCTTTTGTCTCTGTTTATTAGGAGTATTCAGTCAACTATGGAGGCAATAGTAGCCCAAAGCACTACTGCACAGTTGATGACTTTAACAAGATATCAGCCACTGCCAGAAGAAGAAAAGTCTCAGCTCCATGAAGAGGTGGCAAATAGTGCTGCTTTCTATTAACACCTCTGTTATAAAAAGCATCAATGGGGGGAATGGAACAGGAATTATAAGAAATTAAAGAGTGTGTAAGCAAAAACTCACTTGTGTGTAAGAAAACCCAACTCCTGTTGAGAAAGAGTAACAGCTGGAGTCCTTTAAAAACTAACTGCCTCTTTTTCTGTGGCTAGTGATCCTTATCTCTCCTCCCTTGCCAGGCACTGTGAAGACCCTGTTTCCCTAGCTGTGAAGCTGCAAGGTCACTAGACAGATAAATTCAAGTCACAAAACAGGTTTTTCCTTGAGAAGTAGGAAATAATGTAATGCACGTCTCAATTGAATAACTGTCTTTGTTTTTTGCTTCTGTAGTAAGATTCTCCCTGCACAAATCTCCCCCAACCCATGAAATGCTTAAAAGGTAATTTAACCCTCTGTTCAGGACTCATTCCTTTGGATGTTAATCCGACTGGACCAGTGCACCTAAATAATTAGTAAATACCCTCCTGAACCCCATCGGCCTCTCTGATTCCTTAGAATTCCACTACATACAGGCTTCTCTACTATTGACCCCCACATTCTTTTCTTTCACACAGGAAGTCCACATGTAAAATCAAGTGTGAAACTATTCTATTTGAAGTGCATTTCTGTGCCCTAGGATCCAGATAATCACTTACCTTTTAAATTCTTGCTTTTTTATGGCTCACAGTATGAAGTTACAAAAATGAGGCAAATATTCTGATACTTTCTTGATTTTACAAGGGTAGCATCGTCCTTAGATAATTACATTCTGGAAAGACCATAATGAGCAACTCTGGACCTGGTTGATTGTCATTATTGGGTCCAATACACGGCTGCATACTAAGGGACAGTGGCCATTCTGAGTTCACAGAAAAAGCCTGACATGAGAGGGGACATTTTGCTGGACATGCCACCTGGTGCATAGAGCTGAAAAATGAGACCTGCTGGTGACTTGCTTATCAACCTTAGGGTCTTGAGGGCTTTTTAAAATCAGGGCTTTAAAAGCTTGCTTCATATCCTGAGTTCAGAAAAAACAAAATTTTTTGTTTTCTATAGACTTTTTGGTTGAAAATCGCTTTTCTATGGACTTTTAAACTAATTATTTACAACACATGCCCCATGTCTAGTAATAAAGGTGTCAGCCATCTTCAAAATGTGTTTTTACTAATATTTTATTTTAAGCTCTATTAACTAAAGATATATTTATTTATAGTCACTTTGAGTCTCCCGGATAAATATGAGACTTAAATTGTTATTTCTCATAAAGTCTTGGTGGTTGCTACGTTCTACTGTTTTGCACGTAAAAAATCAAGAAACTGTTTAGTACAATATTAGAGAATATTTGTATTTAATTAGATTTTATAGTACTATTTTTATTTTTCTCTTTATTTTTTAGATATAGGTACTCATATTTCTACAAACTGACAACATAATATACTTACTTTAAAATATTACCAGAATAATTGAAGTTGATAGTTAAAAATGAAAGACAAAAATATGAGAATTGCTGAAGCCTTGTGATGGGTATGTATGATAAATGTTAGTTTATAATTCTCCCTATGTTTTCTAAGATTTTTTATTTTCATAATATCTTTTAAATATATAATTTAAGAATTTTTGGAAACTTTCACACACTGTATATTAGCCATGTTTTACAGTAATACAAGTCAAACATCTTCTCACATGTCTTATCAATAAATTTAGGAGTACAATGTTGGATTTGAGTGTTGAAATTGGTTACAAATGAGGGACAAAAGAGCAGCCTTCTAATTGGCCATACACTAAAAGTACCTGCAACTGTGGACAGGGGTGCCACTAACACACTTTATTTAACATTTTTTCTCTGAGTCATTTTTGATAAGGGATATTTTAACCCTATGATGACATCATTACAAGTTTCTAATAATCTGTGACTCAGAGTGTCTTCAATAATGTACTATTATTTAATTTACATTTCTGGCCTGGTAAATCTAACTAGGTAATTTATGTCTACTAATACATTTTACAAATGTAATTTTTTTCTTATAACTATTTGCCATGAACATTTTATCTTTGTCTTTTCCTCTTTATTTAATATGCATTGAGAAGAATAATAAATGGGTTTGGTTTTAGAGTCTGTGAATTCGTTCTCCAAAAGTCAACAGTAGTACATTCTATTTTTGGGATGTTTCATTTGGAAACATTTTAGAGGGATATAATTTTATAACAAAACCATCAAATGTTTTAAATGTACAATTCCAAGTTTTTAAAATATACTTACAGACAACCATAACCACAATCTAATTTTGAAATAACCTTATCACTATGGAAAAAGTAATTAATCTCTTTTGTACTTATTGATTTCATTACCCTGGTCATAGGCAATCATTAGCCTGTGTTTATATATAAGCCTTTTATTAAAAGTTATTTTAAGTGAAATCGTAAATTATCTGCTCTTTTGGGTTTGGTTTATTTTACTTATTTTGGTAATTTTGAGGTTTTTTTCCTGACATAGGTGGTATTATTACTTCATTTTCTTTGTTTGGCAAATAGTATTTTATTGTATGGACACACCACACACTATTTTTTCTGTTATTATTTGATGAATATTTTCGTTTTATCCCCTTTGGGCTATTATAAATAATCTGCTTTGATCATTTACATCTGATTCTTTGTGTATTCATAGGTTTTCATTTCTTTTGAGTGCATAACAGAGAGTAAAATGTCTGAGTCATATGGTGATACTATTTATAACATTTTGAGTAATTGCCAAATTGTTCTTTAAAGCAGTTGTTTTTTACACTCCCACATACGATGTGTGAGGCTTTCATATATTTGATATCTTTGGCAATCTTTTTTATTGCCTTTTACAGCTCTTCTAGTATTTCATTGAGCCTTTGATTTGCATTTCTCTAAACTAATAATGTCATATAGTTTAAATTTAATGACAAATTTTGCTTTTCATCTGTAGAAATTTTTAATTCAAGTTCTTTGCACATTTTTCAAGTAGTCAATTGTCTATTTATTATTGATTTATAAGACTTTGTGGATTTGAGCAAGATGGCTGAACAGACAAACCAAGGTGGAACAGCTGACAGCAAGGGACCAGGATGACTGGCACACTCTCAACAGAGGGCAGGTACTGATAGTGGATGGAAGAAAGACACAAAAGCTGAACTTAAGATTCAGAAGCTGGGAACCCTGAACAGGGCTATAGTGGAACTAATTTCTGGCCCCGCATGACTCTGAGAGAAACAGGTGAGTTTAACTGGCAAGGAGCTACCTGCTTTCCTGACTGGCCTCTGGAATCCCAGTGGCAGAGACCCTCTGGCCACCATGGAAAATGAGTTGAAAGGAAGGGCTGCTTAGAAAAGTGATAGGAGCAGCACACCAGCCATTGCAGAGCCAAGAGAGTTTATTGTGGGAACATCTGTAGTGAAGTATGTCCAGGGATGCTCATACCCATAAACTTAGCTTGCTCCCATAAGAGACGTTAGCCCTAGGGGAAATTTTGGACAAAAAGTCTGCAGGGTGGTGGCCCATCAGATGGGGCTGTTTTGACCTGAGCATGCGTTGGTGTGCTGGCCTCTCCTGTGGCCCCAGTTTGACCGTGCATGCTTGCAGTGCAGCCTTGAGTGCCTTGGGGGCCTGCAGCATAGATCCTGAACTGGCAGATCATGTCTGACCAGTAGACAGCTCCAGTGGGGTGACCCCATCCGGGCCTCAGACTGCCTGCTGCCTTTCCTCACTGCAGCTTCCGCCCAAGGCCCATTGTCACCCCACATATCACTATGCTGGTGTGTGTGTGTGTGAGTGTGTACATGCATGGAAGGATCTTGGTTTCCCTGCCCTGTCAGTGCACATGTGTATATGCATTCTGCCCTGGCACTTCCATTGGTAGGAGTGTACTCCAGGCCTCCACCCGTGCTATAACACCATTGCAGACAGAGTCTTGGGGGAAACAGAGCCCACCAGCCCCACCACACCAGCACCCTTCCCCTTTGCCAACACTGCCATTTGAGTACAACTAAGCACACAAAACAGCATACTCTCTTCAGCCCTGAGCAGCCACCGTTGCCTGCATGAATACATGCAAAACCACTTGAGTGAGCCAAGCTTATAACATAATTAAACCCCTAAGGTCATCAAGCAGAATAAAAGGAAAAATCCAAAAGTTGACACCTTCAAAGATTAAATAAATATCACCCCAGAAAGATAAGAAAGAACAAGCACAAAAACTCTGATAACTCAAAAAGTCAGAGTTCCTCTTTTCCTCCAAATGGCCACAATACCTCCCCAGTAAGGTTATTAACCAGTCCAAGATGGCTAAAACTACAGAAATTGAATTCAGAATATGAATAGAAGTAAAGATCATTAAAATGCAGAAGTACCTTGGAACTCAATTGAAAAACTTTAAGAATCATAATAAAATGATACAGGAGCTGACAGACAAAATAGCCAGTATTAAGAGCATAACTAACCTGAGAGAGCTAAAAAATCGCACTAAATTTTTTATAACAAATTCACAACTATTAATTGTAGAATAGACAAAGCTAAGGAAGAATCTCAGAGTTTGAAGACTGTTTATGTGAAGTAAGACATTCAGACAAAAATAAAAAAGAATAATAAAACCCCCAAGCCTCTGAGAAATGTAAATTATGTAAAGAGACCAAATGTATGACCCACTGGTGTTCATGAAAGATGGGGAGAATGGAAGCAATTTGAAAAACATATTTTAGGATATCATTCATGAGAACTTCCCCAACCTGGGGAATGCTGGCTAGAGAGGCCAGCATTCAAATTCAGGAAATGCAGAGAACTATAGTAAGATACTTCACAATACAATAATCACCAAAACACATAGTTACCAGATTCTTCAAGCCTGAAATAATAGAAAAAATGTCAAAGACAGTGAGAGAAGAAAGGGAGGTCAACCACAAAGGAAAGATCATCAGTGTAAAAGTACACCTCTCAGCAGAAATCCTACAAGCCAGAAGAGACCAATACCAATATTTAACATCCATGAAGAAAGTAAATTCCAATGAAGAATCTCATATTTGGCCAAACTAAGCTTCATAAGTGAAGGAGAAATAAAGTTCTTTTTAAACAGGCAAATGCTGAGGAAATTCATTATTACAAGACATGCCTTACAAGAGCTCCTAAAGGAAGAACTAAATATAGATGAAAAAAAATTATTAGCCACCAAAAATACACACTGAAGTATACAGACAAGTGACACACAAACAAGTCTGCATAATAACCAGCTACCATTATAATGACAGCATCAAATGCACACATGTCAATACTGACTATGAATGTAAATGGGCTGAAAGTTCCAATTAAAAGGCATAGAGTGGAAAACTGGATAAAGAACAAAGAACCAATGATATGCTGTCCACAAGACACATTTCACATGCAATGACTTTCATAGGCTCAAAATGAAGGGATTAAAAATCTACCAAGCAAATGGAAAACAGAAGAAAGAATGGGTTGCAACCCTAATTTTAGACAAAACAGACTTTAAAACAACAAAGATTTAAAAAGGCAAAAAAGGCATTACAAAATGCTAAAGGGTTAAATTCAACAAGAATATATGTATTCTTATTTAAATATATACATTTTAAATATACACACACCCAACTCAGGAGCACCCAAATTCATAAAACAAATTCTTAGAGGTCTTCAAAAAGACTTAGATTCCTACAAAATTATAGTGAGAGACTTCAACAACCCATTTACAATATTAGATTATTAAGGCAGAAAATTAATAAGATATTCAAGATCTGAATGCGGCGCTGGATCAAATGGATGTAATAGACACCTTCAGAACTCTCCACCAAAAACATCAACATACACATTCTCATTGCCACATGGCACATACTCTAAAATCAACCACATAATCAGACATAAAACTGTCCTCAGCAAATATAAAAGAATTCAAATTATGACAACCACTCTCCCAGACCAGAGTACAATAAAATTGGAGGTAAAAGTTGAGAAAACTAAGACTCAATACTGTATGATTACATAAAAATTAAATAACTCACTCCTGAACGACTTCTGTGTGAATAATGAAATTAAGGCATCAATCAAAAAGTTATTTGAAACTAATGAGAACAAAGACACAACTTACCAGAATTCCGGAGACACAACTAACTCAGTGTTGAGAAAAAAACTGATGGTGCTAAACACCCACCACAAAATGTAATAAAGATCTCAATTTAACCACTGAACATCACAACTAAAAGATCTAGAGAATGAAGAGCTATCCAACTCCAAAGCTAGAAGAAGACAGAAATAACCAAAATCAGAGATAAACTGAGATTAGGACACACACAAAAAACTAAAAGATTAATGAATCTAGGAGTAGGATTTGTTTTAAAGGTGGACTACTAGCTAGAATAATATAGAGGAAAAGAGAGAAGGTCCAAATGAAGACAATCAGAAACAACAAAGGGGATATTACCAATGACTCCTCAGAAATACAAATAAACATCAGAGAATATTATGAACACATTTATGCAAAAAAACTAGAACACCTAGAACAAATAGATAAATTCCTGGACAGGTACATCTTTCCAAGACTGAACCAGGAAGAAATTGAATCCCTGAACAGACAAATAACATGCTCCAAAATTGAATCAGTTATAAATAGACTATCAACTTTAAAAAGCCCAGGAAAAGATGAATTCCCAGCCAAATTCCATCAGATATGCAAAGAAGCATTTGGTACCATTCCTACTGAAACTCCCAAAAATTTGAGGAGGAGCATCTTCTTCCTCATTCATCCTATGAGGCCAGCAGCCTTCTGATACCAAAACCTGGAAGAAAAGCAAAAGAAAGAAAAATTTCATATCTTTGATGAACATTGATGCAAAAATTCTCCATAAAATACTGGCAAATGAAGTCCAGCAGCACACCAAAAAGCCTATCCACCACAATCAAGTAAGCTTTTTCCCTGGGATGCAAGGTTGGTTCAACATATGGAAATTAATAAATGTGATCCATAACACAAACAGAACTAAAGACAAAAACCTCATGATTATCCTAATAGATGCAGAAAGAGCTTTTATTAAAATTCAAAACTCCTTTATGTTAAAACTCTCCATATAGTAGGTATTGAGGAAACATGCCTTGAAATAATAAAAGCCTCCTATGACAAACCCACAGTTAACATTATACTGAATGGGTGAAACTGGAAGCTTTTTCCTTGGAAACTGGCACAAGACAAAGATGCCATCTCTTACCATCCCTGTTCAACATAGTATTGAAAGTCCTTGCCAGAGTAATCAGACAAGAGAAAATAATAAAAGGCATTCAAATAAGAAAAGAGGAAGTCAAACTACCCATTTGCAGATTTTATTAGTCAGTGTTCTGTGTTTATGGATTGGAAGAATCAATATTAAAATGTCCATGCTACAGATTCAATGAAATTTCTGTAAAAATACCATTGACATTCCTCACATAGATAGAACAGCTCTAAAAAAGTCTTAAATTTCTGTAAATCACAAAAGACCTAGAATAGCCAGAGCTATCCTGAGCAAAAAGAATAAAACTGGAGGAATCCCATTACATAACATACATTATTACGTTACATATATTACATAAAATTATACTACTGACCTATAGTAACCAAAACAGCATAGTACTGGCATAAAAACAGACACACAGAAAAATGGAGCAGAATAGAGAACTCAGAACCAAAACCATCCATCTACAGTTAACTCATTTTTTACATAGGCACCAAGAAAATACATTAAGAATAAAAAATCAGTCTCTTCAATAAACAGTGCTGGTAAATCTGGATATCTATATGCAGAAGAATAAAACTAGACCTCTATCTTTTGCCACATGCAAAAATTAAATCAAAATGGATTAAATATGTAAATGTAAAACCGCACACTATAAAACTTCTGAAAGAAAACATTGGGGAAACTCTAAAAAACCTTGGATTAAACGAAGGTTTCTTGAGTAATATCTCACAAGCACAGGCAATCAAAGCAAAATGGAAAATTGTTATCACACCAAGTTATAAAATTTTGCACAGCACAGAAAGGAATCAACAAAGTGAATAAACAACCCACGGAATGAAAGAAAATATTTTCAAACTACCTATCTGAAAATGGATTTGTTACAAAACATAGAAGAAGCTCAAATAACTCTATAGAAAATAAAATCGAATAATCCTATTTTTAAAAATAGGCAAAATATGTAAGCAGACATTACTCCAATAAAGACACACAAATGGCAAATAGGTATACGAAAAGATGATCAACATCATGAATCATCAGAGAAATGCAAATCAAAATTACAATGAGCTATTACCTCACCCCAGTTAAAGTGGGTTTTATGTAAAAGGCAATGACAAATACTGACAAGCATGTGGAGAAGAGGGAACCATCATATGCTGTTGGTGGGAATGTAAGTTGGTGGAACCTCTATGGAGAACAGCTTGAAGGTTCCTCAGAAAACTAAAAATAGAGGCACTATACAATCCAGCAATTTCACTGTTAGGTAGATATCCAAATGAGAGAAAAATCTGTGTATCAAAATGATAACTGTACTCCTCTGTTTATTGCAACACTATTCACAATAGCCAAGATTTGAAAGTAACATAGGTGTTTATCAACAGATGAATAAACAAAAAAGTGGTACATATACAAAGTGTGGTACTGTTCAGCCATAAAAATGAATGAGATTCTGTCATTTGTAACAAAGTGGGTTAAACTGAAGGTCATTATATTAAGTGAAATAAGCCAGGTATAGAAAGACAAACTTCACATGTTCTCACTTATTTGTTAAAGCTACAAATGGAAACAAAAGAATTAATGGAGATAAAGAGTAGAATGATGGTCACCAGAGGCTGAGAGAAGTAGTAGAAAGTTGAGGGTGGGGATGTGGGGAGGTGGGAATGGTTAATGGGTACGAACATGTAGTTAGAAAGAATGAATCAGTTCTAGCATTTGACAGCACAAGGTGACTCTAGTTAATATAATTTAAGTGTACATTTTAAAATAACAGAAATTGTATAAGTTGGTTATTTGAAATCCAAAATAAATACTTGAGTTGATGAATACCCCATTAACTCTGATGTCATTATTACACATTGTATGCCTGTATCAAAATATTCCATATACTTCATAAATGTATACACCTACGATGCACTCAGAATAACCAAAAATTAAAAAATTAGGATATACTTTAAGACAGAAAATACTATCACTAGGGATGAAGATAGATTATAATAACAAGGGTAAATTCATGAGGAAAATAAATTAACATATATGAATGTAACAAAAGTTCACAGAAATACATGAAACTAAACTGACAGAAATAAAGGCAGAAATAGTTGCAACAATAGTTGCAGCAATAATAATTGCAAGCTTTACTTCCCTACTTACACTATTGGGTAGAAGAACTAGACATAAGAGAAACAAGGAAATAGAAGACATGAATAACATAAACCAAATAAAACTAGAGACATATGCAGAACTCTTCACCCCAAATCAGAATATATATTCTTCCCAAATGCACATAGAACATTCTCTAGAATGGAGAATATGCCGCATCATAAAACAAACGTCAATAAAATTGAAACATCAAAATAATGAAATGAATGTTTTCTAATCACAAAGGAGAAAATTAGAGACCAAAAAAGCAATAAAATTGGGAAATGCAAACGTGTACATTAAATGACACACTCCTAAATAATTAATGGATAAAAAATTTGCAAATAGTGTCAGAAAATATTTTAAGATAAATAGAAATTTAGACAAAACATAATAAAATTTATGAGACTTAGTGAAAGTTGAGCTCTGAGGGAAACAGCAGAATTACTTTATAAAAAACAAAGAAATCTTAAATTAATAGCTTAGTGCTCATTGAAGCATTTAATGAAAATGAACTACCCAGTTCACCAGAGGCAAATACTATCAGTGGGGTCAAAATTATTCATGCTGACAATCGTAGGAGGAAATACTCGGTAACAAGACACTGAGAATTAGGATTGTGATAGTACTCCTTGGAATCTAGAAAAAAATGGCGATGCTCTAGGCTAGACAGATGCTCAGGAAAAACACTAAAACCCTAAGCTCCCATCTGTTTGTCTTTTAATCTCTGCATGAGCAGAAAGTATAGGCAAAAGCAGAGTTAGGACTTTATGGCACACATACAGATTCCAGATGAAAGGATCAGAAGATTCATATTTTGAGAGGGCTAAAATATCTAGAGTCTTGCTGTCCTATTAAAGTTTAGTGAAACTACATTACAGATTCACATTGCTCACTTCTTCCAGTAATCCAGTAATCTAGTAAAGCTTGATTTTGCCATTTGAATCCTCTGATAAATGAAGTCAGCCTCTATCTTGAGGTGCTTTTTGGGATGTTGGAGTTATGGCCACCATGACATTGCTATTGGTTACACTACTTTGTAAGTCAACAATGAGCTTGCTACAGAGCTGTGTAACTGAATTCTGACCCCTGTGGGAGGTCGTTAGCTTGATCTTTCTGTTTTGAGATGGGTCGATTTGAACTCTATGAAAGACCTCAGGAGGCCACTTGGTAAATAGAAATAACATATTCTAGAAGTAAATTAGACTAAAATACAAACCGCACTAAAGTAAAAATTAAAATTCATATTAGGTAGAAATTTTATGCCACCCTCCACTATCTCAAGCAAATTTTCTGACTCTGTGGGACTCTCCAATTTACTGAATATTTTCTAATTATCTGTTCCTGGTTCACTAATGGGCCAGGGAAGATGACACCTCCTGGTGTTCACTGGGCTGGTGTAGATGTTTGATCTCATTGTCAGCCAATGAAGAACCTGATTCAGGGGTGATTACTTCACTCAACTGTCAGAACTGAGAGTTCTGGGTTATTGCCATATTCTACGTGTTTAGGCTTCCACATTGAAAATGATTAACTGTCTAATTAGGAACATCTTCTTTGGGTTTGCAAACTGAAATTTATCTTAGCTGCTGATCTAACTGTCAGGCAATTCATTTAGAAGTTCACAATTAGGGTTATGTCTCCAAAGAGGTGAACAACTATCAAGCCTAAATCCATGTCTACTGCAGAGGTCATCGCTGCATGCCAGGTTGGTGGTTCTTGGTGAAAGTTGATCTACGTGTCCCATGATTGGGGAAGTACCAGACCATTTCTGGCAGAATAACTGCCTTAGACTTTTGACCCATTACTTGAAGTATTGGTCACTACTGTTGACACCTTCAGCATAAAGATCAGCTGACTCCAGCCACATTATGTGTTATTTGAATCTAATCCATGTCATCTTTTAGGTATTTGAGACCATTAAATTCTCTCTCTCTCTTTTTTTTTTTTTTTTGCTTTTATCACCAAATCTATTAAAATGAGCCAGTAGTTTCATTTTAACTTATTTTCCTCATCTGGGTCCACAGCTCTTGGTTAGCTAATTTGTTGATTAAATGGCTTATTAGTCACCTTCTTTGGTCCCAGAAGAGATTATCTCCTGTTGACTGCCTCTAAGATATAGATAACATTGTTATTGAGTAAAAGGAGCTCACTTCTTGAAGTGCTAGAAGCCAGTACTATGACACCAGGTTTTTAAGAGAAAGCAATTTTATATTGAAACGTGACTCTCAAGCTCAAATCTGTCTCTCTGTGTTGGCTTTATGGTAATAATATTATTTAAAAAGACTTATGGGGTGAATTCTGAGATTAGTCTGTGATTAGTGGAAGGAAAGGGAAAGTGGAAAGTTCTCAGGCAAGAGGACTGATCTCTTGTTGCCTCCTCATGGATCTCATGTGCAAACTGAAGGGGAGTTTTGATGAAACACGTAGTGAAAATTCAGGCTGTGACCTCAGCAAGGTCATTCTGCCGAAACACCATTTGGCCACATTGATTCCACCAATTTAAGCCAGTTTGTTTATTTCATAAGTAGAGGAACTTTCAGTGTTTTGGCAAGTTAAGTTTTTTTTTTTTCTTGTCTGTTATTCTGCAAGCTCAAGATTTTCTGTTAGATACTAGCGTTCTTTTAACTCTGCAGAAGAGTTGCAAAATGATTGTGGCTATAGGAATCTATTTTCTAAATTTGAGGTTCCACACTGACATTCCTGGGCAAGATGTGTTTTCTCCTAACTGCAACCTCCAGGCAACCTGGTTTGTATGATTTCTGAGTAGCAGCCCAGTCAAAAAGGGGGTTGTGGAACTCCAATTTAGTTCTGATTATGTTGTATATAAACATTCTTGTCTCTATTACAACTGACTCTACTACATAAAATGTCTACAATAAAATAAAATAGGAGGGAATCAGATAAAAGTACAATTATAAGTATTGGAATGGATCACATTAATTCTGAGGATGTAGAAGGGGAGCAACAACCTGAAACCTGGGGAGTGAACGACTTAGACCTCAGGAGCTATGGGAAATGGATAGGCAGGAATAATCTCTTTTCTTTCTGAATTACCCCTGGCACACTCCAGAAAAGAGTCTGGCAATAATTTTGGGATAGGATAAGAGTAGGATTAGTTAGACCAGATGGAAGGGCAAAGACTAGGTTTATTTTTTCCATTTCATGCCTCATATCACCCTTAAGAATCCTCTGGGCTGGGCACGGTGGCTCACACCTGTAATCCCAGCACTTTGGGTGACCAAGGCCGGTGGATAATGACGTCAGGAGATCGAGACCATCTGGCCAACATGGTGGAACACAGTCTGTACTAAAGATACAAAAATTAGCCAGGCTTGGTGGCACAGGCCTGTAGTCCCAGCTACTTGGGAGGCTGAGGCAGGAGAATTGCTTCAACCTGAGAGGCCAAGGTTGCTGTGAGCTGAGATCATGCCACTGCACTCCATCTTGGATGACAGAGGAAGACTCCATCTCAAAAAAAAAAAAAAAAGAATCCTTTGGAATTATCCCATTTCTCTGCAATGTATTAATGAAATTCTAGTGAGGAGCATGCGTTCTCAGTGCCCAGGTGTCTGAGGCCATAGTTAAGTTGCTTCAGGGGGAAAAAAAACAACAACAGAAAAGCAAAAACAAAAACAAGAAACCCTATTGCTTTGTTTTTTTCCTAAAAAGATTAAATGCCCCATGGTTTAGATTAAGCTGGATCTACAAAACATTGAGTTCATCTTTTATTTTCTCTGTGAGCAGAGGCTCCTCCCTCTGTTTTTCTACCATCTAGAGATGAATCTATATTTGTCAATATTGACATAAATCAGAGACATAGATCGCATAAGAACCCGAGACAAGCCTTCAAGGTAGTCTCACTCTTGCTCGTTTCTCTTCTCAATTATGATGTCAGAGAAAAATACCTGAGATGAAGTCCCTCAGGAATAGTTAGAATATTCCACTTCTAGAGAAGATGGTGAGGCAGGGCAAGACTCACAGTGAGAATAAAAGCTTCTTCTCAGTCTTTCAGTGTATTTGTTTCTGGTAGATGAATCCAGAAAAGATTCCAGAGCCAGGGAAGAGCTATTTGAGAAGGTAGAATCACTGTAGATCAGAGTACCAGGTCACATGTTTATTAGTCACCTTCTTTGGTCAAATTCTCAGTGCTAAGCCTCTGACAGGGCTTCAGAGTAACGTATGCCTGTGGAAACCTCTAATTCCATTTGAAAGATGAAGATCTGGCTCTGGAAGAAGTCTCCTATCTGACAGAACATCATGCTTCTGTGGGTGTGAGATTCTGTGCCTTTCCTCAGCAGACACCACTGACTCCATAATTGTTTAAGAATCATGCATAAATAGGCCTTCTTTCTCATGAATTTCTTCAATAATAAAACAGAGAAAACCAATTTATCAACGTTCAAACGGAGTAAGAGCGTAAGAAACTTCACAGAAATTTTTATAGAAGGAAACTCTTGGGCTCTGTCCATCCCCAGAAATCTCAAAATACTGGCACAATCTGTTATAATTAACCTTATCAGAGCTTGATTTTTTTTTTTTTTGCTATATATATTTACCTTTAATTGGACCTTAATTTTGTTATGCGTTTTAAATTTTTTTTTTTTTTGATGGAGTCTTGCTCTGTCGCCCAGGCTGGAGTGCAGTGGTGTGATCTCAGCTCACTGCAAGCTCCACCTCCTGGGTTCATACCTTTTTCCTTGCTCAGCCTCCCGAGTAGCTGGGACTACAGGCGCCCGCCACCACACCTGGCAAATTTTTTGTATTTTTAGTAGGGACGGGGTTTCACCTTATTAGGCAGGACAGTCTCGATCTCCTGACCCTGTGATCCACCCTCCTTGACTTTCCAAAGTGCTGGGATTACAGGCTTGAGCCATCATGACCGGTCAAGGATAAACCATTTTTTAACCTTTGTGATAGAAACATCAAATTGCCACTTCCCAAGTATTAATAGAACTCTCCAGTGCAATTGTTATTGCTTATTAACTTTTTGCTGTGGTCTGGATATTTGTGTTCCTCACTCTCCACATTCATATTTAAAAACTTAATCCACTTGTGGATTCAGTGTGATACTATTAGTTATGGGACGTTTGAGAAAGTTATTAACTCAGGAGGGCTGCATGCTAACGAAAAAATAATAGTGCCCATGTGAAGGAGGTTGAAAGGAATATTCTTGGCCCTTCTGCCGTGTGAAGACATAACTAGAAGATGTCACTTGTGAGGAACAGAACCTCACAAGAAAGAGCCTCAGAAAGTTGTTATACAGCAGAACATCTTTCTCTCCTGAGAGATTCTGCCTAACAGAGCTGTATAGTGGACTCTCTTTAGAATGTGAGGTTTTTGGTTACCAGAGTCCTTAGTACTGTTAGGCCCTTTCACCAAAGAAATGAGGTCACTTCTTGAAGGTATCATTCTTCTTTCAATAAGACCTACCTTACTTCAATAAGACCTACTCAAAGGCTTTTCTGCACTGCTGACTGCTCACCATTCTCTCCCAAGTCATCTGATTACTTGCGCACAATTATGCAATTACAGCACCTCCTGCACCAGTCCCTGAGGAAATGGAATGCAGACAGAGCCACGGGTTTGAGGATACAAGCTGAGTTAACGTCTTTATGTTTAATGTATTAATTCTGCGATCCCAAGTATGTCATTGTGCCTCTCAGGGGCTCCATGGTCTCACATCCTGCACAGTGGGGATTATGGTGGCATCCAGCTCCAAGGGATCTCATAAGATGTGTACAAAATGATACCCATGACTCTTCGGGGTTGATATTAAACACAGCTACTGTGTAAACTTAGAGAAAGAAACTACAAGGGATGAGACATAGCTTGAATACCTCTCAAACATGCCTGGGTTTTATAACTTGAATCTTAAGAAAGTCATGTCCACTCTTGAATTTATTTTTCAAAATCCACCATGAAAACATTGAAATTGAATAAAATTTAGATGTTGTTATTCTTTGGCCAGAACAACAACAATAACAACAACAATACACATTGCAATACCTTCTCATTTTATTTAGAATCAGGCCCTTATGTCTCACCTTGGCATAAGTAGTGAACAGCCTTCATGATGGCTCATAATAATTTTTATTTCCAACTCTACATACCCATGTGTAAACAGTAAGTGGTTAGTGACTCACTTCATGTCAGTAGAATACATTTGAAAATAGGGAATGTCACTTCCAGTATTTAATTATGAAAAGATTGTCACTTGCCTCTTACTTTCTGTCTCTTGTGTTATTGTTTCCTTCCTTTTTTCCTGTCTTTCTCTCTGTCGCATACTTTGCTCTGGAGAAGCGAGCTTCAATGTTTTGAGCTTTCCTTTTTACAGGCTTGTGTGACAGAGAATGGAGAGAGTGCCCTGACCAAAGAGAGAAAGAAACTAAGACCTCAGACAAAACAATAATGCCACAGCTAACCAGATTGAGCTCAGAAGTGCATCCTTCCCAGTCAAGCTTCAGTTGAGACACAGCTTCAGTCTCATGAGTGAGAGGTGACAGCATGCTGGCAGCCCTCACAGCCCTCGCTCACTCTTGGCACATCCTTGGCCTTGACGCCCACTCTGGCTGTCCTTGAGGAGCACTTCAGCCCACGGCTGCACTGTGGGCGCCCCTTTCTGGGCTGGTCAAGGCCGGAGCCGGCTCCCTCAGCTTGTGGAGAGATGTGGAGGGAGATGCCCGGGCGGGAACTGGGGCTGCGCGCGGTGTTTGCGGGCCAGCGTGAGTTCCGGGTGGGTGTGGGCTCGGAAGGCCCTGCACTCAAAGCGGCCAGCTGGCCCGGCCAGCCCCAGGCAGTGAGGGGCTTAGCACCTGGGCCAGCAGCTGCTGTGCTCGACTTCTCACCGGGTCTTAGCTGCCTCCCCGCCAGGCAGGGCTCGGGACCTGCAGCCCGCCATGCCTGAGCCTCCCCCCCCCATCATGGGCTTCTGTGCACCCCAGCCTCCCTGACGAACTCCACCCCCTGCTCCATGGCACCCAGTCCCATCGACAACCCAAGTGCTGAGGAGTGCGGGCACACAGCGTGTGACTGGCAGGCAGCTCCACCTGCGGCCCTGGTGCGGGATCCACTGGGTGAAGCAAGCTGGGCTCCTGAGCCTGGTGGGGACTTGGATAACCTTTATGTCTAGCTAAGGGATTGTAAATACACCAATCGACACACTATATCTAGCTCAAGGTTTGTAAACACACCAATCAGCACCATGTGCCTGGCTCAGGGTTTGTAAATACACCAATTGACACTCTGTATCTAGCTAATCTTGTGGGGACGTGGTGAACTTTTGTGTCTAGCTCAGGGATTGTAAATGCACCATTCGGCACCCTGCCAAAATGGACCAATCAGCTCTCTGTAAAACAGACCAATTGGCTCTCTGTAAAATGGACTAATGAGAAGGATGTGGGTGGGGCTAGATAAGAGAATAAAAGCAGGCTGCCTGAGCCAGCAGTCGCAACCTTCTCGGGTCGCCTTCCACACTGTGGAAGCTTTGTTCTTTTCCTCTTTGCAATAAATCCTGCTGCTGCTCACTCTTCGGGTCCACACTGCCTTTATGAGCTGTAACACTCACCACAAATGTCTGCAGCTTCACTCCTGAGCCAGCAAGACCACGAACCCACCAGAAGGAAAAAACTTCAAACACATCCGAACATCAGAAGGAAAAAACTCCAGGCATGCCGCCTTTAAGAACTGTAACACTCACCATGAGGGTCCGCGGCTTCATTCTTGAAGTCAGTGAGACCAAGAACCCACCAATTCTGGACACGTGAGGACATTGTGGCAGACCCATTCAACTAAGCTGTGTCAGTATTTGTGGGCAACAGAAAACATGACATAATGCATATTTGGAATTTTAAGCCACTACAGATTGAACTAATGAGTAGAATTATTTTTTCTAATTTTATTTACAGATTGCTCCTAGTTAGTGTAGAAAAGTACAATTTAATATTGTGCATTTATCTTGTATCTTGTGACTTGCTGAACTAATTTATTAGTTCCAGTTGATTTTTGTAAACTCTTTAAAAATTCTTGCATATAAGTTGATGCCATTTACAATAAAAGAACTTACTTTATAAATTTAGAATTGTTTTATTTGTTTTTGTTATATAATTTCTCTGCCTAACACCTTTAGTTCAATTTAGTAGAGTAGCAAAAGTAGCCATGCTTTCCTGTTTCCCAGACTGTGAGGGAAAGCGCCTAGTGTTTCATTAGCAAGTGTAATATTGGTGGGAAATTATTATGAATCCTTTTTAGTAGTTCTAGTAAGTTTTTTCTTCCTAGTATTTAAGGATTTCATAATGAATCAGTGTTGTTTGTATCACAAGCTTTTCTGTGTCTATTGAAAGGATCATTTTATGTTCTTCAGTTTATCCATGTTGTGTATTAAATTTTTGGTTTTTAGATATTAAGCCATTTCATTTGTAAAAAGATTGTACTTGGCCATGGTGTATAATTACTTTTATGTGTTTCTGTATTTAATTTACTGGTACTTTTTGAGAATTATGTGTCTTTATTTATCAGCCGTAAGTATCCATATTATTCCTAACACATGATGGGTTTGTCTGGCTTTGGTATAGTAATATTGGCCTTATAAAGTAATTAGGGGTTGTTTATCTCTTATCTACGTATGGTGTGTATTTGTAAAGGATTGGTGTTTTTATTAAATGTTTTGTATAATTTAACAGTTAAAATATTTGACTCTGATTTTTCTTTGTGGTAAGATTTTTAAAATAATTTACTCTTTTATTATAGGTCTCATATCTTCCACTTCTTGAGCTTCATTTGTTAAATTGGGCTTATCAGGTTATTTACTTCTAATTTGTAACAATCCATATTTCCAAATCTAGGCAGCTGGCATGCCTGTTATGTGGGATAATGTAGCTTTGTGAAAGTTTTATGTATTGTGCGGGATAATGTAGCTTTGTGACAATCAATAAATACCCAAGTTTTTCCTCTGCTTAAAGATTGAGACTATAATTTTTATACTTCATACTTGCATGTATTGCCTGAGTCAAAAAAGCTATTACATCTAAAAGAAAACAATGAAGCATACCATTTGACATGAAGTTTTATCAAAATGGCACATTAGCCTACCCCCTCTTTTTCACAAATATTTAGAAAAGAAAAGAATAAATTTAAATAACATTACAAAATAACTTAGTAAATAAAGAATAGTATAACGAATAAAAGTTTAATGAATCAGGGTGATTAGTACTTAGTCGCTCCTACAATGTTTTAGAAACTATTCTAAGTCATTTACCCACATATACTTAATAGCTAAGAGTCTAAAACATATAATACAGAAATTTGTTAATAATGACAAATTGAAATATTTGCAATTATATTAAATGACATTAAGACCATCAGAAATCAAATGTTTAACATACAGTAACTAAGTAAACACAAGGAATGATAAATAACTTTATTAGAAATTTGACTACCAGTAAGAGAGAAAAATTAATAAAATTTTTCAGCAGTGAAGCAAAGATACACACTGTATGACAGAGGGGGAAAATAAATGACAAGGCTTTAGGCCTAGCAATATCATTCACTTTGTGAGAGCAGAAATTCAACAGGTCTTATCTTGTAGGACACTAAAATGACAGTAGAAATTCTAAATTGTACTCAACAAGTAATATTTAGCCATACACAAATTTTGTTCCTTTAAATTAATTTATAAAATAAACAGAAGATTCCACAAATTATTTTTGTGAGGTCAAGGACATACTCAAAGGAAGCACAGTGACTATAGTCAAAAGACTTAAAATAAGGTAAGTCATTCTAACAACTTAATGTTTTACAAAAACAGTAGTTCTCTTTGTATCTAGGTCAGTTCTGTTCACTGTAGTTAAGTATATATTTTGAAAAAGGCACATAAAACAAAATTTTAAGTATTAAAAGAACTACCCTTTACAAGTCACTATTACTACATATTTGAGAGAGATGTTTTGAATGAAGAAACGAAATATCTCATAGGATGCGGTTGTATGTTGCCCAATGCCTATGAAATATTCTATTCATGTGTGCACTGTGGATATTTGTGCTTTCAGAAGAAAAGGCTACATATTTTTAAATATTTTAGTGTAGACAAGTAAAAGTTCTCAAGAAGTTACAGGAACCATAAAAATGTTGAATACAGTTTAAAAATACGTAAGCACTTGATGAAAGGTAAAGTAAATCAAGAGAATAAGCCAGAGAAGTAATCAAACTGAAAAAAAGTGGTCCCTTCTGATACTGATTGATCACAAGGATGTCAAGTCTGTGTGCTGTCCACCTTCCTCCAAGGGAAAATGGAAGAAGTACAGAAATAACATGACTACAGACATCTCAAATGTGATATTTCCCAAATATTGGAACCAAGTTAAAACCTGAAGAACACATGGAAATAAAAACACATTTCTGAAGAAAAACTACGCCACCATTTTCCATATTAAACTAGCATATTTGAATCACAGCCCGGTAGAATGTAAAGAATAAAAAAAGACAATGTATAGGTTAACCACTAAATTAAACAGTGATAAAAAGATTAGTAAACCTGAATATTGAATAGAATGAATATAACCAAATATAGTAAAGAGAGATGACATTTTATAAGATATAATTTTAACAAGATAAAGGCTGGGATGAGACGCTAAACATGTCAATTATTTTATTAGAACAAAAAGTATGAAAGAGGCAGAGCAAATAAGGCCAGCCAGATCCGAGACTTGGGAAAAGAAAATCTTTCCCTCCATGGAAGCAGCCGCAAGTGTACATTGCAGAGGCCCCAGATCACAGAGGAATGAGAAGTGGTTGCCATTCTTGCAATCAGTGTTACGCGTTTTCTTGCAGCCCAGGTTTATATAACTGTTCTAAGTCCAGTAAATTGTCTATAGCTGCACAGCTATTAAGAGGCTGAGACAGCAGTCAGGACCAAATCTGCTAAATGTCCATAAACTACACTACCTCATGGAACTTCTCTGGATCTTGAAGACTCTGGAGAGTGACACTTCTGCAAATAGAGGCATAATTTATTTGAGATTTTTATCCATCTGTTATTATTCTTTACCATTAGGAATAATCTCCTCTGAAAAACGCTTCTGAACCACCTTGCAAGGTCTTTTAATAGTTTGGGAAAATGGGGCAGTGCACGGTGGCTCACTCCTGTAATCCCAGCACTTTGGGAGGCTGGGACGGGTGAATCATGAGGTCAGGAGATCAAGACCACCCTGGCTAACACAGTGAAATCCCGTCTCTACTAAAAATACAAAAAATTAGTTGGGCGTGGTGGCGGGTGCCTGTACTCCCAGCTACTTGGGAGGCTGAGGCAGGAGAATGGCGTGAATACGGAACGTGGGGCTTGCAGTGAGCCAAGATCACACCACTGCACTCCAGCCTGGGCGACAGAGCAAGACTCTGCCTCAAAAAAAAAAAAAAAAATGGCTGAGGGCTGAGGTTAGAAATCCAAGGCAAAACATTATGTTATTTATTTTATATCATAGAAGTAATTTGAAAACACATAGAATGCATTCCACCATTCATAATTTTTTTTTTAGTATTTTCAAGCTATTTATGTTTTTGACATAGATTAAGTTGAATTACTGTGCCAGAGACAATCTCATCTCTAAAAGCAAGTGAGATAAAAATAGATCTGCAAAGAGACATTTTTTCCTGCTGCAATTTAACTAAACAGCAGAGTACATCTTCAAGTGAGTTCAGTAAGATAAATCTGTTTTTTAAGACTCCAAATCCAGCACTAGCAATGGGTCAAATCCCTGCAACAGACATGAAAATCACAAACAGCTAATGCGTTCCTCATTCTGAAATTCTCGCTGCCAGCACGGCAGTCTGAAGTTGACCTGGGACAATTGAACTCGGTGTGGGGGAGTGGAGTCCACCATTACTGAGGTTTTGGAGACAGTTTTCCCCTGACAGTGCCAAGGAGGCTGGGAGGTCTGGGTTGGGTGCAGCTAAGTGGCTGTGGCAGACTGCTTCTTTAGACTCCTCCCCACTGGGCAGGGCATATTTGAAGGAAAGGTAACAGCCCTAGTCAGAGACTTACACACAAAACCTCCAGGGCGCCTGTGGGTGCGGCTTCAGTGGATTTCATCATTCCTACCTGCCGGCTCTGAAGAGAGCAGCTGATCTTGACTAGAGGGATTCTGCCAGCACAGTGCACCAGCTCTGCTAAGAGACAGACTGTCTTCTCAAGTGAGTTCCCCGTGACTCCTGACTGGGAGAAACCTCCTAACAGGGGTTGACAGACACCTCACAAAAGAGCTGCAGCTGGCATTGGGCGGGCTTCCTCCTGGGATGAAGCTTCCAGAGGAAGGAGAAGGCAGCAATCTTTGCTGTTCTGCAGCCTTCACTGGTGATACCCAGGAGAACAGGGTCTGGATTGGAACTCCAGCAAACTGCACTGGACCTGCAGAAGAACCTTACTGTTAGAAGAAAAACTAACAAACAGAAAGCAACATCAACACCAACAGAAAGGACCCCCCCCAAAAAACCCCCATCCAAAGGTCATCAGCCTCAAAGATTGAAGGTAGATAAACCCATGAAGATGAGGAAAAACGAGCACAAAAATGCCAAAAATTCCGGAAACCAGTATGCCTCTGCTCCTCCAAATGATCACAACACCTCTCCAGCAATGGCACAAAACTGGATGGAGAATGAGATTGAAGAATTGACAGAAGTAGGCCTCGGAAGGTGGGTAGTAACAAACTCCTCTGAGCTAAAGAAGCATGTTCTAACCCAATGCAAACAAGCTAAGAATCTTGATAAAAGTTTACAGGAACTGCTAACTAGAATAACCAGCTTTGAGAGAAACATAAATGGCCTGATGGAACTAAATAACGCCTTTAAGACATATGGGAATATGTGAAAAGACCAAACCTACTATTGATTGGTATACCTCAAATTGATGGGGATAATGGAACCAAGCTAGAAAACAAACTTCAGGATATTATCCAGGAGAACTTCATCAACCTAGCAAGACAGGCCAACTTTCAAATTCAGGAAATACAGAGAACATCACTAAGATACTCCTTGAGAAGGGCAACTCCAAGAGACATAATCGCCAGACTCTCCAAGGTTAAAATCAAGGAAATGATGTTAAGGACAGACAGAGAGAGAGGTCAGGTTACCTACAAATGGAGGCCCATCAGACTAACAGCAGATCTCTCTGCAGAAACCCTACAAGCCAGAAGAGAGTGGGGGCCAATATTCAACATTCTTAAATAAAAGAATTTTCAACCCAGAATTTCATATCCAGCCAAACTAATCTTCAAAAGCAAAGGAGAAATAAAATCCTTCACAGACAAGCAAATGCCGACGGATTATGTCACCACCAGGCATGCCTTACAAAAGCTGCTGAAGGAAGCACTAAATATGGAAAGGAAAATCTGGTACACCACTGCAAAAACACAACAAAATATAAAGACCGATCGATAGTATGAAAAAACTGCATCAACGAATGTGCAAAATAACCAGCTAGCATCATGATGACAGGATCAAATTCACACATAAAAATATTAACCGTAAATATAAATGGGCTAAATGCCTCAATTAAGAGACACAGACTGGCAAATTGGTTAAACAGTCTACAACTTTTGGTGTGCTATATTCAGGAGAACCATCTCACATGCAAAGACATACATAGGCTCAAAATAAAGGGAAGGAGAAATGGCCAATGGAAAGCAAAAAAAGCAAAAAAAGCAAGGTTTCAATCCTACTTTCTTATAAAACAGACTTTAAACCAAAATGAAAAAAGACAAAGAAGGGCATTACATAAAGGTAAAGGGATCAATGCAACAAGAAGAGCTAACTATCCTAAATATATACCTACCCAATAGAGGATCACCGAGATTCATAAATCAAGTTCTTAGAGACCTATAAAGACACTTAGACTCCCACACAATAATACTAGGTGGCTTTAACACCACACTGCCAATATTAGACAGATCAGTGAGACAGAAAACTAACAAGGATATTCAGGATTTGAAATCAGCTCTGGACCAAGCGGACCTAATAGACAACTACAGAACTCTCCACCCCAGAGAAACAGAATATACATTCTTCTCCGTGCCACATAGCAGATATTCTAAAATTGACCACATAATTGGAAGTGAAACACTCCTTAACAAATGCAGAAGAACGGAAATCATAACAAACTGTATCTCAGACCACAGTGCAATCAAATCAGAACTCAGGATTAAGAAACTCCCTCAAAACCACATAAATACTAGGAAATTGAACAACCTGCTCCTGAATGACTGCTGAGTAAATGACAAAATTAAGGTAGAATTTAAGTTTTATGAAACCAATGTGAACAAAGGGATAATATACCAGAATCTCTGGGACAGAGCTAAAGGAGTTTTAAGAGGGTATATGCTAGCACTAAATGCCCACAACAGAAAGCTGGAATGATCTAAAATCAACACCCTAACATCATAATTAAAATAACTAGAGAATCAAGAGGAAACAAATTCAAAAACTAGCTGAAGAAAAGAAACAACTAATATCAGAGCAGAACTGAAGGAGATAGAGACACGAAAAACTGTTCAAAATCAATGACTCCAGAAGCTGGTTTTTTGAAAAGATTAACAAAATAGATGGACCACTAGCTAGACTAATAAAGAAGAAAAGAGGAAAGGATGAAATAGACACATTAAAAAATGATAAATGGGATATCACCACTGATTCCACAGAAATAAAAACTACCATGAGAGACTACTATAAACACCTCTACACAAATAAATTAGAAAATATACAAGAAGTGGATAAATTTCTGGACACATACACTTTCCCAAGACTAAACCAGGAAGAAGTTGAATCCCTGAATAGACCAATGACAAGTTCTGAAATTGAGGCAGTAATTAATAGCCTACCAATAAAAAAACACTCTGAACCAGATGGATTCACAGCCGAATTCTAGCAGAAGTGTAAATAGCAGCTGGTACCATTCCTTCTTAAACTATTCCAAGCAATTGCAAAGGAGGGACTCCTCCCTAATTCATTTTATGAGGTCAGCATCATTCTGATACTAAAATCTGGCAAAGACACAACCAAAACAAAATTTTCAGGCCAATATTCCTGAAGAAAATCGATGGAAAAATCCTCAATAAAATACTGGCAAACCGAATCCAGCAGCACATCGAAAATATTATCCACCAGGATCATGTCGGCTTCATCCCTGGGATTCAAGGCTAGTTCAACCTATGCAAATCAATAAATGTAATCCATCACATAAACAGAACCAATGACAGAAACCACAGGATTGTCTCAACAGAGGCAGAAAAGGCCTTTGATAAAATTTAATATCCCTTTATGTTAAAACCTCTAAAGAAACTACGTATTGATGCAAGAAATCTCAAAATAATGAGAGCTGTTTATGACAAACCCCTAGCCAATATCATATTTACGAGGCAAGTGCTGGAAGCTTTCCCTTTAAAAACCAGCACAAGACAAGGATGCCCTCTCTCAGCACTCCTATTCAACACAGTATTTGAAGTTCTGGCCAGGGTATTCAGGGAAGAGAAATAAATAAAGGGTATGCAAATAGGAAGAGAGGAAATCATACTGGTACCAAAACAGATATATAGACCGATGGAACAGAATAGAGACCTCAGATTGCAGGGATATGGAAGAAGCTGGAAGCCGTCATTCTCAGCACACTAACATAGGAACAGAAAACCAAACACCGTATGTTCTCACTCATAAGTGAAAGTTGAACAATGAAAACACGTGGACACAGGGAGGGGAACATCACACATCAGGGCCTGTCAGGGGGGTGGAAGGCAAGGTGAAAGGGAGCATTAGGACAAGTACCTAATATATGTGGGGCTTAAAACCTAGCTGACAGTTTGATAGGTGCAGCAAACCACCATGGCAATGTAAACCTATGTAACAAACCTGCACATTCTGCACATGTATCCCAGAACTTAAAGTATAAATAAATAAATAAATCTCCAGCAAGGAAGGAAACCAGAGAACAGGTTAGAGTCTTGCTATTCACATCTGAGTACACAGACTCAGTCCCCAATTCTCTTCTTTTTATCCTTCCAGCTATTGTCTGAATATGAACATAACAGACACACAAGGGTTCCAACTCCTGACAATCTGCTTCTGCCCAAGAAGAGTGCCCTCCCTTTTCTCCATCCTGCAACTCACGGTACTAAGAAGTGGCATGGGGCTGTCCAGATGAGATGATGAGACAGGCCTGGCCTGAATGGACCTGTCCTGGGCTGCCCTGTGTTATCTGTAGGTGCACCCGGCCAATGGCCAGGGGTATCAGGGATGAGGGCTGAGTTGATATCTGTGTTATCAGATAAGACTTTTACATTGAGCCTTTGTAAGGCTAGAACTCAGAAATGTCAGGGCACAATGAAAGGACATCTCAATCTCTTGAGCATCTCTCATCAACAGAGGTGGATACAGAGCTGTGTCAAGAATGTGTGTTCCTGGTTTCTTAACTGCTGTGGGGTTCTGTCACCAGGAAAGTGTGTTAAACTCTTCAAGGTTCCATCCACTGGGCCCTTTCTTTCTATAGGACCTACCCAAAGGCCCCACTATGCTACTAATTGCTCAGTCACCTCTTCGATGTCAACTCTTTATTTGTACACAATTATGCAAACACAACTTCCCCTTAATTCCCTGGAAAGACCTAAATGCAGCCTGGGTTCCAGGATATAAGAGACAGCTGGAACGTAACCTTGTTTTTCTTACCATCTCTGGGACCCGATAAAAGTCACTGTGTATTTGAGGCTTCCCCGGCCTCCTAGCGTGCACAGTGGGGATAATGTTATCTAATTCCTAGGGAATGTATCAGGTGTATATAAGATAAAACGTAAAAATAGTGGTGTGGTTTCACCTGTAAATAATGCGCACACTTAGAGATGGAAGCATTAGGATAATAGGTTGGAGGTAGCATGGGCCACAATTCAAGTAGGCCCGGGGTTTAGCAGTGTGATCTTGAGAAACTCGCTTCTCCACTGGGCTTCAGTTTCATTCTGCTGCAAAACGAGGTTGAAATTAAATGTAGATATCATCTTCTGGCATTGATGTGGTTTAGCTGTGTGTCCTCACCCAAACTTCATTTTGTATTATGACCACCTGCTGTTAAGGGTGAAACCTGAGGGGATTTGACTGTATTATGGGGACGGGTTTTCCTCATGCTGTTCTTGAGATAGTTAGTGAGTTCTCACGAGATCTGATGGTTTCATAAGTACCTGGTATATCCCCTGCTCTCACTCTCTTCACTTGTGGGTCACAATAACTGGAAGTTTTCTGAGCCTCCCCCACCCAATCTTGTGGAACTGTGGGTCAATTAAACCTCTTTTCTTCACAAATTACCCTGTCTCAGATATTCCATCATTGCAGTATGACAATGGACTAATACAGGCATTAAACTTTCTAGGGCCTTCTTATTATGTACAGAATTATATCCATGTGCCTTATCTCACCTGTGTTGGGGAAAGCCTTCACAAACTTTCCCAGCACTAGGTGGTTAGTGACTCAGTTTGTTATTGAAAAAAATGGCCTACTGCTTGATGCCAGTAGTATGGCACTTGGGTTTTGAGAAAAATGGCATTTTGTTGTAAGTTGGTCAACAGGAGATAGTAGCCCAGCTCAAATCGGTTTTCTTATACAGGCTTTAAGGTGTTGATTAAAAAATGCTTAAGAAGTGAGCTCTAGATTAGGAGGGGATTGCTGGAAGGAAAGTAGTAATATGCAAAGTCATGAGACATGCACAGTCATCTCCTCTTGCTTCCTCACAGGTTACATGAATATTCAGGGAGAGTTAGTACAAAATATGCATTGGAAATTTGGGCTCTAACATCAGCAAACTCATTCTCCATGGACTTCAGTTGGACATACTGATTCCAGCCTATTTCAGCAAACTTTTTAAAATCTTATAAGCAGAGGAAATTTAAGTGTTTCAACAAGCTGTTTCTTATCTTTCATTCTAAATATCCAATTTTTAAAGTCTTTTTTTTTTTTTAACAGTTTGGAGGCAGAAATTCAGCTTCTGTCGAATGGAATACAGAATAGTGTATGACTTTTGTATTAGTTCAGGCTGCTATACCAAAGAACCATGAACTAGACTGCTTGTAGACAACAGGACTTAATTTCTTACACTTCTAGAGGTTGGAAATTTGAGATCAGGGTATCTGCGTGGTTGAGCTCTGGTGATGACTCTTCTGAATTTCTGACTGCAGACATCAAATTTTATTCTCATTTGGTAGAAGGGGACAGACTTCCCTCTGGGTTTTCTTGTGTAAAGCCAGTAATCTCAATCATGACGGCCCCAACCTCAGGAGTTAATTACAACCTATCTCCTTATAGCATTACACTGGGGGTTACAATTTTAATACAAATTATTGTAACTCTCAAGATTTTTTTTAAAGCTGTCTTTATTCCTCCTACTGGGTTTTTCCTGTTTGCTTCCTCAGTCTTTCCCTTTCTTTATGTCTCTTTTTGTGTGAACCTGTTTGCCTAATTCTGTCTCTCAATTGTATTCCTCAAATGCAGGAAGCAAGCTCCAATGCTATGAGATGCTCTATGTACAGACGCACTTAACAAAGAACTGAGGGAGTGCTCAGGCCAGTAGACAGAAGTAAAGTCATGCTCTCAGTCTACACTTAACCCTGCCAATTTTCACAAGCATGAGCTTAAAGGCTGATGCTTTCCTGGTCCACCTTCAGTTGGGACCACAATCCCAATCTCATAACAGAACTGAAGGCAGAGGCAGCAAACTAAATTGTGTCCAGATTCTGGTCGACACAAATTGTGAGATAGTATATACTATTGAAATGTGCTAAGTTTTAGGGCAATGTTGTCAGAAAGGAGCAGATATGTAGCCTCATCTCCCAAGCCCCAGGATTCTCCATGCCTCTGCTTACCTCTTCCTCAGGCTGTCTGTACCAAATTCGTCCGTTTCTAATCTCTGCCAAACTCACAGCTGTAAGACTCTTCAACAAGGGTGGCTTCTTGCTGACACATTCTTGTGCAGAGATGCCTCCCTGTTGTCATTCTCATCATGGATTAAAGATCACCTCAGTGAGGCCTCTGGGTCCCCCTATGCAATGACTTTGCAGCTCTTCTTCTCAACATTCTACTTTATATAATAGTCCTTACTCTTTTCTTTCATATATACATGCTTTAGTGCTTTTGTCGAGCTGTCTTCAGACTGTTCTGTCCTCGGAGGGGCATGCAGGCATGATGTAACCATTTTCTGTGCCACATGTTGGGCCCACCAAGGTAGCCGGCAAAGGGTGAGTGCAAGGGAATAAAGATTGGCTAAGTGGGCATTGTGGAAATCGTTGATAATAACACGAGGTGTGTGACTCTTACTTGCTCCAGCTGCTCCAGCAAAGCTCAATAGGCACCAGAAACACAGCAGGCTGTAACCACCTCAAGGCCATCACTAAGACTGCGGCCCCAGGCAGGAACATTATGGAACAA
Organism: Pongo pygmaeus; assembly: GCF_028885625.2. NCBI lineage: Eukaryota > Metazoa > Chordata > Mammalia > Primates > Hominidae > Pongo > Pongo pygmaeus. Next base: position 1,165,693 of record NC_072388.2, on the reverse strand, counting down.
ATCAGGTACCATTGTTTTGTGTCCTCAAGACACTGACTGTTTAGAGTTCCAGGGGACAAAGTAGCAGAATCTGAAGGCTCCAAGAACAATGAGTGACCTTGGAATCCTCCATTGCCCTGTCTTTTCCTCCGCCATTTGTGGTGTGCTATCTACTCATGAGGCACCTTCCCCTTATCCAGGGAAATTATTTAATACGACTTTCAAATAAGGAGCTCAAAAACCCAACAGGAACTGGCATTTTCCCGTGACTTCAGATTCAGGGTGCAGTGCTCTGGCACATTTAGCTCTATCCCATCTTTATCTACCCAAAATGCCTCTGGAGTGGCCATGCCTCTCTCTGATTTGAAGGGCCTCCAGGGAGTCGAAGCATTTTTGCAGAGTCTCAGAGCAAAGGGTCTTAATTCACCAATGAAGAACCAAGGATGGCCGACACTTATGAGTATGTGAAACAATCGAGGTTACCCACTTCGAGCACCCCTAGTTATAAGGAAGAAAACAGTCTTTTCTGTAGCCATTGTCTACATTAGGCTGAGGTGGAGCATAGCTCATTTTACTTCCAGCTCTCCACAGAGGTGGATGCAGAACCCCAGTCCTGTCCTCTTGAAACCGACCTGAAGAGGACCCCAGGTGAAGAACAACCCTGGATCTGCTCATTCTCTGTGTCCCTGGATATGTATCTAGGGAAGCAGATGCCCTTGCCTTATGGCAGATCTGCCCGCCTAGCTATTCATTTGTAATACTTGGCCTTTAATGCTTTGAATGAATTTATTTTACACCTAATTTGTTGAGAGTTTTTATCATAAGGTGATGTTACTCTTTGGGAAAAAGATTTCTTCGTCTATTTAAATGTTATGCATGATCCTGGGTCTGTCGTTCTGATCAGAAGCTGAGAGGTGCATCCATTCCTAGAGGAGAGCATGAGAACATCAGATCTCAAGTTCTGTGAACATGACCTGTTTATGATGTCCACTCTGAGTGTCTGACTCCCTAAAGTAAATTGTAGCCCAGGAACTGTCATCTGCTGTCTTCACTGAATTATGCCAAGTGTCTGAAAAAGTGTGTTTTATATATGTGATGAACAAATAAGCCCTAAATACAACCTCTTTAGCTATGTCTGAGTGTGCCTGGTGCCCCTTTCTCACAGGATCTCTATGTTTCAAAGACAAAGTCCAGCTAACGGGAAGCTCAAGTGCCCTTTACAAATGTAAGAACAGGTTTGTTTTCTATATGCTTTTCCAATGGTAGAGGGACATGAGTGATTGTGACATGAAAGACCTTCTGGGGTGAAAGAAGAGAAAAAAGAGAAAAAAGTAATAAATAAGAACAATCAGAGGATGCCCCAGCAGCCTTTCCACAAAACCAAGCATTAGGGATCCACTTTTCATGTTTTATGCCATTCATTTCCCACAAAAACCGTATAAGGTTGTGGGGGAAAGTTAAATATTAAATTTCAATTCAACTGAACATGGGCAAAAGCAATGGTCACTAAGCCCTAGAACAGGTTACATGAGCCCCTTGAAGCATTCGTCCAGGACTGTTTTGGAGAAATATATATTTCAATCTATTCCTATATGTTAGTTACTGAAAAACAACAGACAATTGCAAAAACAAGTTAACTTTTTCATGTTCCTTGAGCCCAGTTGTGAAGAGCCCTCGTGACTGGGCCTCATGCCAAACAACTCATTACAAAAAGAGCTAGGGCCGTAGGCCACGCCGAAAGTTCATAAGACCTCTTCTTGTCTGTACACGGACGGGTGACCTACTCTGGAGTCGAGGCTATTGCTTCCCGGTCTGGTAATGAATCCTCTGCAGTCTGGTGAACATAAATATGTATATGTGTTTCCCTTCTCCCCTTCCCATTGCAATTTGCTTATTATAGCTGCACTGCCATTTACGTGAGATAAAGCTTGTTTACCCTTAAAGGTTTTTTGTGTGTGTTTTCTTCTCCCCTTGCACGTCTCTCATACAGAACAGAGGTTCATTTTACAAGTCTCTATAGAGATGCAAATTGAGGCTGATAAAGATGCACTGGTATCCTAAGACACAGTTAGTAGCTGGCAGAGTCACCACTGTGCCTTGGAGAAGACATATGCTCTACTACTAGACAGCTGGTCCAGGAACTATACAGTGGTGGGGAAGTCCTGGTAAAAGTTGAGAAAAATGATAAAGAAGAAGAGAGTTTGACCCTGGAAGGCTGCTGTCAGGGACTTCATCAGCTTATCCGTTGTGCCTGGTTTTGCGCATTGGCATCATTCACACCTCTAGGTTCAGAATAGGCTCATTTCCTCCTGGGGAGGGGACAAGACCTTTCATGGCAAGACCATGAAACACCAGAGGCTTGGGATGTGGAGCTCATACCAGGAAATCTCCATCCTTCAGAGACTTGGGCATGTGGAAGACCTGGGTGTTTATGGTGAAAAAGGTTTTAGGCCTCTGATATCAAATTTAATGTGGAGGTAGAGATTAATTAATCCATGAATACATTCAAGGCCTTCACGATATCATATCAGCCATAAGACAACAGCACCCACTTGTATTAATAATCTTTATGAAGAGCATTATCCGAGAGAATTCTCAAAAAAAATTCTCAGTCTACAAAAGAGAAAACAAGGCTTTGTGATGTCAAATGGCTGCTCAGAAAAACACAAGTAAGAATGAGAATCTTCCACAGTGAAGGTTGCATGAAATTCCCTTTAAGCTACCTGAGGCTCTATGTCTGTCCCTGACATGGAGGAAAGGGCATGGGGAAGCCTCACTTTCTTTCTATTTTAGAGACAGGGCACAGGACAAGATACCCTAAGACAACTCTTTTGACTGAAAGCAACTTAACTGGGTCTTTTGAAACCTTAAAAGGAGTCTTGAGAAACAACTACAGCAACCCCACACCTGGCAAAAGTTTCAGTGCTCAGGGACTCCAAGGTGAGAAAAACCCCTCAGAGGGCCAAGGAATTGAGCAGGTTAACTGAGGGAACAGAAAACCCAAATAGGTATAAACCAACTGAAAGTTAACTCAAATATATCAGTTGAAAAACTGAAATAGAAAAATAATTTTTTGCCACATAGATAGCAGATTGACAAAAAAATTAAAAGAATGTTAACATCCAAGGGGGTCTGGATACATAAAAGCAGATAAATTCAGAAATTACTATTTGCAGTATACGTTTCACAACCCTTTTGGAATATATTCCAGCTTTACCTATTAAAACTTTACACTTTCCTACTCTTTCACTGAGTAATCATTTTCCTGGTAGACTATAATCTACAAGGGATTAATAAATGTTGTGAGCTAGATTGCATTCCCTTCTTAAAAATTATATGTTCATGTCCTAACACCTAGTGCCTCAGAACGTGACTATATTTGAACATATAGCCTCTGCAAATGTAGGTAAGTTTAAGTGAATCTATTGGGGGGCATCCTAATTCCAGATGACTGGAGCCCTTATTAGAAGAGACAGGAAGGATGGAAAAGCAGAAGAGAAGATCTTGTGAACACAGAGATAGAAGATGATCATCTACAAGCCAAAGATGGAGACCTCAGAGAAACCACCCAGCCAGTAGCTTGAGGTTGGATTTCTAACTTCCAGAATTGTGAGAAATTCAATTTCTGTTGTTAAAGAACTTCAGCCTGTGGTACTGTATTATGGAAGTCATAGCAAACCATTACAGCCTATTAGGACACAGATAAGATGTTCCGTGTAGCGGTCGGGCGCATGTGGCTTACACCTGTAATTCCAGCAATTTGGGAGGCCGAGGCGAGTGGATCACGAGGTCAGGAGATCGAGACCATCCTAGCAACACAGTGAAACTCTGTCTCTACTAAAAAATAAACACGCACACACACACAAAATTAGCCGGGCATGGTGACAGGCGCCTGTAGTCCCAGCTACTCAGGAGGCTGAAGCAGGAGAATGGCGTGAACCCAGGAGGCAGAGTGCAGTGAGCCGAGACTGCGCCACTGCACTCCAACCTGGGCGACAGAGCGAGACTCCGTCTCAAAAAAAGAAAAAAAATGTATTCCCAGTAGCATGGCTGAAATGGAAATAGAATTTATTATGTCGGTCTCCACCAGTATTAAAACGCTAAATTACTGAGGGAAAGGCCCCACTTATGGAATCTTATGAAGACATATGAGGGCGCAGCTCCTGTCCTGATGGAGATATAGAGGTGGGCCCTGTGAGACCCATGTACAGAGTCACCTAAGACCGTTTTGCATAACTCCCACTTTTTGGGGAAAACCTCTCTCTAGTAAGACTGTGAAATTATAAGACTTAGACAAGGTCTGGCAAGGCAGCGAAGCTGCCTGCTACAGGAAATATCTGGGGTGGGTAGATATAACAATAAAAATAATAGCAACATGAAAAGATACTCACAACCTAATGTAAAGTAAAAACAACACAAAAGTGTTTCTTTTGACATTTCTGCAAACTTATGACCGGTGACTGTGCATCTAAGTTGCCATTATGGACTAATGGAGGCCAGATTCCTCTGGGAAGGAACTGTGAGTCCTTAATTGAGAAAGCCCTAAAACAGTTTCTGGGGAATCCTCACATTTGGGTCAGGGTCCTGGGCTTCCCTGGTCTTTTCGATTTGGAGAGCTCTCTGTGCCCAACTTGCCTCCAGACCAGCACGGGCCATGGTTGTCAGCATGGTGCGCCTGCCTTTTGTTCAATGAGATGGAGTAGTTGCACTCATCAAACAGCTCCTCAGGGATCTCCAGCATAGAGTTCTGCAAAGAGAGTGCCTGGAAGACTGGCCAAGCGGCATCAATGGCATCCTGGCTTTCCCCATAGGGGAAATTCCAGTTAGAAAATCTACTCCCCGGATCAGGCACATAGGCGCATTTGTGTAGACCTCCAGCCAGGGAGAAAACAATATGACAGCTTGAAGCCTTAGAATAAACGTCTGAACAGACAAAGATGACCCCCAGCACTCATGTTCCCCTCCTGCCATCAGTAACCTGCGGTATAAATTTGACAGGCTTTTAGCCTCCCAATACCTGGAAGTCTGCTCCTGTCAAGAAAGGACCCATTATCTCATTCTTTCCCACAAGACATGGTGATGAGGAGGGGTGTGTGGCTGCCGCGATGATATCAAAGGTGAGGCCTGGCCTGGGTAGGCCTGCCATGGGTGGCCTTGTGTTATCTATGGGTAACCCCTTCCATATGGCCAGAAGAGCCAGCGGTGAGGAATGAGCAATGTCTCCATCATAAGAAAAGGCTCTCAGTTCAAGCCTTCCTGAGATGAGAGCCTCAGAAATTCAAGATATAGCAGGAGAACATCTTGCTGCCTTCAGAGTCTCCTTAGTAAATACAAGGCTGTCTCTAGAACGAGGGCTCCAGGTTACCAGTGTTCTAAACTTTCTTTGAGTCTGTAACTAAGGAAGTGAGGTCACTTCGAGATTCCATCATCTGGTCTCCTGTGAGGGAAATGCACGAGGGAAAAAGAAAAGGCACCCACAATAGTTTTAAGGATAAAGAGCCTTTATCCCAAGTGTATGGCAATACAGACATGAAAAGCAAATAATATAATAAGCAAATTGCAATGGGAAGGACAGAAAGAAAATATATATATGTACATATGTATATAAATATACATATATGTATATAAATATATTTGTATATAAATATACATATATGTATATAAATATATTTGTATATAAATATACATATATGTATATAAATATATTTGTATATAAATATACATATATGTATATAAATATATTTGTATATAAATATACATGTATATGTATATTTACACTCACCAGACTATGGAGGACTCATTACCAGACTGGGAAGCAACAACCTGGGATCCAGAGTCGGCCATGTGTCCATGTACAGATGAAGAGAGGGCTCATGAAACTTCGGCACAGTCTGGGACCCTAACTCTTTTTGTAATGAGTTGTTTGGCATGAGGCGCAGTTAAAGGTGCCCTTCACAACTGGGCTCAAGGAACACAAAAGATCAACTTGTTTTTGCAATTGTCTGTTGTTTTTTCAATCATTAATGTATAGGAATGGATTGAAAGATTTCTCTGAAACAGCGCTGGATGAACACCTCAAGGGGCTCATGCAAACTGTTCCAGGACTTGGTGACCATTGTTTGTGCCCATGTTCAATTGAGTTCATATTAAATATTTAACTTTTCCTCCACATTAAATTCCCAATTCTCAGAACCATGTCCACCGCCACAGGGCCTGGCTGGAAATATTGTCACTCATTGAGTTTAGAGGATGGAATGTTGGTCAGTGGTGATGCTGAGGTGTTGAGTGAAGACAGCTGGGACAGTCCCTCCAGGCTGAGGGAGGAGTTGGCCTCTCTTGTGGGGTCCTTGGCATGTCATTGCCCCTTTGGGCATCTGTTTTCTTATGTGGAAAATGTAGGAATGATGAGCTTGTTGGGCAGGCCACACAAGGCAATGACGGGGCTCAGGGAGAAAGAGAATCTGAGGGTGCTTGTGTCTGGCTCATCCTGAGAGGGATGATGGTGACAGCAATCATGACAGCCACATGAAACCGAGGTGTTAAGAGGCCTTGTGAGGTAGTTAGTTCCCACCACACTTTCCAGTTGAGGAAACAGCTCAGGGAAACCCGACTGCATGCCCAAAATGACACATCCAAGGAGTGTTGGACCTGAGAGTGAGTCTAGAGTCAGAGCTCACTGGAGGTGGTCAGAGCATTGGACAAGCTGATTCAGGCCACTAATCCGTGTCCAAGGTTAGTGTGGCTGAGGCGTAACTGAAAGAACCATATTTTCATTGACTTTGTCCCTCATCCTAGCAGGTGGAGACCTACAAGTTGTCTACCCTGTAGTGGAGCCCCAGAGAGCCCAGATGAGGCTGTGACAGCAAAAGGTGAACGTGCCTGTGGTGGGGAAGGAGGGTTTCAGAGAACAGAGCTTATTTCTCCCAGCTGGAGACCTCCGAATCAAAAATGCAGAGGGCCTTTCTACTCCAGCCCTTTCCTCCTGTGGCTGCTCTGCCTAAAACACCTTCATTAGACAGACCAGAGCAAGGCCTGGGAGAGCTGGGCTCCATTTGGCTTTTAAAACAGGTGGAGCCAGGGACCGCATGACCTTGTGGCTTGTTAAAATCCCACCAAGGATGTAATTACGGTGAGGTTGGTGGCTATAGAGGCCAGCTAATGGGAAGACATAGAGAATTGGGAAAAGGCAGCTGAGGGTTCTCAGCTACTCCAAGTGGGTAACCTAGGTAGAGGGGGCCAGGAGGCAGGGGTTTATAAGATTTCAGGGGACAGGACTTGGGTGGGCACCTGAAAGCAGGTGCTCCTCACCACTACCACTCTGAAGGTGCAGGTGTCGTGCCCTCTCTGGGGACATTCCTCACTGACCTGGTGATGCTGGACATTGCCACGAAGAAGTGTGTGGATGTGAGTGAGCCTGGAGCAGACAGGTCAGAGACCAGGATCCTGATGCCTGGGAAAAGAGAGTCTTGAACTGAGCTCCTAGATCTTAGTCCTTGCCAAAATGTCTTGCGAGGGCCTCACAGCCCTCCCCACCCCATAAACAGGATATTTTACTCATGAGTGATGGAGGCTCCACAGCAGCCATCAGCCCCGCTCCCTGAGTGGTGAAGCTGCCGATCTGCAAGGCCTCTTTTGTGCACATTCCCTGGCCCTGGCGGCTCTGGTGGTGGTGAAGCTTGGGAAGCGCTGGAAATGGGGACTACTCATGGACCAGCGGACCTTTCTGATGGTCTTTGGCTTTCTGTCTTCCAGAGAACTGTGATCAAAACCCAGAAAAACAGAAAGGTGAGCAGTAGCTGAAGTCCTCACTTTGCGGGAGGGTAGAGGTGGAAATCAGAAATCAGCCTGGGCAAGACATTCCCTGGTCCCGTCTTCCGCATCTAAGATTTATTGAAAGGGAGTAATACACAGAGAAGGAGGAGACCTATCCTAATGCAGGGTGCAGTCAGGGGAGTGGAGTTGATGACAAGTTCCTAGAGGAAGTGCCATTTACATTCAACTCTGAGAACAAGTTAGGGCTGCATGTTATTGGAGGAGAGGTGACAGCCCCTTAAAAGAAACACCCCAGAGACCAGCCCTGCTGCCTTCTTCTTTTATAAGGCCCCTACAAAGTCTTTCACCCAGGCCCTGTCAGCATTCTGTGTTTCCCTCTGTCTCCAGAAGATTAAAGTCCTGCAGGAGATGCAGGGGTTCCAGATAGCTGGAAAAAATCATCAACTTCAGACTCTAGAGGAATTTCTGGCTTGGTTCCAAGCCTGGAGCAGCACAATCAGAATAAAAGGCAAAGACCTAGCAGATGAGCAGAGGGTAGGAGGGGAGCCTTTCTTGCCGCCAGCCTCACACAGCCTTTGGCCATGGTTCCCTGGCTGGCATCAGGTCCTGTTGCACCTGGTCTCCAGCTGCTGGGGAGGAACTTGGGGACCTGAGGTGTGGCTTCTGGAACCTCACAGCTGTCACTCTTCTCTGAAGCTGCCATCCATGAAGAACAGGCTGTGATAAAATCTCAGAGCCATTAAGTGCCTGTTGTTGTAATTGCTTTCCTGGCTCATTGAAGTTTGTACTAAGCATGGGCTCTGGAAGTTAGGCAGCTCGAATAGTGTCCCAGCCACACCATTGACCAGCCCTGCGACTGGAGCAGAAAGCTCATTGCTCTGGGACTTGAGGCATCACGTCGTAAATTTAATGCACCCAATCCCCTTTTCACTGTTACCTACCTCTCTCTATAATCACCATGACCTGATCTCTGCTAGCATTTTTCTTTAAATGGATAAACATACGTTATATAGTATATATTATTCTTTCTCATGATTTTTTTGCTATATTGTATGTTTCCACTCATATGAGATATTTAGAGCATTTAACTTCATAGAAACACAAAGTAGAAGAGTAGTTCCCAGGGACTACACAAAGGGCAATGGGAGGGGAATGTTGTTTACTGGGTACAGAGTTTCAGTTTTAAAATATTGAAAAAAAGTTCCTTATGAACGTGGACAATGGTTGCAAAACAATGTGAATGTATTTAATTTCTTTAAACGGCACACAAAAAAATTACTAAAATGGTTAATTTTATGTATTTTTATATTTTACTAAAATGTAAAAAGTACTTTCTAAAATGAACAGACTATAGCTATTTGCAACTGGTGGGTGAATATCACAAATGTAATGTTGCATAAAAGAAAGTAGACGTGCCAGCTTGGACAACATGGTGAAACCCTGTCTCTACCAAAAATACAAAACAATTAGCCGGTCATGGGGGTGCAAGGCTGCAGTCCCAGTGACTCAAAAGGCTGAAGTGGAAGGATATCTTAAGCCTGGTAGGCAGAGGTTGCAGTGAGATCATGCCACTGCACACCAACCTGGGGAAAAGAAAGAAAGAAAAAAGAAGAGACAAAGAAAGAAAGAAGGAAGGAAAGAAAGAAAGAAGATAGAAGACAGAAAAGGAAAGAAAGAAAATAGGTGTACAAGTATACATACTATATAATTTTATTCATATAAAATACTACAATCAAATAAATCTGAGGTTCTGACTTCCACTAACTGTGGAGTAGCTTGTTGAACTCCCACAAATAACAATGATGAAACTTGAATAAAATATATTATTATAGAAAAACGCCTATGCGTAATACATATATGATATGTGTGTTTAACAGCTGAATGAAGATTTCAGCTATGCTCACTGTAGCGGAGATAAGCATTGGTTTGACACTAGCCCAATGAACCCTGTTTATAAAACAAGTCTTCAAGGTAAAACAACAAAATCCAGAGTTTCTATTCTATAATTATCATTTATAGTTTCTAGTACAGAATTTTAAAATTCATAAGACATGTAAAGAAACGTGAAAATGTAATCCATATACAATATCAAAAGCAGGCAGTAGAAGCTATCCCAGGATGTTGCAATCAGCAGACAAGAATTTGAAGGCAGTTTTTATGAATATGTTCATGGGGAAAAAAGAAAATATTCTCTTCATAAACAAACAGATGTGGAACTTCAGCAGAGAAATGAACTTATATATAAAAAAACTAATAGATAAGGAAATGAAAAAAATCTTTTGAGTTTATCCACAGATTTAAAACAGAAGACAAAACAATAGAAATTATCCAGTCTGGAAAAAAAAAAGTACAAAAAGTTTAAAGGAAATGAACAGAGCTCTCGAGACCTGTGGAATGACTGAGTCTGAGGAGACAGGAGAGACAAAAAAAATTAAACAGGGAACAAAAGTAAATCAACAACTTATAGCGTAATACTTCCAAAAACTGTCCAAATACCTAAATATTTATATCCGAAAGGTCAACAAATACAAAACAAAGTACAAATAAAACCACACTAAGGCCATATCGTGGTTTATGAAACAAGCAAGGCAGGGCTTTTGCTTGACTTGCTATGATTTCTAACTGCTACTATTTATGGATACTATGGAAATAAATAGTAAATAGAATGGAAGATAAGTTATTCTCAGAGTTTTTTCTTTGTTTTTTTTTTTTGCAAAGATGACTGTTATTAAAGGTAGATGACTTTCCAGCATGTCGAAAGGTGCGTGGCAGTGGAGGGGTGAGGAGAAGGGTCGGGGCTGAGGGGGGGGGGGGCCTGCAATGGTCTGGGCGCACCCAGCTTCCCGAGAGCAAGCGTTATGGCAAAGTTGGGCAGGCTGTCGTAGGCTCCCGGGCTCTGTCTTGTCAGAGAGAAATCAAACTTCAGGCACAAATAGTCCTGCAACTGGCACGTGGGGAGACTGTGTCACAATTACAAGTGAGACCACCTGCCCTGGCCACGTTGTCTCCTCGCAGGCAGGAGAAGTTTGGGAACAGATAGGCTCCCCTCAGCAGGGCGGAATTGCACTGGAGACATGGAGGGGCGGAGGAGAAGATGAAATTTTCCCCGTAGTGTTGGAACTGTAGTCTCAGATACACTCCCAGGCTTTCGGTCGGGGCAGTCGGACTATAATCCCAGCATGCGCTGGGCTTAGGGGCGGTGCCCAGCCCTGGAGGTAGGGTCAACAGGGTGGGTCCCTCGCAAGGCATCCTGGGAGTCATAGTCCTTAAATGGTTTCCAGCAGGTTGATCGCAAGGCTACCGAACTACAATCCCAGCATGCACCGGGATTGGGGCGGTGTGTAACGCTGGAGGGAAGGACAGAGAGGAGCGTCCCTGGCCAGGCATGCTGGGAGTTATGGTCTCTTAACGGTTTCCAGCGATTGGCCCCCGGTCTGCGGACTACAATCCCAGCAGGCACCAGGCTTTGAGGCGGTGTGTAGCACTGGAGGGAAGGATAGGGAGGTGCGTCCTTAGCCAGGCGTGCTGGGAGTTATGGTCTCTTAACAGTTTCCAGTCCATTGGTCTCAGGGTTACCTGACTACAATCCCAGCATGCGTTGGGCTTGGGGGCGCTGCGCAGCCCTAGAGGAAAGATCGGGACGGCGGGTACCTCGCACGGCATCCTGGGAGTAATAGTACTTTAAGTATTTCCAGCCCGTTGGTCGCGGGACTAACGGACTACAATCCCAGCATGCGCTGGGTTTGGGGGTGGTGTGTAGTGCGGAAGCGAAGGATAGGGAGGCGCGTCCCTAGCTAGGAGTGCTGGGAGTTATGGTTTCTTAACGGTTTCCAGCCCATTGATCGCCGACCTGCGAACTACAATCCCAGCATGCGCTGTCTGTCCTCCCCCGTGGTGCGCAGCCCTGGAGGGAGGGGCAGGGCGGTGTGGACCTCGTCCTTTCCGAAGCGATGCCACATGCTGATTCTGTGCCACCCCCTCGTCAAGGGAGTCCGGAGAAGGACTTGAGGGGCAGGTTTAGGCTGGGCGGTGAGGACGGTGTGACGCTGCAAAGTGCACCTCCCTTCCGCAAATCGGTGGGGTCTGGTCCTCATTGCACAGCCCGCTGCACATCTCGGTGTCCTCTCACATATACACCCGCGGGGGGTTGCCATAGCATCGCGCCTTTTCCAGCCCAGGGAGACGCCTGCTGTGCTAACCTCTATGTGAACTGAGACATCCACCTGCTGCGTGGCCCACTCGTGCGCAACTTCAGAGCTCTCAGGGGGTGATGCGGGCTGTGGCTCCTTCGTGAAAATGTCACCCTCTACAGCGCCTTTCTTGTGATATAGAAGTTGACGCGTGAGAGAGGGTATTTTTTGGGTTACCCGGGATCTGCTAACAGGAGAAGAGAAAACCACAATTCCCAGGCATAAGAATCTACCTAAAGATGATGGTTTAGGTATTTTACAGTTGAAATCACCAGCCTCACCTCAACTGAGTCCTGACTGATGAGTGTCTCAAAAACACAGTTGGTGACCTGATCCCTCGGGAACAGGTGGTGCTCCAGCTTTGTGGGGATGACTTTCAAGGTGCAGAGCACTTGGGCAGCATTTGAAGTCATTCATGTTTTACATCTCTGCTTTAGATGGAAAGTTGATCACCCACAGCCGTTGGGGATGTACCTTAATATGCTGGGGCTTATCCGTTCAATTTTTCTGTCTAGACAATGAAAACCCAGAAGTTCCACTTGCATGTAGCCTCTTAATAATCGACGTCCCTAAGTTCCTTATGTCCTCAGGATGGTTCCTTTTGTTCTCAGATGTTACCAACTTTCATGATGCATCTAATCTGTACAAACCTGTGTATTACTCTATGTGAAAAGAATACTTTGTTCAAATTACATGTTCTTATAATTTTCACTTGTGATTAATGAGTATGGGACACTATTAAAAAAACCTGAAAAACCTTATCATAGCAATTGAATCATGTTACTGTACTTTATGAGGAATTAACCCCTTCAGGATTAATTACACATGGGTTCATCAGCACATTTGTAAAGAAAGAAAGAAAAACTGTATAGCCTTTATGAAATTGGAAAAATAAAGAATTATATATAGGGAGACCACAGCACAATACTAGGGCCCTTCTCTTATTTTAAATAGACTGTATGGGGTCGAATGCCTGCATTCCTAACCTATCCTGCAGTATTCTCATCCTACTCTTCACTGTGTATTTAGGTGGAGGTTTCTGAATTCACTTGTCCACAGCGTTAGTGGGGATGTTGTAACGTGAGGGTATCCATCACCTATCATCTTAATAATTAATGAAGAGAAGAGCCTTGAGATCCGTGTTCAGATGCACTGCTGCTGAGTATGTGCCTGCAAAGACTCTGCCCACAGCGATGGTCTCAGAAAGTTGAACCTGATGCCACCACAGCTGCTGTTCACAGATCTAGGTGCTCCTTGTGATTTGAATCTCCTGCTTAAATTTGTGGTTGTGAACCTGCTATGCTCACCCCATTTATGGTAGTACTCTTTGTGTTGCCTTTTCTATTCCATTTGTTTCCTGGGAACTCACTGTGTAACTGCAATTCAGAGAATATGTACGGATTCCACCCCCCACTACCTAAGTCACTGTACACTTGTCCCATTTGTGTCATGTTGTCAGACTCCACACTCTTCCTCTCTAATGGAATTTGTGGAAGAATAGTTACCTGTAGATCTCCTCAGTGTAATGTGGCTGGGATTGATTATGCAGCTGGGCATTTTGTCCTTGGCATCATTGACTTTATTCAAAATACCTTTCCCACATTTTGAAGTTTGATACTACTTTGTTAATGTGAACACTTGCCATAGCAGGCTCTATTCAATATCTTTGTGAATTTAACTGTCAAAACAACTTATGAAGTAGGCACATGATCCCCATTTTACAGGTGAGGAAACTAATGTTACAAGATTTTGAGTAATTTTATTAACTTTACACAACTTTCTGGTACATTTTTAACTTAATTTAGATCTCTGCCTCCACAGTGTGTGGGCTTACCTCCTTTTCTATTTTGTGCCTCTCTTCTAGCATCTGCAAGGGTACATGTTTTATTTTTAGTACATCTTCTACTTGATGGTAGGAAACTTGACAAACAGGTCCTTAGTGGGAGAGAAAACTCACTGGCATTTGTCCTTCTCTGTGCTCCTTCTTACCCTGGCAGGTGTGAGAGTTATCAAGTAAGATGGAGCAGTCGTAGATCCTGACCAATCCTCACTTGGAATATTGGTTATTATAAAAAAATAGTCCTCTCACTTTTTACAAGTGTAATGTCTTTGCCTTAAAGTTTTGTCTGGGCTTTCTCTTACAGATTCCTGCGAATGAAGTGCAAATATTGATGAAGATAATATTACTGCCTTGCTGTCAAACTGTGACAGTCGCCTTTTTATGTATCTCCAATTATAAATGCAATACATACTGTAAAAAGAAAGAATACATCATAAATATCTTTATAAAGTAAAAGTGTCGGCTGGTGGCCGGGAGCAGTGACTCATGCCTGTAATCTCAGCACTTTGTGAGGCCGAGGTGTGTGGATCATGAGGTCAGGAATTTCAGACCAGCCTAGCTGACATGGTGGAACCCAGTCTCTACTAAAAAATACAAAAATTAACTGGTCTCCGTGGCGGGTGTCTGTAATCCCAGCTACCCACAAGGCTGAGGCAGGAGAGTCACTTGAACCCAGGAGGAGAATGGTGCTGTGAGCCAAGATCGTGCCCTGCACTCTAGCCTGGGCAACAGAGTGAGACTCCATCTCAAAAACAAAACAAAACAAAAACCTTGGTTGGCCTAGTGACTCAATCCCAGCACTTTGGGAGCCCAAGGCAGGTGAATTGCTTGAGCCCAGAAGCTCAAGACCAGTGTGGGCAACTGGTAAAATCCTCTCTCTACAAAACTACAAAAATTAACCAGTTGTGGTGATGTACACCTGTATTCCCAACTACTAGGGAGGCTGAGGTGGGAGGATTGTTTGAGCCTGGGAGGCCAAGTTTGCAGTGAGCTGTAATCACACCACTGTGCTTCCATGTGGGCAACAAAGTGAGACCTTGACTCAAAATATAGAAACGTAATAAACTGAAAGTCCCCTTTATTCCCTTCTTCTCAAACTCACTTTTTTTTTATTTGAAAAAACTGTTAAGAGGTTGTTTTTTATTTTTCTGGCTAAGTTGTATAAATTTCTTTTTTTTTTTTTTTTTTTTTTTTTGAGACAGAGTCTCTCTCTCTCACCCAGGCTGGAGTGGAGTGGCAAGATCTCTGCTCACTGCAAGCTCTGCCTCCCAGTTTCACGCCATTCTCCTGCCTCAGCCTCCAGAGTAGCTGGGACTAGAGGTGCCCGCCACCACGCCCGGCTAATTTTTTGTATTTTTAGTAGAGACAGGGTTTCACCGTGTTAGACAGGATGGTCTTGGTCTCGATATCCAGCCCCCTGATCTGCCCACTTCGTCTTTCCAGAGTGCTGGGATTACAGGTGTGAGCCACCGCGCCCGGCCTGTTCTATAAATTTCTAAGTGATACACATAAAGTTTATTTTAAAAATTACATCATACTACATTTTTAAAAATTTACTCTTTCTCCAGCTGTATTCTATCTATCTATCTATCTGTCTATCTATCTATCTATTGATGACAAGGCCTTGCTCTGTCACCCAGACTGGAGTTCAGTAGCTGAATTAGGGCTCACAGCAGACTCAAACTCTCAGGATCAAATGATTTTCTAACTTCAGCTTCTGAAGTAGCTGGGAGTACAGGTGCATGCCATTACTCCTGGCTAATTGTTAGTTTTTTTTTTTTTTAAACAGGGTCTCACTGTGTCACCTAGGCTAGAAGGTGATGCACAATCACAGCTCCCTCTAGCCTTGACCACTCAGGCTCAGGCAGTTCTCCTGCCTCAGCCTCCTGAGTAGCTGGGACCACAAATGTGTATTAGCACACTTGGCTGTTTATTAGTATTATTATTTGTAGAGACAGGGTCTCCCTATGCTGCCCAGACATGTTGTGAACTCTTGCACTTAAGCAATCTGCTACCTCCGCCTCCCAAAGTGCTGGAATTACAGGTGTGCACGACCACAACTTACCCAGCCTTTTTACTTTGTGTAAGAATAGCATCAGTATATTAAAAATATGATGGAAATTATTTATGGTGTCTTTTCAATTCTTATGCAATAAAATTCTCTTATTAGAGCCTTTTATTAATGGTTATAGTGTATTTTCTGTAGAATGTTACTGTCATACACGACATGCCAATGATTCAAGATACCCGAACTTCATGAATGCACCGTGACAGTAGAATATTTCATTTATCTAAAAAATATTTTTATAAACGATATAGCAAGTTTACATGCAGGGTAGCCTGGTGTGGCGGCAGGTGCTTGTAATCTCATTGAAGGCTGAGGCAGGAGAATGGTTTGAACTCAGGAGGTGGAGGTTGAAATGAGCCGACATCTCACCAGTGCACTTCAGCCTGAGTGACAGAGCGAGACTGTGCCTCAAAAAAATAAAAAAAAACTTCGCATGCAAGATTTTATGAGTAAATATTTTTCTTATTTTTCTTTACAACTCCATATTACTGTCTCGATTATTTAGAATAGGTTCCAGGGCAGCAGTTGATTTTATTTTGGGTTTTACGTATGTATTATAATTTTGGATGTTATAATTTCCAACTCTGCCTGTACACTTCAAGTCAATGTGGATTTTTAAAAATATTTTAATAGTACAAACTATTCACAGATTCAACTTCTTAATGTTAAAAGCAACGGCAGCTCCTGGTTTAAAAAGGGGACAGTGGAAGCATCAGGACATTTTATTTAAAATCGCATTAGATATTTCAGATGGATGATAGTTGAGATCATTAAATCCCATTTCTGCTTCCAAGATTTCCACAAAATAGCACATTCAATCCTCAGTCTTAAGCAATCATGACAGAGATTCCAAATTGGCTCTCAATGTCAAGGTAAACCCATTTCTGCTTCTAAGATTTCCACAAAATAGCACATTAAATCCTCAATCCTAAGCAATCACGACAGATATTCCAAATTGGCTCTCGATGTCAAGGTAAACCCATTTCTGCTTCTAAGATTTCCACAAAATAGCACATTAAATCCTCAGTCCTAAGCAATCACGACAGAGATTCCAAATTGGCTCTCAATGTCAAGGTAAACAGCGCACTTTCTTCTCTTGCAATACGTAAAAGGTACATAGTTTGATACACAAGGGAGCATAGCAGTCAGACTCTTACAAGATAGTGCTGTAGAAATAACTTCCATGTTTCCATCTGCCATGTGTATCCTCACCCTTGTCTCCCATGCAGTAACACTATCAGTATCCTCACCTGTCCTTTCTACTTTCTTTGAAAGAGGATGCTGATTTCAGCTAATACATGACAGAGGCATTTCAAATCAGAAAGGAGTTTCTTGAGATATACGTGATTTTAGTTTTAAGTAGAATTTCCTGAAGAGTTTTAGTTACAATACCATCTTCAAGAGGATGGTGGTGAAACTCATAGTAAACATTTGGCAAAACATAGGGTATGGGGTAGCCATCTCCTAGAAACACTTCATTGGGGTTTATATATGAAATGTGAAATATCGTAGGTTTAATCCTGGCACAGAACCAAAAGTGAGTGCATTGCACTTGAACAGCTGACCAATCCCCAGCACAGGTCCATATCAAGAAACGGAGAAGAAAGAATCCATTTAAACCCAGAAACGTCTCCATTTGCCCAAATTGAAAACCAAATTTCACTTAGGAAACTAATGTTGGGTTTAGTTAAAATATAAATCGGTAATACGTTTTCAAAATTAAATTATATATGTGTTTGTTTGTCTGTATAAATATGTCCCCAACTTTGCTCATGGCCTATCTTCCATACTTTTTGGCTGATTTTCAGTGGTTAGCTTATCTTGTGTGGATGAATAGTCAATGAAATAGTCTTAATTTCACAAAGTGTTTATTTATAAATCTATACTTCCTTTGTGTGAGAGAAAATCTTTTGTGAACAAAATTTAACTTTTGGAAAGCTTTATAACTCCATATTTTTTCTTTTAAAAATTGTGATTGTGGTAGAAACACATAAAGTAAAATTTACCGTCTTTATTCTTTTTAAGTATATATTTGGTTAGTGTTAAGTACATTCACATAGTTATGCAAAAGATCTGTAGTATTTCTATGTCTTGCAAAACTAAAATTAAATGTCTTTTAAGACAACTGCTCATTTCACCATCTCTTCAGTCCTTGACAAACACCATTCTAACTTTTTTTTCCTATGAGTTTTTCTACTTAGGATACCTGGTTATGAATGGAATCATAGACTGTCACTTTGTTCCTGTCTTATATCAGTTAACATGATATTCTCAAGAATTATCACATAATATGACTTTTTAAAGACTGAATAATATTCCACTTTGTGTATGTGCCACTTGTTATTAATCTGTTCATTGGTCAAGGGACATCTGGGTTGTTTCTGCCTTTTGGCTTGTGTTAGTAATGCTGCAATAAATTTGGGTGTGCAAATATCCCTCCCAGATCATGTGTTGTATATTTTAAATACACAGCCAGAATGGGGTTTGCTGGATTATATAATAATCTCATTTTAATTTTTTTGAAGAGCTTTCGTACCATTTTAAAAACAGGTTTGAGGTGATAGATTATTGTGACTTTGCTTTGCATTTTTCTAGAAGAGAGATGTGGAGTATCCTTTTAAATGCTTAGTCATTTCTATGTCTTCTTTGGAGAAAGGTCATTTCAAACATTTGCCTTTCTAAATCAAGTTATTAACATTTTTTGCTGTTGAGTTTTAGGAGTTTGTATATTTTGAAAATTAACACCGACCAAATATATGATTAGAAAGTATTTTTACTCTTTTTTCTTATATGTATGTATGTATGCACATATATAACCCTATACAAGGCAGAGTCTTGCTATGTTTTCATGGGTAGTCTCCAACTTTTGGCCTCAACAGATCATTCTGCCTTGGCCTCCTAAAGTTCTAGAATTACAGGCATGGGCCACCATGCCCAGCTTTCACCCACTTATTAGGTGACATTTGTATGCCACTAAATGTTTTATTTGATGTGTAGAATAGTTGAAGCTTAAAGTAGTCCCTTTTTTTGTCGTTGTTCTTTTCCTTGTTGCTTATGAATTTGATGTCAAACTTAAGGAAAGAGTTTTAAGACTTATATCATAAACTTTTCACCTATGTTTACTTCTAACAATTTTATTAGTTTTTGTGTTAAGTATTGAATCCATTAAAAAAACTTTTCTTTTTATAGATGATACAAAGGAAGCATCCAACTTTATTTTTTTCTCTGTAAATATTCAATTTTGAAAATTCTTTGTTAAAGATATCCTTATTTTTGTATTGTGTAGTCATGGAAATCTTATGGAAGATTATTTTATCATGTATGCAAGGGTTTATTTCTGGGATTTCTATTCTGTTTCATCATCTATGTATCTGTTTTTGTGGCAATACCATATTGTTTTTGTTTTTGTAGCTTTGTATCATGATTTTAAATCAGAAAATGTAATAACTCTTTGTCCTTTTTAAAGGGTGTTTGGCTAGTCACACTTCCTAAACAACTTTTAGAATTATACTCAAATATTCTGCAAAAAAACCATACCATTGGGATTTTGACAAAAATTACATTACATTTTTATATCATGATGAGTAGTACTGACAAAATTCTTTTTTTTTTTTTTTTTTGGAGATGGAGTTTTAGTGAGTCACTCAGGCTGAAGGGCAGGGGTGTGAGCTGTGTTCACTGCAGGCTCCGCATCCCAGGTTCAAGCAATTCTCCAGTGTCAGCCACCAGAGTACCTGGGATTACAGTCATGCACCATCACGTCTAGCTAACTTTTGTATTTTTAGTAGACATAGGGTTTTCCCATATTCACCAGGCTAGTCTCAAACTTCTGATCTCAAGTGATCCACCCACTTTGGCCTCCCAAAGTCCTGGGATTACAGGCATGAGCCACGCGCCGGCTGTGACATCTTAACAATATTAAATCACCTGACACTTGAGCAAGACTACATGAAAGATTTTGCTTAATTTCCTCCAATTTACGTATTTGCCACATTTTCTTGCTTTTGAATTCTAGTTTCATTTACATTGTATGACTTCAGTTTTCTTAAATTTAGTAAGACATGTGTCCTAACAGAATGTACCATGAGTGATTGAGAATATTGCAGATTCTGCTCCTTTCAATTGGAGAGTTCTGTAAATGCTGGTTAGGTCTATAACGTTCAGGTTTGGCTTTCTTACTGTTATTACATCTGACTATTCTAGTCATTATTGAAAGTGGAGTCTTGAAGTCCACCATTGTTGTGTTGCTATATGTTTCTTGCTTGACTTCTGTCAATATTTGTTTTACATATTTGAAAGACGAGAATCAGTTGAACCTGGGAGGAAGAGGTTGAAGTGAGCTGATCACGAGATCGTGCTACTGCCCTCCAGCACGGGGACAGAAACTGTGTCTCCAAAAAAAAAAAAAAAAAGAAAGAAAGATATCAGTGCTACTTATAGTAATATAAAATTTTAATGTAATTTTTGTCAAAATCCCAATGGTATATTTTTGCAGATTTTTCAATTTATATATATATGATTTATAAATTATTGTTATAGATTCCTCGAAAATTAATCCATTTCACCATTACTTAATACCAATCTGTCTCGGCCGGGCGCAGTGGCTCACGCCTGTAGTCCCAGCACTTTGGGAGGCCGAGGCGGGTGAATCTTGATGTCCAGAGATCGAGACCATCCTGGCCAACAAGGTGAAACCCCATCTCTACTAAAAAGTTCAAAAGTGAGCTGGGTGTGGTGGCGCGTGCCTGTAGTCCAGCTACTCGGGAAGCTGAGGCAGGAGAATCGCTTGAATCACGGAGGCGGAGGTTGTAGTGAGCCGAGATCGTGCCACTGCACTCCAGCCTGGTGACAGAATGAGACTCTGTCTCCAAAAACAAAAACAAAAACAAAAATATAATACCAATCTGTCTCTTGTTCACATTTTTGATTTAAAATATATTTTCTTTAATATAATTATGACCATGGCCCTCCAAATGTAGCTACTCTTTGCATAAAATATATTTTCTTTATACTGTTACTTTCAACTTATTTGAGTCCTTAGAGCTGAACTGACTCTTGTAGAGAACACATTGCTGGATCTTCTTTGTTCTTAATCCATTAAATTATTTATTAATTTTCTTTAAGGTATTTAACTTTTTATATTTGAAGTAATTACTGCAGTTAATGAAGTTACTTTATTATTTGTAATTGTCTTCTGTGTTTCTTGTAGATGTATTATTTATCATTTTTTCTCTTACTGCTTTATTTTTGTTTGTTGATTTTGTAGTGACATGATTCAATTTCTTTCTCATTTGTTTTTGCTTACATTCTACAGGTTTTTCTGGTAATCATCTTGAGAAATAAAGACTTCATAAATCATCTTAATGTTATGACAGTATATAACAACTATATTTCAACTGAATGCAAAGTTGTACCTCTTCATACCCCCACTGTGTTATTAACATCAGATATTATCTTTTCTTATTGTCTATGAACACATATTTATGGAGATTTTTGCTTCATTTTTTAAATTCCATAGCAATATTTTGAAAGTTTTGTGCACCATCATTATGACAGTAGAGATTTCTTTACCTGTTTATATATTTACCTTTAATGGAGTGTTTTCTATTTTCAAGTGCTTTTATGATGCTGTGCAGCATCATTTCATTTTTGGATGTGATGGAGTTTCTTTAACCTTTCCTTTAGGACTGTTCTAGTGGTTAGTAACAGACTCAACTTTTATTTATTTTGGCAAGGCTTAGTTTTTTTATTTCTGAAGTGATATTATTCCAGTTTAAGTTTTTTGTTTGGAAGTATTACTTCTTGTTTAATTACCTTGTCATCTGGGGATTTCTCAGCTACTTTTTAAAAATAATCTATTACTTTTCTACTATATTGTTTTTCTAAGACTCCTTTTATAAATACAATGGTCCACTTGATGGTGTGCAGTAGGTCCCATATTTTTTTCTCCATTCTATTTAAAAAATTTGTTTTCATCACTCAATATTTATAACTACAATGTCATCAACTCTGTAATTTTTCTGCTTTATTACCCTCCCTTTGTGACTGTTGATTAAATTTTTAATATAGTTATTATGTTCTTCAGATTCACGATTGTTGTTGGTTTTTAAAAATCTTTTTATTGATATCTCATTTCTTTATGTATCACTTCTAATATTCTTTTCTTGTCTATGTTATGTTTTTGTTCATTAAGCAGTTTCTTCTAATTATATTTTATTGAAAACTGCACTGAATGCTAAATGTCTATCTTTACAATAAACAACTACAGTAACGGTAACTCGCACTACACTAAAACAAAACGTACTTCTGATACCCATCATTTTTCTGTTTGGGACCATTTAAAAATTTTTCTTTTGTTACAAAAGTGGGAATGTGCCTAATCAAAGGACCAAAATAGGCCATGTATTTAAACAAAAAGACAATGATTCACAAAAGACTATGAATAGAACATGTAACTAGTTCATGCAAATCTAATAGAATTTGTTAAAATCAGTCACATCCAATACATCTGAAGTATTCTTGTATAAAACACAACGTGAAGAAAAGAAGACTTTATCAGTGTTTAAGAAAGTGGGTTTGTTCATAGATCATCTGGCAAGTTACCATTAAAAGTGTTTCCTGTGACATAAGGAAATGCAATATTATTTTTCTTGAACCCTTTTAGTGCAAGACTTTCCACTCAATAAAATAGCAGAGGATCTGAAACTGAGAAAATATACTTGATTACAAAGAGCTTGTGAAACTTAATACTTTTTTTTGTTTTTGCATTATCGGAGGCTTTTACTGAACTTACAACCAATTTGCCCCCTCAGTATGCAGTTTACATGTGAGGGATGCTTCTCTGTACAGGAGCCGGTACTGTCTTCAATCCTATGCGTACGGATGTCTAACACAGGCAAACAGTTTACTCCACATTTTGTAGTAATAAAATCTTCCTATTATCAAAAAGCGGTAACCAGTCCCTGTAGACTGAAGGGACTCAAGTCACAGGATGGGGATTTCCTTCTCATGGTTTTTATTTTGATGTCTGAAGTCTTGATGCAGCATTCTGAGCAGGGTGTTCTGGACCTGTTGTGCCCAAGGGACTGATAAAGGAAAAAGGTCTATTTATTCTTTGTGATTTGACGCACAGATGAAAAACCTAACACACAATAACGGAAGTTGGTCATTAATAAATCACACCCTAGTCTTTCAGAGCTTCCGTAAGCGGACGACATCTTCAGTTTTCTAGCTCTTGTAGTTTTAACACTGTAATATCAATGATACATATGTCCAGAATCAGCTAAAAAGAGCGTCACATTCTTTTTCTCTTAGTTTATCTATTTTTCACTGTCTCTTGTTCCCGAGTGTGTCTGAATGATTATCTTCCGGCATTATCTGTTATTTCTCGTTGGCGTGCTTTCGATTGTCTCCGTGTTTGAGGGCTAGTTGGGTGGCTGTAGCAGGCAGTTTGAGGAGTGCAGATGAGATTGGGCGCATCTTTCAAGGGACCCTGAGCAAAGCTAAAGGGGTGCGACTCATTCACGTCGAGGGCTGCCCCTCGTATCCTGCCCTCCTTGAGGGCCTGTGCTGAGGCTTTCTCATCCACCAGGCCACCACGGGCTGTGTTCACAAGGAATGCTCCCTGCCTCATCTGCTTTATGGTGAAGTCATTGATGAGGTGGTGTTTATGTTCGTTGAGACTGCAGTGCAAGGAGACGCAGTCGCTCTGATACAGCAAATTCTGCATGGTGTAGACCCTCTGCACGCCCAGGGACTGCTCGATCCCATCCTGCAAGCAGGGGTAATAAAATATGAAGCTGAATCCAAAGGCTGTGGCTGTGGCTGTGGCTGGAACTGCAAAAGCCTGCTGCGTACGACCCTAGCCGATGAGGCCCAGCGTCTTCCCACGAATGAGTGCCACTCCCGAGGCCACCTCGCAGGTCTGCTCCATGCTCTGAACTCGCTTGCCTACCCACAGTGCCTGGAACAGCCATGTGTTCCTCCGGTACATGTTGAGGACGTGGCAGATGGTGGAGTCGCCTGTCTCTTCCACGCCTGCGGACGGGATGTCGCACACAGCAATTCCGAGCTCGCCAGCAGCCTTGATGTACACGTTGTCATAGCCACAGCCCACCTACACGATCACTCTCAAGGCCTAGAAATTTTCCAGGTCTTCCCTGTTGAGGTGATGGTGTGGCACATCATGGCGCCCACGGCTCCGTTTGGAACTTTCTCGTCGATCTCCTGCGTGGACTGCATCACAGAAGGCCACGGTGGCCAGGTCCTTCCGCATGGGCATGTCCACAGTGCAGTCATGGCCGACCAGCAATGCCGCCAGTGAGTGGGGGCTTAGGGGGTCTTTCATGACCTGGCGGCGAATTCCTTCACAATTCTGTCCAGTCGCTGTCTCTTGACTTAGCGCTTATCCACAAGGGCCATTCTTTATGGAGCTTTGCAACTCTCAGATCAAAAGGCAAAGCAGTCCGCTAAGAACTTAGGGGAACTCGCAGGAGTCTGTGTGCATGATGCCACTATGAACCCAATATAAATTTGTTCACAAACTCTATAGTTCACACGATGGGCTGTCCTTCTTTTTAAGGAAATATAGCTTCATTGGTTCAAAACCATTTAAGGTGATGAAACCCATTTGCTTGCAACTCAGCCACCATCACGCAGTCAATCAGCGAATCTCACCACGCCCCCAGGTCTGGAGCTCCTGGAGTCCGCGAACGCTGGGGAGTGAAGGCGGCTTCGGCCTGGTGCAGCCAGGTCCCTGCTCCTGCTCTGAGCCTTGGGCGTGGGTTCGGGGTCCACCGGGTGTCCCACATGGTGTCGAGGCTCCTCCCTTACCGGGGCCCTGCGGACCGGGGGAGTGTCCATGTCATTAAGGAGCTTTGATTATTATTTTGATTTTTTAAATTATATAATGCAAAAACAACAACAACCACAAAGAGTAAACCTACAAATTTTGACCTTTAAAAGTCAACAAAGATTTTTAAAGGTCAATATTTGTAGGTTTATTTTATTTCTTCAATTGGAACGTTTTCATCCTTTTCTGTATGCCCTGCAATCTTTTCATGAGATTCAGAAATTTATAAAACAACTGTGTAATGTAGTATGTACTAACGTTCTTACTACAAGATAATACAACAATCAGTGAGGCTGTACATCCTGGTTCACCATTAACATGGTTTTCAATGTGTCTTCTCTGGCTTTGTGTGTGTATTTTTAAGGTAAAGATATTTTTCCCATTGTTTTCCAGACACTGTAGCCCTTTGCTTCCGCAGTTGATTGCAGTGTTTGTTTCTCTGAGGCTGTGATAAGCACACAACTTCTCTTCTCAGCAGCCATAAATTGTCATTCTCATCACTCTGCCATTTCCTTTAGCACTCCCTGTTGGGGGAGACAGAACCTAGCCATCAGCGGTAGCCCAAAAAGCCAAACCTTTGAACACATGTTCCACTGTTCTCATTCTATACTGAGGGAGATACTAAAAGTTGGACGCTTTCTCTTAAGCCCAATTGCTGTTCTGGGAAAGAAGAAGGGATGTGGTTAATATAAGCCAGACCTGGTTGCCTTGTACAGCAAGCTTTTCCAACCCGCCTTGTTTTGTTTTTGTTATGGCTCTGTTTGGTTTTAGGTTTTTAGCAGCCTGCAGCAATGGTTTTTAGGTTCTGTCTCTAGTGATAAGCGGCAAAGAGGGATGAGGAAAGAGCCTTACTGGCTCAATCAGAAACAGAAACTAAGAACTCATGGCTGTAGTCTCCCGTGGATGCCCCATTCTACAGTAAAGGAAATGCCTTTGGAATGTAAAAAGAGAGACAATAATAGGCATCATTCCAATAGACAAGAATGAACAAATAACAAAGATGAGAGGTGCAAAGGCCAAGGAGAAATCCTTAAAAATGTGGTGTTGGAAGTTCTGCTTCAAAGAAATTGGTTCTGGAAAATTCTAGATTTACTTCTTTTGCTGCCACAGATGGAAATTTCCTACCCTATGCTTATTATGGTCTTAAATCTTCTAAGGCTTCTCCTGCTTCTCCACTAACATTCCAGGGCATTCACAGTGAGAGCCAAAGTTCTCCTCTTCTTTCTGTTATTTCCTTGAAGGCCTTGTGGTCTGAGTGCTTTTCCATTGTTTTGGGATCTGGGGAAACCTGCACATTTTGCGAGACTTCTATGTTAAGCTGTTTTGTAAAGATCTGTGCCTCATGTCAGAAGTTTGTGAGAGTAAAAGTGCAGACATTGGGGTTTGGTTTACATATTTCAGAAACACCAAGGACAAATGTTTCTGCTTCGTAATTTTCAGTCCTATGATTTCAAATGTGATCCTGCAAAAAAAACAGAAAAAAAATTTATCAGAGCCCAAAGCACCTCAGCACATATGATAAAGTCGAATCTTCTATTTCACTTTATTCTTTTTTTCATCTCTGGTAATGTAGGTGAAAAAGTTTTCTTTTCCTTAGTAGAAACCGACTTAGAAATGTGAACTCTCTATGCCAAACCTCACGTGTGAAACAGTTTATTGTATCTACTCATCTCAAAGAATTTTTAAAGACGTTAATGCCATAGAAAAACTTAGAGACTTGCCAGGAATAGAACAAATTCTTAATTGTTACACTATTTCTTTATGAGTTATTTTATTAATTAATCTTATATAAAGCTTAGTGGGACTGTGATCTGTATGTTTTCCCTGCCTTGTTTTTATGTATGTTAAATCAACCTATAATTTTAGCTTCAGGGGTTTCAGAATAGCACACTTGAATTTATGTGTTATATAGAAAGTGAATTAGATAGTATGCACATCACATTAAGAAAAGTTTTAGTTTGTGTCTAAGTTCACTGCATAGAAAAATTTATCATTAGTGTTTCCATTTACTTTCCTCAACATTTATCTGAATGATAGTATAATTTATTTCTAATTGCTTATTATATTGTAGTGTTCCACAGCATATTTTACAATATTCATGTTGTTCCCGTATTTAAAAATGTAAGGCTTTTCTTTGCTTTTAAAAAAATAAATTATAGGCCAGTGCGGTGGCTCATGCTTGTAATCCCAGCACTTTAAGAGATTGAGATGGGTGGATCACGAGGTCAGGAGTTCAAGACCAGCCTGGCCAACATGGTGAAATCCCGTCTCTACTAAAAATACAAAAGATATAGCCAGCCAGGCTCGGTGGCTCAAGCCTGTAATTCCAGGACTTTGGGAGGCCAAGACGGGTGGATCACAAGGTCGGAAGATCAAGACCTTCCTGGCTAACACAGTGAAACCCCATCTCTACTAAAAATACAAAAAAATTATCCGGGCGTGGTGATGGGCGCCTGTAGTCCTAGCTACTCGGGAGGCTGAGGCAGGAGAATGGCGTGAACCCGGGAGGTGGAGGTTGCAGTGAGCCGAAGTCTCGCCACTACACTCCAGCATGGGTGACAGAGCGAGACTCCATCTCAAAAAATAAAATAAAAAAATAAATTATAGCCTTTCCATTTGTATAAAAAGAGGAGTAATATATTAAGAACATAATAAAAAGTGTCTCTAATATCATTGAAAACTTTATTAAAATTTTCTTCTAAATGCTCCTTATGGGAGATTATAATTTACAATTGTGCAATTTTGTTACTCTAACCATATGCTAATAATTCAAAATCTGCTCTTTACGGTGCCCAGTTATTGTTGAACATGCTAGTTATCTAGAAAGAGTTTTCTTCCGTTGTATGCTTTGTTTATTCGGTATTTCACAGGTCAATGTTTATTTAATTTTATTTTCTAATATTTTATATTTTTATATTTCCTTGTTAGAAAGGCTGCCTTACATCATTTAATTGTGGTTTTAGATTCTGCCTATATATTATAATTTTGTATGATTATATTCAACTGTGTACAGTTTCAAGGAGTGTAGAAAATAAGTCAAATATGAATCAACTATATGTCTATTGCTGACATAATTCTCTGTTCATTTGCCTGTATAAACATTACTCATACTTTATGGCTTGTGTATTTGTTTTATTAGTTGGTGGTCAATTATTTTTTTAATCCTCTCTTGGTGAGTAGTTGTAGAAATTGTCCTAATTTCCACTTCTATGTATTAATGAATCTATATTAGTTTTGTGTGAAGAAAACACTTCTGTGATTTGCAGGTAATTTTTTTGACCTCTGAACTTTTTACTGGCCTCCTGCTCCCCAAAGGGACCTTGCTTCTGCTGGCTCAGCACCACAAAACGTCTGAGTTGTTGGTCTCCGATACCACTTTGCCGTCCACTATCCGGCAAGGGCTTTTCTTTTGGATGGCTTGCAGGTATTTACTGACGTCCAGAACATCGAGGAGATTCAAGTCCTCCCCGTCTTCTAGCAGGCAGCAGTAGGTGGCAATCTCAGCCTCCACCTCTACCTTGATGTTCCACAGGTCCTCTTGCTCTTGGGCCTGGTGTCCCTCTTCCCGTGTTTGGGCCAGCTCTGACTCCAGGTGCAGCAGGATCGTGTTGAGCTGCTCCATCTGCATCTACCTTCCTCAGGCTGCTCTCCAAGCTGGCCTTCAGATATCTCACTGAGTCCAGGTCTATATCCAAGGACTGGACTGTAGATCTCAGCTCCCAGAGCATCTTCTCAGCAGCTCCGATCTCAGCGGACTGCATGTTGACTACTGTGGTGCTCTCCTCAGTCTGCTGGCACCAGTACTTGTCCAGGTCCTCTCAGTTGTTCTCAGCCATCTCGTCATATTGGACCCGGAGGCTTGCCATGATCTTACCAAGGTCCTAAGACTTGGGGACATCTACCTCCATGGTCAATCAAAAGCTGGAAATCAGGGATTTTAGACCTTTAACTTCTCCTCATGGTTCTTAATGAAGAGCAGCTCTTCCTTGAGGGCCTCCATCTCTGTCTCCAGCAGAGGCTGAGTGACACTGGTGTTATCAGTAATGTCCCTCTCCACAAACAGGCACACGGCCTGCTCTGTCTCACACTTTAAAGTCATCAGCAGCAAAAAGATTATTGTCAGTCTGCAGGATGATGCAGGCACTGTCTGCAGAATTGGCAAAGATTTTTTTATTAGTCTAGTTGTCTGTCTTTTTGCCAGTAAGAAACGATTTTGATTACTATAAATTTCTAACTTGTTTTGAAATCAGGAATTGTAATGCTTCCAATTCTTTTTATGTGGTCCCGTGAAATTCCGTATACTTTGGGGAGTCACATTCTCTGTTTCTGTCAAAAATAATATTAAGAATTTCATAGGGATTGTATTAAATCTGTAGCTCACTTTGGGCGTTATAAACACGTTCAAAATATTAAATTTTCTGACTGTTGAACAAAAGCATGTTGAAGACTAAATTGTTTAATTTTCAGATATTTGTGAATTTTATGAATTTTCTTCTGTTATTGATTTCTAGTTTTCATCCATTTTGGTCAGAAATTATAGTCTGTCACCTTTAATTTTTATTATGCTTTAAGTTCTAGGGTACATGTGCAGAACCTACAGGTTTGTTACTTAGGTATACATGTGCCATGTTGGTTTGCTGCACCCATCATCTCATCATTTACATTAAGTGTTTCTCCTAATTCTATCCCTTTCATAGCCCCCCACCCCCAAACAGGCACTAGCATTTGATGTTCCCTGCCCTGTGTCCATGTGTTCTCATTGTTCAACTCCCACCTATGAGTGAAAACATGCAGTGTTTGTTTTTCTGGCCTTGTGATAGTTTGCTGAGAATGATGGTTTCCAGCTTCATCCATGTCCCTGCAAATGACATGAACTCATCCTTTTATAAGGCTGTGTAGTGTTCCATGATGTGTATGTGCCACAATTTCTTAATCCAGTCTATCATTGATGGACATTTGAGTTGGTTCCAAGTCTTTGCTATTGTGAACAGTGCTACAGTAAACATACTTGTGCATGTGTCTTTATAGTAGCATGATTTATAATCCTTTGGATGTATACCCAGTAATGGGATTGCTGGGTCAAATGGTATTTCTGGTTGTAGATACTTGAGGAATTGCCACACTGTCTTCCACAGTGGTTGAACTAATTTACACTCACACCCACCGTGTAAAAGCGTTTTTATTTTTCCACATCCTCTCCAGCATCTGTTGTTTCCTTTTCCTGACATTTTAATGATCCCCATTCTAACTGGCATAAGATGGTATCTCATTGTGATTTTCATTTGCATTTCTCTCATTACCAGTAACGATGAGCAATTTTTCATGTCTGTTGGTTACATAAATGTCTTCTTTTGAGAGGTGTCTGTTCATATCCTTTGCCCACTTTTTGATGGGATTGCTCGTTTTTTTCTTGTAAATTTGTTCAAGTTCTTTGTAGATTCTGGATGTGAGTCATTCGTCAGATGAGTAGATTGGAAAGATTTTCTCCCATTCTCTAGGTTGCCTGCTCATTCTCATGATAGATTCGTTTGCTGTGTAGAAGCTTTTAAGTTTAATTAGATTTCATTTGTCTATCTTGGCTTTTGTTGTCATTGTTTTTGGTGTTTTAGTCATGAAGTCTTTGCCCATGCCTATGTCCTGAATGGTATTGTCTAGGTTTTCTTTTAGGTTTTTATGGTTTTAGGTCTTACATTTAACTCTTTAATCCACCTTGAGTCAATTTTTGTATAGGGTGTAAGGAAGAAATCCAACTTCAGTTTTCTGCATATGGCTCGCCATTTTTTCCAGCAACATTTATTAAATACGGAATCCTTTCCCCATTGCTTGTTTTTGTCACATTTGTCAAAGATCCAGTGGTTGTAGATGTGTGGTGGTATTTCTGAGGCCTCTGTTTTTTTTTCCATTGGTCTATATATCTGTTTTGGTACCGGTACCATGCTGTTTTGGTTACTGTAGACCTGTAGTATAGATTGAAGTCAGGTAGCATGATACCTCCAGCTTTTCCCTTTTTGCTTAGGATTTTCTTGCCTATGCAGACTGTTTTTTAGTTCCATATGAAACTCAAAGTAGTTTTTTCCAATTCTTTGAAGAAAGTCAGTGGTAGCTTTATGGGGATAGCATTGAATCTATAAGTTATCTTGGGCTGTATGGCCATTTTCATGATATTGATTCTTCCTTTCCAGGAGTATGGAATGTTCTTACATTTGTTTGTGTCCGCTTTTATTTCATTGAACAGTGGTTTGTAGTTTTCCTTGAAGAGATCCTTCACAATCCTTGTAAGTTGGATTCTTAGGTATTT
Organism: Pongo pygmaeus; assembly: GCF_028885625.2. NCBI lineage: Eukaryota > Metazoa > Chordata > Mammalia > Primates > Hominidae > Pongo > Pongo pygmaeus. The sequence continues at coordinate 1,134,694 of NC_072388.2, read as the reverse complement.
TATTCTCTTTGTAGCAATTGTTGAGTGCGAGTTCACTCATGATTCGGCTCTCTGTTTGTCTGTTATTGGTGTATAGAAATACTTGTGATTTTTGCACATTATTTTGTATCCTGAGACTTTGCTTATCAGCTTAAGGAGGTTTTGGGCTGAGACAATGGGGTTTTCTAAATATACAATCATGTCATCTGCAGACACAGACAATTTGGCTTCCTCTTTTTCCTAATCGAATATCCTTTATTTCTTTCTCTTGCCTGATGGCCCTGGCCAGAATTTCCAAGACTATGTTGAGTGGGAGTGGTGAGAGAGGGCATCCTTGTTTTGTGCTGGTTTTCAAAGGGAATGCTTGCAGGTTATGCCCATTCTGCATGATATTGGCTGTGGGTTTGTCATAAATAGCTCTTATTATTTTCAGATATGTTCCATCAATACCTAGCTTATTTACAGTTTTTATCATGAAAGGCTGTTGTGTTTTGTTGAAGGCCTTTTCTGCATCTATTGAGATAGTCATGAGATTTTTGTCGTTGGCTCTGTTTATATGCTGAATTATGTTTATTGATGTGTGTATGTTGAACCAGCCTTGCATCCCAGGGATGAAGCTGACTTGATCGTGGTGGATAAGCTTTTTGATGTGCTGCTGGATTTGGTTTGCAAGCATTTTATTGAGGATGTTTGCACCGATGTTCATCAGAGATATTTTTTTTTGTTGTGCCTCTGTCAGGCTTTGGTATCAGGATGATGCTGGCCTCATAAAATGAGTTAGGGAAGAGTCCCTCTTTTTCTATTCATGCGAATAATTTCAGAAGGGATGGTACCAGCTCCTCTTTGTACCTCTGGTAGAATTCGGTTGTGAATTCGTCTGGTCCTGGACTTTTTTTTTTTGGTAAGCTATTAATTATTGCCTCAATTTCAGAAGCTGCTATTCGTCTATTCAGAGATTCAACTTCTTCCTCGTTTAGTCTTGGGGGTGTGTATGTTTCCAGGAATTTATCAATTTCTTCTAGGTTTTCCAGTTTATTTCCGTAGAGGTGTTTATTGTATTCTCTGATGGTAGTTTGTATTTCTGCGGGTTTTGTGTTGATATCCCCTTTGCCATTTTTTATTGGGTCTATTTGATTCTTCTCTCTTTTCTTCTTTATTAGTCTTACTAGTGGTCTATTTTGTTACTCTTTTCAAAAAACCAGCTCCTGGGTTGATTGATTCTTTGAAGGGTTTTCTGTAACATTCCATTTTTTTTTAATTCTGTTACAATTTTTTTTTGCCTAACGTTTATTTTTAGGACGATATTTTATGAGCTTTTGACAAGACTTTGAGTTTTGTTGTTGTGTAGAGTGGTCTTTATGCATGTGTTACATATCTAACTGCTTTACAGTATTTTCATGTCCTCTGTTTTCTTTTTAATATTCTATAAGGCTTTATTATTAATTACAGAACTGGTGTATTAAAATATTGTTCTCAGTACTTTGCAGTTTTTTGTTTATGTTCTGAGAAAATATTATTGATTTATTTTAAAATCCTCATGTGAGGTGCATATATAGTGTGTGTGTATACATAATTAGATAAATACACACAATTATATAAATGTATATAATTGTCCTAGGTTTCCAGTGAATAAACACTTTCATTATTTTGTCCTTGTTTTCTTTGACAGTTTTAACTTAGAGTATATTTTATAAACTAAGACAGTTATTTAAAAAGTATTTTGCATAATGTAATTGTGACTTTGTCTTCATTTGATTACGATTTGCATAAAATTGTTTTGATGCCTCTTGCCACTTTCAGTCTGTTTTTGTTACTATACAGTATGATGGTTCATATCTGTCGCCCAAGCAGTTCAGGAGATTGAGGTGGGAGGTTCACTTGAGCCCAGAAGTTTGAGACGAGCCTGGGAAACAAAGCAATACCCTCTCTCTAAAATAAATAAATCAATCAACAAATTGAGTCTCCTGTAGACAGATGTAGTTAGATTTTATTTTATTTTTTATCTCTGTACTCAATTTACAACTTTTGGTTGAGAAGTTTAGTTTGTGAGTAGCTACATAATTTCCTGCATTTGAAGGAATTACTTTTGATACTTTGTGGAGTAAAAGTTAGACATTTAATCTGAACTCAATTGAACATGGACTCAAAGAATTGTCACCAAGTCCCAGAACAGGGTGTGTGAGCCCCTTGAAGCCTTCAGCCAGCTCTGTTTCAGATAAATCTCTATTTCAATTTATTCCTATATGTTAGTTATTGAAAAACAATAGAAAATTTAAAAAAAGTTGACCTTTTTGTGTTCCTTGATTCCAGTCGTGAAGGGCCCTCCTGACTGGACTTTATGCCAAATAAGTCATTACAAAAAGAGCTAGGGTTCCAGACTGCGCCGAAGCTTCATGAGATCCCTCCTCACCTGTGCACAGACGAGTGGCCAATCAGGAGCCCAGGCTGTTGCTTCCCAGTCTGGTGGCGAATCCTCCATAGTCTGGTGGGTGTAAATATATATATATCTCTTTCCCCTTCTACCCGTCCCATTGCAACTTACTTATATATTTGCTTATTGTATCTGCATTGCCATTTAAGTGGGATAAAGTTTGTTTACCCCTAAAGCTATTGTGTGTTTGTGTCTGTGTTTTCTTCTCCCCTTGCGTGTTTCCCGCACAGTACATTTTTGGCGTCACGAACAGGATTCAAAAGCGAAAGGGTGCAATTTTTTTGGCAGCAGGAACCAGACAGGGAGCTCAGGAACTTCCTGTGTATTTGGATGGAAACTCCTCCCGTTCTTCCTCTTGGCCATTGACTGGTCCAAGGGACCTGGCCTTTGTGAAGTTTGGGAATCTATATTAGTGCATTTTGAATCATTCGCTGTGCGTGAGCTGCTGCAGGGAATCCCAGTTGGTAATTGGGATGCTGAGGGAATTTCCCAGCATTGATGGTGCTTGCTTACTGCTTATAAGTTAAAGTGTCAATATAGGGACTTGTTGCTACAAGAGAAATGTAAGCTGGAAAAGGAAATTTTTAATGTGACTTCCAGACTGGTCCTGGCCCCATGCCAGGCCTATGTCTTGACTGATCAGGCTCAAGGCTGTCAGCCTATTGCTGAAAAAGCAGCTGTCTGAGTGGCCCAGTCAGGGTAAAACTGAAGAACTAGTCAGTTTTCAGGGCTTGGAGAGGGTAAAAACCCAAATCCTATCTCAAGAATGGGAAGTTAACTCTAGTAAAATTCAATGGACTGCACAAACTGTGAAATTCCATGACATCCTATGGAATGCAGGGAAACATTCCATTTTACCAAAGCCTAAGGCTAAAATACTAGAATTTGCAGCTCTACCACTGAAAAGGAGGTCCAAAATTTTATTGGCTTGTTTGGATTCTGGAGACGTCATATTCCCCACTTGGGTAATATATTACAACCTCTGCATGCATTCACTAGGAAACACTATGAATTTCACTGGAGAGAGAAAGACAGCCTGGCTTCTCAACAAGCCAAACAAGCACAGCAACTGGCCCTGGATCTATGGCCTTACAGGATGGGTCAACAGAACTGCAAGTAACTGTCCTAGTTCAACATGCTAATTGGATCCTTAGGTACAAACAAGATGGGAAGAAGATACCTTTGGAGTTTTAGACCCAGAAGCTTCCAGAGGCTGGCAAAGCTTATACTCTCTTTGAGAAGCAGCTGTTGGCCTGCTACTGGGCTTTACAGGAAACAGAACACCTTTGTTTTAATCATGATGTTTTTTTGAGGCCCCAAATTCCTATTATGACTTGGGTCATGAGCTCCCTCAAACCTCACTGGATAGGGTACACTCAAGAAAGTAAATAGAAATGGTACACACAAGACCAGGCTAAGTCGGAACCAAAACGGATATCATTTTTAAATGAGGATGTGCAAAACTTGCTAGCTCAGCAAACCACTGAGCAAGTCCTGCAGATAGGGAAGGAAACCTGCCCTGTCCAATGGGGCAAATCTTTTAAAGAACTAAGCCCAGAGGATCAGAAACACACTTGGTTACTGATGGTTCCACCAAATACATTGATGGGACTCGATGCTGGGAGGCTGTAGCTTATAATCCTGTTAAAAACATAAGCATTTCTGATGAAGTGAGGGGTGTGAGCAGCCAGGTGGCTGAACTAGAAGCCATCCTCCGAGCTATTCAGGGGGAGGCCAGAGGGATTTGTTGCTTGTATACCGACTGTTAGTCAGCAGAAAATGGTCTTACTACCTACTTGCCTGAATGGCAGTGAAACAAATGGTGAATTACGAATAAAGAGTGTTGGAGAAAACAACACTAGGAAGATACCTGAATCCTGATGCACACTACTATTATTGTTGTTTTTCATATTGATGCTCATGCATCTCTGCTTTCTCTTGACACACTAAACAGCAGGCAGATCAACAGGCCAAAATTTCCAGCATACATGCAAACTTGAATGTGGGTGAATGTATTACAGCACGTTCAAGCCTGGCAAAGAGACACATTATAATTTATGGTGGTATAATTGATAATGATTATCGGGAAGAGTTAAAGTTCACTTTACACAATATCAGTCCAGAATTTTTTGTTACAAGACTGCAGATTCGGGTTGCTCAATTGTCAGTGGTTCCTCATACCTTGTTAACAATTAACCCCTGAGGAAATCTCTGCCCCAACAGAGGCTACATACGGAACTGGGAAATTCAGATCCACTGGTATAGGTAGCTTAAATCCTGGAGCCAAAATCTGGGTACAGCCTCCATCAGATCCCTCCCCTAAGGCTGGTGACATTGTAGCTATGGGAGCAGAAAATAATGGGGTAGTACAATTTCCAAAAAATGAGAAACAATATCATGTTCCCCCTCATTTTTGTTGTTACAGAGAATAACCTGTCTGCTAGTAATCGGTACCTGGGTCATCATGTCTGAGGCCGAGTATGAGTTCATCAGGTGGGCAACAACCACTGCAACAGAAGCCAACTGCAGTCAATGCTGGCTATGCATCAAATTGCCAGAGGCCACAGGAAATGGACTACCTTGGAGAATTGTCCTTGCCAATATTTCTGAATGGCTCTGTCACTACCAATGGGGCCAAAACAACAACACTTGCAATCCAACCTGGACTTCCTTTGCCACTTTAATAACATCTTAATACACTATAATTATAGTATAACCATTGTTGTCCCCTGGGGTGCCCTCTGGGTATGCAGACCCTATGAGTGGCTGCACCTGCCCCCATATTGGATGGGGAGATTCACATGGGTGTGCCATTAATTCCATTCACCATCCGGGATAATATTCCCCTCCCCGGTAATCTAGATGCTTACAAAGATAGCTGGTTATGAACGTGCCAGACTCCCTGGGGGTGGAGCCTATCACAGTATTCTCGCTTGCCCCGTTACAATCCTGCTTCAGCATCAAATTCAAATCTGAAGTCTACATGTAGAAAATCTCCTAAAATAGCAGCACTGCACTTCTGTTGTTAGCAGAAGCATTTGCTCAGCTGCGTACTGTTGTGTTGCAAAATCGAATGACATTAGTATGCTTACAGCAGCCCAAGGAGGACTTCGAACCTTGCTGCATACAGAATGTTGTGTGTGTATCCCTGACGATTCTCACAGTATTACTCTCCTTGCCCAAGACATGCAAGGACAAGTAAAACAGGTAGAATCTAACCGTCAGGACCCCATCATGGACTGGCTGTCAAACTGACATTGGCGTTGGCCATGGTGGGTGTGGTTTCTATTAATTGTGCCTTTAATTCTCCTCTGCTTTATCTGTAATCTATACCAGTTGTGCCTTCCCCGTATATCTGTAAAAATATTTTCCTATGATTCAGTGTCAGATAGAGCCTGAATGAGAAGGAAAAGTTAAATATTAAATTTGAACTCAATGAACATGGACAGAAACAGTGGTCACTCAGTCCTGGAACAGGTTGTGTGAACCCCTTGTGGAATTCATCCAGCACTGTTTCTGAGAAATAGTTATTGCAAAACAACAGACAATCTCAAAAACAAGTTGACCTTTTCATTTTCCTTGAGTCCAGTCACGAAGCGCCCTTGTGAGTGGGCCTCATGTCGAACAAATCGTTACAAAAAAAGCTAGGGTCCCACACTGCGCTGAAGCTTAATGAGACCTCTCCTTGTCTGTGCACGGATGGGTGGCTGATCTGGAGCCCAGGCTGATAATTTTCTATAGGCAAAGCCCAGGGAACAGAGGAAAGTCACATCAAATAGCTGATGAGTCAAGAGATATGTCACAGTGGCTCCTGTATGCAGGGTCCAGACAGGAAACTCACATCGTTTTAGTGCTGAGCCCAGCAATATGTTACAATGTCTTCTGAGGGAATAACCAAAGCAAAAAACTAATGTCACTTTGGTGTTAAGCCTAATGATATGTCACAATTTCCACTGCAGGAAGAACCTAGGCAGAAGAGAATAGTTATATCAGCTAGCTGTTGCCCCTATTGATATGTCATAACCCCCTCTTGAGCAGGAATCTGTTAGTAGAAGCAAGTCGCATCACCTGAGTGATGGGTGCAGAGATGTGACACAATGTCCCCTGTAAGCAGAACCCAGGCAGGAGGGGTGCATAACCTGGTCGTTGGACCCAGCAATATAGCATATTTGGTAGGGCCCTGGCAGAAAAATTATAAAACATGGGTGCAGCACCAAGTATATGTTATAATGTCCCGTGCGAGCAGCACCAAGGCAGGAGAGGAGACTCACATCACTTGGTTGCTAGGACAAGTGATCAGTTACAATCTTCTTAGTAGGCAGGGTGCAGGCACTTTTTCTAGGTGATGAATGCAGAGAGATGTCACAAGGCCCCCTGTGAACAGGGCTCAGGCAGCAGCCATCAATTCCCTAGGTATTATGCCCAGCAGTATGTCACAACATCCGAAATATGCAGGGCCCAGGCAAAAGAGGAGAGTCACATCATGTGGGTGCTTGTCGCAGTGATTTGTCACAATCTTTCTTTTGGAGAGGACCCGGGCAGAAGAGGAGGGTCATAGGTGCTGGGTTTAATAATGTCACAATTTTATTTATGGGCTGGGCTAGGCAGAAGACTCAAGTCACTCAGGAGCTGGGCCGAGATATATTTCACAGTTACTCCTCCAGGAAAGTCCAGGGTTGAGACTGACAATCCTGCACATGTCCCATATCAAGGTGTGAGAGCAAACACATTCTGTATGTTGGATCTAAGTGTACAAGTCACAGTCTCAGTGGTGCACTGGATCTGTTCATGGCAGCTTCAGTCTTTCCTGAGGACTGTGGCCCCTTAATGGAGTCAGCCTCACGTGTTTACTGAATGTTGGTTTTAGAGTCACTAAATCAAACCTGGATCCTATCCACTTATGAGAGTCAGTTGTTCAACTTTCAACTGCCTCCCGGTGTGAGATTTGGAACCTCAACAGTGGGCTGTGTTCATGTGAAAATATGACAATTTTTACTCTTGGCTCAGTGAGCATGTGAGTGTCACAATCTCACCTTTGTTCTGGGCCCTGTCAGGACACATTCTTCACCACATGAAGCCTCTATAGAGTATGCATGAATGTAACAATCCTCTCTGAAATGTTAAGCAGGCACAGACCCCTCCTTCTACCTTTAGCTTTAAGCCCTGGTATGACAGTCAACATCTTTCTAATTGGCAGGGTCCAAATAAGAATTCTTAACTGCCTATGAGCTGTGTTTAAAAATAAGTCACCATCCCACCTGTGGCTGAGTGTTCACATATGAAAGTCACAATCCCAATTGTGGACTGTGTCTGCATGTATAATTCAGGACCTCAAGAGTGGGCTCTCTCCACGTGTGATAGAGACCATCCTGAATATTGGTGGAGTGTGCATCTGAGAAGCATAATCTCACCAGTGTGCTGAGCCCTGTGGTGACAATTTCTCTACCATAGTTTACACAATATGCATGACAGTGGTACGCCTCCGTGTGACATATCACCGGGTCTTGCACACAGGTAATCAGAGTCTCCTCTCCTGCCTTGGAATGCTCACAGGAGGCATTGGGAGATACCACTGAACCTGATATTCAGGTTATGTGACAGTCTTTCCTGTGCAAGGCATGGTGGCATATCCCTGCACCAGCCACCAGATGATGTGACTCCATCTTCTGACTAGTCTCTGCCTACAGGGTGAATTGTGACTTATCACCGGGCGCAGCATTTAGCTAATGTGACTCTTCCCTTTTTTCAGGTTCTGCCCAGGGGGAGATTGTGACTTATCGATGGGAAAACACCAAAATGATTTTCCTCTTTTGTCTTGGCTCTGTCCTCAGAAGGCATTGGGACATATTGCTGAACGAACACCAATGTAATGTGAGTGTCCTACCTGAAGCCTGCCCACAGGGAGCATAGTGACATATCTCTGAGCCCATGAACTATTTGATCTGGCTTCATTCTCTTACCTTGGCTTTGACCATGAGAAAGACCGTGACGTATTTCTTGGTCCATTGCTTAGGTGATGTGATTCTCCTCTCCAGCCTGAGATATGCCCACAGGAGAAACACTGACATCTCTGGGCCTAGCCCCCAGGTGATATGACACTTATCCCTGGTTTCTGCGCAAGGGAGTCATTGTGACGTATCTCTGAGACCATTATTAGAATGATGTGACTCTCCTGATCTTACTGGGACCTGTCCACAGTGGGGATGATGACATATTTCTTAGGCCAGCACATATGTGATGTGACTCCCTTCTCATGCCTGTGCCTTGCCCCCTGGGGTAATTGTGACATATAGCTGGGCTCCTCTCCTAGGTTATGCAACATATCCCTGTGGTAACACTCTTTGTACAATTTAAGGGCTTTATATAATATAAGAGAGAGGGGTACTCCTTTAAGAACTTCATACAAAGGGAAGACTTAGGACCTACCCGTTTTCCAAAGCCTCACTATGAAAAACAGCTTTTCTCTTAGTGGCAGGTTTGAGGTATGAGAGTCATTACACCTGTGAGCTGTCCAAGATATATGTTTCAATCTCTCCTGTGGGTAGGGCGTGAGCGGGAGTGTCACATCACCTGGATGCTTGGCCAGAGATCTGTCAATATCTTCCCTGATGGCAGGGACCAGGTAGGAGAGTCACATACCTAAGGCTGGGCCAGGGATATGTAACAACCTTTTCTGAGGTCAGAGGCTAGGAGAGGAGTCCCATCACTTCTGTGCTCACCGGGGATATGTTACAACAATCCCCTCCTGAAATCAGAGTATATGCAGCAGAGTCAAATCACGTGAATATTGGGCTCAGTGATATGTTACCACACTCCCTGTGGGCAAGCCCATGGCAGGAGAGACACATTACCTGATTACTGATTACTAGGCCCAGTGATATGTCAGAATCTTTCCTATGGGCAAGGTGCAGGCAGAAAGGAGAGTCACATCATCTGGTGTTGGAAGCAGAAATATGCTACAAGGCTTACTGTGGACAGCGTTCGGGCAGCAGCCTCTAATCTCCTAGGTGTTAAGTTCAGTAATATGTTACAATGCTCCCTGTGGGCAGAGTTCAGGCAGGAGCCCCCAATCTCCTAGGTGTTAAGTTCAGTGATATGTTACAATGCTCCCTGTGGGCAGAGTTCAGGCAGGAGCCCCCAATCTCCTAGGCGTTAAGTTCAGTGATATGTTACAATGCTCCCTGTGGGCAGCACCGAGGCAAGAGAATAGAGCGACATCACCTACGTTCTAGGTCCAATGATATGTCCCAATTTTATTTGTGAGCTGGGCTTAAACAGAAGAGTCTAATCACTCAGGTGCTGGACAAATGTGTATGTTTGTCACAAAGACACCTGCAGGAAGGTCCAGATATGGGATTAATCCCGCACATATTCTGGTTTTAGGCATGAGAGTGAACACCTTCTGTATGTTTGATCTAAGTACAGAAGTCACCATCTCAATAGTGGGCTAAATTTGTGCATGGCAGCCCCATTTTCTCTTGCAGAGTTTGTCTCCTAATTGAAATCGCAGCTTCCCAGGTGTGCTGACTCATGATCTGAGAGTCAACAACACATCTGTGACCCTCACATACGAAAGTCAATTTTTCAACTTGTGAAACTGCCTTCGGGTGTGGGATTCAGAGCCTCAAAAGTGAAATATGATCATGTGAAAGAACGACAATCTTTAATGGTGGCTGGCTGTGCAACCCAATGCCATTATATTACTGTGTGCTGAGCCCTATCAGGACTTTCTGTGTTGCACCTGAGGGCTTTATATGTTAAGCATGACAGTCTCACTTGGTTCTGAGATTTTCATACTGATATGGACCCATGATCAAACCTGTGGACTTAAGCCTATATATGAGTCAACTTCTTTACAATTGGCGGGGTCCAGTTAAGAGAATCATCAACTTTCTGAGCGCTGGGTTTATAACGAAGTTCCCATTCCAACTCTGGACAGATGATTACATATGGGAGACGCAATTCCAACTATAAACTGCATTCATGTGTGAAATTCAGGGCCTCACCAGTGGGTTCTGTTTATATGTGAGGGTGAAAACCATAATGGTCAGGATGGTGCAGGGTGCACATATGAGAAACAAATTTCACCTGTGTGCTGGGCCCTGTGATGAGACTCTTTACCACCTGAGGGCTTTCTGTAATATGTGAGAGAGTCATGATCCTAGCGAGGAGACTCAGGGTTTTTTTTTTTTTTCATTTCCCTAAGTGTAGGTAGGAGAAGCAGCATCTCTCCTATTGGCTGGTTTGACATATGAATGTCATCATTGCACCTGTGAGTTGTGCTCCAAGATATATGTCACAATTACACCTGCATATAGGAAGAGAGCAGGAGAGTAAAATCAGTTGGACGCTGGGCCAGGGATATGTCGCTTCCCTGAGAACAGGGACCAGGCAACAGTCACATTACCTGAATGCTCAGGTATGGGTATGTTGCAATCCACTCCTCAAATTAGGACCCAGGCGGCAGAGTCACATCACCTGCCTGCTGGATCTAGCAATATGTCACAATCCTCTCTGTGGTCAGGATGCAGGCAGAAGAGTCACATCTTGTTGGTGATGAATGCGGAAATACATCACAAGTCTCACTGTGCATAAGGTAGAGGAATAAACCATTTATTCCCTAAGTGTTGGGCCCAGGGATATGTCAAAATACCCAAAATATGCAAACCCAGGCAAAAGAGAACAGTCGCATCACCCTGGTGGTAGGGTCAGTGATATCTCACAATCCCCTCTTTTGGAAGGGCCCAGATAAGAGTGGAGAGTCACATCACCTAGGCAATGAATAGAAATGTATGTCATAATACCCCTGTTGGCAAGACCTATGCAGAAGAGTCACATCACCTATGTGTTCAACCCAGATATATGTTACCCTACACCATATGTGCAGGGCCCAGGCAAGAGAAAAGGCCACATCACTTCTGGGCCTAGCAATATATCACAATACCCCCTAAGAGGAGGTAAAAGACAGGAGAGTCACATCACCTAGGTGTGAGAAGCAGAGCTATATGGTAATGCCCTGGGTGTGTGGGCCCAAAAATAGAGGAGAGTTACATCACCTGAAGACTGCACCCAGCTATAAGTCACAATGATCCCTGTGGGCAGCACCCAGAAGTGAGAAGAGAGTACCAACATGTAGGTGCTGTGCCAGGCTGTATTTCACAATCTCCACTATGGGTAAGTTTCAGGGAGAAGAGGAGCAACACATTATCTAGTTGATGAGTCTAGAGATACATCAAAATGAACCCTCTGAAGAGACCAGGATGCAGAATCACAGGATCTGTGTGCTGGGCCTAGCAATAACTCACTCTCCCTTCTGTAAACATGGCCAAGGCAGAAGATGAGGGTCACATCTTTAATGTGATGAACGCAGAAATATTTCACAAGGCTCCCTGTAGGCAACACCCAGGCACGAGATTCCCTTCCCTCAGTTGCTGAGACCAGGAATATATCACAATGTGGGGCTCAAGCAAAAAACAAAAGAAACATCATCTATTTTCTTGGCTCAGAATTACGTCACAATCTCTGCTATGGGCAAAGGCTTTGTTAAAAAAGAAGAGCCTTGTCAAATACTTGATGGGCTCAGAGATATGTCCCAATGTCATATGTTACAAATTTCTGTAGGCAGGGTTCAGGCAGGAGACTCACTTTGGTGTTGGGCCCAATAAAATGTCACAGTGCTTTCTGATGGCAGGGCAAAGTCAACAGAGTAATGTCACCGAGAAACTGGACCCACCTATGTATCACAATCTCCTCCAAACAAATCCTAAAACACAAAAGAAGGGTAACATGAGCTAGGTGCTGGGCACAGTGATATGTCACAATCCCTTCTTTAAGCAGGGACTAGGCAGGAGAAGAAAATCACACCACATGGGTGATGGGCACATAGATATTTCCCAATGTCCCCTTACACAAAGCTCAGGAAGGAGAGGTAGATCATCTAGGTTTTGGATGCAGCAATATGACAAAATGGTCATTGTGGACAGGGCACTGGCAGAAGAGTCACATAACCTGGATGTGGGACCCAGCAATACATCACAAAGCCCCAGTGAGTAGCACTAATGCAAGACAGAAAACTTACCTAAGTGTAAGGCCAAGTGATATGTCCCAATGTCCCCTGTGGGCAGCACCAAGGCAGGAGATAAGAGTCTCATCACCTAAATGCTGGCTTCAGCAGAATCCCATCTGTGAGCTGGACACAGGAAACACAGCAAAAACACTCGAGAGCTGGGCAGAGATGTATGTCACAATCCCCCCCTGCAGAAAGCGACAGGGATGAGATGAACAACTTCACACATGTCCAGATTCCAGGTATGGGAATTTGTATGTTGGGACTAAGTACACCAGTCCCAATCTCAACAGTGAACTGGATTCATAAATGAGTCTTCTCTGGCTGAGAAGAACTTCTCCCCTTAGGATAGTTACCATCTCACAGATGTAATGAATTTTGTTTTGAGAGTCGCCCACCTACCTGTGGACAAGATGCATATATGAGAGTCGATTTTCTCTTTCTTTCTTTCTTTCTTTCTTTCTTTCTTTCTTCTTTCTTTCTTCTTTCTTTCTTTTCTTTCTTTCTTTCTTTCTTTCTTTCTTTCTTTTTTTCTTTCTTTCTTTTTCTTTCTTTCTCTTTTCTTTCTTTCTTTCTTCTTTCTCTTTCCTTTCCTTTCTTTCTTTCTCTTTCTTTCTTTCTTTCTTTCTTTCTTTCTTTCTTTCTTTCTTTCTTTCTTTCTTTCTTTCTTTCTTTCTTTCTTTCATTTCTTTTGGTCCCTTGAGATGGAGTCTCACTCTATCGCCAGGCTGGAATACAGTGGGGGCGATCTCGGCTCTCGGCAACTTCTGCCTTCTGAGCTCAAGCAACTCTCCTGCCTCAGCTTCCCGAGTAGCTGTGATTACAGGTACATGCCACCACGCTCAGCTAATTTTTGCATTTTTAGTAGAGATGGGGTGGCCAGGCGCAGTGTCCCATGGCTGTAATCCCAGCACTTTGGGAGGTCGAGGTTGGTGGATCACCTCAGGTCAGGAGTTTGAGAACAGCCTAATCAATATGGTGAAACCCCGTCTCCACTAAAAATACAAAAATGAGCTGGGCATGGTGGCATGAGCCTGTAGTCCCTGCTACTCGGGAAGCTGAGACAAGAGAATTGTTTGAACCTGGGAGGCGGAGGTTGCAGTAAGCCTAGATGGTGCCACTGCACTCCAGTCTGGGTGACAGAGCAAGACTCTGTCTCAAAATAATAATAATAATAATAATCATCGTCATCATAAATAGTAGAGAGACGCGGTTTCACCATGTTGGCCAGGATGATCTTGATCTCCTGATCTCGTGATCTGCCCCCCTCGGCCTCCCAAAGTGCTGCGATTACAATTGTGAGCCACTGCGCCCCGCCATTGCGCTCATTTTTGAGGATGGTAACTTTTATTGTCACCAGAGTGTGCATGAGTGTTAGAATCTCACCTGTTTGCTGGGCCCTGTTAGGACACTATGTACTCCTTTGGGCCTTGTACAGTATGCATTAAACATAATCCACTCTGAGTTCTTCATGCTGATAGAAACTATGATCATATCTGTGGTCATAAGCCCAGGTATGAGAGTCAACATCTCTCCAGCTGGCTGGATCCAGATAAAAGGATCTTTACTTGGCTGTAAACTGGGTTCAGAAATAAGGCACTATCCCAACTGTGACTGGATGTTCACATATGATAGTTACAATTCCAACTGTGGACTGTATTCAGGTAAGAGATTTAGGACCCCCGCCATCACCTCTGTTCCTGTGTAAGAATGACAATTCTGATGATTGGTGGGTGTGCACACAGAGAACACAATCTCACCTGTGTTCTGGGCCCTGTGATGACACTGTACCATCTGAGTGCTTTACATGATATGCAAGAGTGCTTATTTTCTCTGATCTTCATAGTAAGAGAAGACCCATAATTTTGCAAGTTTTTTAAGCCTGGCTATGAGAGAAAGTATCTCTCCTATTGGTTGGTTTAAGGTATGAATGTCATCATCACCCTATGTGCTAGGCCAAAATATATGTGACAACTTCACATTTGGGTAGTCAGCAAGCAGGAGAGTCTCATCACCTGGGTCTGCGTCAGGGATATGTCACAGCCTCCCCTAAGAACAGGGACAAGGTAAGAGAGTCACGTCCCTAGGTGTTCTGCCAGGGATGTTCTTTCTCCCTCCTGAAAGCATGACACATGCAGCAGAGTCACCTCACCTGGCTACTGGGCCCAGTGATACGTCACAATTTTCCCTGTGAACTAGGCATAGGCAGGAGGAACACATCACCTGTTTGCTGGGCCCAGAAATATGCTACAATTTTTCTTGTGAGCAGGACTCAGGCAGAAATGTAGGGGATCACATTTTCTAGGTGATAAATGCAGAGCTATGTCACAAGGCCCCCAGTAGTCAGGGCCTTGGCAGAAGCTTCCTATTTTCTAGGCCATTGGCCCAGTGATACTTCACAATAGCTAAATTATGCGGGGGCCAACGCAAAGAGGAGAGTTGCATCACCTAAGTGATGAACAAACAGACACGTCATAATATCCAAGTGGAAATGGCCCATGCAGGTGCGTCACATTACCTAGGTGTTGGACTCAGTAATATGTCACAATACACAATATATGCAGGGCCCAGCCAAGAGGGAAGAGTGAAATCGCTCAGGTGCTGGGCCCAGTAATACATTGTAATCTCTCTTTGGTCAGATCCCTAGCAGTAGAAGAAACTCACATCACCTCGGTGCTGAGGTCAGCCATATGTCACAATACCCCTGAGAAATGAGCCCAGGCAAACAGTCACTACATTTAGGTGAGAGGGCCATAGATATTTTGCAATGCCTCCTGTGGGTGGGACTCAGTAAAATGACAGTCACATTACCTAGAGTCTGTCCCCAGCGATTTGTAAGAATCCCAGCTGTGAACAGGCACCAGGCAGGAGAAGGGAGTCCCATCACCTGGGTGACCAGTGCAGAGGTATGTCACAATGCCCCCTGTAGGCAAAGCCTAGACAAGAGTTACATCACCTGGGTGTTGGACCCAGCAATATGTCACATTGTCTCGTGTGGGCAAAGCACAGGACAGAGTCACATAACAAAGTGCCAGGACCAGTGAAAGATAAGGATACCCATTATGGGCAGTGCCGAGACAGGAGAATAGAAGCATATTAATTAGCTGCTGGATTCAGGGATATATCACAATCTCATCTGTGGGCTACACCCAGGCAAAAATGTCAAATCACTCAGGTGCTGCCTAGAGGTGTGCGTCAGAAACACACCTACAAGAAGGTCCATGGATGAGATTAACAATCCCACATAAGTGCCGATTCTGGGTATGAGAGTGAACGCCTCCTGTATGTTGCGTCTATGTGCATAAGTCACTATCTCAATGGAGGAATGGATTTTTTCCATTAGAGCCTTAATCCCTTTTGAAAACTGAGTTATCTTAGTGGAGTCACAGCCTCACAAGAGTTTTGGATCTTGATCAGGGAGTCACAAACCCACTTGTGGACAATATCCACTTATGAGAGCCAGTTTTCCAACTTTTGACTGCCTCTGGGTGTGAGTTTCAGAACCTCAATTATGGTCCATGTTCGTGTGGGAGAATGACAATTTTGACTGATGGCTGGGCTCAGGCAGGAGCCTTTCATCCTGCAGGTGTTGAGACAAAGGATATCACACAACGCCTAAAATATGCTGGATGCAGGTGAAAGAGGAGACTCATATTAGCTGGTTGCTAGGTCTCGTTATATGTTATCACCTCCCTTTTTGGCAGGGCTAAGGAAAATGAAGAGAGTCAGAGCTCAAGAAATGTCATAATGTCCCTGTGGGCAGGGCCTATGCATGAGAGTTGCATCACCTAGTCATTGAACCCAGCCATATATTATAATACACAGTGCATACAAGGCCCAGGCAAGAAAGGAGAGTAATATCACATAGGTACTGGGTCCAGCAATGTCTCATAATACCTCCTGAGGGAAGGCTTCAGGTAACAGGGTAACATTACCTAAGTAAAGTGCCCAGAGAGATGTTTCAATGCCACTGGTGAGTAGGATTTTGAAAAAGGAGAAGTTACAGAACCTAGGGGATAGGCCTAGCTATGTGTCACATTCATCTCCAAGACGGAGTCCAGAAATGAGAAAAAAGTCACATGATATAGGGCATATATTATGTCACAATCCTTACTGTGAGCAGGCCCTAGGAAGAAATAGAGAGTCACATAGTCTAGATGATGGGACCAGAGGCATTTGGCAATGACTCCTGTATGTAGGGACCAGAAAGAAGAATCACTTAACCATGGGCTGTGCCCAGTTATAAGTCACACTTCCTTCTGCGGGCATGACCCAGGCGGGAGAAGTCACATCATCCCAGTGCTAGACCCAGAGATATGTCACAATGTCTCTTATGGGCAAGGCTCAGGTAACAGAGGAGAGTCATATGAAATAGGTGATGGACCCAGAGGTATTTCACAATGCCTTCTGTGAACTCGATCCAGGCAGAAGATTCACATCAACATCAACTTGGTGCTAAGCCCAGCAATATGTCACAATCCCTTCTGTGTAAAGGGACCAGGCAGGAGAAGAGAATCACATTACCTGGCTGAAGAGCGCAGAGATATATCACAATGCCCCTGTAAGTCAGGGCCCAGGCAGGGGAGATACATCTCCTGACTAGTGGACCCAGCAATATAACACAGTGTCCCATATGGGCAGTGCACAAGCCAGAGAGTCACATAACCTGGGTGTGAGGCCAAGCTATATATAACCATGCTTCTTTTGGGCAGCCCCAAGGCAGAAGTGGAGACTCACATCACCTGGGTGCAAAGTCTAGCGATATGTGAAAATGTTCACTGTGGGCAGCCCCAAGGCAGAAGAGGAGACTCACATCACCTGGGTGCAAGGTCTAGCGATATGTGAAAATGCTCACTGTGGGCAGCGCCAAGGCAGAAGAGGAGACTCACATCACCCGGGTGCAAGGTCTAGCGATATGTGAAAATGCTCACTGTGGGCAGCACCAAGGCGGAAGAGGAGACTCACATCACCTGGGTGCAAGGTCTAGTGATAT
Source organism: Pongo pygmaeus (assembly GCF_028885625.2). Classification (NCBI taxonomy): domain Eukaryota; kingdom Metazoa; phylum Chordata; class Mammalia; order Primates; family Hominidae; genus Pongo; species Pongo pygmaeus. The sequence goes on along the minus strand of NC_072388.2, from coordinate 1,117,225 downwards.
GTGAAAATGCTCACTGTGGGCAGTGCCAAGGAAGGAGAATAGAGTTACATCCTCAATATGCTGGATCCAGCAATATGTTAATATCCCGTCTGTGGGCTGGGTCTATGCCAGACTGTCAAGTCACTCAGGTGTTAGGCACTGGCAAATTTCACAATAAAATTTGCAGAATGGTCCAGGAATTAGATTAACAATCCCACAACTCTCTCAGTTGTAGGCATGACATCCAACACCTCCTGTATGTTTGGTCTAAGCCCACGAATCACCATCCCAACACCAGACTGGATTTGTGCATGAGAGCCTCAATTCCTCTGCAGACTGGCCTGTGTTCCTGTGAGAGGATGACAATAGTTACTGTTGGCTGGGTGTGCATATGAGTGTCACAATCTCACCTGTGTGCTCGGCCCAGTTAGCACTTTCTGTGTACTACCTAATGGCCCTATACAGTATGAATGAGAGTTGTAATCAACTTTGAGACCTTCCTAATGGTAGGGACCCATGATCGTACTTGTAGCATTAAGCCCAGGTATGAGAGTCAACATCATTACAATTAACTATGTCAGGATAGGAGAGTCCTCCCTTGCCTATGAGCTGAGTTTAGAAATGAGCCACCATTTCAACTCTGGTTGGATGTTTATATATGAACACGGGCCTAGCACCAAGGTGATGTGAGTCTTTGGCCTAGACACTTCAAGCAGGAGGCAATGTGACATATCTCTGGGCCTATCAACTATTTGATGTGACCTTCCTTTTATACCTGAGCTTTCCCCATAAAAGAGATGTGACATATGTCTAGACCTAGCACCTAGGTGATGTGACTCTCTTTTATTGACTGAGCCTTGTGTATTTTGGGTATTCTAACATATCCCTGGACCTAACATCTGGAAGACAGCATGGGCCCTGTCTAAAGAGTTTCTTGTGACAAATTTCTACATGAATCACCCTGGAGATTTGACTCTTCTCTCTTACCTGAGCTTTGCTCATAAGAGAGATTGCTAAGTACCTCTGCAGCAAGTACCTAAATGCTGTGACTCTTCTTTCTTGCCTGGGTCATGCCCACAGATGAAAGTGTGGCTTATCGCTGTGTCCAGCACACCGTTTATGTGATTATGCTGCCTGATCTCTTCTCACAGGAACCATTGTGACATATCCCTGGGCCCAGAAACTATTTAATACGACTCTCCTCAATGACCTTAACTTTGTGCATGGGATAAATTGTGACATATCTCTGGATCCAGCACCTAGGTGATGCGATTCTCCTTTTCTGCATGGGCTATGATTACAAGAAGCAGGCTGACTTATTGCTGTGTTGACAGCTGATGTGATACCTCTGTTCTTGTCTTCTTAGTTTTTAAGAATTTAAACAAGAGACACAAAGAAAAAAAGTACAGCATAATTTATTGGAAAAGAAAATATTTGAAAGTTAAGTGCAGAATACAGTACACCCTGAGAGAGATATTCCAGGGCGGGCTGCTCATAAGAGTGAGACAGCGTGGATTGTCACTGGAGAAACCCCCTTATGGGAGTTTTACATTATTATTAATAAGGAGGAGGGAAGAGGACCTGCTAAAAAACATGTTCTGAGTGGTATTCTCATTGCACATGCGCAGTAGCTCTACATGCTTGTTCATATGTTGCATGTCTCGTTAGCATCTTAGATCTCCACCCAGGAGGGTATTTCTGTTTGTTTGTTTGTTTGAGACAGAGTCTCGCCGTGTTGCCCAAGCTGGGGTGCAATGGTGTGATCTCTGCTCAATGGAACTTCCGCCTCCTGAGTTCAAGCCATACTCGTGCCTCGGCCTCCTGAGTATCTGGGATTACAGGCATGCACCACCATACCTTGCTAATTTTTGTATTTTTAGTTGAGACAGTGTTTCACTATGTTGACCAGTCTAGTCTTGAGCTTCTGGTTTGAAGTGATCCATCTTCCTCAGCCTCCCAAAGTGCTGAGAGTAGAGGTATGAGCCACCGTGCCTGGCTAGGGGGTGTATTTTTTGCCATTAAAACAAGCAAAAGTTGTTTGAGGACAGGTAAAATCAAAATGCACATGCTCTCTAGAACAGAAAGTCCTTAATGAAGATAGCTTTGCTCGAATAAGCCCAGTTCCAATGCGAATGCTAAGGCTTATTGTGTTGGCTCTACAGTCACCAAGGTTTCTCTATCCCGAGATCATGGTCATTTTCTGGACTATCTATTCTGCCTCAATTTCCTCCTAAGAGATTTTAGGGCAATAATCATATTGGAGTTTGAGTGGTTAGGCCAGTTTTTCTGGAGCTTTTTCCTGCTGAGTGGGTGTTACTTCTGCCTAGCCTGGGCCTTAAAGTTTCTTCCTGTGTGATCTAACCATGTGTAAACCATGTTGTTCATGGAGCCAGTGGGCAAGATGTTGGCAGCCAAAGGTTGAAAGCCATGCAAAACCATCATGCAAACATGGAGCTGCCGCAAGCAAGAGAGCAAGAAATCAGATAACAGTTTAAACAAAATTGGAAGAAAAGTAGAAGCTGAAAGTATAATAATGACTGGTACTATTAAAAAGAGCAAGGCAGGCAATAGACATTGCTTTCATGTTCCCATGGAAGTTCCTAGAGATTCAATTTTGTCTGCCTGGGTGATGATATTATTAATACTTTCTTGGACTAAACCAGGCTGATTGGTCTCAAAAACAGCATTCTTCTTTTAGATATAAACATGTTCCTCTTTGCCCGGCTGGGAGAAGATCCCAGGCTCTTTGGTTTTGTCGGACTACAGTGGCCATGGAGTCCAGACGTTGTTGAGTCTATTGAGGCCCTCTGCTGCTTGTTGAGGACCCATTGAGGTTTTCTGAGATAGTTTTTACTGGATTCCCAAGGCTCCACCTTATGGTCACATCTGTGTTGCAAAAGTATTCTGCATTAAAATGGTGAAAGCAACAAACCTTTTAAGTCTTTTCTATTTTTTGCCAATATGCAAAAGTTTTGTGCAGCTAAGTTGGCAGCAGTCATTCGGTCAATTTATGGATGGTGAAGTTGAATGGTGGTCAAAGTTAGAGCCTGGAAGCCTTCGGTAAATGCACTGAAGTTGTCTGAGAGCCATCAGAGCTGCTGCTTACATTAGATTAGATGATTTATTGAGAAGAGAACGAGCATTCTGATGGTCCTCTCTCCATTTGGGACTTTCTGTAAGGGGGCCAAATTATCTGACCCTGCATGGTGTGAAGCTCCACTGTGAGTAACTACAGATGGGCTGGTCTATATTGTACCTGGCAAAGGCTGACAGAGGAGCATAAGGATGAGCTGAAACAAGCTTAGATTCTACAGAAGACTCTGATAGTGTGGGGACGCTGGGGAGTCTAAAGGAGGTGTAGGCCTCTGACGTCCCCTATCTGGAGCTGGTATTGGGCTGTGGGGTCTGGGGTCCCTTCCCCTTAAAACAGATGATCTTCTAATTGTTCTGAGGGGCTTTGTGGCTTACTAGGCTTTAGCCCACAGGTGCTGCATAGAGCTGGGTTTTGTTGTCAGGCCAGAAAGTCTTGAACATAGGATACTTCAGATCATTTTCCCTGATTTCCACAGAAAAGATCTGGCTGTAGGAGGGTGTTAAATTTCACAGTCTCATTCTCCAGCCATGTTTTGTGAGCTAATCTGTATGCACGCTAAATAGTGTTACAAAAGAAAATAATTTTTTTTTTGCTTCATCTAGCCAAAAGCTGTTTCAATTTTTAAATATACATCCCAGGTGTGTTTCAGAGTCAGTGGAGGAAGTGACTCCCACAGTGCTGAGAGAATTCTGCAATGACAGAACATGTACTAAAGTCCAGGAGGCGACGGGCATCACCGTGGGCCAAGTGGAACCACCAAGTTGTCCAGTGCATCCCCTCGAAACCCCATTAACTGAAGGTCTAGGAGGTCATAGGCATTTGCTATACACCGTCTTATCTTTCACCAGCGCTGGACATCTCCAGCCTTGCCGAGATGACCCCCACTGCTGGCTGGGGGCAGATGTCTGGCTGACAAGCCTTTCCCTAATTCACTGGTTTGCCATTTATGATGCCCATTTATAACACCTGCAATGTTCAGATTCAAACCCTATGACTGGGCATCTACATGACTGTGCATCTTTTGTTCAGCAAAGAAAGCCCGTTGAAGAACAATTTCAAGGAGCTGACAAATGCATAAAGCCTGAAGGGACAGGGTTTCCCCAGAACTTTAGTGAAACAGCGCTGGAACAACCAGCGATAGTTAACCAGGTAGTCTGGAAGTGCCATAGTATTCACTGCAAATAAAGGGAAAGTGAAATTAATGAAGCGGACAGACATGTCTCTGGGCCATGTTGATGGTTGATGTAATACTTTGGTTCTTATGTTCTTAGTTTAAAAGAATTTAAACAAGAAACACGCAGCAAAAGAAGTACAGCATAGAGTAATTTATTGCACACAAAAAAAGAAAAGAATACTTTGAAAATTAAGTGCAGAATAGACGGTACATTCTGAGAAAGAGATTCCAGGGCAGCCTGCTCATAAGAGCGAGAGAGCATTAATTGTTACTTGAGAAACCCTCCTTCTGGGAGTTTTACATGATTATTCATAAGAAGGTGGAAAGAAGTGTTATAGTAAGCATGTTTTGAGTGGTCTTCTGGGTGCATATGTGCAGTAGCTGTACATATTTGTGCATACATTGCATGTCTCATTAGCATCTTAAGTCTCCACCCAGGAATGTGTTTTTATTATTAAAATAAGCAAAAGTTCAGTTTGAGGATAGATAAAATCAAAATGCACATGCTCTCTAGAAGTAAAAGTCCCTACTGAAGATAGCGGGTTTCAAATGACCCCAAGTGCTCCACATCTTAAATGTCTCTCCAACAAAGCTGGAACACTATCTGTTCCTGAGGGATCAGGTCCCATTTGTGTTTCTGAGACACTTGCAAGTCAGGCATGACTTCAGCTGAGACCGACGATTTCAAGTGTAAAATGCCTAAATAGCAGCTTCAGGTTGCATTTTGGAGCTTGTCCACTTAAATGGGTTGATGAAAATGGCTCACAAGACTCACGCCTCGGAAATGGGGTTTTCTCCTTTGCTCTTAGCAGATTTTGTACCACCCAATAATTAACCTTCCTGATGCCTCGACTTTCACATTCGTGAAAAAGGCGCCATTGAGAGTGACATTTTCAGGAAGCTACAGATCTTGTCACCCCCTGCAGAGTTCTGAATTTGTCCATATGCAGGCCACGTGGAAGATTTCTCTCAAAAGCTGTTGAGCATGAGCTCTAGCTATAGAAAAAAGAGGGCTGCGGCACAATGGACACTGTCTCAGACATCAGGACAGTTTCCAAAAAAGTTTAGGAAAGAAAGCAGCGCCCTGGGCTGCAGAAGGCGCAATGCTCTGGAAAGAACCCTGGATACAGCTGAAAGAGGAACCTGAGAAGGATAGGGCCAATCGGTTGAGGACAACCCTCCCGATTTGGGCAAAGGTAAGGTGCCTACGTAGGGTAATACCCTCCGCAATGCTCAGCGCAGACCTGTCCTCCAGGTGCACCTCTGTACTCATTCTCCTTGGCAAAGAGTCGGCATAGCATAAGAACTCAGTAGTGCTTTGGACACTGGGAAGTCCACACAGCTCTGCCCCTCCCTCCAGGGCTACGCACCCCAGTTCCCGGTACATGCTGGGATTATAGTTCTGAAGCCTACCGACAAACTGGCTGAGAGCAGTTAACAGACTACAGCTCCCAGCATAATAGGTGGGGCGTGCCTTCTTCCAGGACTGTGCTTCGCCCCGGAGACTGGCGCATGCTGGGATTGTAGTCCTGTAGCCCTTTGGCCAAAGGGCTGGGAGTGTTTATGAGGATACATCTCCCAGCAAGCCTAGGGAGAAGCACACAGCCCCGCCTCTTTCGCCACTGACGGGCCATGTCCCTGACCCCCGTGCATACTGGGATGGTAGTACTGCAGCCCTGTGATGAAAGTTCTGGGAGTGTTTATGAGACTGCATCTCCCACCAAGCCCAGCAAGACGCGCACAACCCTGCCACTTCCTCCAGTGATGCGCACTTTCCCTGAGCCCGGTCCATGCTAGGATTGTAGCGCTGCAGCCCTGCGACCAAAGGGCTGGGAGTGTTTATGAGACTGCATCTCCCAGCAAGACCACCGAGGCGTGCAGAGCCTCGCCCCTTCCTCCACTGATTAGCGCACGCTCCCTGAGCCCGACGCATGATGGGATTGTAGTTCTGCAGCCCAGTGACCAAAGGGCTGGGAGTGTTTATGAGAATACATCTCCCAAAAGGCATAGCGAGAACAGCACAGGTCCACCTTTTCCTACAGTGATGCGCGCTGTCCATGAGCAAGGTGCGTGCTAGGATTGTAGTCCCGAAGCCCTGTGACCAAAGGGCTGGGAGAAATAATGAGACAACATCTCCCAGAAAGCCCAGCAAGGCGCTCACACCCCTTTCTCTTCCTCCAGTGAGGCGGACTGCCCCGGCGCCCCGTGCATGCTGGAATTGTAGTCCTACAGCGATGTGATGAAAGGGCTGGGAGTGTTTATGGGACTACCTCTCCCAGCAAGCCCAGCGAGGCGCGCACAGACCTGCCTCTTCCTCCAGTGACTAGTGCACTCTCCCTGAGTCAGAGGTATGCTGAAATTGTAGTGCTGCAGCCCTGTGACTAAAGGACTGGGGTAGTTATGAGACTGCATCTCCCAGCAAGCCCAGCGAGGCACGCACAGCTGCACGTCTTCCTCCAGTGACACACACTGTCCCTGAAAGCGCTGCATGCTGGGATTGTGGTCCTGCAACCCTGTGACCAAAGGGCCAAGAGTGTTTATGAGACTACGTCTCCCAGAAGACCTAGGGAGACGCACACAGCCCCGCATCTTTTCCCCGTGACGCATAGAGTTTTTGATCCCGATGCATCCTGGGATTGTAGTCCTGCAGCCCTGTGACAAAAATGTCTGAGAGTCTTATGAAACAACATCTCCCAGGAAACACAGGGAGGTGCGCACAACCTTATCCTCGTTTTCCAGTCATGCTGGCTGTCCGTGAGCCCTGTGCATGCTGGGATTGCAGTCTTATAGCACCTTGACCAAAGGGCAGGGAGAGGTGAAAAGACTACCTCTCCCAGGAAGCCCAGCAAGGCGCACACTGCCGTGCCTCTTTCTCCTTAGACCAGCGCACTGTCACTGAGTTGGGTGCATGCTAGGATTGTATTACGGCAGCCCCATGACCAAAGGGATGGGAGTGTTTATGAGAATACATCTCCCAGTACGCCCAGGAGGTGCACACAGCCCTGTCTCTTCCTGCAGTGACTAGCGCACTCTCCCTGAACTGGGTGCATGTTGGGATTGCAGTCCTGGATCTTTGTGACCAGAGGGCTGGGAGCCTTAATGAGACTACATCTCCCAAAAAAGCACAGCGAGAAGGGCAAAGCCCTCCCTCTTCCTCCAGTGACATGCGCTGTCCCTGTGCCCAGTGCATGCTGGGGCTGGAAAGGTAGTCCTTCAGCCCTGTGATGAAACGGCTGGGAGGGTTTATGAGAATATAACTCCCAGCAAGCCCGGCGAGTAGCGCACAACCCTGCCTCTTCCTCCAGTGACGCACAAATTCCCTGAGCACGATGCTGGCTGGGATTGTAGACTTCCACCTCTTCCTCCAGTGACAGGCACTGTCTCTTAGCCAGGTGCATGCTGGGACTGTAGTCCTGCAGTCCTGTGAGAATACATATCCCACCAAGCCCAGCGAGGCGTGCACAATCCCGCCTCATCCTCCAGATACGCGCACTATCCTTGATCTTGGTGCATACTGGGATTGCAGTCCGGCTGCCCTGTTATGAAAAGTATGGGTGTCTTTTACCAATTTATCATCCTATCACAGTTCACAGTACACTTTTTAAAATATTTTATTTCTTCGAATTAGTAGTAATGTCCCACTTTCATTTCTCATTTTAGTATGTGAATATGCTGTTAATTTTTTTTGTGTGTAGCTCAAAGTTTGCCAATTGTTAATTTTTTGAAGAACTGAGAATTAACTTTTGGTTTTTTCGAATTCTGTTGTTTGTATAACCTGTATTGCATTTATCTCTGCTACAATCTTCAATATTTTCTTCTTTCTGTTTGCTTTGCATCTAATTTGATCTTATTGGTCTAATTTACTAGGTGATTAAGTTATTATTCATTTGAAATCTTTGTTCTTTTTAAATGTATTTTAGCTGCAAACTTTTCATCTTAGCACTATTTTTGGTGTTTCCCATAACTTCTGAAATGTTTTGTTTTCATTTTTCTTCCTCTGTAAGTATGTTCCTACTTCCTCTGTGATTTCTTCCTTTATTTATTGGTTGTTTAAGGGTATGTTGTTTAATTTATACAATTTTGTAAACTTTCTAGCGTTTCTTCTGTTATTGATTTAATTTGAGATCTACTATACAGCCCATCCTGGAGAATTCCCCATGTGCATTTGAGAAGAGTGTGTACTCTCTTTTGTTGGATGGAGTATATTGTATATATCTGTTAGATCAATTTGGTTCATTGAGTTAGTCAAGTCTTCTATTTCCTAATTCATCATCTATCTCATTTTTCTATTCATTACTCAGAGTGGAGTATTAATATCTTCAACTATTATTTTAGAACTGCCTATTTGTCCCTTTAATTGTGTCAACTTATGCTTTTTATATCTAAATGTTTTATTATTAGGTGTGGGTTTAAACTATTTCTATCCTCCTGCCAAATGGACATTCTATGACTATATGATGTCTTATTGTCTTTTGTAACTTTTTAAGTCTATTTTGTCTGCTATTAATATAGTCATCCCCAGTCTCTTTTTCATACTATTGGTATAAAATAATTATTTTCTTCCTTTTTTTGTTACCCTCAATTCCTGTGGAAAACTAACAGCTGCATTACTTAATTTGAAAAGCAGAGAAATCTTAAATCAATAGCTTAATGTTTGTAAAAGCATTTAAATGGAAATGAACTACACAGTCCACCAGGAACAAAGGATATCAGTTGGGTTTAAGAATAATCATGCCGAAAAGCTCTAGGAGGAAAAGCTGCTGGGAATTAGGACTGTGATAATGGTCTTCGGGATCAAGAAGGAAATGGGGAAATGGGGATGCTCAGGGTCAGGTGCATGCTTAGCAAAAGACCCAGAAAACCCTAAGCTCTCACCTCTGTATTTTAAAGTCTGCACAATTAGAAAGTAGAGGCGAAAGGAGAGTTGTAACTTTATGCTGATTGGTAAAGGCTTCTCCAACACACATACATAGACCCCAGATGAAAAAATCAGGTATTTATTTTTAGTGAGGGTTAATAAATCTGGAGTCTTACTATCCAATTAAGGTTTAGTGAAAATATTCAGGGAGATTTGCATTGATCAATTCATCCTGAGATCAAGAAAATCTTGATTTTGACATTTGGAGCCTCCATTAAAGGACTAGCCTCCACCTAGAGGTGTTCTTTGGGCTTTTGGACTCAGTGACACACTACCGGTTACAATGATTTGAAAGTCAGCTAAGAGCTTGCTGCAGAAGTCCTGCCAAACTCAGTTTCACCCTTAGAGGGCTAGAGCATCCCCAGCTGTTAGAAATTTTGTGCCTCCTTCTATCCTCTGAAGCAAAGCTGCTGTCTCTCTGGGGCCTCCAATTTACTGAGAATTTCCTATATGACTGGTCCTCATTCATAGATGAGTCAGGGAAGGTGAAACCTCATGATGTTCACTGGGCTGCTGTGACTGTTTAACCTGTACTGGCCATACAGAACCTGAAATGAGTGGTTGCTCCTCTCAAAGGTCCGAACTCAGGCTTTGGAGTAATTGCGCATATTATATCTGTTTGTTTGTCTACAATGGAAACTGTAGACTCTCTGAATGTCTTTTGGGCAGCAAACCGGAAACAATCTCAGATGCTGATCTAACTGTGTCACTCATCTAGAAGTCCATTGTAAGGGATTGTTTTCTAAAGAGTGACCACAATCAAGCAGCAGATTGAGCCTAAATCTGTGTCTAACGCAGAGTCTAATACTGCAAGCCAGACTTGGGGTTGCTGGTGAAAGTAGACCTATTGGTCTCGTTGTTGAACAATTCCTAGACCATAACTAGCAGAATAACCAGAAGTGGACTTTTGGCCCACTTCTTGAGATATCAGTCACCAATGTTGACATATTCAGCATAATAGTCATCTGACTCCAGCCATACCACGTGTCCCTTGAAGTTAATCTGTGTCATGATTTAGGCTTTTGAGACCAATTGAACTCTGACTTCCTGGCATTTTTCACCACATGTACTAAAACAAGCCAATTCTATGAAGTTCCCTCCTTTTCCACACATGTTGGTTAGATAATTTGTTGATTAGGTATGGTTTATTTTCTCTTTCTGATTGCCTCCAAGATAAAGATGAAATAGTTGGGGGATCTAGGAATCTATTTCACAAACTTGGAATTTCATGCTAATAATTCCTGGGTGAAATGTCTTTCTTTCCCATAACTGCAATTCTAGGCCAGCCTGGCTTTTGTACCCTCTGAGTTTCATCCCAGCCTAGTAGCAGTTATGGGACTCCAACTTAGTTCTGGTTAAGTTTTATGTAAATATTCTTGTCTGTATTTTACCTGGCTCTACTAGATAAAATGTCTAGAAAAAAGTAGAGGGCGACTAGAATAAAGGTGAGATTATAGGTACCGGAATGAGACTCACTGATTCTGTGGAGGTAGAGGGAGAAAAACAACCTGTAACCTGGGGAATGAACAACTCAGACCTCGGAAGCTACGGGAAATGGTGGGACATTAACAAATTTTTTTCTTTCTGAATAACCCCTGGTGCAGCCCACAAAAGAGTCTGTAAATACTACTAGTTAGATCAGACGGTAAGGCAGAGTCTGTGGATTCAGCTCCTTTTGGTCCCCACATTACCCTTAAGAATCCTTTGAGACTATTCTATCTCTCTGTGATGTAGGCATGGAACTCTAGTGGGCAGTGTGCACTCTCGGTGCCAATGGTTCAACGCCACAGTTTTTCAGATGATGGACAACCATTGCTTTTTCCTGAAGAGACTTAGTACCCTGTGGCTGAGCTTAAGAGGGACTCTAGACAGCATTGATTGCATTTTCTTCTTCCTCTATGAACTGGGATTTCTCTTGCTGTTTTTCTGCCACCTAGAGATGAATCTGCATTTGTCAATATTTTGGTAAATCAGAGACATAAACCAGGTAAGGAACCCTAGACACAGCTTCTTCCATAGCTGGACTCTTGCCTATTTCCCTTCGCACTTTATGAGATCAATTATATTGGCACAGGGAGATACACTTAGATAGTTCTCTCAGGAGCAATTAGAGAAGCATACTTCTAGAGAAGCTGGTAGGACAGGGCAGGAGGGCCAATGAGGATCAAAGCTTCTGTACAAATTTTTGAGCCTAGCTGTGTGTGGCCGACGAATCCAGGAAAGATCCCAGATCCCTGGAAGTGATTGTAAAGAGAGGATCCATTAGATTAGAACGCTAGGGTGGGTGTTCATCCGTCGCTTTCTGAGTCGGATTTTCAGGGTTAAGACTGTGGTAGGGCTGCAGAGAAATGCTTGCCTGGGAAAGCCTCTGATCAAGTGCAACATAGGTGGCTCCAGCACAGGGAGAAGTCCTCTATTTGAGGAACATTATACTTGTGTGGATGTGTCTGTACTCTTCCTCAGCATAGCCCCACTGACTGAATGATTGTTTGAGAATTACGCGTAAAGAGCCGTATATTACTTTGAATTTAGTAAATATTGGAACAGAAACAAACATTTTTATCTACTTTCAAATTGAATAACAGCATGAGCAACTTCCAGGGAAATGTCACAGGAGGAAACTCCGGGGCCTTGCTCATCCCCAGAAAGCTTGAACATCGTGATGCAATCTATCGGGTTAACCTTATCAACACTTAGTTTTTTGCCAAATAGATTTATCTTTATAAAATTATTTTCATTGGACTTTTATTTTGATATATGCCATGAACAATAAATCATTTATTTCCTTTGTGATAAGAACATCACATTTTTACACGTCATGTATAAATGTTGCCATCCCCCATGTAGTTTTTATTGCTATGGCCTGAATGTTTATGTCCCCTTTCAAATTCATATGTGGATAATTTTAGGCATGAGGCCTTTGGGGAAGTGCTGAAGCCAAGAGTTCTTCATCTTCATGAGTGGAATCAGTGCTCTTTCAAAGGAGGTTGAAGGGAATGCCCTTGTCCCGTGTGCAAGATGGTACCATCTATGGGGAACAAGGCTCTCACCATATACTAAATTTGCTGCTGCCTTGATTTTGCACTTTCCAGGCTCTATAACTGTGAAAAATACATTTCTGTTGTTTATCCTGTACCCTGTCTAAGGTATTTTGTTATAGCAGCCAGGACGCGCTATGATACTTTCTTAGGCACTTTGGTCTATTTCTGAATTTTTAGTTTCAGTGACCTATGAGTTTTTAATCAATCAAGGTTTTTCACAGGGCTTGCCAGTCTTGTTTTCTTTTTTTTCAGGGTTTTCTTGTTTATTCTTATATGTGTTTTCATCTATATAATATTTTATAGTAATATGTGCTTGCAATATTTAATGGTATCAGTATAGGAAAAAAATTGAATTTATAAATAACCTTAAGGACAATTGATGTTGATAATTTTGAGTTTTTCTGCCTAAGAATATGATATAAACTGTCTATTTGCTTATGTCTACATTCACATATTTCATAAACTTTCTATGTTTTTTCTCATATTCTGTACACATTTTTGTAATATTTATTCCTAGTTTATTTTATTCTGATAAAAAGTAATTTGAGACACAATGAAATTGTAAAGTGTTTATTTAAGAGCACTTGAAAAATTATAAAATATCAGACAGAAAGATATTGAGTGATTCACTGACAGTGTAAGAAACAAGTATTTATTGGAAAAATGTAGAAACAAAGAAATCATTTGATTGGTGGTAGCACAACTTTTTTTTATTGTTTTTTGTTTGTCTGTTTACCTTGTTGGAAAGTTTCTATTTATATAAGGTCGTTGGCTACTCCTGATTGGTTGAGCTTCATTTCTGTTTTTTGAATAGGCAGCTACAAGAAATAATTTAAGTTTTGCTTGTATTTGCAAATCAAGCAAGGTTGAGATCACTTATGAGACCTAACTAATTTTGTCTGCTCAGAGATTATTGAGACATGAGCTCCATTTTAATTTTCTTTAACAAATTTTCCTTACTTTTACTTTCCATTCAAACAGTAGCGTATAAATTATTATTGTTGTACATATGTAGGTCCGTGTTGTGTATGCTTTGAAGACCTGTCCTCCTTTCAAACTCATTTGTATTATGTTATTATTAAATTTGCCCCGTTTAATGGAATTATAAACTGCAATCCCCAACTATGAGAGGTATGAGTTCTGAGGAGATAAGAGTAAAGAAGAATCAGAAGTGAAAACAGTTCTCCAACCCGCACATGCAGTAAAAACAAATTTCACATGCATACAATGAGTAGTTATCTAAAATTTAAAATACCCTGAAAACATTAATGTTTATCTGATTACTATGTAATGTGGAAATTACAAGACAAAAAAATACAAAGGCTTATGGTTTAAATATAAATGAAGCTTTTTATATGATGAAACAGTCCATAATTTAAATTTAAAAAGCCAATAGGAAATATATGAAATAAAATAAAATTATATGTAAAAGTGACAATGCCTATATTAGATTTAATAATATCTTACAATAAAATAAGTTGAAACCTACAAAATGGAAGAAAGTTTAAAATTAGGCAGATATTATCAGCCAGGTGTAGAGTAAATACATATGTCAATAAGCATTTAATGTATTTTGTCTTAGATTTTATATCAAATAATAAAAAGTAAGCAAACCAATAGCAAGGTAATTTCACCCTGATTGATTCAAACTGAAAAAATATTAATATTTCTCCATTAGTAGTTGGATTTATTGATTGGCCTCATGCTGCATTCAAGGCACTTTGGCCAGGACCCAACACTCTTCGCCAAGAGTCAGCAGGCTAGAAGTTTGCTTTTAAGATGTTCCCCGGCCTGCGACCAAGACACTTTGTCCTTACTACTTCTTCAACTCTGACATAGGTTTTGCTGATGTAAATGCAAACCCAGCACTATACCTACCAAGCATCTACGTGGCTAGAGCTGCAAATGGAGCATTTAGGCACTAGGCAAGAGGTCTTCCCAGGTCTCCAAGCAGACTTTCTAGAATTTCCGAAATACTGACGTTGTGTTTTTCATACCCCATCTCCAAAAGAGAATCAGAGAGGCGGTCTGGAAGCCATTTAGAATCTCTGGCCTCCAACCTAGTAACAATGGACTTGGATACAAAGAGGCAAACTATTGACCTCAAAGACACCAGCCTAGATTCTGCGCATTGAATTCCTGCCTCCCCATGAAAGATCTTATCTGAGTCACATCAAAGCCCTCACGCTTCTTCAACGATCACCTTCCAGACACGTTCCAAAACAGCCCCTCAGAATTGTCTTGAAATGAAACAAAAGGTGATGAAGCTTCAGGTTTGAAATGCCTGCCTCATTCCTCACTCCTGAAAAGTCTACACCTGCTGGTTAGAACTCTCACACCTTAGGGAGCCCAGCCTCTCAGAGTGCATCCTCTAACAGGACGTCCTGGCCTTTTCCTCCTTGGAGGAGAGTGCCCAAGAATACGGAATACATGGCCTCTACTCTCACCTGACTTGATTGACTGATGAACTGAAGTCTGAGGAGGAAAAATATGTAAGGAACAGCCTGGGTCTTTTGAATCCCTGTTTCCCCAGCTATGATGCCTGTGCAAATGGAGGGAGAATCCCCAAGTATTACTGGGTGGTAGACAGACACTGCCTAATAAAGTTAAGTAAACGTAAGGTGACTTGAAGTGGAATTTATCATATGTCATATACAAAATTTTAGTTGCTGAACTTTATTTAAAAATAGTCACAATTTGTAAGGGGAGTAAAATATAATTTTAATAGGGAGCTATGAAAATTATCTGCACTTGGTATGTAAATGATTGAGTTAGGGGTAACTATCTGAAGATCTTGAGGTTGATATCTGCTACTTAATTTCATAAGACATTTACTTGCAAATGGTTGTCATTTTTGCTCTCACTATATGAAAATTTTTTCTTGCAAAGAGCATTTCTATGAAAGAAAAACTAGAAATTTTGCCAATTTTGGTTATTAAAATGATAAAACTGGTTTGTTATTCTTAACCAAATGTTCTTACAGATAGCACATACTACCCATGGTTTGATTGTTTTGTTTTTTTTTTTCACCTTAGGTCAATTGCCTTTCATTTTATTCATCAAACTGTATTTACTGTAGATAGATATTGCAGTGGTCATGTGCACCCTATGGATTTGTACTTTGTTAGAAATATGAATTCTCAGGCCGAGTATATCGGCTCATGCCTGTAATCCCAGCACTTTGGGAAGCCGAAGGGGGTGGATCACCTGAGGTGAGGAGTTCAAGCCTAGCCTGGCCAACATGGTGAAACCCCATCTCTCTACTATTTACAGTTCACATTGTGCCTTGCAATGAATATATATTTTATCCAGAAAGCCTAAAAAATAATGAAATTGGGGTGGGAATGTCTGGAAGTATAGGCGAAACAAAAATGACACATGACTAGTAGCTGTTAAAGCTGGGTGACTGGTCTGTTATACTTTTATTGTATTGCGTATACATTTTTAATGATGTGTAATAAAACACTTGTACAAAATGACAAAGTTTATCTGCACTTAGCTCTTAAGATCTTGGTTACCTTTGGGAAGGAGAAAGTGTCAAGGGCATGAACAAATCTGATTCTTAGATACACAAGTGTATTTATTTTGTAATAATTCATCAAGCATTCCATAAATTTTTTTCTCTATATTGCTGTATGACTGTTATACACCAATAAAAATTTAAATAGTACATATTTTCATAAGAATCCTAAATTAATATTTTAGAATAATGGTAATGTTTTGTTTTGTTTTAAAGTGGGGCATGTTCAATCAGGACATCATCAGGTGTATATTAAAGTCCCAAGTTATTTATTTATGTTTTAACTTTTGGATGAGCCCCTTAGGTCTTTTAATTTTTACCTCAATACAGTAAGTAGCATGGTTTTAATTTTTGGGAATGCAGCTTTGTTTTCAGAAAGGTTCTCCCCAAAGAATGATGCTCTCCCAGGCCAGGGCACACAGCACAGTGACCCGTGCACAGGATGCACTGAATACACAGGGCACTGGGAGAACCAGGAACAGGACGAGAAGCGAGCCTGGGTCTGCAAAATATACTTTGTAGGGAAAGCAAGTAAAATTGGAAGGTCACAATTCAGCAGCAAACGTTTTTACATTCATTTGAGAAATCATTTCTAACAAAAGCTGCTGGTTAAAGCCATGGTTTTGTGGCTGCCTACACATTGTAATCACCTGCACAGCTTTAAACTGTATTTTTTTCAGATCCAGCTCCAAGGATTCTGATTTAATTGAGCGGTTACAACTTCGATTTAAGGAATTTTGAAAGTTTTCCTCCCCGCAGGTGATTCTCTTGTGGCAGGAGTAAGAAGCGCTGGATATGGGTGAGGGATGATTTAGCTGTGAGAGATATCCATGTACGCTTCAGGATTTGCCCCATCGCATATCTGGAGTTTGGGGTCTTAGAAAACATTCTTGCCCGGTTAAAAATTAAACGATGGCTTCAATACATACTTAGCTGTTTGGCTCCATTGCCATAAAAGAAAATGCCTTTCCAGAGATCAGTTTTTGGAGACAGGGTTTTGCTCTGTCAGCCAGGCTGGAGTGCAGTGGTGTGATTATGGCTTATTGCAGCTTTGACCTCCCAGGCTCAAGTGATCCTCCCCCTCCAGCTTTCTGAGTAGCTGGGAGTGAAGGCATGCACCACAAGGCGTGGCTAATTTTTCCTTTTTTTTTGTAGCGATGGCTTTCTCTATGCTGCCTGGGCTGGTCTCAACCCCCTGGCCTCAAGTGATCCTCCTACATCAGTCTCCCTAACAGTTCGACCTACAGGCACAGACAAGCATGCCCGGTGTATTTACTAAAATGTAGCTACTAGAATATTTAAAATTCACATGTCCCTCACATATTATTTCTTAGAGAATTGCCTCATATTTGAAATCTTAGGCTGCCTGCTCTAAAGCCTGGATGTGCCAGGAAAGTAAAAAAATTGAAATTTTAAAATAATTGTCATTATATTTCTTCCACATATGAATAACACATATATATTATTCATAAATAAAAATAATCTTACTCACAAATGTAAACGCAACTATTTTACAGGCAGGGCCAGTGTCCAGTGCATGGTGGAAGCCCTGCCATAAAAGGATCCAGGAAAAACCTATAATTATTGCTTTATTCAACCCAGTGTCAAATCACATATGTCACTCGTGGCCTAAGGGGGTGCGGTGGGGAATTGAACTATATCCGATCATTGGTGCTGGAGTGGAAAGTATCTAATCAGGTGCACAGCTAGAGAAGAATGGGCAGCTTTTTGGATCTAGGGAGGCCTTGGCCTGTCTCTCCACTCAGAGCTCAGGGCACTAGAGCCACCTCATCATAATTGCCTTTTTTTAGTTGTTTTAACACTCCAAAAGAGAACTAGTCTTCTCATGCATTTTCCAAATGTGTGGCAAGTACAGCCTCAAATCTACCACGCTGTTGCCCCAGCCTAACTCTGGCTTGCAGTCAGATTTTAAATTTCCAGTTCTTTCCTGACACTTACCAACACTAACTAACTTTGTGTAACTCACAACATTATCAACTCTTCTTTATTGTACATTTTAGACACACTATTTTAAATCTTCATTTTTTCAAAAGGCAGTCTTAAAAAATATATTTCATTTGTAAATATTTTACAGAAGACGAAAGCAGATAACAATCCCCTGACACTTCACAGTAAAAAAAAAACAAAAAAAAAACCTTGTGCCCCTTTCTTTAATATTCCCTTGACACAGACACCCCATCAGAATGTCTTTGGGTTGAGGTTTCATTTCGGAAACTTCACAGGGCACTACATCCTCAGCTATCTTGTGTTATTTTCTTGGATTTGAGTTTTGAAACTGTTTGAGGATTCCCCAAGATGCCAACAGTGGCCATGACTCTTGAGGTGTCTAGTAAATAGCATCCCTTGTGTCATCTCCTCTCAGGGAACAGCCCAAGGTATGGGAATGCAGCCTGTCTGTGGAGTGGTTGGATGCACTGTACCTGGAAGGAATCTCCAGGTATACCCTTGCGCTAAAAGCAAACCCCTTAGGACATTAAGATTTTCTTATCCCAACGCTTAGTTTCCATTCCTTAGAGACACATTGCAGTCCAGGCAACTGGATGCTGATACTGAGGAAAAAATGTTCTCAGATTGGTGAAGGGAGAGAAAATATTTCAAAAGACAAAGAAACCCAACCCAGTGAGGCAGTGCAAAAACCCGCAAAGTAAAATGCCCCTCACGGACACAGTGGAGCACAGCGTAGCGGCTCCTGGTGGGACGCTCATGACCCACATCACTGAACAAGATAGGAGCAGGGAAAATATCCCAAGTCATAGAATGGCTTGACTTGACCCTTGGGTCAGATATGTCTGTGTTTCAGTTGGCATTGTCACCTTCTAATTTTGTCACTTTGAAAATATTATTGTATTTATTTTAACTTCATTTTTTCATTAACTGTAAATTATGTTTTATCAGTAGAGCTTCAAAGGTATGAAAACATTTATAAACACAATTAAGTTGGTGAATTTTGAATACAATTAAGTAGTAACATATTTCATTTGTTAAAAATTGTTAACTTACCAATTTCTTCAGCAGAATGAGTGTAGTACCTTTCCCAAGTCTGTTTTTTGTTTGTTTGAGAGGCGATTTGAAGCAGAATCTCACAGCTTACTGTTGGAAATGCTACCGGGTGTAAAGACAGGGATAGTCTCTCTTCCACTACAGTGGTAGGAAATGAATACATATCCACAAGCAAGTGAGGTAGATTAATTGTCAAATTACAGAAATTTATCCCATCAGTTATTCTTTTTTTCAAAACAGAGAACTTGTGAAAATGAATATCTCTGTTCCATATGCCGCCAGCTGGGTGTCTGAGGGTAATGCTAAGATTTAGGAGCTGAGACTTGTACCTCCTGGAAGAGTTCACATATGATTAATTGTTTACTAAATGACTTGTTATGAACGTAATTAAATTACATATTTATTTTCTGAAAGGGACAGATACTTTGGCTTTTCTTGATGAGTTATAAGATGTAAGCCCCTTATAATGTTTTTATTTTATTTTATTTTTTACATGTAGTTTCACTCTTGTTGCCCAGGCTGGAGTGCAATGGCACGAACTCGGCTCACTGCAACCTCCACTTCCTGGGTTCAAGCGATTCTCCTGCCTCAGCCTCCCGAGTAGATGGCATTACAGGCATACACCACCACACCCGGCTAATTTTGTATTTTTAGTAGAGACTGGGTTTCTTCATGTTATTCAGGCTGGTCTCAAACTCCTGACCTCATGTCATCTGCCCGCCTCGGCCTCCCAAAATGCAGGGATTACAGGCATGAGTCACCATGCTCGGCCGTAATTTCCTCTCTTTTATACCTTAGATTTGAATTATTTTTGCTGGATTCTTCAAACATGAAGTTTTTTTTAAATTGAAAACTAACCGAATGACTCTAACTGGTATGTAGAGGTCTTAGACCACTGACTAAAAGCTAAAGCCCACCTTGATCCTGCAAAAGGGGACCACTCAAGGCCCAGTTGATTATTCCTGGGTGTCTGCCCTGCAGGTGTCCAACCCTGCTCACACCAACCATGGAAGGAGCCTTTGTCACTGCCAGAAGATATAGAGCCTTGGTAAGCTGGAAGTTCACAGGCAGATGCAGTTGAGGTCGAGATAGAAGAAATGTTGGGAGATTCTTTCTAGAATGGAATTGTTATTGTCCTGAGACTGTTTCTAGACTTGGTCTAAGAAGTTACCTAAGAAGTATTGCAACAAAGAAAAAGTGAAAATGAGTAGAACTTTGAGGATCTCAAAGGTTAGGTGGAAAAGGGCTTTATTTCATAGGGAGGAGAAAACAAGTTTACAAGGAAGGTAGGAAGGGAAGCACAGGATGGAGGGTAGCAAAATCGGATCCCAGATAAGGTAATGTTTCACCTTGAAGTCAGCCTGTTCTTAGGCAGGGGTATGTATAAATAAGGGTTGTAGGTTTGCTGAGGCTGTGGGTGAGTCAAAGTTCACAGGCTGGTTGGAAGAAGAGAAACAAGCAAAATTTTTGTAACGAGTACTTTGTTTTGACCACTGAAGACTTAATTACTGAACGGTTGTTCATTTTTAAAAATAGGAATTTGCAATCTGTGTCCATATTTGTGATAGGTTAAAAAAAAACAGAGGAGACCATCCTAAAAGTCATAATGGGAAGCACGTTTCTCTTCACTAAGCTGTTCTTTGAGAATACAAAGAATGGGGGAATTTCTTTAAATATACATATTTCCAGGATTACCTTCACCCACAACTGTTCCTTGCCCTAGACATCTCTTCCATTTGTCTCTTTCTGAGTTATATTTTTATAATAAAGTGGTAAATATAATTAGAGTTATTTGTTGATTTTTTTTTTTAGTAAATCTGTCAAATTATTTAACTTGAAAAGGGGTTTATGGGAGTCTCAGATTTATAGAAGTTAGCTCAGCAGTATAGATGGGCTTCTGGGACATGTGATTATCCTCTGCAGTGAGAGCAGTGATGTGAGACTGAGCCCTGAATTTGTGGGGTCTGTGCAAACTCTAAGTTGTGTCAGAATTAAATTTTGGGGCAACAAATGGGTGTTGGAGAATCAGTGGGTTTTCAGGGAACTTTACACATTGAGGATCAAAAGCATTGTACAAAGAGAGACAATGTGGGGGCCTCTGCTGGAGAGAGACTCCAGGTGTCTCAGGGAAGGTAGGCTCTGCTCTGCACACAGCCTGCTACCCCATGCACTGCCCTGTGGTTCCAGGCATCCTCCCAGGGTGAAAAGGACCAAGGACTCTGAGGGAAGAAGTTCTGAGAACAGATGACCTCTGCCCTCCTGCCAACCTGAGGCCACCACACTTTTTTCACCCACTGAACATACGCACTGAATGTTGATGTGGTCAAGCCCGTCCCAGGACAGGGCTTCGGCATCAAAATTGTTGCCACGCTACCTTTCCTCATAGACTTTCCCACCAAAAACCCACACACATGCCTACAAGACCCCTGGCATATGCTCTATCTCAGAACCCGTATCTGCAGGGGCAACCTGGTTTTTTCACCATCCCAGGTTTCTGTGCCACCTGATCATAATCTCATCTTCCTGTATAGACATAGAAATAAGTCAGAACAAAGTTTCACCTAGGTCAGTATCTGTAGCATGAACCAGTTCTTCCATCAACCCTGTACTGTCTCCCAATTGTGGTTTCTTAATAGCAACTTACCCTCTTTTACCTTTTAGTTCACCTCAAACCCTTTTTTTTAAGTGCACACAGTGTGCCCAAGGTCACCCCTCAGTTGCCTGAATCCAGCACCTACTAAAATTCAGATGCCCAGTAGTTCAAGACCATGGGACTAGACCAAGTTTTTGCAGAAGGAAATACAAGTTAGAAATGAGAGGCTCTATTCTCCCATTTGAAAATAAAAAAATATATATTTTTCTTTTCCCTTTTCTTAAACAATGTAATTTAGAAAACTTTTATTATTAATTTTTTGAGGTAGAATCTTACTCTTTTACTTAATCTGAAGTGCAATGGCATAACCATAGCTCACTATAACCTTAACCTCTTGGGTTTGAGCAGTCCTCCTGCCTCAACCTCTCAATTACCTAGGACTATAGGCATGCACCACCATGCCTGGCTAACTTTATTTATTTATTTTTTTTTTTTTTTCAAGACAGTGTCTTGCTCTGTGGGCCATGCTAGAGTGTAGTGGCATGATCTCAACTCAATGCAGCCTCCACCTCCCAGTTTCAAGCAATTCTCCTGCCTCAACCTTTTGAGTAGCTGGGATTACAGGCCCACACCAACACGCCTGGTTTATTTTTTATTGTTATTATTTTTAGGAGAGAAAGGGTTTCACCATTTTGGCCAGGCTGGTCTCTAAGCCCTGACCTCATTATCCACCTGCCTCCGACTCCCAAAGTGCTGGGATTACAAACGTGAGCCAACATGCCCAGCCATATTTATTTTAGTTTATTTTTTTATGGTGACAGAATTTCACCATGTTGCCTGTACTGGACTCAAACATTTGGCTTCAAGAGATCTTCCTGCCTTGGCCTCCCCAAATGTTGGGATTACAGGCATGAACCACCTTGCCTGGCCTGGAAAACTTTTATATGTACCTTTTTTTCTCTGCTTCTTTGAAATATAAGCAAATCATTTTAACAGCTAAATAAGCCTTTTGCCATTCTTCGTGACAAAAAATTGTCTTTATCTAAGACCTGGAAACTATTGCTTTGTTTTTTAATTAGGCAAAGATTTATCTATTTTTATTTTCAGTCTTTTGAAGTAGGCACAGCTCAGTACAGTGGCTCATGTTTTTAATCCCAGTGCTTTGGGAGGCTGAGATGAGGGAATTGCTTGGGCCTAGGTGTTTGAGACCAGCCTGGGCAGCATAATGAGATTCCTTTTTTATAAATAATTAAAATAAACTAGCAGACCACGGTGGCACAGGAGGCTGAGGTGAGAGAATCATTCGAGCCTAAGAGTTTGAGGCTTCAATGAGCCATGATCACACCACTCTACCACTGTACTCCAGCATGGGTGACAGAAGCAGACCCTGTCTCTAAATAAAGAAGTAAATAACAAAATGTGGTTTTCCATACATAAAAATAAGTAAATAAACAGATAAATACAATAGACATGGATTTGCTTAGAATAAAGCTAATTAGAAGACAACAGGAAAGTGGGCACCAAAGATGGGCTTCACCCTAGCAAATGATTCCAGCCTATTAGGACACTCACAGAATATTCCCTGCAGCATGACTGACATGACAGTAGAATGTCATCATGTCAGGCTGTACCAGCGTGGGAAGGCTAAACACTGTGGGGAAGAACCTCCCTTATGGAATAGTATCAAAAGGTGAGAGCCCAGCTCCTGTCCTGATGGGCTACAGAGATGAGTTCTTGAGATAACACATTGCAGAAACATGCATAGAGTGGTTTAAACTTTTTTGTGTGTAACCCTTTCTCCATTTTCCTGCGAAATCCTCGCTAGTAATTATGTTAGCTTTTAAGTTTTGAGGGTCTGGTAGGACTGAAGCTGCATGCTGCAAGAAATACCTGGGGCAGGAAACTAATACAAACTGCAGCCACAGACGTAAATACTCATGGCCTAAAGTAACGTGAAAACAATACAAAAGTCTTTACTGTTATTTGCACAAGTGTGTGAAGAGACTTTCCACATAACCAACTTGCCACTGAGACTAATGAAGGCCCGATTCCACTGGAACAAGACTATGAGTTACTCATGGGAAGGCTGTAGAACAAAGCCCAGAGAGATTTCATATTTGAGCCCGGGTCCTGGGTCTGTCCCGCTCTTCTTGGGTTTCTCTCTGTAGAGACCCCTATGTGGCTGTTCTCAGCACAGCCCGGTGCTGGCTGAGGTTGGTGGTTTAGTGCATCTGCTCTGTTTCCAAAAAGAGGGAGGAGCTGGCCACATCAAACCGCTCCTCATCAATCTGAATGCAGCTTGTAAAAAGTGCCTAGAAACCACGCAAAGAAAAGTCAGTGGTCTTCCTTGTTTTCACTGTATGTGACACCTCCATTGGAAATTCTGCTTTTCTCTGCACTCCAGACTGGGTGACAGAGTGAGACTTCACGAAAAAAAAAAAGAAAGAGAGAGAGAGAGAAGGAAAGATAGAAAGAGAAAGGAAGAAAGAAAGAAAGAAAAGAAAACGAGAAGAAAGGAGAAAAGAAAAGAAAAATTCTGCTCTTCATATTAGGCACATAAGGAGAATCTGTATAAATCTCCATCAATGAAGGAAGGCAGAGGACAAGTTAAAGTCTTGGAATTCACATCTGAGTGCACAGACTCTTTCTCCAACCCTCTTCTTTTTATTCTGCCTGCTATAGCCTGAGTATGAACATGACAGATACACAAGAGTTCCAACATCTGACAATCTACTTCAGTCCAAGAAGAATGCCCACTCTCTTGTTCCCCCTACAACTCATGGTACTAAGAAGTGGTGTGGGACTGCCCAGATGAGTTGACAAGAGAGGCCTTGCGTGGAGGGACCTGTCCTTGCCTGCCCTATGTTATTTGTAGGTGCACCCAGACAATAGCAAAGGGCATCAGGGATGAGGACTGAGTTGACATCTGGGTTATCAGATAAGACTTTTACATTGAGCCTTTGTAAGGCAGAAACTCAGAAATTTCAGGGCACAATGAAAGAATATCTCAATCTCTTGAGCATCTCTCACAAACAGAGATGGATACAGAGCTGTCTCAAGAATGTGGATTCCTGGTTTCTTAACTGCTGTTGGGTTCTGTCACTAATAAAGTGTGTTAAACTCTTCAAGTTTCCATCTACTGGGCCCCTTGTTTCTGTAAGACCTACCCAAAGGCCCCACTGTGCTACTGATTGCTCAGTCTCCTCTTCCATGTCAACTCTTTATTTGTACACAATTATGCAAACACAACTTCCTCTTAATTCCCTGGAAAGAACTAAATGCAGCCTGGGTTCCAGGATAGAAGAGACAGCTGGAACATAACCTTGTTTTTCTTACCATCTCTGGGACCCAATAAAAGTCACTGTGTATTCGAGGCTTCTCCAGCCTCCTAGGATGCACAGTGGGGATGATGCTAACATCTACTTCCTAGGGGATGGATTAGGTGTATATAAGATAAGACATAAAAATAATGATGTGGTGTCACCTGTAGATGATGCACGCACTTATAGATGGAAGCATTAGGAGAATAGGTGGGAGGTAACATGGGCCACAACTCAAACAGGACTGGGATCTGGCAGGGTGATCTTGGGAATGTCACTTCTCCACTGGGCCTCACTTTCATTCTGCTCCAGTACGAAGTTGAAATTAAATGTAGATATTGTCCTCTGGCATTCATATAGTTTAGCTGTGTGTCTCCACCCAAACCTCATTGTGTATTATAACCCCCAGTTGTTAAGGGAGAAACCTGAGGGGAGATGATTGGATTATGGGGACGGATTTTCCTCATGCTGTTCTTGTGATAGTGAGTGAGTTCTCACGAGATCCAATGGTTTCACAAGCATCTGGTATATCCCCTGCTCTCAGTCACTTCACTTGTCAGCCACTGTAATTGGAAGGATTCTGAGGTGCCCCCCCAATTATGTAGAACTGTGAGTCAATTAAACTTCTTTTCTTTATAAATTACCCAGTCTCAGGTACTTCATCATTGCAGTATGAGAATGGACTAATACAGGAATTCAACTTTACAGTGCTTTCTCTTTATATTTAGAATCATATCCATGTGCCTTATCAAGCCTATGACAGGGGAAGTCTTCACAAAGTGTCCCAGAACTAGGTGGTTAGTGACTCAGTTTTCTATTGAATAAAATGGCCTAGTGCCTGATGCCAGTAGTATGGCCCTTCGGTTTTGAGAAAAATATCATCTTGTAGGTTGGCCAACAAGGAGATAGGAGTCCAGCTCAAATTTGTTTTGTGATACTGGCTTTAAGGCAGTGATTAGAAAAGGCCTAAGAAGTGGGTTCTGTAGGGGATTGCTGGAAGGAAAGCAGGAATATGGAAAGTCATGAGACATACACAGTCATCTCTTCTTGCTTCCTCACAGGTCACATGCAAATTCAGGGAGAGTTAGTATGAAACACACAAAGAAAATTTGGGCTCTAACATCTGCAAACTGATTCTTCATGGACTTCAGTTGGCCATATTGGTTAGAACAATTTCAGCCAATGTTTAAAAATCTCATAAACAGATGCAATTTCAGTGTTTCAACAAGCCGTTTCCTATTTTCATTCTGAAGATCCGTTTTTTAAGTCATTTTTTTTTAACAGTGTAGGGGTTACAAATTCAGCTTCTGTCTAATGAAATACAGAAAAGGATTTCAATTTTGTGTTACCTCAGCCTGCTATGCCAAAGAACAATAGATAGGCAGCTTATAGACAACAGGACTTAATTTCTCATACTTCCAGAGGTTCAAATTTAAGATCACGGTGACAGCAGGGTTGAGCTCTGGTGATGACTCGCTTCTGAATGTCAGAATGCACACTTCAGGTTTTATCCTCATTTTGTAGAAGGAGGATGAGAGCCCTCTGCAGTTTCTTGTATAAAGCCAGTAATCTCTATATGAGGGTCCCACCCTCAGGGGTTAATTACATCCTACCTCCTTATAGTATTACACCGGGGGTTACAATTTTAACACAAATACAGAAGAAAATTTATTGTAATTCTCAAGCTTTTTTTTCTGTCTTTTTTTGTTTGTTTGTTTTTGTTTTTGTTTTTGAGACACAGTTTCACTCTTGTATCCCAAGCTGGAGTGCAGTGGTGCGATCTCGGCTTATTGGAACCTTCGCCTCTCAGGTTCAAGTGATTCTCCTGCCTCAGTCTCCCAAGTAGCTGGGATTACAGGCATGTGTCACCACACCTGGCTCATTTTGTATTTTTAGAAGAGACAGTGGTTTCACCATGATGTCCAGGCTGGTTTCAAACACCTGACCTCAGGCGATCCACCCGTCTCAGCATCCCTAAGTGCTGGGATTACAGGTGTGAACCACGGCAACCTGTCAAGATTTTTTTAAGCTCTCATTTTTCTAATACTGGGTTTTTCCTGTTTGCGCCCTCGATCTTTCTCTCTGTCTCTTTTTGTGTAAACCTTTTTGTCTAATTCTTTCTCTCTATTGTATTCCTCAAACACAGAAAGCAAGTTCCAATGTTATGAGATGCTCCATGCAGAGACCCACATAGCAAAGACCTTAGGGGGTGCTCAGACCAGTAGAGAGAAGGAACGTCAGGCTCTCTGTCCACACTAAACCCTGCCAATTTTCACACGAGTCAGCTTAAAGGCTCATACTTTCCCAGTCCAGCTTCAGTTAAGACCACAGCCCCAGTCTCATAAAAGACCTGAAGGCAGAGGTAGCCAGCTGAACTGTGTCCAGACTCTGGTCCACACAAATTATGAGATATTATATGTCGTTGAAAAGTCCTGAGTTTTAGGGCAATGTTGTCAGAAAGGAGCAGATATCTAACCTCATCTCCCAGGTCCTAGGATTCTCCATCCGTCTGCTTATATCTTCCTCAGGCTGTCTGCAGCCAAACTAGTTCCTTTGTAACCTCTGTCAGACTCACACCTATGAGTCTCTTCACTAAGGGTGGCTTCTCCCTGACACATGCTTGTGCAGATGTCTTCCTGTTGTCATCCTCATCATGGATTAAAAGTCACCCCAGTGAGGCCTGAGGTCCTCCCATGGAATAATTTTCCAGCTTTTCTTCCCAACAATCTACTTTATATTATAGCCCTTGCTCTTTTCTTTCACATATACTTGCTTTAGTATTTTTGTCCAGCTGTCCTCAGACTGTTTGGTCCTGGGTTGGGGGGTGCAGGCATGATGTAATAATTTTCTGTACCACATGTTGGACCCACCAGGTTAGCTGGCAAAGGGTGAGTGCAAGGGAAAACAGACTGGCTGTGGTTATATGGGGGATCTCTAATATCCCTTCCTCTTTTCACCACATGATAATGTGGAGGTCACTCATAACAACATGAGTTGTGTGACTCTTACTTGTTCCAGCTGCTCCAGCAAAGCTCAGTGGGCACCAGAAACAGCAGGCTGTAACCACCTCCAGGCCATCACTAATACTACAGCCCCATGCAGGAGCACTACGGAACAACTCAGGTACCTTGATTTTTGTGTCCTCAAGACACTGGTTCTTCAAGGTCCTAGGGGTAAAGTAGCAGGATCTGAATGTCCCAAGTATAATGAGTGACCTAGGAATCCTCTTTTGCCCTCTCTTTGCCTCCACCTTTTCGATTGTGCTATTTACTCATGAAGTATCCTCCACTTATCCAGTGAAATCATTTCCTACCACTTTCAAATGAGGACCTTAAGAACCCAACAGTAGCTGGGATTTTCGTGGACTTCAGCCTCGGAGTCCAATGCTCTGGCACATTTAACTCTGTGTCATCTTCATCTACCCAAGAAGCCTCTCAAGTAGCCATGGGTCCCTCTGATTTGAAGGACCTGCAGAGAGTGGATGCATTTTTGCAGTCTCAGAGCAAGAATGCAGGCAAGCAGACACTTAAGAGTATGTGAAATCATCGAGGTCACCCACTTCAGGCACTCCTTTTTATGAGGAAGAAAACAGGCTTTGCTGTAGGCATTGTCTACATTAAGCTGAGGTGGAGCATAGCTCATTTTACTTCCAGGTGCCCTCAGAGCTGGATGCAGAACCCCAGTCCTGTCATCTTGAAACTGACATGGAGAGGTCCCCATGTGAAAAGAATTCTGGATCTGGTCATTTTCTGTGCCCTTGAATGTGTAGCTACAGACTCTAATTTGCAAAACAAACCTGATAGGTAGGGCGGAGCCAAGGCCTAGGAAGCTGGAGCCCTCCCTAATGCTCTGGAGCCTGCCTACCTCCCGAGATCTGGACAAGTCCCTGCCTCTTTTGGGACATCAATTTCCCAATTGTAATGAGAAATTAAATGTAAAACTGCATAAGCCTATGCTCTGTGAGAATTCGGTGTCAGAGTCCTCAATACTGGATGATTATTGGGATGGGGTGGGTTTGGGCCCCATGGGTTCTCAGGCCTCCTGTCATACCCAGTGCAGTAGATGTAGAGCTCTGGACAGCCAGGTCTTCTTTCCTGAGCCAGCTGATTACAATACAATGGACCAAGGGCTCTCATCTAAAATATGGTTTCACAGGATAACCCACATTCAGCCACCATCTGCTCTGCGCTTCCTATATTTTGGGGAGCTGATGAAAACCCCAGAATATTGAGGGAGCCCAAGAAACTAGACTTGTGGGCCTGGAGAAAAGAAAGAAAAACACTTTTCTATTTCTCCCAAACTGTAGAATCTGTTGTGAAATATTTAACTTTGATTATGTCTGAGCTTGAGAATATGTTCATGTGTTAACAGCTGCTTAAATTTATTTTTTCTGTGAAGTGTGGGATAATGTCTTTGCCATGTTTTAAATGAACTTCTAAAAGCTCTCTTCAGAGTGGAGACGTGAGCATCTTTGTGATATAAACTGCACAAATATGTTGCCAGTTTTTTCTTTTTGTTTTTGTTAAAATGTTTTGTTTTATTCTGGTTTGGATGTCTTTTCGGGTTTTGTTTTGTGGCTATTTATTACTACAATGTAACTTCTCCTCAAATTGAATGACAGGTTTGTACATTCTCAATAAAATATTTTGGTAAAATCTTTGTAAATACTGTGTAGTAAATTTTACATTACAGGAACATAAAACAGTCAAGACTATCATGATGAAAAAGAAAGACCGAGTTCTTAAAAAGTAAAATACGAAACAGCTAAAGTAGTGTGTAAATGGAAACTTATAGCACTAAATGCCCACAAGAGAAAGCAGAAAAGGTCTAAAATAGACACCGTAACATCACAATTAAAAATACTAGGGAAACAAGAGCAAACAAATTCAAAAGATAGCAGGAGACAAGATTTAAGATCAGAGTAGAACTGAAGGAGATAGAGACACAAAATCCCGTCAAAAAATCAATGAATCCAGGAGCTGGTTTTTTGAAAAGATCAAGAAAATAAGTAAACTTCTAGCCAGACAAATAAGGAAGAAGAGAAGAATCAAATACATGCAAAAGGAAATGATAAAGGGGATATAACTATTGATCCCACAGAAATAAAAAGTATCAGTAAAGAATATTATAAATACCTCTTTGCAAATTAACTAGAAAATCTAGACGAAATGGATAAATTCCTGGACACGTATACCCTCTCAAGTCCAAATAAGTAAGAAGTCGAATCCCTGAATAGGCCAATAACAAGTTCTAAATTTGAGAAAGTAATTACAAGCCTACCAACAAAAAGAAGTCCAGGACCAGACGGATTCACGTCCGAATTCCACCAAAGGTACAATGAGGAGCTGGTACCATTCCTTCTGAAACTATTTCAAACAATATAAAAAGGGGTACTCCTCCTTAACTCATTTTATGCGGCCAGCATCATCCTGAAACCAAAACCTGGCAAACGCACAACAAAAAAAGAAAATTTCAGGCCCGTATCCCTGATGAACATCGACGCGAAAATCCTCAATAAAATACTGGCAAACCGAATCCGGCAGCACATCAAAAAGCTTATCCACCACAATCTAGTCAGCTTAATCCCTAGGATGCAAAGCTGATTCAACATATGCAAATCAATAAATGTAATCCATTACATAAACAGAACAAATGACAAAAACCACATGATTATCGCAACAGATGCAAAAAAGTCCTTCAATAAAATTCCACACCTCTTCATGGTAAAAACTCTCAATGAATTATGTATTGATGGAACCTATCTCAACATCATAAGAGTTATTCATGACAAATGCAGAGCCCATATCATACTGAATGGGCAAAAACTGGAAGCATTCCCTTTGAAAACCTGCAAAAGAGAAGAACACCATCTCTTCCCACTCCTATTCAATATTGTATTGAAAATTCTGGCAATCAGCCAAAGAAAGAAAGAAAGAAAGCGTATTCAAATAGGAAGTCAAATTGTCTCTGTTTGCAGATGACATGATTGTATATCTAGAAAACCCCATCTTCTCAGCCCAAAATCTCCTTAAACTCATGAGCAACTTCAGCAAGTCTCAGGATACAAAATCAATGTTCAAAAATCACAAGCATTCCTATACACAATAATAGGCAAACAGAGAGCCAAATCATGTGTGAACTCTCATTCACAATTGCTACAAAGGGAATAAAATACCTAGGAATCCAACTTAAAAGGGATGTAACGGACTTCTTCAAGGAGAACTACAAACCGCTGTTCAAGGAAACGAAAGAGGTCACAAACAAACGGAAAACAATCCGTGCTCATGGATAGGAAGAATCAATATTGTGAAAATGTCCGTATTGCACAAAGAAATTTATAAATTCAGTGCTATCCCCATCAAGCTCCCGTTGACTTTCTTTACAGAATTAGAAAAAAAAAAACTACTTTAAATTTCTTATGGAATCAAAAATGATCCTGCATAGACAAGACAACACTAAGCAAAAAGAACAAAGGTGGAGGCATCAAGCTAGCTGTCTTCAAACTATACTAAAAGGCCACAGTAACCAAGACAGGATGGTACTAGTACCAAAACACAGGATCTTACTCCATCTCCTGGGACAGAGTGCAGTGGTGCAATCACAGCTCACTATAACCTCAAATTTCTGAAGTCAAGCAGTCATGCCACCTATGTATTCTGAGTAAATATGACCACAGTTGTGCACACGAGCACTCCTGTATATTTTGTTTAAAAAAAATTTGTACAAACAGAATGTTGCTATATTTCCTCGGCTGGTCTCAAACTCGTGGTCTCAGGCAATCCTACTGCCTCAGTCTGAAAGTGCAGGCATGAGCCACCATATCTGGAATTTTTTCTGTTTTAAGAAAAAAGGACTTTAAATATTTAATAGGAAAATAAAATAAAGAAAGGTATTGCATAACGATAAAGGGTTCAATTCTACAAGAAGTCTTAGCTATCCTAAATGTAGATGCACCCAACTTTGGGGAACATAGAGTTATACAACAAGTACTGCTAGACCTACAATAAGACTCAAGCAGACACACAATAATAGTAGGGGAATGCAAGTCCCCACTAAGTGTTTGACAGATTATCTAGGCAGAAACTTAACGAAGAAATTCTGGAGTTTGATTTGACACATGATCAATTGAAACTAATAGACATTTATAGTATATGCCACACATCATCTATGGAAAGTAAATTCTTCTCATCTGCTCACAGAATATACACTAGGATTGACCACTTCCTAGCCATAAAGCAATTATCTATACATTTTTAAAAAATTAAAATTATGCCAACCATACTGTCAGCCTACAATGGAACAAAGGTAAAAATCAATACCAAGAAAATCTCACAAAATCGCAGAATGATATTGAAATTAAACAACTTGCTCCTGAATGAATTTTGGGTAAACAACAAAATTAAGGCAGAAAATTAAAAAAATTTTGAAATAGATGAAGAGACACAATATAACAAAATGTCTGGGATGTAGGAAAAGCACTGTCAAGAGGAAAGTTGAGAGTGCTAAATACTTGCATCAAGAAGTTACAAAGATCTCAAATTAACAATTTAAAATCACACTTAGAGAAACTAGAAAAATAAAAACAAACTAACCCCAAAGCTAACAGAATGGGAAAAATATACACAACGTATGAACCTGACAATATCTAGTACTCAGAACCTATAAGAAACTTAAAGAATTCACAAGCAAAAAATTACCCCATAAAAAAGTGGGCAATAACAGACACTGCTAAAAAGAATACACACAAGTGGCCAAATAACATGAAAAATGCTCATCATCACTAACCATCAAGGAAATGTAAATAAAAACCACAATAACACACCATCGTACACCAGTTAGAATGGCTTTTGTTAAAAGGTAAAATGATAATACGTGTTGAAGAGGTTTTAGAGGGAAAAAAATCACTTATACACTGTTTATAGGGATACACATTAGTTCAGCCACATTAGAGAGCAGCTTGGAGCCTTTCCAAATAACCGAGAGTTAAACTATGATTCAACCCAGCAATTTCACCGCTGGGTATATACCCAGAAGAGAATAAATTATTCTACCAAAATAGCACATGCACTTTTTGGTTCATCACTGCACTATTTACAAGAGGAAAGACATGAATCAACCTAGGTGCCTATTAATGGTATTTTTTTTTTCAGAGATGAAATCTCACTCTGTTGCCCAGGCTGTAGTGCAGTGGCATGATCACAGCTCACTACAACCTCCGCCTCCCAGGTTCAAGCAATTCTCCTGCCTCAGCCACCCGAGTAACTGGGAATATAGGCTCATGCCACCACGCCCGGCTAACTTTTATATTTTCAGTAGAGACTGGGTTCATTATGTTGTCCAGGATGGTCTCGATCTCCTGACCTCATGACCCACCCACATCAGCCTCCCAAAGTGCTGGGATTACAGGCGTCAGCCACCGTGTCCAGCCTATTAATGGTAAGTTGAATATAAAAAGTGTCACATGTACACCAATACTTCTTAGCAAAAAAAAAAAAAAACCAAAAGGAAACAAAACTTGTCCTTTGCAGCAACGTTAATGCAACTAAAGGCCATTATACACAGCAAATTAATGCAGAAATGGAAAACGAAAATACTGCTTGTTCTCACTTATAAATGGAAATAAACACCGGGTACAAATGGACATAAAAACAAAAATAATAGACAACTCTTAGATAGTGGAGAAAGGGAGGGACCAAGAATTGAAAAACTGTCTACTTAGTACTATGCTCACTGCCTGGGTGATGGAATTCCTCACATTTCAAACCTCAGCATTATAAAAATACCCATGTAAAAAACCTGTGTAAGTACCTCCTAAATCTAAAATAAATTTGAAATTCTAAAAAGAGGTCTTACTCTCTCACCCAGACAGGAATACAATACCATGATTATAGCTCAATGCAGTCTCATATTCCTGGGGAACTCAAGCAATAGTCTTACATCAGCCTCCAACTTCCTGAGACTACAGGAACATTCCGCCATGCATGGCTAATCTGTAGAAATATTTTTTACATACAGCTTGTCACAATATTGCCCAAGGTAGTCTCAAAGTCGTGGCCTCAAGTAATTGATATTGTTTGGCTCTGTGTCCCCGACAGAATCTCACCTTGAATTGTAATAATCCCCACATGTCCTGGGAGGGACCCAGTAGGAGGTAATTGAATCATCGGGGTGGGATTTTCCTGTGGTGTTCTCATGATAGCAAATAAGTCTCATGTGATTTGATGGCTTTATAAGTGGAGGTTGCCCTGAACAAAGTCTCTTGCTTGCTTCAATAATGGTGAGACCTCCCTAACCATGTGAAACTGTGAGACCATTTAAACTTTTTTCATGGTAAATTACCTAGTCTTGTTTTTGTCCTTATTAGCAGCATGAGAATGGTTTAATACAGTAGTCCTCTTGCCTTAGCATTCAAAGAAGCTGGAATTACATGCACATGTCACAGTGCCTGGCTAAAACACCTAGCTAAAAGATGCTCAGTCAGCTAAAGAAGAACATAGAAAACTAAACAGAAAAAGAAAATAATGCATGAAGATAATGAGATTATCAGCGAAGTGATTAAAAGTACAAAATAGAAACATAAAGTGTGGAGCTGAAAAGTAAAATACCTGAATTTAGAGATTCACTAGAAGGTCCAGCAATAGGTTTGATCTAGCAGGAAAAAAATCCAGCAAGCTTGATAAGAAGTCATTTGAAATTATAGGCTGTGGAGACTAAAAATAATTTTAAAAATTAAGAGAGCCTAAGGGACTTATGGGATACCTTTAAAATGGCCAATATACTTATAATGGGAATTCTAAACTAAACAGAGAGAAAAGAGAGCAGCAAAGTTATTTCAAGAAACAAACAGTGACTGAGAACTCTCAAAATTTGAGGGAGAAAATGACCTAAAATTTAATGAAACTTTACCAACTCTAACTATATTCTTTGTTATTATAATGAAGATGCATAGAATAATTTAATTCTGCTATATATTTGAGATAACAAAGACTTAAAAATGACTGTAAACCTGTGCCAATAGATTTACAATACAAAATGATATAATTTGTGACATCGAAAAAACACATAGGGAGCCATAAAGAGGCAGGGTTTTATATGCAATAGTAGTTATTCTTGGTAATATCTATAGTAACAACAAAGAAAATACCGATAGTACTTAGGATTTTGAGACTAGTCTGGGCAACATGGCAATACCCTGTCTCTATGAAAAATAACAAAAACTAGTCAGGAGTAGTGGTGCGCATCTGTGATCCCAGATACTCAGAAGGCTGTGGTGGGAGTATTGTTTGAGTTGAGCCTGAGAGGCAGAGCTTGCAGTAAGCAGAGATTGTGCCACTGCACTCCAGCCTGGGTGACAGAGCAAGACCATGTCAAAAAAAAAAAAAGGAAATACCTATAGTACACACACACGAAGACACACACACACAGCGAGTAGTGAGAAAAGAATTAAAACATGTCATTACAAAAATCAATAATACACTAAGAAAGACAACAAGAGAGAAAAACAGGAACAAAATAGTTACAGAACCGGCCAGGTGCGGTGGCTCACCCCTGTAATCCTAGCAATTTGGGAGGCCGAGGTGGGTGGATCAACGAGGTCAGGAGATCGAGACCATCCTGGCTAACACGGTGAAACCGCGTCTCTACTAAAAATAATAAAAAGAAAAAACAGCCGGGAGTAGTGGCGGGTGCCTGTGTTCCCAGCTGCTGGGAATCTGAGACATGAGAAAGGCATGAACCCGGGAGGCGGAGCTTGCAGTGAGCCAAGATCTCACCACTGCACTCCAACCTGGGCGACAGAGTGAGACCGCTTCTCAAAAAAAAAAAAAAAAAAAAGCTACAGGACCTAAAACAAAAAAGAAACAAAATGCAATAGGAAATCATTCCCTTTTAGTAATTTTTTTATATAAATAAATTACGTCAATCAAAAACATACTTTCACTAAATAAATTCATGAAACAAGCTTCAACTCTCTGCTTCCTAGAAATAACCAAATTATGATCTGGAACACATATAACCCGTACATGAAAGAATAAAAAAAATTAAATGCAAAATCAAATACTGTCATGGTAGACAAAATAGATATTATATCAAAAACTTCCTCAAGAGACAAGAGGAAAAGGACAATAAAAACAACAATAAATGTAACATACAACAATAAAAGCAACAACTTGGAACAAAATACAACAATAAAAGCAACAACAGTAACATATGTGCCTTACATCACAGTTCCAAAATATATGAAGCAACATTTTACAGAATTGAAACATGAAGTAGCCAGCACCTGATAACAGTAGATGACTTTTATATCTGACTTTTAGTAATGTACATTAAAAAAAAACATAAGAAGAATAAGTAAACAGAGGATTTCAACAACACAATAGAACAATTAGACCTAACAGTCATATTTATATCTCTCCACTCAACAGCAGAATATGCAATACTTTTAATCACACATGCCACAATATTCCAGATAGACCACCTGTTAAGTTAAAAAACAAATCTTAATAAATTTAAGCAGATGGAATTACACAAATTTTTGCTACCTGTGATACAATAAAACAAGAAGTTAAAAACACTAACATGTCAAAGAATAAGTAAAAATTAAACAACAAATTCTCAAACACTCTTGTTCAAGAGGTTGTAGGCTTAATATTGTTAACATGTGACTACTAAAGAAAGTGGTCTACAGATTCAATATTCTTTCTTTTCTTTTCTTTCTTTTTATCTTCAGATGGAGTTTTGCTCTTGTTGCCCAGGTTGGAGTGCAATGGTGTGATCTCAGTTCACTGCAAACTCCACCTCCTGGATTCAAGCAATTCTCCTGCCTCAGCCTCCTGAGAAGCTGGGATTACAGGCCTGTGCCACCACACCCGGCTAATTTTCTATTTTTAGTAGAGATGGGGTTTCTCCATGGCTGGTCTCAAACTCCTGACCTCAGTTGAGCCACCTTCTTCAGCCTCCCAAAGTGCTGGGATTACAGGCATGAGCCACCACCCCCAGCTGATTCAATATACTTTCTATCAAAATACCAATGAAACTTTTCACAGAAGTTTTAAAATATTCTACAATTTTTATGGAATTTCAAGGGATCACAAACAGCCAAACAATATTGGGGAAAAAAATGTAAAGATAGAGGCATCATACTGTCTAATTTCAAAACATACTACAAAGGTATAGTAATCAAAACAGTTTGGGACTGACATAAAGAGAAATGAATGATGAAACAGATGAGAGAGTCCAGACATAAGACCTCATGGGTTTAGTAAACATATTTCTAAAAAGTGTTCCAAGAATTAACAGTAAGGAAAGAACAGTCTCTTCAACAAACAGTATTGGGGATAATAAAAATTTACAAGGAAAAAATAACAAAGTTAGACCTTACCTTGCACCAAATAAAAACATAAACTCAAGGCTGGGTGTGTTGGCTCACACCTGTAATCCCAGCATTCTGGGAGGCTGAGGCAATTGAATCACAAGGTCAGGAGATCAAGATCATCCTGACCAACATGGGGAAACCACGTCTCTACTAAAAATACAAACAAAAATTAGTTGGCAGTAGTGGCACATGCCTGTAGCTCTAGACATTCGGGAGGCTGAGGTAGGAGCATCTCTGGAACCTGGGAGGCAAGAGTTTCAGTGAGCCGAGATCATGCCACTGCCCTCCAGTCTGGTGACAGAGAAAGACTCCATCTCAAATAAACAAATAAACACAAAATAACTAATTTTTTGTAGTTATTAAAATGGAATTTTAAACTTCATTTTTCAGATCGTTTGCTATCAACATACAGAAAGCTACTTCTTTCTTGATTTTCTGCAATGTTATTGAATTTGTTTAGTAGTTCTAATAGTTTTTGGTGTAGTGTTTAGAGTTTTTCACATATAAGATTATTTTGTCCACAATCAGAGACCATTTGACTTCGTCCTTTCCAATTAGTATGAGTTTTATTTCTTCCTCTTGCCTAATGTCCTTGGCTAGGACTTCCCGTACTATGTTGAATAAGAGGGCTGAAAATGGGGGTGATTTGCGTTGTTCCAGATCTCAGAGAGAAAGCTTTCAGCTTTTCCTTATTCAGTATAATGTTAGCATTGCTTTGTCATAAATGGCCTTTATTGTGTTGAGGCACATACCTTCTATTCCTATTTTGTTAAGAGTTTTCATCATAATGAATATTGAATTTCATCCAACGCTTCTTCTGCATACGCAAAAGGTACAAAAATTAAAATACTTAATGTGATGGTCAATACAGGGTGTCAAATTGATTGGATTGGAGTTTGGAAAGCATTGATCCTGGGTGTATCTCTTAGGGTGTTGACAAACGAGATTAACATTTGAGTCAGTGGGCTGGGAAAAGGAGACGCACTCTTAATTGGGTGACCACCATCTAATGAGCTGCCG
The DNA here is from genome assembly GCF_028885625.2 of Pongo pygmaeus. Taxonomy (NCBI): domain Eukaryota; kingdom Metazoa; phylum Chordata; class Mammalia; order Primates; family Hominidae; genus Pongo; species Pongo pygmaeus. Next base: position 1,079,169 of record NC_072388.2, on the reverse strand, counting down.
GTGAATATAAAGCAGGCAGAAAAACGTAAAAAGGAGAGACCGGCCTAGGTTCCCAGCCTACATCTTTCTCCTGTGCTGGACGCTTCCAGCCCTCAAAAACCAGACTCCAAGTTCTTCAGCTTTGGGACGTGGACTGCCTCTCCTTGCTCCTCAAACTTGCACACAACCTATTGTGGGATCTTGTGATCTCTCCAGGGAAGCCCGACTAATATACCTAGCCACAAACTTAACTAAAAAGGTAAAGGATCCCTACTCTGAGAACAACAAAACATGGATAAAAAACATAAAATACAAATGAATACATGAAAAAATCTTGTGTTTATACACTGGAAGACTACTGTTAATAAAGCTACCCAAAGTGATCTACAGACGTAACTTGATTTTTATCAAAATATCAATGACATTTTTTCAAAGAAGCAGAAAAAATATTTTAAATTTACTTGGATCCACAAAAAACTCTGAATAGACAAACAACTTTGAGCAAAATAAGCAAAGCTAAAGGCGTCACTTTATCAAATTTCAAACCTTCCTATAAATCTATAGTAACCAAAACAGCACTGTACTGGCATAAAAACAAACAAATAGACTAATGTGCCCAATAAGCCCAGAAGTTAATTTACGCACCTAAAGCCAACTGATTGTCAACAAAATTGCCAAGCACACACTTTAGGGAAAAGCTAATCTCTTCAATAAGTGGTGCAGGGCCATGTAAATATTTATATTCAGAAAAATTCTACTAGACCATTGGGCCTTGCCATATATGAAAATCAACTCAAACTAAAGACTTAAATGTAATGCCATAAATTATGAAACTATTAGAGAAAAACATAAAAAAGCTTTATAACATTTGACTGGGAAAGGATTATTAAAATTGTATGTCAAAACATATGCAACAAAATCAAAAGTAAGTAAACAACATTATGTCAAACTAAAATGCTTTTTCATATTAAAAAAACAACTAAAAGATTGAAGAGACAGCTTAGGCAATGAAAGAAAACGTTTTCAGGCTATACATATGACAAAAGGCTAATATTCAGAATACATAAGAAATTTTAAAATCTCAAAATAAATACACTTAAAATATAATTTAAAAAATGCAAAAGATCTTAACAGACGTTTGTCAAAAAGAGATACAAAAATGGCTAACTGGAATATAAAAAGATGTTCTACATTACTAATCGCCAAAGAAATGCAAATCCAAACCACAATGAGGTAGCACCTCACTCCCATTAGAATGGCTATAATAACAATAAATAAATAAATAAATAAAAAGTACTAATGAGGATATAAAAACTAGTGAATGTATACATTGTTGGTGGAATTGTAAATTACTATGGCCATTATAGAAAATAGTATGGAGGTTTCAGAAAGAAATTGAAAATAAATCTCTTATATGATCCAACAATCTTACTCCTGGCTGTATATCCAAAAGAAAGGATATCACTGTGTCAAAAAGATATTTGCATTCTCATGTTAATTACAGAACTATTTATAATAGCTTATATATGCAATCAATTCAAATGTACAGCAACAGATAAATGGATAAGGAAAATGTAATTTATATACACAGTGAAATCCTATTCAGAAATAAGAAAGGATAAAATTCTGTCAGTTAAGAGAGCATGGATGAACCTTGAGCATACCATGTTAAGTAAAATAAGCCACATAGAGAAACACAGTACTTTATGATCTTATTAACACACTCACTTGTGTAACCTGAAAAAAAGGGTTGATATAAGCTAAGAGTCCAACGCGGGTTACCAGAGACTGAAATAGGAGGACGGGAAAAGGCTGCTTAACAAATATTGTTTTACAATTAGACAGGAGAAAAAAGTTTTTGTTTTTTATTACACAGTAGAATAATAATAATTAATGAAAAGGTATCGCATATTACAAAATAGCTAAAAGAGACCAGTTGTGGTGGCACATTCCTGCAATCCATACATTTTGGGAGACGGAGGTGGGAGAATCACTTGAAGACAGAAGTTCAAGATGAGCCTGGACAATATAGTGTGACCCTACCTCTATGAAAAAGTAAAACATTATCCAGGCATGGTGGCAGGTTCCTGTAGTCTCAGCTAATTGGGAAGCTGAGGTGAGAAGATTATTTGAGGTTACTGTGAGCTAGGATTGCAACACTGCACTCCAGTCTGCGTGTTAGAGCAATATCCTGTCCCTAAAAAAAGTTAATACATAAAGGTAAAATAAAATAGCTAGAGAAGAAGCTTTTGAAAGTTCTCATCACAAAAATAACACATGCATGAGGCAATAAATATACTAAGTACTCTGACTTTTATTGCTATACAACATACATACATAATTGTTTCCCCAAAATGTGTAGAATTACGTGCCAATTTTAGCAAACGAAGACTATAATGTAAAACCTATAGCTGTAAAATTCCTAGCACAATACAGAAGGGTGAAGCTTCATGACAATTGGTCTTGGCAGTAATTTGGGGGATGTAACATCAACGGATCAGACAACAAAAGCAAGGGAATACACATGGTACTAAATCAGTGTGAGAAAAATATCCCAAACAGGCAAAGCAGAACATGGAATAGATATATGCACAATTATGTACATTGTAGTATTACTCACAAACATACTACCTGGAAGCAAATGTACCTTTAAGGATTAGTAGATTCAACAAACAGGGCATGTATATTCACTGGGATAGCATTCAGCCTTAAAAATAAGGAAATCTTGAAAAGTACTACAATAAGGACAAATCTTGAAAACATTCGGTAAAGTAAAACAAGACAGTCAAAAAGGAAAACCGTATAATTACACTTATATAAAATATTTAGTCAGTCAAACTCATAGAAACCAAGTGTTGTAGTCTCAGCAGTGCACCAAGATGTAACAGTATCTCTAGTCTGAGATCACACCCAGAGTTCTTTTTTCTACCTCTAAGGAGATTAAGGAGCGTGAACACAAAGATGAGATTGGAGTAAAACTTTGATAAGCAAGAGAAAAAAGCTCTTTGCCAGCAGAGACAGGTGCCTGAACGGGGTGCCCTCTACGAGGCTGGGGTCCAGGGTTTTTATGGACTGGGAAGGGAAGGGAAGGGAATGTGCCTAGTTCACAGGCTGTCTTGAAAAACGTGTGGCTCAGCTTGTCCCATGACTTTGGCCCGGTACCAATCAGGAGCTGAAGGGATGATTCATAGATGCTACTTAGCTTGGCCCAGGACTTATCAGAAGATAAGGTGAAAGCTTGGCCAAGCAGCTTGGCCCGGGAGCAATTAGGGGCTGAAGTAATTATTCATAGAGATCAGACTTACAGTTCAAATAAAGGAGAGTATCGTCCCGAATGCACCAGAGCCCGCTGTGCTTATGCCCACAAAAGGAGAAGAAATTTTTCCTGGGAGCCCACTGACTGCACAAAGGACAAAGGCGATTCTTTTTTTCTTTTTCTGTTCTTTCTTTCTTTCTTTTTTTTTTTTTGAGATACACTTTCTTCTTTTATTTATTTATTTATTTATTTGTTTATTTATTTTGAGATGTAGTTTTGCTCTTGTTGCCCAGGCTGGAGTGCAATGGTGTGATCTCGGCTCACAGCAACCTCCGGCACCTGGGTTCAAGCGATTCTCCTGCCTTAGCCTCCCAAGTAGCTGGGATTACAGGTATGTGACAGCATGCCCGGCTAATTTTGTATTCTTAGTAGAGATGGAGTTTCTCCAAGTTGATCATGCTGGTCTCAAACTCCCGACCTCAGGTGATCCGCCCGCCTCTGCCTCCCAAATTGCTGGGATTACAGGCATGAGCCACCGTGCCTGGACAAACAATGGCATTTCTATGCCAGTTCGTTCTTGTTCCCTTAACTAAGTGGGCTGGAGGTTTGTACAAGTTTCTATCCAAATGGGCCAGAGGTTTTTCTATCTGTGCAGCCATGGGCAGGTCTCCAAGCACAATACCAAGTGCTTGTTCCCTTGTTGGTGTCTGCAGCTTGACTTTTTCCAGGATTCATTTTATATTATGCAGGGATGAGACACTGACCCAAGGTCCAGGGACTTTCCAGGGACCCTTCTGTTGCTACCTACCTAAAACAAGCTAACTAACTTCTTTCACAAGTAATGAGTATTCACTTTTACTTTTGTAAGACAAAAATTATCTAAAACCATTTGCAAAACAATAGAACTATACTTACCACTTCTAAACCATATACTTAAAATGTTAGAAATGACAATGGCATATTTTTAAAGACAATTAGAAACTTAAGACTACCTAAAAGGCACAGTTACAAAATCTTCAAGCATCCCCTTCAAATAATAAAGGGTTTTCCTCACATAATTGTTTAGATTTAACTGTAAGTTGATTGTGAATTTACGATTATTTCCCTGACTACTCACCAAGATAGAATAAAATAATCACTAGAAACCAAGAAAAGAGGGAAATTTATAGCATTAATGTCCACATCAAAAAGCTAGAAAGGGCCAGGCATGGTACCTCACGCCTGTAATTCCAGCAATTTGGGAGGCTGGGGCAGACAGATCACTCGAGGCCAAGTGTTCAAGACCTCCCTGGCCAACATAGCAAAACCCTATCTCTACAAAAAAATACAAAAATTAACTGAGTGTGGTGATTCGCATCTGTAATCCCAGATACTCAGGAGGCTGAGACAGCAGAAATGACTTAAAACTGAGAAGTAGAGGTTTCAGTGAGCCGGGATCATGCCACTGTACTCCAGCCTGGGCAACAGAGTGAGACTCTCCCACAAGAAAAAAAAAAAAAGAAAACCTAGAAAGATCTAAAGTTAACAGACTAATATCTTGATTAAAAGAACAAGAAAACCAACTGAAAAAGAACCTAAAAGCTAGCAGAAAACAAGAAATAACCAAGATCAGAGTAGAGCTGAAGGAGATAGAGACACTGAAAACTCTTCCAAAAAATAAAAAAATAAATAAATAAACTCAACCAATCCAGGAGCTGTTTTTATGGAAAAAATTAATAAACTAGATGGAACACTAGCTAGACAAATAAATAAGAAAAGAAAGAAGAACCAAACACAATGAGAAATAATAAGGGAGACATCATCACTGATCCTACGGAAATAAGAACAAGCATCAGAGAACACTATAAACACCTCTATGCACATAAACCAGAAAATCTAGAAGAAATGGACAATTTATTGCCAAAAAAAACCCTCCACAAGGCTGAACCCTGAATAGATCAATAATGTGTTCTGAAATTGAGGCAGTAACAACTAGCCTACCAAGCAAGCTGAATTTGACGAGAGGTACAAAGGGGAGATGGTACATTTTCTCCTAAAACTATCCAAAAATATTGAAAACAAAGAAGTTCTTTCTAACTCATTCTATCAGGCCAGCATCATCCTGATACCAAAACCTAACATAGATACAACAACAACAACAACAACAAAACATCATGCTAGCATCTTTGATGAACACCTTGCAAAAATTCTCAATAAAATACTGGCAAACCAAATCCAGCAGCACATTAAAAAGTGCATCCACCACAATGGAATTGGCTTTGTCCCCAGGATGCAAGGTTGGTTCAACATATGCAAATCAATAAATATGACTCGTCACATAAAGAGAAGTAAATACAAAAATCACATGATTATCTCAATAGATGCAGAAAAAGTATGCAATAAAATTCAACATTCCTTCACTTTTAAAATTCTCAATAAACTAGAAACTGAGGAAACATACCTCAAAATAATAAGCGCCATATACAACAAACCCACAGACAATATCATACTGAATGTGCAAAAGCTGGAAACATTCCCCCTGAAAACTGGCACAAGAAAAGTATGTCTTCTCTCACCACTCTCATTCGACACAGTATCGGAAACCTTGGCCAGGAAAATCAGGACAGAGGAAGAAATAAAGAGTATTCTAATAGAAAGAGAGGAAGTCAAATTATCTTTGTTTGCAGATGACCTGATCCTATATCTAGAAAGTCTCATCTTCTTAGCCCCAAAGCTTCTTAAGGTGATAAGCAACAGTAGCAAAATCTCAGGATATAAAATCAATGTGCAAAAGTAGCTAGCATTCCCATACACAAACAACAGGCAAGCAGGGAGACAAATAATGAATGAACTTTCATTCACATTTGCTACAAAAGAAAAAAATACCTAGGAATACAGCTAAGAAGGAAAGTGAAGGACCTCTTCAGGGAGAACTACAAACAACTGCTTACAGAAATCAGAGTGGACACAAAACAAAAGTAGAAACATTTCATGCTCATGGAGAGGAAGAATCAGTATCATGAACATGAGCATATTGCCCTAAGCAATTTATAGATTCAATGCTATTCCCATTGAACTACTGACATTCTTCAGAGAATTAGAAAAAAAAACTTTAAAAATTCATATGGAACCAAAAATGAGTCCAAATAGCCAAGCCAACCTTAAGGAAAAAAAAAAAAAAAGAAGAAAAAAAGCTGAAAGCGTCACTGCCTAACTTCAAACTATGCTACAGTAATCAAAGCAACATAGTACTGGTATAGAAACAGACACATAGACAAATGAAACAAAATAGAGAGCCTAGAAATAAAGCCAAAAACCTACAACAACCTGATCTTTGACAAAGTCAACAAAAACAAGGAATTAGGGAAAGATCTCCCTATTCAATAAATTGTGCTAGGAGAACTGACTAGTCATATGCAGAAGTTTAAAACTGGAACCCTTCCTAACACCATAGACAAAAATTAACTCAATATGGATTAAAGACTTAAATGTACAACCTAAAACTATAAAAACCTTAGAAGAAAAAAATCTAGATAATACCATTCAAGATATAGGTAGGAGGAAAGATTTGATGACAAAAAGGCCTAAAGCAATAGCAGCAAAAACAAAAATTGACTAATGGGGTCTAATTAAATTAACAGCTTCCGCAGAGCCAAAGAAACTATCATCAGAGCAGAGAACCTAGAGAATGGGAGAAAAATTTTGCAACCTATCCAGCTGACAAAGGTCCAATACCCAGAATCTACGAAGGACTTAAAATTTACAAGAGAAAAACAAACAATCCCATTAAAAAGTGGTCAAAGGACATGAACAGACATATCTCAAAAGAAGACATACATGTGCCCAACAAACATGAAAAGCTCAACATCACTGATAACTGGATAAATACACATCAAAACAACAATGAGATACCACATCACGCCAATTACAATGGCTATTAATAAAAAGTAAAAAAAAATAAAAACAGATGCTGGTGAGCTTGTGGAGAAAAGGGAACACTTTTACACCGTTGGTGAGAGTGTAAATTATTTCAAGCATTGTGGAAGAGAGTGTGGAGACTCCTCAAAGACCTAGAAGCAGAAATACCATTTGACCCAGCAATACTATTACTGGGTATACACCCAAAGGAATAGAAATCTATTTTAAATATACATGTATGCATATATTCATTGCAGCACTATTTACAATAGCAACGTCATGTAGTCAATCTACATGCCCATCAATGATAGACTGGATAAAGAAAATGTGGTACACCTACACCATGGAACACTATAAAGCCATAAAACATAATGAAATGATGTCCCGTGCAGGGACATGGTTGGAGTTTGAAGCCATTAATCCCAGCAAACTAATGCAGGAACTGAAAACCAAACACTATCTATTATTATTCTAACTTATTACCGGAAGCAGATCAATTAGAACACATGGACACACTAGGAAGAACAACACACACTGGACACCTGTTTCATGGCATGGGGGAGGGGAAGGAGAGCATCAGGAAGAATAGCTGCGGATGCAGGCCTTAGTACCTGGGTGATGAGATGATCTGTGCAGTAAAGCAAAATGGCACAAGTTTATCTATGTAAGAGACCTGCATATCCTGCACATGGACCCCTAAACTTAAAATAAAAGTTGAAAAAAATGTTTATCACATATGGACCCCTGAACTTAAAATAAAAGTTGAAAAAAATGCGTATCTGGTGGATTCTCTATGTTAGACCCAAACTGAGGATCCTGAAGCTCCCGCTGGGAGAATCGGGGCTGGGGGCACCCTGGGGAGCCGCCCCCAAGGCCGTCCGCCGTCCCTACAGGCCGCCTCCCTTCCCGGCCAGTGATGGAAAGGAGAGGGGGAATGTGAACAGCTGTGGAACTCAGACTCTCGGGAACTGAATCAGGCCCCAGCCCATGCCCCCCATCCCAGTCCAGCCAGCGTGCCAGCCAGGTTTCCCCCACAGCCAGCCCAGCCCTCAGGATTGTTAGATGGAACAAGGCTCCGTCATCACCCAGGCATGGAGGGAAGATGCCCTGGTCCTTAACAAGCAAGGCCTGGTTTCCAAAGTGCTCTCCGAAGAGGTCTCATATTTGTCACATCTTAGAAGGCCCCTTTCTGCTCTTCTTGCACCCAGCATGTTGGCCAGTCAAGTTCCCCTCCTGAGCTCTCCACACATAAGGAGGAAGTCAACACCATTGCTAAGTCGGATCATCTCCAGAGTCCCCAGTATCAGTTTTATCAGATCCCAGGAACCTGCCTGCTCCCAGAGGTGACAGAGAAAAATCAAGGAAGGATCTGTATGGGCACTGACCTGGATGAAACCCTTGTGCATAGCTCCTTGAAGGCATTCAGCAATGCTGACTGCCTAATGTCTGTAGAGATTGAGGCGACCAGGCACCAGATCCATTTGCTCATGAGGCCTTATATGGATGAGTTACTGAGATGGCAGGAGGAACTGCTTAAATGTGTTTTTTCATTGCTGTCTTCATTCCAACCTGAACAAGTATGCAGATCCTGTTGAGAGGTGACAGTGTGTTGGCAGTCCTCACAGCCCTCACTAGCTCTTGGGGCCTCCTCTGCCAGGGCTCCCACTTTGGCGGCACTTGAGGAGCCCTTCAGCACGCTGCTGCAGTGTGGGAACCCCTTTCTGGGCTGGACAAGGCCAGAGCTGGCTCCCTCAGCTTGCGAGGAGTTGTGGATGGAGAGGTGCGGGCAGGAACTGGGGTTGCACACGGTGCTTGTGGGCCAGCGCGAGTTCCGGGTGGGCGTGGGCTCGATGGACCCCGCACTCGGAGTGGCCGGCCTGCCCCACCGGCCTTGGGCAGTGAGGGGCTTAGAACCTGGACCAGCAGTTGGTGTGCTCAATTTCTCGCCGGGCCTTAGCTGCCTTCCCACGGGGCAGGGCTCTGGACCTGCAGCCCGCCATGCCTGAACCTCCCCCACTTCATTGGCTCCCGTGTGACCGGAGCCTCCCCGACGAGCGCCACCCCCTGCTCCACGGCACCCAATCCCATCAACCACCCAAGGGCTGAGGAGTGCGAGCGCATGGCACAGGACTGGCAGACAGCTCCACCTGCAGACCTGGTGCAGGATCCACTGGGTGAAGCCAGCTAGGCTCTTGAGTCTGGTGGGGACGTGGAGAACCTTTATGTCTAGCTAAGGGATTGTAAATACACCAATCAGCACTGTATGTCTAGCTCAAGGTTTGTAAACACACCAATCAGCACCCTGTGTCTAGCTCAGGATTTGTGAATGCACCAATTGACACTCTGTATCTAGGTATACTGGTGGGGACATGGAGAACCTTTGTGTCTAGCTCAGGGATTGTAAATGCACCAATCAGCTCCCTGCCAAAACAGACCACTCTGCTCTACCAATCATCACGATGTGGGAGGGACCAGATAAGAGAATAAAAGCAGGCTGCCAGAACCAGCAGTGGCAACCCACTCAGGTCCCCTTCCACACTGTGGAAGCTTTGTTCTTTGGCTCTTTGCAATAAATCTTGCTGCTGCTCACTCTTTGGATCAACAATGCCTTTATGAGCTGTTACACTCACCGTGAAGGTCTACAACCTCAATCCTGAAGCCAGCGAGACCACGAACCCACTGGGAGGAATGAACAACTCCAGACGCGCCGCCTTAAGAGCTGTAACACTCACCACGAACATCGGCAGCTTCATTCCTGAGCCAGCGAGACCACGAACCCACCAGAAGGAAGAAACTCTGAACACATCCGAATGTCAGAAGGAACAAACTCCGGACATGCCGCCTTTAAGAACTGTAACACTCACTGTGAGGGTCTGCAACTTCTTTCTTGAAATCAGTGAGAACAAGAAACCACCAGTTCTGAACACACTGTGATGGGTGTGCTGGACCAGTGTGGGGTGTTCTTGGGTTGCCTAGCCCATGAGTCGTGTTTGTTTCACAAAGGCTGCTATGTCAACGACTTCAGCCATCTGGGGAGGGACCTGAGAAAAACTCTCATCCTGGACGACTCGCCTGCTTCTTACATCTTCCACACAGAGAATGCAGTGCCTGTGCCGTCCTGGTTTGATAACATTCCAGACAGCAGCTGCTGCACCTGATATCAATCTTTGAGGAGATGAGTGGAGCAGATGGTGTCTACACTAGCCTTGGGCAGCAGGGGGCCCTTAGCCTTCCCTGCTTCCCAGCAATGGCCATCAGAGTAGGGGATTTTCCCACACTGTGAGTTTATGATCAGCCTGAAAGAGTGAAGGCTGGAACACCTACCCACATGGGCTTGGAAAGAGTAAGAAATGATTGAAAAGAGCTTTAGGACAGCTTAGATGCCCAGTGGGTGAATGCCAGACCAAGGATACCCAGAGCTACCTGCCATCAAGTTGTTGTGTTCCCGAGATGTAGGTGTGAGAGAAAGAAAGACAGCATGTATGTTTTGCCATCAACTGTGGCCCCAATATATAGTGTTTCAGTGGGGGAGAAGCTGAAGGACAAATACTTCCCAAGTTAGCTTGTCTCCTCTCCTGTCACCCTATGAGCTCCTGAGCTCCATAGGGATGAAGACTCTTGAAGGCTCCATTGCAAACCTGGTGTTTCCTCAGTGCTGCAAGGCCTATGCCGAGGAGAAAGGAAAGGTATGCCTTTGGGTGTTCCAGACACACATCTTTCTGAAATATTTCTCCAGCCAGTTGTTGCAGACAAAAGACTACATTTCTGGGAAGATGGGGACTTATGTCCAGACCAGTACCCAAGCCATCAGGTCTTGTGGCCCAAAGGCTGTTCTTACTTAAGTCCAGCCAAGTGCCTGGGACGGATCTTTTCTGCATCTCGCCAAGACTCACTACTTATCCATAGCCTCAAACCTGTGGGGAAGGACGTTGTCTCCCCACCCTGCAAGAGGACAAATAACTGATTTCCATTCTTTTGACTCTGTTTTAAAATTCTCTTTAAAAAAAAAAGGCCTATCTGAAACTGAAAAAAAAAAAAAAAAAAAAGGATAAAAGATGTCAGACTTACATAGGTGAAAAACACACAGATATATCTATAAGCAACAAACACAGCTAATTCACACATATATTATACATCACATTGAGATAAAGTGTACTGAGCTAAAAATTATCATTCAACTCATGATGTCAAGCTTTAAAAGCAAAAATACAATTAACTGATCTGAGAAAACATACCCAAGAAAAGAAATGCAATAACATGCGATTGAAAATAAAAAGAGAGATTTTAATGCATAAAATCCTGAATAAAACATAGATTTACAGTGAAAAATACCTTTTTTTTTTTTTTTGGGACAGAGTCTTGCCCTGTCGTCCAGGCTGGAGTGCAGTGGCGTGATCTCGGCTCTGCCCAATGGGTTCACGCCATTCTCCTGCCTCAGCATCCTGAGTAGCTGGGAATACAGGCGCCCGCCACTGTGCTCGCCTAATTTTTTGTATATTTAGTAGAGACGGGGTTTCACCATGTTAGTCAGGATGGTCTTGATCTCCTGACCTCGTGATCCACCCGCCTCGGCCTCCTAAAGTGCTGGGAGTACAGGCATGAGCCACCACACCCGGCCGAAAAATGACTCTTTAGATATCTACAGCATTCAACTGCGTGCACTCATGAAAAGCAGACATTTTAAGTCACTGGAATTTAATAAATTGCAGTAAAATTATACAGAAAATACATTACAATCATTAATAACAGGCTCTAATGAGAAGAATTTAATTAATAATCATTAAAAAGACAGGAGAATTTAATTATGTCCTGAATATGTTTCTGCTCTTCTTACCACAAAATATAATACAATTCTATGACTATAATACGGCTTTCAGGAGCTAAAAAAGCCTTATGTTTCCAAATAAAAGAACAACAAAAATTTTGCAAAATGCGCTGAGCATTACTGAAGTATAAAGTAAATATCTACAATTAAAATATACCATCATTTAGATACAGACTAAAAAAAAGAATATAAATGTTAATGATTCCTTTCTGCCTGCAGTGAGCTTGAAATTACAACCAAAAATTTTAATAAATATGTTGCACCTGTAAGAAATTTTATTAATAGCTTACATAATTTGTAAATTTGAGCAATTTATTTTAGAATTTTTGAATCTAAAAATCACCAGCTTGACATTCATTTCAGAAAGTGAAATATAAATGAGAGTAACATAAGCAAGACATCAGAATGGGTGGTTCTGCATGCACATCCCCCACAACATAATACAGCTGCCACAGCAAACATAAGTGCATTCATGAAAGCCTTGGAATCCAGTTCAGAGTTAGCGACACCCAGCTGGAGGCAAAGACCAAGGAAGACATCTTCAGAGGGTAAGCACTTGACCAAGTGGCAAGCTTGCCAATCATGGTCCCGGCTTCAAAACCGAATACTGCCACATCTTACTGTAGACTTGCCTATAACTCATTTGACTTTGGTCCTGCCACTGCAACTATCTGCCAAAAACACAAGAGAATTCATACTCACCTTAGACAGATGACAGGCCTGCAGAACTTGGTTCTCTTTATAGTCCCTGAATCAGGCAAAACACACCTTCTTTACTTCTCCAGCCATGGTCTAGAAGAAATCTTCACATTGATAAGATGAAATGCTAACTAACACTATGAAAAATACTAAAGTATAAATGTCACTAAAAATGCTAAATACATACCAAAATTCAGAATACTCTAAATTGTTATCATCTTAAACCAGACTATTAAAATACAAGATGTTTTATATAAGTCTCATGATAACCACTAGGAAAAAAACTGTAGTAAAAAAAGAGAAAGTAATTAAAGCATATACAAACAACAAAAATTACACATTGGACATGGTGGCTCCTGCTTATAATTCCAACACTTTGGGAGGCCAAGGCGGAAGAATCATAAGCTCCTTGGGTGTTGTGGTGTGTGTCTGTAGTCCAAGCTACTTGGGCGGCTAAGTTGGGAGGATTGCTTGAGCCCAGGAGGTTGAGGCTACAGTGAGCTGTGATATGCCACTGCACTTCAGTCTGAGCAAGAAAGCATAACTTTGTCTCAACAAAAATTAACAATACCACAGGAAAGACAGAACCAGAAAAAAAAAAAAGCAAATTTAAAATGGACAGAAAACTACAAATTTACAATGTAACTGCTTACCTATCACTACCTTACAAATAAAAAGATTAAATCATCTACTAAACAGATACTGCTGTAGACTGAATGTCATCTCCAAAATTTAGGATAAAATTTAATAGCCAATATGTTAGAATTAAGAGGTGGAACCTTTAAAAATTAATTAAGCTATAAGAACTCTCCCCTCATGAATGGATTAATGTTCTTATTATGGGAATAGGCTAATTATAACAAGAATGGATCTGTTGTCATATATTAAAACAAAAACTCTTTCTTCCTCTCATCTTTGGCCACATTATTATCCAGCAACTAGACCTTCAACAGATACCAGTATCGTCTTGTTTTGCCCTCCCAGCCTCCAGAATCATGAGTCAAATAAAATTCTATTCTTTATTAATTACCAGTCTGTGATATTCTGTTAAAGCAGCCAAAAAAGACTAAAGCAGACAGAGTGGATAAATTAATCTTTTAAACCTCGTAATATGCTGCTTACAGGAGACTCAATTATGAATTAAGAGCATAGGCTAAAAGTGAAAGGATAGAAAATGATATTACATGCAAATAATAATCAAAGGAGTGCAATGGTAGTTATGCTTAAATTAGACAAAATAGACTTTCTAGCAATGTCTCCCACAAGCATGAAATGAGTTTACCATACAATAATAACAGAGATTAATTTGTCAAGAGAATATAGCTATATATATTTATGTGCCCAAAAGGGAGGCTTCTAAATATAAAAAGCAAATATTGCCAGAACTGTAGGGAGAAGTAGAAAGAAATCCAATAATAGAAAACTTTAATGAAATGTACAGTAAAGGACAAATAGTTAATAGCATTGTAAGTTGGCAAGGGAAAGCTGGTCTCATGTGTTGCATTTGAGAATGCAGCAAAGAAAGTGGGAACTTATAATTTTACTACAAGTCTGAGTCAGGCTGAAAAACAGTGTGGTCGATAAGAGGCTCCACTTGCCATACATTAAAAAAATACAGGAGAAAACCCGTCCTCCTCTGGAGTGTTAAAGTAATTAAAGGGCAGAAAATTAGACTAAAGTGGCTCTAGTGCCCTGTGTTCATAGGTTAAAAAAAAAAAATCTGAAACCTAACTCAAATACATTTCCTATAAACCATTATCTTAGCCTGAAACAAAATGCAGGTTTAACCAATGACAAACATGCAATTCACCTCTGAATATGTAACTAGGAAATTTTCATCTGGATAGTTCAAATAAGGCGACTACATAACTGGAAACAATTTATGAATTTGGGTTGCTTTCTCATGCATCTTATAAAAGCCTTTCCTTTATGCCCCTCGGGTGGACCACAAATCATTTCTGGGTGCTTTCCATTTCAGCAATCACTGTTCAGATAAACTGGTTAATGTTTTAACATAGACTCCTGTTAATTTTTAATAAGAGAGACTGTGGACGCCACGGGCCACAGCTCCTCCCACGCAAACACCCAGTCTCGGTTTTTCCCTGATGACCCACCTGGCATCCCTGAACAATCCGGGAAATACTCATGGCTGTGCTGCCCAGGGACAGGACCGAATGGGCCGGGCCGGACGTGGGGGTCCTCGCTGCTGGCCCAGCGGCCATCTTGCAGCCACAGGGGATTGAGGGCCAAGCTGCGGGAGGCTCGGAGCTGACCGTGGGGAGGCCGGTCCTGCCGGTTTCGCAGGCTGCTCTCCCCTCTCGGGATGCCGAACCCCGCATACTCACCATTTCCCAGCATCCAGGATGTCCTGGCACCTTAACTCTGCGTCCCCAAGGACCTACAGATCACAGGGCAACAGAGGCTGTGAGAGTGTAGCCCGGGGCTCCCAAGGTGGAGGAGGCGAAAGAGGAGACGGATCCCAAGCTCCTGTGCCAGCGCCAGCGAGAGACAAAGACCCCGCCAAACGCCGGAAGCCACGCCCTCCTTTCCTCTCCGCTCCCACTGCGCGCCTGATTGGGCGGTTCCCACACCAGTGTCACTGATTGGATAAAACTCCAGGACTCACCCACCCCCGCCTGACTCCTGCCCCTACCCCAAGTCCCCTTCAGCGTTAGCGCATTTTTGTTAGTTTGTTTTACTTTAAGTTCTGGAATACATGTGCAGAACGTGCAGGTTTGTTACGTAGTTTTACGTGTGCCATGGTGGTTTGCTGCATCTATCAACCTGCCATCTAGGTTTTAAGCCCCACATGCATTAGGTATTTGTCCTAATTTTCTCCCTCCCTTTGACCTCAATCCCCTAACAGGCCTCAGTGTGTGATGTTTCGTTCCCGGTGTCCATGTGTTCTCGTTGTTCAACTCCCACATATGAGTGAGAACATATGGTGTTTGGTTTCCTGTTCCCGTGTTAGTTTACAAAGATAATGGTTTCCAGCGTCATTCACGTCCCTAGAAAGACATGAACTCATTCTTTTTATGGCTGAATATTATTTCAATGTGTATATGTCCCATATTTTCTTTTTCCAGTCTATCAATGATGGGCATGAGGGTTGGCTCCAAGTCTTTGCTATTGTAAACAGTGCTGCAATAGACATATGAGTGCATGTGTCTTTATGCTACAATGATTTATATTCCTTTGGGTATATACCCAGTAATGAGATTGATGGGTCAAATAGTATTTCTGGTTCTAGATCCTTGAGGAATCACCACATTGTCTTCCATAATGGTTGAACTAATTTACACTCCCTCCTGCAGTGTAAAAGCATTTCTCTTTCTCCACTGCCTCACCAGCGTCTGTTGTTTCCTGACTTTTTAATAACTTCCATTCCAAATGGTGTGAGGTGATATCCCATTGTGGTTTTGATTTGCATTTCTATAATCATCAGTGATGATGAGCTTTTTTTCTTTTCTCTTTTTGTGCATTTGTTGACCACATAAATGTCTTCTTTTTCTTCCTCTTCTTCTTCTTCCTCTTCTTCTTCTTTTCTTTTTATTTATTTTATTTATTATTTTTGTTTTTAAGATGGAATCTTGCTCTGTTACCCAGGCTGGAGTGCAGTGGCAGGATCTCAACTCACTGCAACATCTGCCACCCAGGTTCAAGTGATTCTGCTGCCTTAGCCTCCCGAGAAGCTAGGATTACAGGCCACCTGCCAATACACCCTGCTAATTTTTTGCGTTTTTAGTAGAGACGTGGTTTCACTATGTTGCCCAGGCTGGTCTTGAACACCTGACCTCATGATCCACCTGCCTCCACGGCTGAAAGTGCTGGGATTACAGGCTTGATCAACCATGCCCAGCCAAAGGTCTTCTTTTTAGAAGAGTCTGTTCAAATTCTTTGCTCACTTTTTGATAGTATTTGTGTGTGTGTGAATTTGTTTAAGTTCCTTGTAGATTCTGCATATTAGACCTCTGACAGATGGTTAGATTGCAAAAATTTTCTCTCATTCTGTAGGTTGCCTGGTCACTCTGATTATAGCTTCTTTTGCTGTGCAGAAACTCGTTAGTTTAATTATATCTCCTTTGTCAATTTTAGCTTTTGTTGCGACTGCTTTTGGTATTTTATTCATGAAGTCTTTGCTCATGCCTATGTCTTGAATGGTATTGCCTAGGTTTTCTTCTAGGGTTTTTATGGTTTGGTGTTTTACATTTAAGACTTTAATCCATCTAGAGGTAATGTTTGTATAAGGTGTAAGGAAGGAGTCCAGTTTCTGTTTTCCGAATGTGGCTAGCCAGTTCTTTCAGCACAATTTGTTAAGATGGAAATCTTTCCCCATTGCTTGTTTTTGTCAGATTTGTCAGAGATCAGATGGCTGTAGATGTGTGATGTTATTTCTGAGATCTCTGTTCTCTTCCATTGGTCTATATATCTGTTTTGGTATCAGTACTGTGCTGTTTTGGTTACTGTAGCCTTGTAGTATAGTTTGAAGTCTGGTAGCAGGATGCCTCAAGCCTTGTTGTTCTTGCTTAGGATTGTTTTGGGTTGACAGGCAAACAGGCTCGTATAGTTGGGGTCACATGCCCAGAGTATCACAGCTAATTAAGATGTGAGCTGAGAATTGAAATGCACATGCTCCTTCCCTTACCTGCGTCTGTTGTATAATGCATCTTAGCAGCTATTTAAGGGTAAGAATTAGAATATTTGGACTTCTTTTTAACTACTTTTTAACCTGCATTTTGATAATGCAGGAAAGACCTTCATCCCATCCCTGAGCCCGTCTCTCAGAACGCTGCACCCCACTGCTGACCGCAATGTGGGGTGGCCATTAGGAATCAGGCAGGCAGCAGGGGCCGGGAATAAATAAGCATGAATTATGTTGCCCAAATTTGCCCATCTTAGAAAGTCTCGTCCACCATTCCGTGTGAAGTGATTATTCCAGGGTATTTGTGCCCTGATGAGCTGCATCTCAGTCTGCCTTGTCTTTTTGATAATCACTGGATTACTCTCATGAACGGGGATATTTCTCTTTCTATTTGAAAATGGCCAACTGTCCTCTGCAGAAGTCCTGATTTGCTAGTTTAGACCCTGAAGGTAGCGGTGAGAAAATATTTGGGCCACATCAGAATACCTATTCTCAGCTGCAGGATATATAGAAATTTCTTAATAATATCTAACCATTTTCTCGATAACCATTATATTTAACATTGATAGCTTGGAGGGCGGGGAAGGACACAGATGACACAATCTTGAAAGTTTAATTTGTTTATAAGGTTTTTTTTTTTGTTCTTGTTTAGTTTTGCTTAGTTTTTGGATACAAGGTCTTGCTCTGGTGCCCAGGCTGGAGGGCAGTGTCATAATCATAACTCATAATTTGGTTGTAACGGTTCTTTAAAACATATTTTTGCTGAGAGTGGTAGCTCACACCTGGAATCTAAACACTTTGGGTGGCCAAGGTGGGATGAACGCCTGATCCCAGGAGTTCAAGACGAGTCTGGGCAACATAAGTAGGCTCAGTCTCTAGAAAAAAATTTAAAAATTGGCTGGGTGTAGCTTTGTATGCCTGTAGTCCCAGCTACTTGAGAGGCTGAGGTGAAAGCATCACTGGAGCCTAAGAGTTTGAGGCTGCAATGACCCATGATTCGGCCACTGCACTGACAGAGTGAGACACGTGTGTGCATGTGTGTGTGGGTGTGTGTGTATAAAAAATTTGCATGTTAAAAAAATGCAAGCACGGGAGAAAAGTGACAGCCCATGTTGGGGGATGTGGAGAAATGTGAGTATGGCTCTAGCAACTCAGTGAGACTTGGTTTTCCATCTTGAAGAATTGCCCATCCACACTGAAAAAACAGCCTAACAAATGCCCGTTCTCACACTACACCTGCTGGGATACCAGTATGTAGCCTTTTGAAAGAAATAAAATCTTTCACCTAAGAGAATGACAAGAGAAAAGAGGGTTTCACATCTAAAGCCTTCATTTTCTTTATGAATCAACAGCCACTTGTCATTTGAGTTGTCCAAAGGCGACTGACAGCACTAATACACTTAATGAATCAACCAGGAAAAATGGGCCTCTCAAATGAGGAGGAGGCACAATGATAACAAAACCCAATCCATTCTCAGCTTTGCATGGTGCTCGCATCTCAAGAAGTGGTGTCAACCATGTGAACCGTGTTCACTGGACAAGGCCAGAGGAAAGATTATTTAGTACAACACAACTATGAGGCTGCAAATCAAACTGGTAGTGGGAGCATGCAGGAGGCTTCAGTGGCCGAGACACTGGTGGCTACACTTGGGTGTCACTTAAACCTTCGAGGTGAAGAACTTTTTTTTCCCAATTGGCTCAGAGAAACTAATAAACATTAAAATTGAGATTTGTTTTTCTCTTCAAAATTTCTAAGACATAGAGGACCCTCTAACACTCCAAAAGACATTCAGCAATTCATGCAGCTGAGGACCTGCCTGCTCTGTAGAGAGATGGCAGAGCAGCAGCCACCAGCTTTAGTAACTTTAAGCTCCTCCTCTCATAGAGACAGGCCACCCCCACACAACACCCCTAACTTCATAGGCTCTGGCTCTCAGGTGCACCTGGGGGACTGCCTTCCTGTCATCTCACTATCTCTCCAAGACAGTCCAGCTCAATCTAAAACCTACCCTAGGATGGCGAGTTGTAGACTCTCTTCCATTCTCCCAGCGCAGTGTGACTTCTGGAGAGTGCTCCCCCATTTTCTTACCTCAACTGATGTGTAAAGAGCCGGTTCCCGGGCAGTTAGATGTTCAGTGACATAAGAGGCCCAGCATGTGCAGGGCCTGGCCCCACAGTGTGGCACCTCTCCCCTACCTGGTCTTCACACTGTCCTTTTCTCTTCTGTCACCAATGTCAGGTGATGGTCACCTGTGCCACACTCGCATGAGCTTGGTAAGTAGCAGGGGTGTAAACCCCAACAGATTTCCTGTGACTCTACCCTCTTACCTCCCACTCAAGTGACATTATAAGCATAATTTTACATTTGGTCTAATTTATGCATAACTTTTTTATAACATTTCTGACAACAGCCCTCACAACCAAATGAGTCTGGGTTACAGAACACATGGGCGAGGCTGTGGTAGCCGGTTTCATTTACTTTATTGCAATCTGAAATGAAGATTGATGATTTAAAACTGAACCAAACTTGTTTATCAGCTGTGGGGTTGCCACACTTGGTAGCTCATGCTCACTTCCTTTGAAACAAGGTATCTGGACAGACCATATTCATAAGTAGCTCTTCGCAAAACCCCAGACAGAAGTCCCAGTCAGACACAGCCCCCTCAGGCTCACAGGGCGGCAACCTCCCCCTCCATGTTAGGCTCTGACAACAGGCAAGGGAAGGAGCACAGGCAGAGGGGGACAGGGAAGGCCTGGGACTGTAGGGATCCCCAAATGCCCCAGAGCTATTCTCTGTAGAAGGGCGCACTCACGTCTCACCCTTTCAGTGCAGTGGCTGAATCATGGGTCACTGCAGCCTCAAACTCTTAGGCTCCAGTGACCCTTTCACCTCATCCTTTCAAGTAGCTGTGTGGCCGAAAGCCTCCTATTTTTTGACTTAATACCTGGACTTTAAGCCAGGTTGGGCCTGGTGATAGTGGCAGCAAAAGCAGCAGCCAAATGTATACACTGTAGATGTCTACACTCATGGACACAAGCATATTCCACACTTGCTGGAGCACGAGAGGCCTGAGAGGCACCTGTTTGCCAGCTGCTAACTGATGTCCACACACCCCATTCACGTGTCTTCATTTAGGTCTCTGCATCGTATATTCGGTCAGCCAGTGCAAACACATCTTCTGGGGGACATCATCAATTGCAGCACCAGCCCCACTTGTTCGGGGAGGGAGTCAGGAGGAATCTGATCAGCTCCTAATCCCCCAGGACAAAGGTGATGCCCTCTTTTCAGGACTTACATCCAGCAGCGCCATCTCGGGATGGGTTTTTCAAACACAAGCAGCATGAGGTAGCAAGCATGTTGTGACAGGCTCAGGGCCATGGGCAGCCGGCTGCTGGAGAAGCAGCACAGGGCAGGCACATCTGTGGGTGGCACCATGACAAGCCAAGGCAGACACAGCCCCTACCCCCAACAGCCCCAGCCCAGATGGCATTCAAATCTTCCCGGATAGTATTTGGGTACCCGATGCCCATCAGTCGCGGGCTCATTAGCACGGTCTTGTTGGTTACTCAGGGACTAAGGAGAGGGGGTGGGGGATGTAGATCCAGGGTGGGCACCACCTCACGGCCAGAGTCCACCTGACTGCAGGCCAGCAAGCAAGCCCAAGCAGCTCAGCTCTAGTCACCTCTGGCTGCACTTTCTATGTATACTTTACACAAAGGTAGAAAAAGAGGCCAACATTCGCTGTTTTGACATGAAAGTCTATGCCCCATTAAGACGTTCAAATGCTATTGTCTTAAGCCCTCTTTAATAAAATGTACACAAATAAACACATACAAGCTGAAACTACTATAAATGAAATATTAGGATTGTTTAAACCCATAAACAGACGCGAAAACAGTCACTGTGTGATTGCAGAGAAAGTGAGACTCTGAAGCAGTGACCACAAAACAGCCCCGCCATATCCCAGGCAGGCCAGGCAGTCCCTACACTACAATGCCACGTGATGGCCACAGAGGATGACAGCTCCCATGAGTATTCTAAGGCACTGTGTTAGCTTCTCACTCACAGTCTCAGAATACCCTGTGAGGGGAGGCCCCGCCTCACTAGAGCACAGGAGGTTCCTGAGTTCTTCCCAGAAAATGGTCATCAAAGGGTGGAGTAGGGGGAATCCAAGACAGAACAAGTGAGTCTCTAGGGTCTCCGTAACCTCCCTCAGCTCCTCCACATGGGTCCCTCAGGGAAAATGAGCAGCCTCCTAACTCCCTTGTTTGGGTTCTAGTCCTGCAGGTCTGGACTCTCTCATTTTGTGCTATCATAGGGGGCGACAATGCAAACACAGACCACTTATTTGCCATCCCTCAATGCCAGGCCAGGCCCAGAGCCCTTTGCTGACACAGCCCAGGCGATGCTCAAGGCCCACCTTCGCACAGTCATCTGTAGTGTACTGAGATGAGCAAGGAGGTGCAAGTAGACACAAATCCCCATGGTCATGGCTTCAGGCATGTTCCACAGGCTCAGGGCCTCACTGATGAGCTCACAGCCCTCCTTCAGGAATCCTGCAGATCACACCCTCAGGGAGCAGTGCTCAGATGAGCACGCAGTCCCCACATCCTCCACCCCATGATGCTCTATTCCACTTTGCAGGCTTCTGCATTGGCCAGTCCACACTGCTTTCCAGTGAGATGTCCGAGTTGAAGGGAATGTTGAAGGCCACACAGCTGATGGAGCTCACTGCCTTGCCCATGTTGTACATCACCTCCTGGCTCCAAGGGTCAGCTCTGCAGACAGAGCTTGATGGGAGGTAGCCCCACTCCACCATCAGTGGTGCTGTGTTGCCCTGACCTGCACCTCCCAGGTCCTTGCTGAGACGTCTGCATGCTTCTCTAAGGGACTGGGTCACGAGGCACCCCTGGTAAGGACCAGCTGGCAGAACAGGCTGGACACTCTCCCTCAGCCTCCCCAGTAGCCCCGCCTGTTCTGTCATCTGTGCTGATGATCTCCGTGGTAAGATTATGGGAAATTTTTAAAGCATCATTTCCCCGTTCACTTCCCTACCTTAATAACAGCATTGATAACTTTTAAGCCCTAGCAAGCTGAAACTGCAAGACACATGATCTTCTGCCTTAGAAGGGCCATGTTAGGGCAGTGTGTGCCCAGGTGAGATCCCCATGGTTGTTAGTGGAAGCGGGGAGCTGGATGGGCCTGGCCCCACAGCCTAGTGAAAAGTAGGACCCTCTCCTTCCACAACATGAAAGTCTCAGAGGCCGGAAAAAGGTGCTTGGGTGGCCTGCCAAGAAGCAGAAGTCTAGAAGGCCTGGAATGAACCCCAACAGCCTTCAAGATGCCTGAGAGGGCTGGGCTCATTCCAGCTTTCTTTGCTTTCATCCTGTTAGCAAGAAAACCTGGTCACAGATGGCAGGCGGGCTTGAGGCTGCCATTCCCTCATCAGGGGCTATAGGCACATTTAATATGGCTCTTTCTTGAAGCAGCTGCTCAGGCGGGTTCTTGCAAAGCAGTTCCCTTATTATCCACAGGTCCTTGTTCCAGCCCCGTGTCTGCAGAGGGACTAGGGAGGGAGACAAGGACTCAGCCTGAACCCCACAATCTGCTCTGAGATATCTCTTTTGTTACTTCCTCACAGATAGCCTCAAATTCCAAATGAACAGACCAGCATGGAGGCTCCAGGAAAGTGCACAGAATTCTGTCTAGTACCCAGATGGAAGGGGGTTCCCAGTGATGGCAGGGCCAGGCTGCATGCACCTCACCAGGAATGTTCCCCCCATGGTCCAACTTCAAGGTGTCCATCCTCTGTGTGCATGCAGTCCCTGGCAGGCTCTGCCTGGGGAGCGGTACATCTGCACACCTGCAATGTGGTTGTGACCCTCTTGAATGGGTGGTTGTGGGCCCCATGACAGGCAGCAGAGAGCGAGATGCTCAGCCCACAAAGCCCAGAGTCCTGCCACAGGCTTTTGTGAAGCCTCCACCTGCTCTATGTTCTTGCCCTGAGAGGCTGCCCTGAAGTCAAACAGAAGCAGGTGAGCCTCTCTTCCAGGGCTGCTCTCTCCCCCACTGGAAGCTCCCTAGAGGGGGACTCAGATGGCGACGACAGATTCCTCAGGCAGAAGGACTGGAGTTTAGGCTGACTGATTCATTCCATACCCCCACATGACATGACACAAGGCAAGGGATGTGGGACAAAGGCATTGCCTTTTCTTCTGACAAGAGGAATGGCTTAGGAAGCAGGGTCTGGTGGGGTGGTGTTGAGCTATAGGCTGTGGGCCACAAGGAGTGGTCAAACACTGAGTAAGTGTCCTGGTTATCTGTCCACAGACCCAGAACAAGTGGCATCCCAGGAGCCTGGGAGGGGCTGGCAGAGACTTACTTGTTTCAGCAAAAGCCCCATGTGGATGCAGTAATGCTGCCTGCTGGTCCTTGGCTGTAATTACAAACAGGTAGTTGAGGTTCGCATGCATCTTGCAGCTCTCAGACAGTTTGTTCCAGCTGCTTATGGTAGGCACTTTTAGTCACTGAACGTGCTTCAAAAATGGCCAAGCTTGATTAAGCCAGGTGTCTTGCTGTGAGACCCTCCACCCAACTGAGGACCCTCTTCCTTGTTCCGCCTGGCAGTTTCACCTTCCAGTTCTGGTTCTGGAGACACGATGGCCCCTCTTGGACTCCCGGGAGAATGTGCTCAGGTGACACACAGTCGACAGGGCCCATTTCCAAGCCATTCTTCCATTTCCCACTGTTTGAGGGGCCAAGGCCGGTGATCAGCACTGGGCCACCCAGGGCCAGCTGTCTGCAGCTAAATGTCTTGCTGTTCTGGATGTCTCAGGGCCACAACCCTCCAGGTGAGATGGCCTGGTCCTCAGCACCTGGCTTCCATGCTCCTTTTTCCTCTGTTCAATCCTGGCCCCAATGCCTCCCGCAACTCTCAGGTCACCATTGGAGAAGATGCTCAGGAAGAACAAGCAGCTGCAGTCAACCCTGCTGAAGGTGGCATATGGGTCCAGGCTCTTGAGCTGATCTTGGACATGGTACATGTAGATGCAGGCTTTGAGCAGTGTGTGTAGCTGTTTCCGGAAGGAGGGGAAAAGGGTTTTCCAGGGTCCTACACCTTAGAACCACCTATCTAGCAAAGAAAATAGTTTGCAAGGTGCTGTCATGTGTGATTTTAATTTTCAGCTTTAGGCTTTCATTTTCAAATTCCACAATAAACACATAAGGTAGGGTTCTGATTTCAACACACACACATTCTCTCTCTCTCCCTCTCTCTTAGAATCTTCCAGTGCATTCACACTGAAAGCCAAAGTCCTCCCAGAATCTTTTGAGGACCTAAATGATCTGAATAGTTTGTCATTGCTTTTGTGGATCTGGGAAAACCTCTGCACATTTCTGGAGACAGCTGTTATGCCATTTTTTATAAATATGTTGGGTTTCAATTCAGAAATGTGTGAGGGGAGTTGTGGAGGAATTGGCATTTGGTTTAGAAATTCCAGGAACACCAGAGACAGATGATACTTGTTTTCTGCTTCATAATGTCAAGTCTTATGAAGGCTAAAACCTAATTCTATAAAAAAATTAGACTGAAAAACTTTATAGGCAAAAATTATCTTATTAAATAGGAAAATCTAATTATTTTATTTTAAAATTTTCTTTTTCTTAGTAGGACCTAATCATAGAAATTTAAACTCTGTATTCCAACAGCCTCTACTGTAGGATGGTTTATTGTAAGTACTCATTTTACAGATTTCTTACAAAAACTGTTTCCTTAAGGGAAATTATAATATTGTTCGACATATATTTAATTCCCAATTATTACCTTATTTCTCACTTATTATTTTATGATTCTGTCTTCTTTAATATGAAGGTTACTATGACTCTGTGTTCACTTTCTGAATTATCATGTGTCACATTTGTCTGTAATTTCAGTTTCAGAAGTTCTAAAATAGCATGCTCAACTGAATATATTATGTATAAATTATATAATTAATAATTTATTAAAATATTTGGCTTGTATGTTTAACTGACTCTAGGCTCAATGTCACTATTAGCATTTTCTTCCAGTTTTCCTAACTTTTATTTGAGTAATAGTACAATTTGTTTCCAATTTTTATTTTATATATTGATGTTTTATATTGTATTTACAATATTTATATTGTTGCCATATATAAAAATGTAAGACTTTTCTATTAAAGGCTAGATTACAGCCTTACCATTTTGTGTAAGAAAAGCAGCAATGCATCAACTAGCATAATATAAAACTTTCTCTAGTATTAACTAAAGGCTTATTCCTTAAAACTTTCTCATCACAGCTCTTTGTAATAATTATAATGTGTTTTCTCTGAATTGTTGTTGCCCTAACTGTATCCAAATGATTCAAAATTTATACTTTTCATGGATTCACAGGAAGAGTTGAAAATTGTAGTTACCTAGGATTCTTTTTCAGTTGGACACTAGGTTCATTCAGGATTTTATGGATTAAAGTTTTCCTTAATTATGTTTTATAATTTTATGTTTCTGTATTTTTTAGAGTAGGCTGTCTCACATCAGTTAATTGTGTTTTTAGTTTCTACCTGTTTATTATGATTTTGAATTACATTATTCAAATAAGAATTCTGGGGGTTAATGTTTCTTTTAACTTTTTTTTGTAATTTTACATTTCTGTGTTTCATGTTTTAGGGTAGGGCACCTTACATCAGTTTATTGTTTTTAGTTTTAATTTATATAATGTAATTTTGTATGACAATATTCAACTCTGTACACCTTAAGACAGTGTGGGGCAAAAGTCAAATATGAACCATCCCTATGTCTTTTGTTAATATAATGATTTAAGGGTTTGTTTGCTTGTATAAATATTGCCCCTATTTTGTTTATGACTTCTATATTTTCTTCTTGTTTGATGGCCAATAATTGATTCTGTCTAAGTGGGTAATCATGGAAATTGTCTTAATTTCAATATCTATTGTTTATATTATCTTAGTGTGAAAGAAAGATTTATGCGATTTGAAGATAATTTTTCAAAAACTTTGTAACTCTGTCCCTTCGGGTGTCTCTTTTTTTTTTCTCCTTTTTTTGAGAGACTCTCACCCTGTCGCCAAAGTGCAGTGGCACAATCTTGGATCACTGCAACATCCACCTCCCAGGTTAAAGCAATTCTCCTGCTGCTGCCACTTGAGTAGCTGGCATTAAAGTTGTGCACCACCACGCGTGGCTAATTTTGTATTTTTCATAGAGCTGGGGTTTCACCATGTTGGCCAGGCTGGTCTTGAAATCATGGCCTCAAGTAATCTGTATGCCCCAGCCTCCCAGAGTGCTGGGATTACAGGCATGAGCCATCACTCTTGGCTCTTGGGTGTCATTTTTAATTTCGATTGTGGAAAAAATACATAACATAAAATTTAGAATCTTTAACATTTTTTCTTATCCAGTTCAGTCATGTTACGTGTATTTACATTGTTATGCAACATATTTGTAAAACTTTTCTCTTTTGCAAAACTAAAACTCAGTACACATGAAATGACAACTACTCATTTTCCTTACAACCTGGCTCCTGATAAAAATCATTCTATTTTCTGTTTCTAAGTTTCAATACTTTAGATATTACATATAAGTAGAAACATAGAGCATCTGCTTTATTGTGACTAATTTTACGTAGCATCATGTTCTCAAGATTTCTCTTTAT
The DNA here is from genome assembly GCF_028885625.2 of Pongo pygmaeus. Lineage (NCBI taxonomy): Eukaryota > Metazoa > Chordata > Mammalia > Primates > Hominidae > Pongo > Pongo pygmaeus. Next base: position 1,052,185 of record NC_072388.2, on the reverse strand, counting down.
TGTGGATGGTACAAGATTTTCTACCTTTAAAAGCTGAGTAATAGTCCATTACTTTTATATTACAAATTGTATTTATTTATTTATTCTATCAGGAAAGTTTGTGTTGCTTTCACCTATTGGCCTTTGTGAATAACTCTGCAATGAATATGGGTGTGCAAATAACTATTTGCTCATATGTGCGAGGTTTACATCTGTGCTATCTTCTGTTTTATTGGAAAAAGTGTTTGTCTTTATGCCAGACACAAACTGTTTTCATTACTGTTGGTTTGTAATTTGCTTTGAAATCAAAAAAGGTGAGGTCACTAGCATGGTTGTTTTTTTTAAACATTTTTGGGCTCTTTATGGTCGCTTGAGATTCCATATAATTTGTTGGTTCCTTTTTCTATTTCTAAAAAAAAAAATTTTTTAATTTAAAAGGGATTGCATTGAATCTGTAACTCGCTTTAGGCATCATGAGCATTCTTCTTAATATTAAGTCTTACAACCCTTAAACATGAGCATGCTCAAAAGTGAGCTAATTTCCATGTATATGTGGCTGCCTTTGTTTTCTTCTGTTATTGATTTCTAGTTTTATTCCATTTTGATTAGAAATAATAGTCATTGAAACGCTAACCACTCTGGGAAGTGACCTCCATTACAGAACATTACAAAGATATGTGAGGGCACCGCTTCTGCCCTGATGGGCTACAGGGATGAGTTTTCTGGGATGACACATTGCAGAGAAATGCAGGGAACAATATAATCCCCTTTTCATGTAAGCTCTTCCCTATTTTTGTAGAGTATTAGTGATAGTGGTGGCTTTTAAGTCTTGGAGAAGGTCTGGTAGTACCGTGAAGCTGCCTGCTACAGATGATACCAGGGGTGAATAATTAAAACTATACAAACTGTAGTAACATGAATAAATACAGCCTAGTGTAAAGTAAAAACAACACAAAGGCCTCCTCTGCTATTTCTACAAGAACGTAGAAAGGGACTTTACTCTTAACCCAGTTGCCATTGTGACTAGTTAAGGCTAGACTTTATGGGTGGGAGATCTTTGGGTCAATCATGGAAACCCCCTAAGAGAGAGCCCAGAAAAATTCCATATTTGGGTCTGGATCCTGGGCCCATCCTGGTTTTGTCAGCCACGTGCCTGCTCTCACAGGAACTCATTGTATGCCATGCTTGGGGTTGTGGTGAACCTGCCAGTTGTCCAAGGTTATGGGGGAGTTGAACCCACAAATATCTGCTCACTGATTTTAATGCAGCTCTACAAAGTGTGTTCCCAGCAGCGAAGCCGGAAAAAAAAAAAAAAAGAATTTAATTGTCTGCTTTGTTTTTACCACCAGGTGACATCTCCATTAGAAATTCTGTTTCCTAGATCAGGAACATAGAAGTATCCGCATAGACCCCCAGCCAATGAGGAAACCAGACGACAACTTAAGGCCTTGGGATTCACATCTGAGTAGACACACTTGGTCCGCAACACTCAACTTTTTATTCCACCAGCCATGACCTGGGTATGAACATGACAGACCCAGCAGGGTTCCAATGCCTTACAACCTGCCCCTGTGAGGAAGAGCCCCCTCCTTTCCTGCTCCCCCTGCAACACGTGGTAAAGGTAGGCAGGGTCGGGTTGCCCAGATTAGGTGACAAGGGTGGCCTGGCATGGACGGAGCTGCCCTGGGCCACACTGTGTTACCTGTGTGTGCCTCTTGTCGAATGGCCAGTGGTATCAAGGATGTGGGCTGAGCCAATACGTATATTGTGAGAAAAGACTCTCACTTTGAGCCTTTCTCAGGCAACAGCTTAGGAATATAGCATACAATGAGAACACAGTGCTCTCTCAAGCATCTCCCATGAAATTAGCGATATACAGGGCTGTTCTAGAATATGGGTGTCTGGTTCCCAAAGTTCTAAATTCTGTTAGGTTCCGTCACAAGGGAAGTCTGTTAACTTCTTCAAGGTTTTATCCCCTGAGCCCTTTTCCTCCATAAATCTATGTGAAGGCCCTGCTGGGCTGCTGATTTCTCACCCTCCTCTCCCATGTCAACTCTTTACCTGTAAACAGTTATGCAAACACAATTATGCCCCTTACTACCCCAAAAAGATTTAAATGCAGCCAGGGCCCCAGGTTTGAGAGAACAGAATTGGGTTAAAATCTTCTTTTCCTTTTCATTTCTGTGACCATATAAAAATCACTGTATGCTTTAGGTCTCCCCAGCCCTGAGGTATGCATAATGGGATTACGCTAGCATCAACTTCCAGAAACAGTCACTGGCGATATGTGAGATAGAATGAATAAAACTCGGTTGGATGTTGTGGCTCTTACCTGTAATCTTAGCAGATTGGTAGACCAAGGCGGGTGGAACACTTAAGGCCAGGGGTTTGAAACCAGCCATGACCAGCATGACAAAAACCCTTCCCTACTAAAAATGCAAAAATTAGCCAGATGTGTTGATGCATGCCTGTAATCCCAGCCACTTAGGAGGCTGAGGTGTAAGAATCACTTGAGCCCGGGAAGCAGAGATTACATTGAGTCATGATCGTGCCTCTGCACTCCAGCCTGGGTGACAGAGGAGACTCTGTCTCAAAAAAATATATAAATTTTATGTATATATATTTATATTTATATGTTATATATAAATATATATAATATATAAACTTATACATATATATCTTTATATATGAAAGATACATATTTTACATATCTTTATATATAAAAGATACATATTTTATATATCTTTATACATAAAAGATATAAATTTTATATATATGGCCTTATTTTTCCATTCTGCAGCAGAAGAGGTTGAAATTAAAAGAAAATCAGATACTGTCGTCTGGCATTAAATATTCCAGTGCTGTTCATTATATTTAGAATCATGTATATGCCTCATCTCATCCTATGTGGTGGGCGCCCCCAACAAACTCTCACAACAGCACTAAGTTGTGAGTGACTCTGTTATGTAAAAACGCAGCTCACCGCTCAGTGCATCAGAAGCCGGTATTATAACACTGGGTTTCCAACAAAGAGATGGGATTCCAGCTCACGTCTCTTTCCCTGTGCTTACTTAAAGGTAGTAATATTCTCAGAAAGGTTTAGGAGGTGGGTTCTGGATTAGTAGGGAATTGCTGAAAGAAAAAATGTATGGAAAGTCATTGGGCATGAACAGTCATCTTTTCCTGCAACACACAGGTCACATGTGCAAATTTGCGGAGAGTTAGTATAGAACATATGATGGAAATTTGGGCTCTGACATCAGTGAGCTGATTTCACACAGACTCCAGTTGACCATATGGGTTCTGACCAATTTTAGCCAGTTTTTATAAGTCTCATAAATGGAATAAATTTCAGTCTTTCAACAAGTTTTATCTTTTCTTATCTGTCATTCTGAAAGCTGAAGAATTTCTGCTAGTCACTGGTTTAACTCTTTGGCGGCCTGGTTCTAGTTTCTGTCAAAGAGAATACAACAAATGTGATAGGTTATCACTTCTGACTTAGTTCAGGCTTCTATACCAAAAAACATAGACTAGGCAACTTATAAACAAAAGACTTTAGTTCCGGAGGCTAGAAATTTGAGATTCGGCTTCCAGCATGGTTAGGGTCTGGTAAGGACTCACTTCTGAGTTTCAACCTCCGGACTTCAGGTTGTATTCTCATTTAGCAGAGAGAGGTAGAGACAGCCTTCTGTGGTTTCTTTTACAAAGCTAGTAATCTCTATCATGAGGGCCTCATGCTTAGGACTTAATTACCTCTGACCTGCTAAGGCCATTACGCTAGGGATTAAGGTTCTGGAATGTGAATATGGTGGGGAATCACATAGTTTATTGCAACTTCCACAGTTATATTTCTAAAACAGCTATTATTTTCCTCCTGCTTGCTCTGTCCTGTGCTTCCTCTCTCAATCTCTCTGTCTCCCTTTCTCTCTTTTTCTGTGCATATGTCTATCTCTTTCATCTTCCATCTCTCTATTATATTCCTCAAGATGAAGAAGCGACCTCCAGTGTCCTAAGATGCTCTAGGCACAGACCCACATGATAGAGAACTGAGGAGATTCCCAGGCCAATCGAGAGTAAGAAACTTGGGCTCTCAGTTGACACTGAATCGTGCCAATTTCCCTGAGGCAGATTGGAGGCTGATCTCTCCCCAAATCCAGCTTCAGTTGAAATCACAGCCCTAGCCTCGTAAGAGACCTTGAGGCAGAGGCACCCAACTAAGCTATATCGTGATTCTGCTTCACAAAAACTGTGAGATAGTATTTGTTGTCAAAATGTGCTAAAATTCAGGGCAATGTTGTCAGAGAGGGGCAAATGACCAACCTCCTCTTTCAGGCCCCAGGATCCTCCCGCCCCTCTCTTCCTGTCTTTATCAGGCTGCCTGCAGCCACACTTGTCCCGTTACAACCTCCTCTGCTGAACTCACTTGTGCCTTAGAGTCTCTTCACAAAGAGTGGCTTTTCCCTGACACACTTTCCACACTTGCGCAGGACTGGCTCTCTGTTGTCATTCTTGTCACAAATAATGTCACCTCAGCAAGGCATTCATGTCCCCTCCACGCAACCTCTCTCCAGCCCTCCCTCCCAACATTCTACTTTATTTCCATTATAAAATGTTCTTTCCTTTCGCATGTACTTGCTTTAGTGTTTTTGTCCAGCAGTCCTCAGACTGTGAGCTCCCGGCGGGGAGGCAGGGATAACATAATCATTTTTGGTGCCACATGGTGAACCTCCCAAGGTAGCTGCCAGAGGGTGGGTGCTAGGGGAAGAGTCGCTGAGAAAAATAACATGGAAAATCACAAAGCCCTTCTTCCTGCTTTTGGCCACCCAATAATGTGGAGATCAAGAATGACAACAGGAGGTGCAGGACCTCAGAGTGACTCTCCCCCTGGCTCCAGCTGCTCCAGTAAAGCCCAGCGGGCACAAGAAACACGGAGTCTGCCGCCACCTAGAGGCTGTCACTAGCACTGTAGTCCCAGACTGAAGCATCACAAAACAGGTACCTGCATTGGGGGATTCTCAAGGCAGTGGCTCTTCAGGGACCCCTGGGGAAAAGGAGCAGTATCTGAAGGTTCCAAGGGCCATAAAAGTGACCTCAGAAGCCTCCCTTGATTCCTATTTTCCTCAGCCTCTTTGGGTGTGCTGTGCACTCATTAAAAACTTTAACAGCATTCGGACACATTATTTTCTTCCACTTCTGAATGAGGACCTCAAGGACACCCCAAAAATCTAGTATTTTTTCTGGGCCCCACACTCCAGAGCCCAGTGCATTGTCACATTCTGCTTTATTCCAAGTCCTCATCTGCCTAAGTCTCTAGGCCTCTCTCTTCTCTGAAGGACCTCTAGAAACTGAAAAGCCTCTTCCCAGAGTCTCAAAGCACACTGAGTTACCAATGAAGAGCCAAGGGCAGCAGACCCTTCTGAGTATCTTGAATCCTTGGTATTATTCCTTTCGAGTACGCCTATTTAAGAGGGAGAAAATGAAGGCTTTCTTTCCCGTAGCCCCTCTTTGTATCACAAGGGGTGGTGGGGGGAGGGCAGAGCTCATTTTATTTCCAGGTGCCCACAGAGGTGGGAATCACAACCCCAGTCCTGTCCTTTTCAAACAGCTGGGGAGTTACCAAGGCCCGGCAGAACCCAGGGAACCTGGAGGATCCTTCATCCCATGCTGTCAGCTCCTGGACATGTAGCTGGGGGAGTGGATGCCTCTGCCTCATGGCAAAGCTGCGTCTATTATTTCTTCCCCTTTTGTCACTTATTTGGTTTCCTCTTCCCTAACCTCACTTTAGAAGCTCCACTTTAGATGTCCACTTTAGAAGACTGTGTGCGTTTGTGTGTGTGGTGTGTTTGTGTGTGCATGCCTCAACGTGAGAATATGGAAGAGTAGAAAGCCCAGGTAGAAAGTACAGCACAGGGTTTTCCAGGACTTAGGGGCTCTCATTTCCAAAGCAAACCTGATGGGTGAGGTGCATGCAAGGCCTAGAAAGCTGGCTCCTTCCCTAATACTCTGTGCTCTGCCCAATTTCTGGGATCTGGACCAGTCTTTGCCTTTTTTGGGGACTCAGTCTTCCTGTTGTAAAATGAAGAGTTGGTCACAAAACTGTATAAGCACATGCTCAGTGAAGACAGGGTGTCATGCTCAATACCAGATAGAATATTGGGATGGGGAGAGTTTGGGCAGACGTAAGTGTCCTCGGGTGCTCAGGCCTCTGGACAGGGCCAATGCAGGCGAACATAAGGCACGACACAGCCAGGTTTTCTTTCCAAGGCTACGGGATGAAACTGCACCACAGGCTCTACCCTTCAGGCTGGTCCCGCAAGATTTTCCCGCCTTCAACCGGCAACTGTTTGATGAATTTCATGTCCTGAGAAGCCTATGTCCATCCCCATTACAGTTAGGGGTACAGGATACTAGACCTGTAAAATAATGTCTTTTGACTTTTTTTCTTTTCTTTTCTTTTCTGTTCTGTTCTGTTCTTTTCTTTTCTTTTCTTTCTTTTCTTTGTTTTAACTGAGTGGATATTTCTTCTTTCTGTTTTGTTTGTTTTTTAACTAATTTTTTAAGAGGTCTTTACAGGTCAGCTGTGGTGCCTCACGCCTGTAATTTCAACACTTTGAGAGGCTGAGGCGGGTGGATCATTTGAGGTCAGGAGTTCAAAACCAGCCTGGCAAAACTGGTGAAACCCCTTCTCTACTAAAATTAGAAAAAAATTAGCCAGGAATGGTGGCACATGCCTGTAGTCCAGCTACTCAGAAAGTTGAGACAGAATAATTGCTGAAACTTGGGAGGAGGAGGTTGCAGTGAGCCAAGAGTACACGACTGCACTCCAGACTGGGTGACACACTGAGTCTCTGTAAAAAAAAAAGAGAGAGAGGGAGAGAGAGAGCGCTCTTTATGGAAATGTGAGCCCCTTTGAAATTTCATGAGTTGGAAATATTTATTCCAATTTTGGAATTTCTTTTCTTATTGTGGTGTTCTCTTTAAATTTGTTTGGTGTTATTAGTGTTCTGTTTTGCTTTGTTTCTATGTAACTTCTCCCCATATTGATTTATAGATTTCTCTATTCACAATACAGTATTTTGGCAGAGATCTTGTGGAAACAGTCTAATCAGTTTAAAAAATTTAAATAAATATAAACAATCAAAGAACTGCAGAAACTGTCCTGAAGAATGACAAATATTCAGACTTAGATTAAAGCTATAGCAATAAAAACTATGGATGGTAGTAATGCAAAAATAGGCACACAGAAATCTAGAAAAACTCAGAGTCCAACTCAGACTCACACATTTGGACATTTTGTATATTACAAAAGAGGCACAGAAGAGCAGTTGAGAGAAGACAGTCATCTCGGTAAATAGCCCTGGGTCAACTGGTTATTTATGTGAGAAACAAATACTCTTATCCTATATTATCAACAAATTTCAATGATAAGTGGATTTTAAACTTTAAGGTGAAAGTTGAACACAATATTTCTAGTAGATGACATAGATAAATATGTTCATGACTTTGGCACAGGCCAAGATTTCTTGGGACACAAAATGCATTAATTATCACGACAAAAGTATGACAAATTGGACTTTATTAGAATTAAAACCTTCTCTTCATAAAAAAAAAACCTTCAGGAGCGCTGAAAGGGAAGAACAAAGTGAAAATCAACATTTGTCTTATATTTATGTGGCAAAAGCCTTTTATCCAGATTATTTAACTAAATCCCATCAATTGATAAACAAAGATGCAATACGTTGAACAAAATTGGCAAACATGTGACTAGGAGTTCCACATACCGAACCGAAGGGTCAACAAGTAAATCAACATATCCACATCCTTATACATCAGAGCAATGCATATTAAAACTACAATTTAATAACACTATGCAATAATTAACATTTTTTAAAACTGACAAAGTTAAGTACTAGTGATGATGCCATGCAACTGGAACTTTCTTATACCATTCTGTTTGTAAACTGTTATAACCGCATTCAAAACCTCTTGAGTAGTATCTCCTTACATACACGATGTACGTAAGCACACTCTAGGATCCAGCAACTCTGCTACTAGGTATATACACCCAATAGAAATGCCAGCATATTTTCCAATGCAGAAAAGTGCCCGAAGCAGCATTATTTGGTAATTTTCCAAGCTGAACAAAAATTAAGTGTACATCAATAATAAAATAATTAAATAACACAGCTACATTTTCCTTTATAAGGGGACATTATAAAGACATAAAATTAATTGGAGACGTTAAAATATACAAAAATCTAACAAACACAATTTAATTAGATTTAAAAGTCCTATCCAGAGCAATCAGCCAATGGAAAAGAAAAAGGCATACAAATAGAAAAAAAAAATTGAATTCTCTTTCTCCATTGGCAATATGAGTCACTACGTAGAGAATGCTAAAGCCTTTCCAAGACTGCTTTCGGAGAAAGCTTTAAAAGCCTCCTGAAATGGATAAGCAAGTAAAGATTTAGGACACAAAACCAATGTACAAAAATCAGTAACATTCTATGCACCAACAACTTTGAATTCTTGAACTTCTTCTGGTTGTATTGCATTTTCAATTTCTTCCCTCAGTTAACTATATATTTTTTCTTTTTTCAGCTAAACTAATTTATTCTTCTATATAATTTCACCTTGTTAATAAACCCCAGGCCAAAAAGTGAGAATAAAGTATTTGTCTGCATCCTGTTTCCTCATTTTGAAAACTAGTCCAGATGAAACCTATACTTGTTCTAGGGAGTTGACATAGACAGCATTTATTTCCATTCTCAGCAGGGATGCCAGCCAGAAAGAGAGAGTTCCGCATTTTCAATTTGGTTAGACAGGACTCTGGATAGTTGTATGGGAAAAGATGTAAACTCTAAGGGAGCCAAATAGGACATTGCAAAGATTTATGCGTTTAATCCGGGAGCAATTATTGTGTTAAATTTTGTGCGAAACACTGCGCAAAGAGCAATTAAAGTGAAAATTATTAAGGCATTACCTTTACCTTGGGAAACTCACACTAGTCAGATTCTCTGAATCTCAGAATTTAACAACAACCTAGTAAAATCTTGTTCAGAGTGAAGAGAGGATGGGGGCAGGAAGGTAAGTTTGAAAATTAGGCTGGGTGAAAGAGATAATTACCCCTAGTAAGGCAGTGGAAGTATGGATGGCCTTGGGATGGGTGAAGACAAAAGAATCTCAGCAGAGGGTGCAGATAAAAAAGGACAGAAACCCAGGAGCCTTATGCAGGAAGAGGAATGAGTTTGCTGGACTGGGGAGAATGACAGTAAAAAGCAGAGGATAATAGGCACCTGTGGTCATCTAGGGACAATAGGGTGGATTTGTTGGGGCTTACAGAATCAGTGAGGGACTTTTGAACAGTAGGATAGGTAAAGAAGAGCTCTATTTTGGAATAATTATGTAGCAATGGTGGTTAGGAGCAATAGAAACTCAAAGTATTACATAAATATGTTTTTTTCTTATTCTCCCACACAAGCCTTTCGACTTTCCTCTTAAACAGAGAAAGGAGTGGTTTGCTATGATGTTTTTAAATTCTCAGAGGCAAGCATTACTCTTTGCTGCCTTTTAGTAAAGGTTAGTTTTAAACAAAGAAGATTGAATGGATTTTCTGGCTCATAATGGTTCAGTGCAACATCTCATACCTTCTAGTAGTTTTCAGTATAACTGAAATAACTGAGTGTCAATACTCCATGGAGGGGTTCTCTGCTTGCTAAGGCTTCCTCCTTTGGGCTAGGCCTTCTACACCATGGGGGTCCTGCTGTGGCTGGAGCTGGAATTTGGATTGACCTCTGTGGGTCTTCCTAGCACACAATAGGGGCCCCATTAGCATGGCCAGAATCAAGCTCCTTCCTCTCGTCATTTATTTCTCCACTTATCCCTTGTTGGGAATGGAGAGTCCTGCCACTGAGTTCAGCTCAGGGTTGAAGTTCAAATCTCAGCTGATACTTGGTAGATGTTGACTTTTTTGGGAAGAACTTGGGAGAATAAAACATTATAAAGGCCCTGGCCAGGCGCGGTGACCCAAGCCTGTATTCCTGGCATATTTATTGGCTGAGGAGAAACAATTGATTGAGGCCAGGAATTTGCTACCAGCCTTGTCAACATAGTGTGACCGCATTTATACAAAAAAATTTGAAGCATTAAAAAAATTTAGCCAGGTGTGATAGTTCCAAACTGTAGTCTCAGCTATGCTGGAGATTGAGGGAGAAGATCACTTGAGCCTGGAGTTCTAGGCTGCAGGGAGCTATGATCATGCCACTGTACTCCAACCAGGGCAACCATGCAAGATGTTTCAAAAAGAAAATCTTTTATTATTCTTCACCCCTATAATCTCTCCAGAACTTATGCACTATGTAGCAGAAAGAATCAAACTCCGCAAGAGTTTTGTTCTTGCTTATGATTTGGTTTTCTGCTGCTTGGCTGCCCCCTCATGTCCCCATTTTGTATAAAATAAGAACCCCCAAGTGAAGTGGAATTTCTCCCCAGCAGAGGGTCTCACCAAGGCCCCAGGACTGGCACTTTAAGTGGAGGCTTGCCTTTCAAACTCTGAATAATAATTGACACTAAAATTGACAAGTTTTCCAGACACCAGCTTCCTGAAAGGAGCATCCAGTCAGAAGACAAGATGAGGTCAGTAGCGAAGGTGACCCAGGTTGAGTGGGGAAGTCCATCAGCACATCTGAAGAATGAGCGAAGGGAGGGTTTCCCTGATGTTCACTCCTTCTGCCCTCCATAATTTCCTCTACTTTTCCCAAACTTCCCTCTGACATCCTCTAAACTTTCTATCTTCCCAGGGCTTTCTTGCCAGGGAGTCTAATGAAGTAAAAGCTTTAAAATTGCTTTGATTTTAAAAATAATTTTATTGATTCTTAAAAAGTACTGACACAAAACAATAATATCATTTCTTAAAATGTTTAAAAAGTTAATTAAGTGTAAGCTTACATTTAATTAACTTATTTGATTCCTAATTAAAATACAACAAAAATTTTTTTGAAACAAGATCTTGCTCGGTCACCCAGACTGGAGTGCGGTGGTGAGGTCTTGGTATATTGCAACTCCACCCTCTAGGTTCAAGCGATTCTCATGTATCAGCCTCCCAAGTAGCTGGGACTACAAGCACACACCACCAAGTGGCTAATTTTTGTGTTTTTAGTAGATATGAAGTTTTGCCATGGTGCCCATACTGGTCGCAAACTCCTGGTCTCAAGTGATTCAACCGCGTCGGCCTCCCAAAGTGCTGGGATTACAGGTTTGAGTCACCACACGTGACCTTAAATTTTTTAAAAATTATAGGTAAATTTAAATTACTCAGAAATAGTCAGAATTAACCGTTGAATACCCTGAATCTTTTTCTCCTTCATAAGCCTTTCTAATCTTTCTATTCAAATTTAGGATTTGATTCGGTTCTAGTGTTTTAAAACCTGCTTCTTTCCTTCAAAGACATGCAGACCATCTCACAGGCCAATGGACATCACGGACATTCTGATTTTAGTGGCTGACTGGTTGTTTGTCTATGACCTCCCATAATGTACTTAAGTAACACCCTCTTGATGATGGGGTTAAGTTGTTGAAAATATCTTGTCTTTTCTGAAGCACTACGTGGAAAATATTAGATTTTGAAAGAAACACATAGACCCACACCACACCCTTCCTTTGAAATTCTCCACTGCTTATTTAAAGAGACGTTTATTCCTGACTAACGTCCTACATTACACTCTCTGTAGAACTTTTGGAAACTATAAAAGTACAAGAGAATCAATAAAGCACTTTAATTTCTCACAGGATCCTGATTCCTATAAGAAACACCTCAATTCCTATAATTCAGCATATTTCCTCTCAGTCATTTTTCTACACATTTTTAATTTTGAGCTCTAATGTATAAGTTTGGTTATACTTTTTAATGTATGCCTTCAATTAATATGTTTAATGTTATATCATCTCATAAGCACTTCTCCATGTCATAAAAAAATTTTTGTACATCCCATTTTTAATACATATCTGTAGCTCCAACGAAGAAGCATACGTTGTTTACTCTTCTAATCCCCTATTTTTAGAAAATTTTGTTTTTCCAATTCTTTGAGATAATAAACTGGCTAGGGTTAGTATTTTGGTCTCCATTTAAATTTTGTAAGAGTTGCCTTTCTATAAGTGGCTATGTGACTGTTACAAGGGTAAGATCCCTCCTGCAGAAATGTGCCATGGGTTTGAAGCCTCCTTGCAAAGTGCCTTCCTTGTGGCAGGTCCCCATGTGTCTTTCTAAAATCAGCACAGTCTGTCTGGGCGTGCTTGGAATTCTGCAGCTGTGACCCCTCTAGAATCTTTCTTGAATTCAGGTGCAACTAATCTCCTCCATGGTGGACACCAGGAAGTAGGCTGTAGAGCATTCCGTGACCCTGAAGAATGACACGATGTTCTTGATGAAGAGGGTGGAAATTCCTGAAGGAAAAATAATGTTTTCTCAACAGCAGAAGTAGATAACGAGTCTATTCAATGACTGGGTCATGGAAAACCCTGTTCTCTAGAGGTTGATGCTGCATTCCAGGCAAACCCACACCCTCGGTGTATGCCAGAGGCGTCAGAAACACAAAGGAGCTCATACAAGAGTGCCAGTTAGCTATGAATCCTCAAGGTCTTCCACTGGAACAGAAGATAATAACTTACTCTGAAGAATTGTTTGCATCTCCCTGCCCATCCCCTAGCTACTGAGTGCAATTGTGCAACTCAATTGCATGCAACTATAAATATAGCTACAACTATGAAAAGAGCTGAGATTCTAAACCACAAATACAGACAACTACGAATATAGATGAGATGAAAAACTGTAAGCCTTCTTAAGGGTGTACAACATGTAACAATGGCACCCACTAGCTCATGTTTAGATACCAAGGAAATAATAGCAGAAATGTTTTATGTTCACATTCAGAACAAGACCTATTATCATTCATCATCAGTTAATTTAGTCCTATTTTACTCATATTTGTTTTACTCTATCTTGTAAGCACAGATGCTTCTCTGCTAAAATTAGGGAAATAATTAGTCCACTGATAGTGTCTCAAATTTACGTAGGTCATTCTATCAGAAGCCTTTATATAAGAGTACTTGGCGCAGTTATTTCTCTGCGTTTCTGAGACATTCTTTTTACGTTGAAGACAAAGCCCTGTGGCCTTTAACTGATTTGCAAGCACTTTTAGAAAAACAGCGGAGTACAACCAAAGGTATATACTAATGAAAAATAAGCCATGCTTTCAGGGATGTAGTTAGTTGGTACACTAAAATGTTCTTTTATATAATGCAAACAGCATTAACACTTTAAAAAATAGAATTATATTATGCACAGTGGAGGCACTGGAAATTTTTCTACAAACTTTAAATAATTTCTGGATTATTTATGTTAATAAAAATTATGTAAAAAATTTAACCTAGGGGAAGTTAAGCATACTTCTGATTATTTAATATAACAAGATGCAAAATAGGCAAATTTCCATTTATGATAGTAGGATATAAAGAGTTTGTTCTGATACAAATATCAAACATAAAGTGTAAGTAAGAAATAGAAAAAAAATGACCTGTGTATGTTGATTATTTATATGTGTGTATATTTCTATGCAAAATTATTTATTTTTAGTAACTTAGATTATGTAAATATGTAATATATTTTAGGCAGCAACAAATATTAACACATTTTTTAATGTGCAGCTTAGATAAGAGTTGATGATTAAAATTTATTAATATTAGCAACTTACAACCAACGTTATGCAGAAAGAAATTCTAAAAATAATTTTGTATTATCTTTGAAAATTTTAAACCGTTTTCTACAGAAGTTTTTAAATTACAGATAATAAAATAGACAGTTTATAAAAAAGAAAATGCTACTGAGAAATAGTTGGATATTGATTTATTATTTTTTCTGAATATTAGTATTTGGAGCTTCACTGTTAATAATTCCAATAGGCTACACAAATTTTCTCTTCGGTAAAATGGCAAAATAGAAGTCACTCTATTCCTAAATATATGATGCAAATTTATTACCATTTTTTCTATATAAATGCCACAAAATTTAGGCCAATAAAATCAGAATTTCTTCCATGAAATTTCAAGAGCTGAGCTGAGCTGGGAAGAGCTTAACTGCTTAATATCAGAGTTTTAAATTAAAGCAAGAGGCCCACATCAAAGTAATAGTTAAGCCTTTTTGTCTTCCTTTCTGTGATTGTGGTAAGCAACAGGCAACATCACATGAAGCACCGACTCCTCATTGTTCCATTTTTTCCTCATGGAGAAGCACCAGGAAAGGGTCAGATGGATCAGCGCAAACATGGGGCACTGTCTCACTGCCGTAGTGACCCCTCATTAAAAACAGGCCGGCAATTTTGTGAAAAAGGGGACAGGAGAGCGAGAGGCGAAAGTATGAGCAAGATTAAAAAGTAAAAAGAATTGAGTATTAATAGGAATGTATAAAAATTATTATCAAAGTTCCATTTCTTCTCCAGAAACAGTGATCTGAGCAAAGGTTTCTGAAGAAGGCCTTGACCAAAAGCCCCTGAGGAAGGTGCCCCTGAATCTAGATGCCTGGATTGGGAATGAAAACTACATGTGAGCCTCAGTGGCCAAGATGGCCGGTATTGTTTATTTCAACCCCTCAGAGACTGCAAAGCATTGACATTTATATGCTTCTCCTAAATGCACATGTCAGCAGCAGTGTGACAACCAATGCTTTCAAAGATATAATGTAGGCATCAGAATTTCTGCCAAAAGTTTAAATAATCTTATCTTTTCAACCTCAAATAACCGTATATGCTGAGAACCTTCAAAGGCATGTACCGCCACAAATAATTTTTCAGGAAAGAAAGAAGCACAGCTGTAGAATAAAAATTAGACTGGAAGTTGATGCTACCTGTGGGAATTGCTAATAATGAAAGCACAGCTTGTTAGAATTCAACATGTCTGATGGGTGAATATAATGTCACAGCAGAATAGATGCAGGAGTATTTGGATCTGACTATGCTATCTAAAGCTAGAATCCTTACGTTTTCAAAAGTTCAGAAAAATAAGTTACAGTAGTTAGTGGAGGTGGTATTTCTTTTCTTTGGTTGACTTGGAAATTAACACCAATCCTCATATTAGTTTCTGGTTCATATGTACACCTTGTGTTTTAATCAGGACAATTTAGGTAAATAAATTTAATCTTTTTCAGGTGTCTGTAAAGGGAACATTATTAACATTACACATAACTTTTCACTGGAATAAAATACCTCGACCCAGAATCTTCAATGGTCCCATCAATTGAGGTCAGTCCTTTATAATAAAATGAAGTCTACTATTCTTTCTGAAATTTACAAAGTTAAAGACATCAAGACCAAAGTTATTCAGAAACAAAATTATAATAAAAACATGGCTGTACCATTAGATCTTAATAAATCCCAAAATTGTATATATAGTATAGAAATAATATAAGTAGTTATAATGTTTAAATATAATAGGGGAAAGGTATAAAAGTAAGATCAAAATAAGTTATATTATCAAAATAATTAGGTAAAAATTTTAAATGTAAAGGATAGAATACATAGACAAATTACATAAATGAAAAAAGAAATTATGAATTAGAAGATAGGATGAAGTGAATACTTAGAAGTCCCAATAGGGATAAAACAAATAAACAATATGAAAAATTAAAATACATAAAAATCTAGTGTAAGTCGTATTGTTTAAATACAAGTTTAAATAAAATGGAATGAATGTCAAATGGGAATAAAATATATAATTATTAAAATAATTAATTATAATAGCTTAAAGGCATACTGATCAAAAGAAAAACAATAGCTAAAAGCACAATACCAAAATAGAGAAAATCACGTAAAGGAATCTAAGATAAAATTCAAATTAATTATAAAGTAATGAAAAGAAACATATTTCTCAATATGTGAATAAGATCAAGAATCCAATAGATTATGGTCCTCAAAGATCTGAGGGAAAAACTTGCATTTAAAATTTTCTGAAAACTTAGTTTATGAAGAAAAATACTCTTCCTGAGAACAAACATTGAGCTAAAATAAATGTGCAAACATCTAAATAGACCTAAAGCATATTAACACTGTGTCAAATTATACACAATGTGTGATATATCCATGTGAAGCATATTTATGGAAGAAGAAAAGAAAATGTTATCCCAAGGGTTATACTAAAGAGTAAATTTGGTAATAAATGAGGAACTTATTTTATATGAGTGTAATGTGTATTTAAGAGATTTCTGTCACTAAATTCTTAAATATTGAGTGCAAATCCTATATACTGTTTGAACAATACTATTATTTTCTCAACAAAGGTCAGCACTGAAAGACTGACTCCTGCATAGCCACTGACCACAGCTTCTGGAACAACAAAAGCATTGAATCATTAATCCTGAATGTGGCCAATGAGCATGAGATGAGAAAATCTACCCAGTTCATGACCACAAAGCAACTCACCAGTGGCTGGATGGTCTGGGTAGCTTATTTCTCTGGAGAAACTCTTAGAGAGTGGCTCCTGCTATAGAGATGCTGAGACTGCATTTTGTGCCTGGAGCAGAGAATTACCACGTGTGATTTGAGAGCATCAGTGTTCCTCCAGAAGAGATATTTCTAAATGCTGCTAGTGTGAAAAACAAGCTTATGTTCACGTAGCCCCTGGGGGAAGAAAAAAAGTAATAAACAAGAAAAATAATTCTTGCCCAGGTTACATTTGATTTAGCTTTAGTGGGGTAGAGCCAGTCTCTGCTAATAAAGAAGTCGAGAATCCATGAGAGGAAGACAAAACATAGGGTATAACTAAAATGGGTGAGTTTGAAATTCTACCAACCAGTAGGTTCTGGAATTAATGGCAATGGCTTGTAGTATGCTCAAAGAGCAGGTGGTGCATGTGAAGAAGCTGCTGATTATCATGTTAAGGTAGACAGCAGCCTTCTATTTGAGGCCACTCTAGAGAACATCTTCCCAATCTGTCTGTAGAGAAAAAGTTTGCCGTGGTTGAGCATCACTATGTAGATGAAGACGAAGTTACTGATGCCCTTGTCACAGGACCTGGGCCTGCAACCAAAAAGCATGCAAAAATCCAGAAGACAGGAAGGAAGATGACATAGGTTCCAATGCTATGGAATAAAAAGGAATTTTATGGCATTATTATTTGAAGATGTGCTCTGTGTCAGAAAAATAAACGTATATCTGGAAAACAAACGAGGAACAAACAAAGTCTCTTCTTAGGAAATCTCTGTGATTAGGTCAACCACAACCACCACTCTCCTCAGTTTTGACTATCATGTTTACCTCAATCAAAAAGTCCTGGTTCATCCCTAGCAACCCCATGGGCATCATCGCACCAGCCTGCTCTTTCCTTCACTTCCCATAAGCATCAAATCTGCAATGATGCCATTGAAGACCCCTCTTTTTGTGATTTTATTATCTTCACACTTTCTGAAGAATTAAAAGTGCCATACCACTCTCCTCAGTGTTGACTATCAGGGTTACCTCAATCAAAAAGTCCTGGGTCATCCGTAGCAAACCCATGGACACCATCCCACCAGCCTGCTCTTTCCTTCACTTCCCATAAGCATCAAATCTGCAATGATGCCATTGAAGCCCCCTCTTTTTGTGATTTTATTATCTTCACACTTTCTGAAAAATTATAAGTGCCAAGTGTCCCAGAAGTTGTTAATTTGTATATCTTCTCTTAAATTCCACAAGATTATGGACAATGACTTATGAACATTTTATCTCCATACCTGGTACACTGTTAGGTTAATGCTTTTCAAAAAGATGAATGACTGCAGATAAGCAGGCAATCCATTCGTCAGATTTTTTCACTCCGCTAATTAATATGAGGTGGGGAGAAGCTATAATGTGTAACTGACCAAACTTTCTTCATCAAACTTTTTAATAAGAGCAGTCATCTATTGATGAGGATAAAGCACACCTGACCTAAACACATCCCTAAAGACCACACCTCCCAATAGTGTTGCTGTGAGGATTAAGTTTCAACATAAATTTTTAAGGGAAATAAAAACAAGAAAACCATACCTCATGTGCCCAATTTATTTTTTTCTTCCACACAAAATACAATCATTCCATCTACTAGTTCTATAATTCTTAGCTCATTCCAGAACCGATGTTAAAATCTAAGTTCAAAGTCTTGTGCAAACCTCATATGGATGAAATTCAAGGTGTAATTATTTCAATTGGAAATTTTTCTTTAGCTGTGAATCCATGAAATCTAACATGTTACATGTTCTTGAAAAACAACGGTGGGAAAGGCAAAGGACAGACATTGCTCTTTCAAAGGGAGAAAAAGGCAAGAAAAAATGAATAACAGGTCCCAAGTGTGTTGTTAAAAAAAAAACAACAACAAGGTAGGCCATGCACGGTGTCTCATACCTGTAATGCCTGCACTTTGGGAGCAAAGGCAGGTGGATCACTTGTGGTCAAGAGTTCAAGACCAGCCTGGCAATATAGTGAAACCCGGTCTTCACAAAAAAAAAAAAAAAAAAATTAGGCAATCATGGTGGCACGCACATTTGGTCCCAGTTACTTGGGAGGCTGAAGCAAGAAAATCACTGTAGCCTGGAGGGCAGAGGTTGCAATGAGCTGAGATCACAGCACTGCACTCTAGCCGGGGCAACAGAGTGAGAATCCATCTCAAAATACGTAAATAAATTTTTAAAATGGACAAAAACTGCTCAAATGTGAAAAAGGAAATGGACAAAAAAACCTCACGAGGTTTAATAGACTTTGACTAGCATAAATTTAAAGAAAACCAAAGTGAGACACAATATAAAACTGTTAAATATCTCATAGAAAACATTTCAAAAGTTTCAACAGAAAAAAGAATAAACACATTCAATTTAGTCCTACTAATAGTATCAAGAGATGTGTTTAAAGATATTTTGCAGTTCAGATTGTGGGATGATATACTAAAGTATAAAAAAAAGAAAAATTACCAACCAAGAACATTATATATGGCAAAACTCTCATTGAAACATGAAGGTGAAATTAAGATTTTTTTTCAGATAAACTAAAGCTAAAGGAGTTTATGACCCCTAGGTTTGTTCTTCAAGAAATGCCAGAAAGTCCCTTAAGATTAAAAAATGAGAGTACCAAAAAATATACAAAACTATAAAGCACTGTTGTAAGGTAAACATATACAGAAATATAGCATCCTGTATTATTGTGATGTTGGTAAAAAATTTTGATTCCTTTACAGAATTTGACAGAGAATATACAAAAATATTATATGTGTATGTTAAATACACCATATAAAAAGGACTAAGTTGTGACATCAAGAGCAAAGTGTGTGTTGGGAAAGACAGTCACATAAAACAATGGATTTTTTATATGGTACTGGAGATAATATCACATTAAAAGTGATTGTTATGACTTTGAGACGTTTCATGTAATCTGTATAGCAGCCACAAAAATAATACTTATAGAATATACAGAAAAGAAAAAGAAATAGAAACATATTAGCACAAAAATTAATTAGATGAAAAGGAAGACAGCAAGAAAGAAAATAAATAAATAGAAGAACTATAGAAGAAACACAATACAATTAACAAAATGGCAATAGTAACTGCTTAACTGCAAATAATAACCTTATATGTAACAATGTTAAATTTTCCAGTAACAGACACAAGGTCACTGAAAAAATAAAAATAGAAAATCAAATAAATTCTGTTTATAAGAGGCTCACCTTTTATTTAAGGATAAACATGGACTGAAAGTGCAGGGATGGAAAATTATATTCTGTATGGTGACCAAATCATCCTAAACAGCAACCAGAATAGAATAAAGTTGGTCACATTTACATTAGATGATTAGACTTCAAGCAAAAAACTGTCATAAAGACAAACAAGGACATTATATAATAAAAGTAAATCTCCAAGAAAATATCGTAATTAAAATATGCACATGTATCAGCAACTATTCCAAATATATAACACAAATAATGACAGAATTAAAAGGAGAAATAGGCTGAGTACAGTGGCTCACGCCTGCTTGTAATCCCTACATTTTGGCGGGGGCTGAGGCAGGAGGATAACTTGAGCCCAGGAGTTGAGATTAACCTGGGCAAGATAGCAACACTTTGTCTGTATATTAAAAAAAAAAATTATAAACAAAAATAAAGGGAGGAATGCACACAACCACCAAAATGATAGAAGACTTTAAAATAATGGAGAGGACAATCTGGCAGGCCAACATGAAGACAGAGGATTGAGCAAGGAGTGATTCAACCAAATCCAACACACATATAGAAACGATCTTCTCAACAACAGACTGCTCATGCTTCTGGTGCGCACGTGGAACATTCTTGAGACTATATCACAAATTGGACCACAATTCAAGAAAATTAAAATCATGCAAAGTATCATTTGCAACTAAAATGGAACGGAACTAGAAATGAATACCAGAAGAAAAATTTAAAAATTTGCAAATACATAAAATTCAAGTAACATGCTCCTAAACATTATGGCTTAAAGAAGAAATCATAGTGAAAATTTCAACATAACTGGAGACAAAAAGCATCACGAAATTATTGAATGCATGTAAAGCTTGTATTCAATTGTAGTAGTAAATGTGTACATTTAAAAAAAAATCTATCTAAATCAACTACTATATGTAACCAAACATAATTAAAGAATAAAAATTTCAGCAGCTAAAATAATAACAATTAAAAACCATAGACACATCAATTAAAGTTTGGTTTTATTGAAAAGATTAAGAAGACTGACAAACAGATTAAAAGAAAAAAAGAAGATATCTCAAATAATTAAATTCGAAATAAAAGAGGAGCTATTACTACTGATGCCACAAAAGTAGGAAAAGAAGAGATTATAAAAGCTTAAGTCCAAGTATATGCCAAAAAATGTGATAAGCTAAAAGGAATAGACAAATGTCTAGAAATATAGATTATACTAAAAATAAACCATAAAAAAATCTGAACAGTCATGTAACTAGTAACAACAACCTCCCCTCAAAAAGCCCAGGCCCGTCTCACTTCATTCAATAATTTTTTTCAAAATGTTAAAGCAGGGTTAACACCAACCATTCTTAAACTACTTCAGAAAAATGAAAAAGAGAAAATGATTTCCAACTTATTTTATGATCCCAGCATTAACACAACACCAAACCCCACAAAGACACTAAAATATAACCACAACTCAATTTTCCTGATGACTATTGAGGTAAAAATTCTCCTCGGAACATTAGAACACCAAATTAAATAACACATTGCAAGGTTTACACACCATGAGCAAGAGGCAGTTATCTCTCCAATATAAGTATTGTTCAACACATGTAAATCAATTATTTATTTTTTATTTTTTATCATACTTTAAGTTCTAGGGTACAATTGGACAACGTGCAGGTTTGTTACATAGGTATACATGTGCCATGTTGTTTTGCTGCACCCATCAACTCGTCATTTATTTTAGATATTTCTCCTACTGCTATCTCTCCTCCAGCACCCCAGCCCCCGACGGGCCCCGCTGTGTGATCTTCCCCGCCCTGTGTCCAAGTATTCTCATTGTTCCGTTCCTACCTATGAGTGAGAACATGTGGTATTTGGTTTTCTGTCCTTGAGATAGTTTGCTGAGAATGATGGTTTCCAGCTTCATCTATGTCCCTGAAAAGGACATAAACTCATCTTTTTTTATGGCTGCATAGTATTCCATGCTGTATATGTGCCTCATTTTCTTAATGCAGTCTATCTTTGATGGACATTTGGGTTGGTTCCAAGTCTTTGCTATTGTGAATAGTGCTGCAATAAACATACGTTTGCATGTGTCTTTATAGTGGCATGATTTATAATCCTTTGGGTATATACCCAGTAATGGGATGGCTGAATCAAATGGCATTTCTAGTTCTAGATTGTAGAGCAACAGCCACACTGTCTTCCACAATGGTGGAACTAATTTGCAATCCTACCAACAGTGTAAAATCCTTCCTATTGTTCCACATCCTCTCCAGCATCTGTTGTTTCCTGACTTTCAAATAATCGCCATTCTAACTGGTGTGAGATGGTATCTCACTGTGGTTTTGATTTGCATTTCCCTGATGACCAGTGATGATGAGCAGTTTTCATTTGTCTGTTGGCTGCACAGATGTCTTCTTTTCAGAAGTGTCTGTCAATTTCCTTTGCCCACTTTTTGATGGCATTGTTTTTTTCTTGTAAATTTGTTTGAGTTTTTTGTAGATTGTGGCTATTAGCCCTTTGTCAGATGGATAGATAGCAAACAATTTTCTCCCATTCTGTAGATTGGCTGTTCAAGCTGATGGTAGTTTCTTTTGCTGTGCAGAAACGCTTTAGTTTAATTAGATCCAATTTCTCTATTTTGACTTTTGTTGCCATTGCTTTTAGTGTTTTAGTCATGAAGTCTTTACCCATGCCTATGTCCTGAAAGGTATTGCCTAGGATTTCTTCTAGGGTTTTTAGGTTTTAGGCCTAACATTTAAATCTTTAATCCACCTTGAATTAATTTGTTTATAAGGTGTAAGGAAGGGATCCTGTTTCAGCTTTATACATGTGGCTAGCCAGTTTTCCAAGCACCATTTATTAAATAGGGAATCCTTTCTCCATTGCTTATTTTTGTCAGGTTTGTCAAAGATCAGATGGCTGTAGACGTGTGGTGTTATTTCTGAGGGCTCTGTTCTGTTCCATTGGTCTATATATCTGTTTTGATACCAGTACCATGCTGTTTGGTTACTATGGCCTTGTAGTACAGATTGCAGTCAGGTAGCATGATGCTTCCAGCTTTGTTCTTTTTGCTTAGGATTGTCTTGGCAATACTGGCTCTTTTTTTGTTCCATATGAACTTTAAAGTAGATTGTTGCAATTCTGTGAAGAAAGTCATTGGTAACTTCATGGGGAGGGCGTTGAATGAGTAAATTACCTAGGGTAGAATGACCATTCTCACAATATTGTTTCTTCCTATCCATGAACATGGAATGTTCTTCCATTTGTGTGTTCCTCTTTTATTTCATTGAGCAGTGGTTTGTAGTTTTTCTTGAAGAGGTCCTTCACATTCCTTGTAAGTTGTATTCCTAGGTATTTTATTCTCTTTGTAGCAATTGTGAATGGGAGTTCACTCATGATTTGGCTCTCTGTTTTTCTGTTATTGGTGTATAGAAATGCTTGTGATTTTTGCACATTGATTTCATATCCTGAGACTTTGCTAAAGTTGCTTATCAGCTTAAAGAGATTTTGGGCTGAGACGATGAGGTTTTCTAAATATACAGCAGGTCATCTGCAAACAGAGACAACTTGAGTTCCTCTTTTCCTAATGGAATACCTTTTTTTCTCTTGCCTGATTGCCCTGGCCAGAACTTCCAACACTCTGTTGAATATGAGAGGTGAGAGAGGGCATTCTTGTCTTGTGCTGGTTTTCAAAGGGAATGCTTCCTGTTTTTACCAATTTAGTATGATATTGGCTGTGGGTTTTTCATAGATAGCTCTTATTATTTTGAGATACATTTAATCAATACATAGTTTATTGAGAGTTTTTAGCATGAAAGACTGTTGAATTTTGTCAAAGGCCTTTTCCACATCTATGGAGATAATCAAGTGGTTTTTGTTGTCGGTTCTGTTTATGTGATGGATTATGTTTATTGATTTGTGTATGTTGAACCAGCTTTGCATTCCAGGGATGAAGCCTGCTTGATCGTGGTGGATATGTTTTTGATGTGCTGCTAGGTTCCGTTTGCCAGTATTTTACTGAGGGTTTTCACATACATGTTTATCAGGGAGTTTGGTCTAAAATTATTTTTTTGTTGTGTCCCTCCCAGGCTTTGGCATCAGGATGATACTGGCCCCATAAAATAAGTTAGGGACGATTTCCTTTTTTTCTATTGATTGGAATAGTTTCAAAAGGAATGGTACTAGCTCCTTTTTGTACCTCTGGTAGGATTCGGGTTTGAAACTGACTCTACACAGTGCTTTAAATATTTCCCAGAGATTCTGGTATTTTGTGTCTTTGTTCTCATTGGTTTCAAAGAACATCTTTATTTTTGCCTTCATTTCCTTATTTAACCAGTAGTCATTCAAGAGAAGGTTGTTCAGTTTCCCTGCATTTGTGCCGTTTTGAGTGAGTTGATTAATCCTGAGTTCTAATTTGATTGCACTGTGATCTGAGAGAGAGTTTGTTGTGATATCTGTTATTTCACATTTGCTGAGGAGTGCTTTGCTTCCAATTATGTGGTCAATTTTAGAATAAGTGTGATGTGCTGCTGAAAAGAATGTATATTCTGTTGATACGGGGTGGAGAGTTCTCTAGAAGTCTATTAGGTCTGCTTGGTGCAGAGCTGAGTTCAAGTCCTGGATATCCTTGTTAACCTGTCTCATTGATCTGTGTAATATTGACAGTGGGGTTTTAAAGTCTCCCATTATTATTGTGTGGGAGTGTAAGTCTGTTTGTAGGTATCTAAGGACTTACTTTATAAATCTGGGTGCTACTGTATTCGGTGCATATATATTTAGGGGAGTTAGCTCTTCTTGTTGAATTGATCCCTTTGCTATTATGTAATGGCCTTTTTTGTCTCTTTTGATCTTTGTTGGTTTAAAGTCTGTTTTATCAGAGACTAGGATTGCAACCCCTGCTTTGTTTGTTTGTTTTCCATTTGCTGGGTAGATCTTCCTCCATCGCTTGATTTTGAGCCAATGTGTGTCTCTGCACGTGAGATGCATCTCCTGAATACAGCACACTGATAGGCCTTGACTCTCTATCCAAATTGCCAGTCTGTGTCTTTTAATTGGAGCATTTAGCCCATTTACATTTAAGGTTAATATTGTTATGTGTGAATTTGTTCCTGTCATTATGAAGTTAGCTGGTTATTTTGCTCGTTAGTTGATGCAGTTTCTTCCTAGCATCGATGGTGTTTACTGTTTGACATTTTTGCAGTGGTTGGTACTGGTTGTTCCTTTGCATGTTTAGTACTACCTTCAGGAACTCTTGTAAGGCAGGCCTTGTGGTGACAATATCTTTTAGAATTTGCTTGTCTGTAAAGGATCTTATTTCTCCTTCACCTATGAAGCTTAGTTTGGCTGGACGTGAAATTCTTGGCTGAAAATTGTTTCCTTTAAGAATGTTGAATATTGGTCCCCACCCTCTTTTGGCTTGTAGGTTTTCTGCTGAGAAATCTGCTGTTAATCTGATGGGGTTGCCCTTGCGGGTAACCCGACCTTTCTCTCTGACTGCCCTTAATATTTTTTCCTTCACTTCAACCTTGGTGATTTTGACAATTATGTGTCTTGGAGTTGCTCTTCTTGAGGAGTATCTTTGTGATGTTCTCTGTATTTCCTGAATTTGAATATTGGCCTGCCTTTCTGTATTCGGGAAGTTCTCCTGCATAATATCCGGAAGAGTGTTTTCCAACTTGGGTTCTATTCTCCAAGTCACACTGAAGTACACCAAACAAATGTAGATTTGTTCTTTTCACATAGTCTAATATGTCTTAGTGGCTTTGTTCATTTCTTTTCACTCTTTTTACTCTAAATTTGTCTTCTCATTTTATTTTATTAATTTGATCTTCAATCACTGGTATCTTTTCTTCTAGTGGATTGAATCAGCTATTGAAGCTTGTGCATGTGTCACAAAGTTCTTGTGCCTTGGTTATCAGCTCCGTCAGGTCTTTTAAGGTATTCTCTACACTGTTTATTATAGTTAGCCATTCGTTTAACCTTTTTTCAAGGTTTTTAGCTTCCTTGAGATAGGTTCGGACATGCTCCTTTAGATCAGTGAAGTTTGTTATTACCGACATTCTGAAGCCTCTTTCTGTCAACTCGTTAAAGTCATTCTCTGCCCAGGATTCTTGCATTGCTGGTGAGGATCTGCGATCCTTCGGAGGAAAAGAGGTGCTCCAGTTTTTAGGATTTTCCGCTTTTCTGCACTGGTTTCTTCCAATCTTTGTGGTTTTATCTACCTTTAGTCCTTGTTGTTGGTAACCTACAGATGGGGTTTTGGTGTGGATGTCCTTTTGGTTTATGTTGATGCTATTTTTTTCTGTTTGTTAGTTTTCTTTACAACAGTCAGGTCCCTCTGCTGCAGGTCTGTTGTAGTTTGCTGGAGGTCCATTCCAGACGCTGTTTGTATGGGTATCACTAGAGGAGGCTGCGGATCAGCAAATATTTCAGAACAGCAAATATTACTGCCTGATCGTTCCCCTGGAAGCTTTTTCAAAGAGGGGCTCCTGCCTGTATGAAGTGTCTGTTGACCCTTACTGGGAGATGTCTCGACCCACTTGAGGAGGCCATAGGTCCATTTTCAGAGCTCAAACACCATGCCATGAGAACCACTGCTCTCTTCAGAGCTGTCAGATGAGAGGTTTAAGTCTGCAGAAGTTTCTGCTGCCTTTTATTCAGCTATGCCCTGCCCACAGAAGTGGAGTTTATACATGCAGTAGGCCTTGCTGAGCTGCGGGTGCCTCCAACCATCTCAAGTTTCCTAGCCACTTTGTTTACCTACTTAAACCTCAAAAATGGCAGATGCACCTCCACCTGCCCAGCTGCAGCCTCGCAGGTTGATCTCAGACTGCTGCGCTAACAGTGAGCAAGGCACTATAGGTGTGGGACCCGCCAAACCAGGCAAAGGAGAGAATTTCCTGGTCTGCTGGTTGCTAAGACTCTGGGAAAAGTGCAGAATTTTGGTGAGAGTGTCCTGGTTTTCCAGGTACAGTCTGTCATTCCTTCTCTTGGCTAGGAAAGGAAAATCCACTGACCTCTTGCACTTCCTGGGTGAGGTGATATCCTGTTCTGCTTCAGCTCACCCTCTGTGGGATGCACCCACAGTCCAACCAGTCCCAATGAGATGAATCAGGTACCTCAGTTGGAAATGCAGAAATCAACCACTTTCTGCATTAATTACACTGGGAGCTGCAGACCAGATCTCTCTCTGTATGGCCACCTTGGAACGGGAGTTTAAGTCAATTAATTTAATATACCACATTAACAGACTAAGAGATATAAACACACAATCATCTCAAATAATGCAGAAAAGTCAACTGACAAAATTAAGAATCTTTTGTAGATTAAAAATAATTCAATAAACTAGAAATAAAAGGAAACTGCTTTAACATAATAAGACATGTAAAAACTCATCACCAACTTGGTGCAGCAGCTCATGCCTATAGTCCCAGCAAAAAAACACTCATCACTAACATTATACTGAAATCTGAAGTGTGGAAAGTTTATCCTCAAAGATTAATAAGCAAGCAAGATATTCACTTTTGATGCATCTATTCAAAAATAGCAGTGAAAGTCCTGGAAAAAGCAACTAGGCAATGACAAAAAGAAAATATCCACATTCTAAAGGAAGAAGTAAAATTACCTGTATCTTATGATATGATGTTATATATAAAAAACCCTGAATGCTGAACACAACACCTGTTACAACTAATACTTGAATTTAGCAAAATTGCAGAACACAAAATTAAGTGTGTTTCTCTTCACTACAATGCACAATTTAAGTTTTTATAATTCCACTGAAAATAGCATTAAAAAGAATGTACTTTGGAATAAACAAGCAAAGAGATATAAGACTAGTATAATAGACATTAAAAGATGTTGCTGAAGAAAATCACAACCATTTGGGAAGATATTCTACATTTATAGATTAGAAAATTGATATCCCATATTCATATATTAGAAGAAAATATTCTTGTCTATGCTAATGAAAGTAATAACAGATTAAATGCAATAGCTATATAAATCACAATAATATTTATTTGCAGAAATAAAAAATTCTAAAACATATGGAATCTCAAGCCTGAAAACAGGCAATTAAACTTGCAACAGAATGTCAAGTGGGGAGCCGTCACAATTTTTAAATCAGAAACTAGTGGCAGTGCTGTTGAACTCTTTTTAAATGTGGTATTTTGAGGCCAGGTTCTATGGCTTACACATGTAAACTCAGCATTTTGTAAGGCTGAGGTAGGAGGATTGCTTGAGCCCAAGAGTTCAAAACACACTGGGCATCATAGTGAGAACCTCCATCTCTACAAAAAAAATAAAAATAAAAATAAAAATTAGCTAGGCATGGTGACATGAACCTGTAGTCTCAGCTATTCCAGAGGCTGAGGTGAGAGGATTGTTTAAGCCTAGGAGATCAGGCTGCAGTGAGCGATGGTCGCACCAGTGTACCCCAGCCTGGATGACAAAGAACCTGTCTCAAAAAATGAAAAGGAGAAATCCAGAAAAGAAATGTATTAAATCAAGACATGCACACATAGTAAATAATAGAGACCACCCCTCTCCACAAAAGCCTTGTATATGCCGTCAAAATGATCTTCAAAAAGGGTGTAAAGGCCAAGCTGTGGAGAAGGAATAGCCTCCTTTAACAAACAATGGTGGGAAGACTTGCTATCAACATGTAAAATACAGAGGTCAGAATTGTAGTTTATAGTATATTATTTAAAAAACTCAAAATGGATTAAAGACCTAAATGTAAGGCTGAAAGCTGTAAAACTCCTACACAAAAATAAAGAGGAAAAAATCCAACATTATGCCGTTGAACTTGGCAATGGGTTCTTGACTGCCAGCAGCCCCACATCCCTGGAGCATCCATCCGCTCACCGCTGCCTGGTGCTGGGTCCTTGCACACCTGTGGCGCTGCTTTGTTCGGGGCTCTGAGGGGCACCAGCCGGGACACCACGCCGAGCACAGGGCACAGGCCGGGCGTTCTCGGGCTATTCGCAGACAGGCTGGCCCCATGCCCGCCTCAGGCGCCGGAGAGAGGACGGCCTGTTCCGAGTCTGCGGAAGGAGGAAGAAACTTGTCTCCTGAGCCGGCAGGAACACAGAGGTGGATGCGGGACACAGGCACACAGGGGTGGATGCCATAAAAATATATGGCATATATTTTTAAACATGGCCGCGATTTGAATACTTACAATATTTAAAAACTCCAAAGATTGTTATGTTGACCCTGCACCAAAATTTGTCATTCCAATGACTACAAGAATTTTTCAGACTCTGAGGTCCTGCACCTCCTGTTGTCATTCTTGATCTCCACATTATTGGGTGGCCAAAAGCAGGAAGAAGGGCTTTGTGATTTTCCATGTTATTTTACTCAGCGACTCTTTCCCTAGCACCCACCCTCTGGCAGCTACCTTGGTAGGTTCACCATGTGATACCAAAAATGATTATGTTATCCCTGCCTCCCCGCGGGGAGCTCACAGTCTGAGGACTGCAGGACAAAAACACTAAAGCAAGTACATGCGAAAGGAAAGAACATTTTAATACGGAAATAAAGTAGAATGTTGTGAGGGAGGGCTGGGGAGAGGTTGCGTGGAGGGGACATGAATGTCTCGCCGAGGTGACATTATGCTGTGACTAGAATGACAACAGAGAGCCAGTCCTGCGCAGATGTGGAAAGTGTGACAGGGAAAAGCCACTCTTTGTGAAGAGACTCTAAGGCACAAGTGAGTTCAGCAGAGGAGGTTATAACGGGACAAGTGTGGCTGCAGGCAGCCTGACAAAGACAGGAAGAGAGGGGCTGGAGGATCCTGGGGCCTGAAAGAGGAGGTTAGTCATTTGCCCCTCTCTGACAACATTGCCTTGAATTTTAGCACATTTTGACAACAAATACTATCTCACAGTTTTTGTGAAGCAGAATCTCGATATAGCTTTGTTGGGTGCCTCTGCCTCAAGGTCTCTTACGAGGCTAGGGCTGTGATTTCAACTGAAGCTGGATTTGGGGAGAGATCAGCCTCCAATGTGCCTCATGAAAATTGGCACGATTCAGTGTCAACTGAGAGCCCAAGTTTCTTACTCTCGATTGGCCTGAGAATATCCTCAGTTCTCTATCATGTGGGTCTGTGCCTAGAGCATCTTAGGACACTGGAGATCGTTTCCTCATCTTGAGGAATATAATAGAGAGATGGAAGATGAAAGAGATAGACAGAAATATGCACAGAAAAAGAGAGAAAGGGAGACAGAGAGATTGAGAGAGGAAGCACAGGACAGAGCAAGTAGGAGGAAAATAGTAGCAGTTTTAGAAATATAACTTTGGAAGTTGCAATAGACTATGTGATTCCCCACCATATTCACATTCCAGAACCTTAATCCCCAGCGTAATGGCCTTAGCAGGTCAGAGGTAATTAAGTCCTAAGCATGAGGCCCTCATGATAGAGATTACTAGCTTTGTAAAAGAAACCACAGAAGGCTGTCTCTACCTCTCTCTGCTAAATGAGAATACAACCTGAAGTCTGGAGGTTGAAACTCAGAAGAGAGTCCTTACCAGACCCCAACCATGCTGGAAGCCGAATCTCAAATTTCTAGCCTCCGGAACTAAAGTCTTTTGTTTATAAGTTGCCTAGTCTACGTTTTTTGGTATAGAAGCCTGAACTAAGTCAGAAGTGATAACCTATCACATTTGTTGTATTCTCTTTGACAGAAACTAGAACCAGGTCCCCAAAGAGTTAAACCAGTGACTAGGAGAAATTCTTCAGTTTGCAGAATGACAGATAAGAAAAGATACAACTTGTTGAAAGACTGAAATTTATTCCACTTATGAGACTTCTAAAAACTGGCTAAAATTGGTCAGAACCAATATGGTCAACTGGAGTCTGTGTGAAATCAGCTCACTGATGTCAGAGCCCAAATTTCCATCATATGTTTTACACTAACTCTCCGCAAATTTGCACATGTGACCTGTGTGTAGCAGGAAAAGATGACTGTTCATGCCCAATGACTTTCCATACATTTTTCCTTTCAGTAATTCCCTACTAATCCAGAACCCACCTCCTAAACCTTTCTGAGAATATTACTACCTTTAAGTAAGCACAGGGAAAGAGACGTGAGCTGGAATCTCATCTCTTTGTTGGAAACCCGGTGTTATAGTACCGACTTCTGGGGCACTGAGCGGTGAGCTGCGTTTTTACATAACAGAGTCACTCACAACTTAGTGTGTTGGGGGCGCCCACCACATAGGCTGAGATGAGGCATACAGATATGATTCTAAATATAATGGACAGCACTGGAATATTTAATGCCAGAAGACATTATTTGATTTTCTTTTGATTTCAACTTCTTCTGCTGTAGAATGGAAAAATAAGGCTATATATATAAAATATATATCTTTTATATATAAAGATATATATGTATAAGTTTATATATTATATATAGTTATATATAATATATAAATATAAATATATATATACATTATATTTATATATTTTCTTGAGACAGAGTCTTGCTCTGTCACCCAGGCTGGAGTGCAGTGGCACGATCATGACTCAATGTAATCTCTGCTTCCCGGGCCCAAGTGATTCTTACACCTCAGCCTCCTGAGTGCCTGGGATTACAGGCATGCATCAACACATCTGGCTAATTTTTGCATTTTTAGTACAGAAGGGTTTTTGCCGTGCTGGTCATGGCTGGTTTCAAACCCCTGGCCTTAAGTGTTCCACCCGCCTTGGTCTACCAATCTGCTAAGATTACAGGTAAGAGCCACAACATCCAACCGAGTTTTATGCATTCTATCTCATATATCGCCAATGACTGTTTCTCGAAGTTGATGCTAGCATAATCCCATTATGCATACTTTAGGGCTGGGGAGACCTAAGGCACACAGTGATTTTTATATGGTCACAGAAATGAAAAGGAAAAGAAGATTTTGACCCAACTCTGTTCTCTCAAACCTGGGGCCCTGGCTGCATTTAAGTCTTTTTGGGGGAGTAAGGGACATAATTGTGTTTGCATAACTGTTTACAGTTAAAGAGTTGACATGGGAGAGGAGGGTGAGAAATCAGCAGCCCAGCAGGGCCTTCACATAGATTTATGGAGGAAAAGGGCTCAGGGGATACAACCTTGAAGAAGTTAACAGACTTCCCTTGTGACGGAACCTAACAGAATTTAGAACTTTGGGAACCAGACAACTATATTCTAGAGCAGCCCTGTATCTCGCTAATTTCATGGCAGATGCTTGAGAGAGCACTGTATTCTCATTGTGTGCTATATTCCTAAGCTCTTGCCTGAGAAAGGCTCAAAGTGAGAGTCTTTTCTGACAATATACATATTGGTTCAGCCGACATCCTTGGTACCACTGGTCATTCGACAAGAGGCACACACAGGTAACACAGAGTGGCCCAGGGCAGGTCCGTCCATGCCAGGCCACCCTTGTCATCTAATCTGGGCAACACGACCCTGCCTACCGTTACCATGTGTTGCAGGGGGAGCAGGAAAGGAGGGGCTCTTTCTCACAGGGGCAGGTTGTAAGGCATTGGAACCCTGCTGGTTCTGTCATGTTCATACCCAGGTCACGGCTGTTGGAATTAAAAGTTGAGTGTTGTGGACCAATTGTGTCTACTCAGATGTGAATCCCAAGGCCTTAAGCTGTCATCTGGTTTCCTCATTGGCTAGGGGTCTATGCGGACACGCCTATGTTCCTGATCTAGGAAACAGAATTTCTAATGGAGATGTCACCTGGTGGTAAAAACAAAGCAGACAATTAACTACTTTTTTTTTTCTTTTTTCTTTTTATTTTTTTTCCGGCTTTGCTGCTGGGAACACACTTTTTAGAGCTGCATAAAAATCAGTGAGCAGATATTTGGTGGGTTCAACTCCCCCATAACCTCGGACAACTGGCAGGTTCACCACACCCCCAAGCATGGCATACAGTGAGTTACGGTGAGAGCAGGCACATGGGAGTCTCTACAGAGAGGGGCCTGACAAAACCAGGATGGGCCCAGGATCCAGACCCAAATATGGAATTTCTCTGGGCTCTCCTGTAGGGGGTTTCCATGAGTGACCCAAAGATCTCCCCCCCAAATGTCTAGCCTTAACTAGTCACAATGGCAACTGGGTTAAGAGTAAAGTCCCTTTCTACATTCTTGTAGAAATAGCAGAGGAGGCCTTTGTGTTGATTTTACTTTACACTAGGCTGTATTTATTCATGTTACTACAGTTTGTATAGTTTCAATTATTCACCCCTGGTGTCATCTGTAGCAGGCAGCTTCACGGTACTGTCAGACATTCTCCAAGAATTAAAAGCCACCACTATCACTAATACTCTACAAAAATAGGGAAGAGCTTACATGAAAAGGGGATTATATTGTTCCCTGCATTTGTCTGCAATGTGTCATCCCAGAGAATTCATCCCTGTAGCCCATCAGGGCAGAAGCGGTGCCCTCACATATCTTTGTAATGTTCTGTAATGGAGGTCACTTCCCAGAGTGGTTTAGCCTTTCAGTGGCTATTATTTCTGATCAAAATGGAATAAAACTAGAAATCAATAACAGAAGAAAACAAAAACAGCAACATATATATGGAAATTAACTCACTTTTGAGCACGCTCATGTTTAAGCGTTGTAAGACTTAATATTATGAAGAATGTTCATGATGCCTAAAGCGAGTTACAGATTCAATGCAATCCCTTTTAAATTAAAAATTTTTTTTTTTTAGAAATAGAAAAAGGAACCAACAAATTATATGGAATCTCAAGCGAACATAAAGAGCCCAAAAATGTTTAAAAAAAACAACAATGTTAGTGACCTCACCTTTTTTGATTTCAAAGCACATTACAAAGCAACAGTAATGAAAACAGTTTGTTTCTGGCATAAAGACAGACACTTTTTCCAATAAAACAGAAGATAGCACAGACGTCAACCTGGCACATATGAGCAAATAGTTATTTGCACACCCATATTCATTGCAGCATTATTCACAGAGGCGAATAGGTGAAAGCAACACAAACTTTCCTGATAGAATAAATAAATAAATACAATTTGTAATATAAAAGTAATGGACTATTACTCAGCTTTTAAAGGCAGAAAATCTTGTACCATCCACAATAAAGAGAAATCTTGAGAACATGATGCTACATAAAATTAGTCACAATAAAACACATGCTCTATGATTCTACTTATATGTAACGTCTAAAGTATTGAAGCTTAGAAACAGAAAATAGAACGGTTTTTATCAGGAGCTAGGTGGTAAGGAAAATGGGTAGTTGTCATTTCATGTGTACTGAGTTTTAGTTTTGTAAAAGAAAAAAGTTTTACAAATATGTTGCATAACAATGTAAATACACTTAACATGATTGAACTAGACAAGGAAAAATGTTAAAGATTCTAAATTTTATGTTATCTATTTTTTCCACAATCTAAATTAAAAACGACACTCAAGGGCCAAGAGTGATGGCTCATGGTTGTAATCCCAGCACTCTGGGAGGCTGGGGCATACAGATTACTTGAGGCCATGAGTTCAAGACCAGCCTGGCCAACATGGTGAAGCCTCAGCTCTATGAAAAATACAAAAATTAGCCAGGTGTGGCGGTGCACACCTTTAATGCCAGCCACTCAAGAGGCGGCAGCAGGAGAATTACTTTAACCTGGGAGGTGGAGGTTGCAGTGATCCAAGATTGTGCCACTGCACTTTGGCGACAGGGTAAGAATCTGTCAAAAGCTGAAAAAAAAAAAAAGAGACACCCGAAGAGTCAGAGTTACAAAGTTTTTGAAAAATTATCTTCCAATCGCATAAATCTTTCTTTCACACTAAGATAATATAAACAATAGATGTTGAAATTAAGACAACTTCCATGATTACTCACTTATACAGAATCAATTATTGGCCATCAAACAAGAAGAAAATATAGAAGTCATAAACAAAATAGGGGCCATATTTATACAAGCAAACAAACACTTAAATCATTATATTAACAAAAGACATATGGATGGTTAATATTTGACTTTTGCACCACACTGTCTTAAGGTGTACAGAGTTGAATATTGTCATACAAAATTACATTATATAAATTAAAACTAAAAATAATAAACTGATGTAAGGTGCCCTACCCTAAAACATGAAACACAGAAAAGTAAAATTGCAAAACAAAGTTATAGCAAACATTGACCCCCAAATTCTTATTTGAATAATGTAATTCAAAATCATAATAAACAGGTAGAAACTAAAAACACAATTAACTGATGTGAGACAGCCTACTCTAAAAAATGCAGAAACATAAAATTATAAAACCTAATTAAGGAAAACTTTAATCCATAAAATCCTGAATGAACATAGTGTCCAACTGAAAAAGAATCCTACGTAACCACAATTCTCAACTCTTCCTGTGAATTTATGAAAACTATAAATTTTGAATTATTTGGATACAGTTGGGGCAACAACAATTCAGAGAAAACACATAATTATTACAAAGAGCTGTGATGCGAAAGTTTTAAGGAATAAGCCTTTAAGTAGTACCAGAGAAAATTTTATATTATGCTACTTGATGCATTGTTGCTTTTCTTACACAAAACGATAAGGCTGTAATCTAGCCTTTAATAGAAAAGTCTTACATTTTTATATATGGTAAAAATATAAATATTGTAAATACAATATAAAACATTGATATATAAAATAAAAATTGGAAATAAATTGTACTATCAGTCAAATAAAAGTTGGGAAACCTGGAAGAAAATGCTAATAGTAACATAGTGCCTAGAGTCAGTTAAACATAAAGCTAAATATATTAATAAATTATTAATTATATAATTCATACATAATATATTCATTTGAATATATTAGCAATATATTGAATATATATTCAATATATAGCTATATATTGAATATATATGCTATCTTAGAACTTTTCAAACTGAAATTACAGACTAATGTGACACATGATAATTCAGAAAGTGAACACACAGTCATAGTAATCTTCATATTAAAGAAGACAGAATCATAAAATAATAAGTGAGAAATAAGGTAATAATTGGGAATTCAATATATGTCGAACAGTATTATAATTTCCCTTAAGGAAAAAGTTTTTGTAAGAAATCTGTAAAA
The DNA here is from genome assembly GCF_028885625.2 of Pongo pygmaeus. Taxonomy (NCBI): domain Eukaryota; kingdom Metazoa; phylum Chordata; class Mammalia; order Primates; family Hominidae; genus Pongo; species Pongo pygmaeus. The sequence continues at coordinate 1,016,408 of NC_072388.2, read as the reverse complement.
TGAGTACATACAATAAGCCATCCTACAGTAGAGGCTGTTGGCATACAGAGTTCAAATTTCTATGATTAGGTCGTACCAAGAAAAAGAAAATTTTTAAATAAAATAATTCGATTTTCCTTTTTAATAAGATAATTTTTGCCTATAAAGTTTTTCAGTCTAATTTTTTTGTAGAATTAGGTTTTAGCCTTCATAAGACTTGACATTATGAAGCAGAAAACAAGTATCATCTGTCTCTGGAGTTCCTGGAATTTCTAAACCAAATGCCAATTCCTCCACAACTCCCTTCACACACTTCTGAATTGAAACCCAACAGATTTATAAAAAATGGCATAACAGCGGTCTCCAGAAATGTGCAGAGATTTTCCCAGATCCCCAAAAGCAATGACAAACTATTCAGATCATTTAGATTCTCACAAGATTCTGGGAGGACTTTGGCTTTCAGTGCGAATGCACTGGAAGATTCTAAGAGAGAGGGAGAGAGAGACAATGTGTGTGTGTGTTGAAATCAGAACCCCACCTTATGTGTTCATTGTGGAGGTTGAAAATGAAAGCCTAAAGCTGAAAATTAAAATCACACATGATAGCACCTTACAAACTATTTTCTGTGCTAGATGGGTCATTCTAAGGTGTAGGACCCTGGAAAATCCTTTTCCCCTCCTTCCGGAAAGAGCGACACAAACTGCTCAAGGCCTGCAGCTACATGTACCACGTCCAAGATCAGCTCAAGAGCCTGGACCCATATGCCACCTTCAGCAGGTTTGAGTGCAGCTGCTTGTTCTTCCTGAGCATCTTCTCCAATGGTGACCAGAGAGTTGCGGGAGGCATTGGGGCCAGGATTGAACAGAGGAAAAAGGGGCATGGAAGCCAGGTGCTGAGGACCAGGCCATCTCACCTGGAGGTTTCTGGCCCTGAGACATCCAGACCAGCATGACATTTAGCTGCAGACAGCTGGCCCTGGGTGGCCCTGTGCTGATCACCGGCCTCGGCCCCTCAAACAGTGGGAAATGGAAGAATGGCATGGAAATGGGCCCTGTCGACTGTGTGTCACCTGAGCACATTCTCTCGGGACTCCAAGAGGGGCCATCGTGTCTCCAGAACCAGAATTGGAAGGTGAAACTGCCAGGGGGAAAAAGAAAAAGGGTCCTCAGTTGGGTGGAGGATCTCACAGCAAGACGCCTGGCTTAGTCAAGCCTGGCCATTTTTGAAGCACGTTCAGTGACTAAAAGTGCCTACCATGAGCAGCTGGAACAAACTCTCTGAGAGCTGCAAGATGCATGGGTACCTCATGTACCTGTTTGTAATTACAGCCAACAAGCAGGCAGCATTACTGCATCCACATGGGGCTTTTGCTGGAACCAGTAAGTCTCTGCCAGCCCCTCTCAGGCTCCTGGGATGCCATCTGTTCTGGGTCTGTGGATAGGTAACCAGGACACTTACACAGTGTTCGACCACTCCTTGTGGCCCACAGCCTATCGCTCAACCCCAGCCCCACCAGACCCTGCTTCCTAAGCCATTCTTCATGCCAGAAGAAAAGGCAATGCCTTTGTCCCACATCCCCTGCCTTGTGTCATGTCACGTGGGGGTATGGAATGAATCGGTCAGCCTAAACTCCAGTCCTTCTGCCTAAGGAATCTGTCACCGCCATCTGAGTGACCCTCTAGGGAGCTGTCAGTGGGGGAGAGAGCAGCCCTGGAGAGAGGCCCACCTGCTTCTGTTTGACTTCGGGCAGCCTCTCAGGGCAAGAACCTAGAGCAGGTGGAGGCTTCACAGTAGCCTGTGGCAGGACTCTGGGCTTGGTGGGCTGAGCATCTCCCTCTCTGCTGCTTGCCATGGGGCCCACAACCACCTATTCAAGAGGGTCATCAACACATTGCAGGTGTGCAGCTGGACGGCTCCCCAGGCAGAGCCTGCCAGGGACTGCATGCACACAGAGGATGTACACCTTGAAATTGGACCGTGAGGAGAACATTCCTGAAGAGATACATGCAGCCTGGCACTGTCCTCACTGGGAACCCCCTTCCATCTGGGTAATAGACAGAATTCTGTGCACTTTCCTGGAGCCTCCATGCTGGTCTGTTCAATTGGAAGTTTGAGGCTATCTGTGAGGAAGTAACAAAAGAGATATCTCAGAGCAGGTTGTGACGCCCAGGCTGAGCCCTTGTCTCCCTCCCTAGTCCCTCTGCAGACACCTGGATGGAACAAGAACCTGTGGATAAGGGAACTGCTTTGCAAGAACCGGCCTGAGCAGCTACTTCAAGAAAGAGCCACATTAAATGTGCCTATAGCCCCTGATGAGGGAATGACAGCCTCAGGCCTGCCTGCCATCTGCGAGCAGGTTTTCTTGCTAACAGGATGAAAGCAAAGAAAGCTGGAATGAACCCAGCCCTATCAGGCATCTTGAAGGCTGTTGGGGTTCATTCCAGGCCTTCTAGCCCTCTGCTTCTTGGCAGGCCACCCAAGCACACTTTCCCGGCCTCTGAGACTTTCATATTCTGGAAAGAGAGGGTCCTACTTTTCACTAGGCTGTGGAGCCAGGCCCATCCAGCTCCCCGCTTCCACTAACAACCATGGGGCTCTCACCTGGGCACACACTGCCCTAACATGGCCCTTCTAAGGCAGAAGATCATGTGTCTTGCAGTTTCAGCTTGCTAGGGCTTAAAAGTTATCAGTACTGTTATTAAGATAGGGAAGTGAACGGGGAAATGATGCTTTAAAAAATTTCCCATAATCTTACCACGGAGATCATCAGCACAGATGACAGCACAGATGGGGCTGCTGCGGAGGCTGAGGGAGTGTCCAGCCTGTTCTGCCAGCTGGTCCTTGCCAGGGGTGCCTCGTGACCCAGTCCCTTAGAGAAGCATGCAGACATCTCAGCAAGGACCTGGGAGGCGCAGATCAGGGCAACACAGCACCACTGATGGTGGAGTGGGGCTACCTCCCATCAAGCTGTGTCTCCACAGCTGAACCTTGCAGCCAGGAGGTGATGAACAACATGGGCAAGGCAGTGAGCACCATCAGCTGTGTGGCCTTCAACATTCACTTCAACTCGGACATCTCACCAGAAAGCAGTGCGGACTGGCCAATGCAGAAGCCTGCAAAGTGGAACAGAGCATCATGGGGTGGAGGATGTGGGGCCTGCCTGCTCATCTGAGCACTGCTCCCTGAGGGTGTGATCTGCAGGATTCCTGAAGGAGGGCTGTGAGCTCCTCAGCGAGACTCTAAGCCTGTGGAACATGCCTGAGGCCATGCCCATGGGGATTTGTATCTACTTGCACCTCCTTGCTCATCTCAGTACACTACAGGTGACTGTGCGGAGGTGAGCCTTGAGCATCCCCTGGGCTGTGTCAGCAAAGGGCTCTGGGCCTGGCCTGGCATTGAGAGATGGCAAATAAGGGGGTCTGTGTTAGCATTCTCACCCCCTATGGTAGCACAAAATGAGAGAGTCCAGACCTGCAGGACTGGAACACAATCAAGGGGGATAGGAGGCTGCTCACTTTCCCTGAGGGACCCATGTGGAGGAGCTGAGGGAGGTTAAGGAGACCCTAGGGACTCACTTGTTCTGTGTGAGCTTCCCCTGCTCCACCCTTTGATGACCATTTTCTGGGAAGAGCTCAGGAACCTCCTGTGCTCTAGTGAGGCGGGGCCTCCCCTTACAGGGTATTCTGAGACTGTGAGTGAGAAGCTAACACAGTGCCTTAGAATACTCATGGGAGCTGTCATCCTCTGTGGCCATCACATGTCCTTGTAGTGTTGAGACTGCCTGGCCTTCCTGGGATATGGCGGGGCTGTTTTGTGGTCAGCTGCTTTAGAATCTCACTTTCTCTGCAATCACACAGTGACTGTTTTCGTGTCTGTTTATGGGTTTAAAAAATCCTAATATTTCATTTATAGTAGTTTCAGCTTGTATGTGTTTATTTATATAAATTTTATTAAAGAGGGCTTAAGAAAATAGCATTTTAAGGTCTTAATGGGGTATAGACTTTCATGTCACAACAGCGAATGTTGACCTCTTTTTCTACCTTTGTGTAAAGTATACATAGAAAGTGCAGCCAGAGGTGACTAGAGCTGAGCTGCTTGGGCTTGCTTGCTGGCCTGCAGTCAGGTGGACTCTGGCCGTGAGGCGGTGCCCACCCTGGATCTACATCCCTCACCCCCTCTCCTTTGTCCCTGTGTAACCAACAAGACCGTGCTAATGAGCCCGCGAGTGATGGGCATCGGGTACCCAAATACTATCCGAGAAGATTTGAATGCCATCTGGGCTGGGGCTGTTGGGGGTAGAGGCTGTGGCTGCCTTGGCTTTTCATGGTGCCACCCGCAGATGTGCCTGCCCTGTGCTGCTTCTCCAGCAGCCGGCTGCCCATGGCCCTGAGCCTGTCACAACATGCTTGCTACCTCATGCTGCTTGTGTTTGAAAAACCCATCCCGAGATGGCGCTGCTGGATGTAAGTCCTGAAAAGAGGGCATTACCTTTGTCCTGGGGGATTAGGAGCTGACCAGATTCCTCCTGACTCCCTCCCCGTACAAGAGGGGCTGGTGGTGCAATTCATGATGCCCCCCAGGAGATGTGTTTGCACTGGCTGAGCGAATATATGATGCAGAGACCTAAATGAAGACACGTGAATGAGGTGTGTGGACATCAGTTAGCAGCTGGCAAACAGGTGCCTCTCAGGCCTCTCGTGCTCCAGCAAGTGTGGAATATGCCTGTGTCCATGAGTGTAGACATCTAGAGTGTGTATATTTGGCTGCTGCTTTTGCTGCCACTCTTCCCAGGCCCAACCTGGCTTAAAGTCCAGGTTTTAAGTCAAAAAATAGGAGGCTTTTTGCCACACAGCTACTTGAGAGGCTGAGGGGAAAGCATCACTGGAGCCTAAGAGTTTGAGGCTGCAGTGACCCATGATTCAGCCACTGCACTGAAAGAGTGAGACGTGAGTGCGCCCTTCTACAGAGAATAGCTCTGGGGCATTTGGGGATCCCTACAGTCCCGGGCCTTCCCTGTCCCCTGCTGCCTGTGCTCCTTCCCTTGCCTGCTGTCAGAGTCCAACATGGAGGAGTAGGAGGTTGCCACCCTGTGAGCCTGAGGGAGCTCTGTCTGACTGGGACTTCTGTCTGGGGTTTTGCAAAGAGCTACTTATGAATATGATCTGTCCAGTACCTTGTTTCAAAGGAAGTGAGCATGAGCTAGCAACTGTAGCAACCCCACAGCTGATAAACAACTTTGTTTTGGTTTTAAATCATCAATCTTCATTTCACATTGGAATAAAGTAAATGAAACCTGCTACCCCAGCCTCACCCGTGTGTTCTGTAACCCAGACTCATTTGGTTGTGAAGGCTGTTGTCAGAAATGTTATAAAAAAGTTATGCATAAATTAAATTAGATCAAATGTAAAATTATGCTTATAATGTCACTTGAGTGGGAGGTAAGAGGGTAGAGTCACAGGAAATCTGTTGGAGTTTACACCCCTGCTACTTACCAAGCTCATGCGAGTGTGGCACAGGTGACCATCACCTGACATTGGTGACAGAAGAGAAAAGGCCGGCATGAACGCAAGGTAAGGGAGAGGTGCCACGCTGTGGGGCCAGGCCCTGCACATGCTGGGCCTCTTATGTCACTGAACATCTAACTGTCCGGGAACGGGATCTTTTCACATCAGTTGAGGTAAGAAGAAGGGGGAGCACTCTCCAGAAGTCACACTGTGCTAGGAGAATGGAAGAGAGTCTACAACTCGCCATCCTAGGGTAGGTTTTAGATTGAGCTGGACTGTCTTGGAGAGATAGTGAGATGGGAGGAAGACAGTACTCCAGGTGCACCTGACAGCCAGAGCCTATGAAGTTAGGGTGGTTGTGTGGGGTGGCCTGTCCCTATGAGAGGAGGAGCTTAAACCTACTAAAGGTGGTAGCTGCTGCTCTGCAATCCCTCTACAGAGCAGGCAGGTCCTCAACTGCATGAATAGCTGAATGTCTTTTGGAGTGTTAGAGAGTCCTCTATGTCTTAGAAATTTTGAAAAGAAAAGCAAATCTCAATTTTAATGTTTATTAGTTTCTCTGAGGCAATTGGGAAAAAAAAGTCCTTCACCTCGAAGGTTTAAGTGACACCCAAGGGTAGCCACCAACGTCTCGGCCACTGAAGCCTCATGCATGCTCCCACTACCAGTTTGATTTGTGGCCTCATAGATGTGTTGTACTAATCTTTCCTCTGGCCTTGTCCATTGAACACGGTTCACATGGCTAATACCACTTCTTGAGATGCGAGCACCGTGCAAACCTGAGAATGGATTGGGTTTTTTTTTTACCATTGGGCCTCCTCCTCATCTGAGAGGCCCATTATTCCTGGTTGATTCATTAACTGTATTAGTGCTATCAGTCGCCTTTGGACAACTCAAATGACAAGTTGCTGTTGATTCATAAAGAAAATGAAGGCTTTAGATGTGAAACCCTCCTTTTCTCTTGTCCTTCTCTTAGGTGAAAGATTTTATTTCTTTCAAAAGGCTACATACTGGTATCCCAGCAGGTGTAGTGTGAGAACGGGCATTTGTTAGGCTGTGGTTTCAGTGTGGATGGGCAATTCTTCAAGATGGAAAACCAAGTCTCACTGAGTTGCTGGAGCCATACTCACATTTCTCCACATCCTCCAACATGGGCTTTCATTTTTCTCCGGTGCTTGAATTTTTTTCACATACAAATTTTTTATACACACACACGCACACACGTGTCTCACTCTGTCAGTGCAGTGGCTGAATCATGGGTCATTGCAGCCTCAAACTGTTAGGCTCCAGTGATGCTTTCACATCAGCCTCTCAACTAGCTGGGACTACAGGCATGCAAAGCTACACCCAGCCAATTTTTAAATTTTTTTCTGGAGACTGAGCCTACTTATGTTGCCCAGACTCGTCTTGAACTCCTGGGATCAGGCGATGATTCCACCTTGGCCACCCAAAGTGTTTAGATTCCAGGTGTGAGCTACCACTCTCAGCAAAAATATATTTTAAAGAACAGTTACAACCAAATTATGAGTTATGATTATGCCACTGCCCTCCAGCCTGGGCACCAGAGCAAGACCTTGTATCCAAAAACTAAACAAGAACCAAAAAAATCTTATAAACAAATTAAACTTTCAAGATTTTGTTATCTGTGTCCTTCCCTGCCCTCCAAGCTATCAATGTTAAATATAATGGTTATTGAGAAAATGGTTAGATATTATTAAGAAATTTCTATATATCCTGCAGCTGAGAATAGGTATTCTGATGTGGCCCAAATATTTTCTCACCGCTACCTTCAGGGTCTAAACTAGCAAATCAGGACACCTGCAGAGGACAGTTGGCCGTTTTAAAATAGAAAGAGGAATATCCCCGTTCATGAGAGTAATCCAGTGATTGTCAAAAAGACAAGTCAGACTGAGATGCAGCGCATCAGGGCACAATTACCCTAGAATAATCACTTCACACAGAATGGAGGAGACTTTCTAAGATGAGCAAATTTGGGCAACATAATTCATGCGTATTTATTCCCGGCCCCCGCTCCCCGCCTGATTCCTAATGGCCACCCCACAATGTGGTCAGCTGTGGGGTTCAGCGTTCTGAAAGAGGGGCTCAGGGATGGGATGAAGGTCTTTCCTGCATTATCAAAATGCAGGTTAAAAAGTAGTTAAAAAGAAGTCCAAATGTTCTAATTCCTACCCTTAAATAGCTGCTAAGATGCATTACACAACAGACCCAGGTAAGGGAAGGAGCATGTGCATTTCAATTCTCAGCTCACGTCTTAATTAGCTGTGATACTCTGGGCATGTGACCCCAACTATACGAGCCTGTTTGCCTGTCAACCCAAAATAATCCTAAGCAAAAACAACAAGGCTTGAGGCATCCTGCTGCTAGACTTCAAACTATACTACAAGGCTACAGTAACCAAAACAGCACAGTACTGATACCAAAACAGATATATAGACCAACGGAACAGAACAGAGATCTCAGAAATAACATCGTGCATCTACAGCCATCGGATCTCCGACAAACCTGACAAAAACAAGCAATGGGGAAAGATTTCCTACTTAGCAAATTGTGCTGAAAGAACTGGCTAGCCACATTCAGAAAACAGAAACTGGACTCCTTCCTTACACCTTATACAAACATTATATCAAGATGGATTAAAGTCTTAAATGTAAAACACCAAACCATAAAAACCCTAGAAGAAAACCTAGGCAAAGCCATTCAAGACATAGGCATGAGCAAAGACTTCATGAATAAAATACCAAAAGCAATCGCTAAATTGCAAAAGCTAAAATTGACAAATGAGATATAATTAAACTAACGAGCTTCTGCACAGCAAAAGAAGGTATCATCAGAGTGACCAGGCAACCTACAGAATGAGAGAATATTTTTGCAATCTAACCATGTGTCAGAGGTCTAATATGCAGAATCTACAAGCAACTTAAACAAATTTGCACACACACACAAATACCATCAAAAAGTGAGTAAAGAATATGAACAGACTCTTCTCAAAAGAAGACCTTTGGCTGGGCGTGGTTGATCAAGCCTGTAATCCCAGCACTTTCAGCCGTGGAGACAGGTGGATCATGAGGTCAGGTGTTAAAGACCAGTCTGGGAAACATGGTGAAACTGTGTCTCTACTAAAAACACAAAAAATTAGCGGGGTCTATTGGCAGGTGGCCTGTAATCCCAGCTTCTCGGGAGGCTAAGGCGAGAGAATCACTTGAACCTGGGTGGCAGATATTGCAGTGAGCCAAGATCCTGCCACTGCACTCCAGCCTGGGTAACAGAGCAAGATTCCATCTTAAAAACAATAATAATAAATAAAATAAATAAAAAGAAAAGAAGAAGAGGAAGAAGAAGAAGAAGAAGACATTTATGTGGTCCACAAATACACAAAAAGAAAAAAGAAAAAAGCTCATCATCACTGATGATTACAGAAATGCAAATCAAAACCGTAATGGGATAACATCTCACACCATTTGGAATGGAAGTTATTAAAAAGTCAGGAAACAACAGATGCTGGTGAGGCAGTGGAGAAATAGAAACGCTTTTACACTGCAGGAGGGAGTGTAAATTAGTTCAACCATTATGGAAGACAGTGTGGTGATTCCTCAAGGATCTAGAACCAGAAATACCATTTGACCCAGCAATCTCATTACTGGGTATATACCCAAAGGAATATAAATCATTGTAGCATAAAGACACATGCACTCATATGTCTATTGCAGCACTGTTTACAATAGCAAAGACTTGGAACCAACCCTAATGCCCATCATTGATAGACTGGAAAAAGAAAATGTGGCACATATACACCATGAAGTAATATTCAGCCATAAAAAGAATGAGTTCATGCCCTTTGTAGGGACGTGAATGACGCTGGAAACCATTATCTTCAGCAAACTAACACGGGAACAGGAAACCAAACACCATATGTTCACACTCATATGTGGGAGTTGAACAATGAGAACACATGGACACCGGGAATGAAACATCACACACTGGGGCCTGTTAGGGGATTGAGGTCAAGAGGAGTGAGAAAATTAGGACAAATCCCTAATGCATGTGGGGCTTAAAACCTAGATGGCAGGTTGATAGATGCAGCAAACCACCATGGCCCACGTAAAACTATGTAACAAACCTGCACGTTCTGCACATGTATTCCAGAACTTAAAGTAAAACAAACCAACAAAAATGCACTAACGCTGAGGGGGAGTTGAGGTAGGGGCAGGAGTCAGGCGGGGGTGGGTGAGTCCTGGAGTTTTATCCAATCAGTGACACTGATGTGGGAACCGCCCAATCAGGCGCGCAGTGGGAGCGGAGAGGAAAGGAGGGCGTGGCTTCCGGCGTTTGGCGGGGTCTTTGTCTCTCGCTGGCGCTGGCACAGGAGCTTGGGATCCGTCTCCTCTTTCGCCTCCTCCACCTTGGGAGCCCCGGGCTACTCTCTCACAGCCCCTGTTGCCCTGTGGTCTGTAGGTCCTTGGGGACGCACAGTTAAGGTGCCAGGACATCATGGAAGCTGGGAAATGGTGAGTATGCGGGGTTCGGCATCCCGAGAGGGGAGAGCAGCCTGCGAAACCGGCAGGACCGGCCTCCCCACGGTTAGCTCCGAGCCTCCCGCAGCTTGGCCCTCACTCCCCTGTGGCTGCAAGATGGCCGCTGGGCCAGCAGCGAGGACCCCCACGTCCCGCCCGGCCCATTCCGTCCTGTCCCTGGGCAGCGCCCTGCTCTGCGCCCACAGCCCTGAGTATTTCCCAGATTGTTCAGGGATGCCAGGTGGGTCATCAGGGAAAAACCACGACTGGGTGTTTGCGTGGGAGGAGCTGCGGCCCGTGGGGTCCACAGTCTCTCTTGTTAAAAATTAACGGGAGTCTATGTTAAAACGTTAACCGGTTTATCTGAACAAACAGTGATTGCTAAAATGGAAAGCACCCAGACATGATTTGTGGTCCACCCGAGGGGCATAAAGGAAAGGCTTTTATAAGATGCATGAGAAAGCAACCCAAATTCATAAATTGTTTCCAGTTATGTAATCGCCTTATTTGAACTATCCAGATGGAAATTTCCTAGTTACATATTCAGAGGTTAATTGTATGTTTGTCATTGGTTAAATCTGCATTTTGTTTCAGGCTAAGATAATGGTTTATAGGAAATGTATTTGAGTTAGGTTTTAAATTTTTTTTTTTTAACCTATGAACAAAGGGCACTAGAGCCACTTTAATCTAATTTTCTGCTCTTTAATTATTTGAACACTCCAGAAGAGGACTGGTTTTCTCCTGTTTTTTTAATGTATGGGAAATGGAGCCTCTAATCGACCACCCTGTTTTTCAGCCTGACTCAGACTTGCAGTGAAATTATAAGGTCCTACTTTCTTTGCTGCATTCTCAAATGCAACACATGAGACCAGCTTTCCCTTGCCAATTTACAATGCTATTAACTATTTGTCCTTTTCTATACATTTCATTAAAGTTTTCTATTATTGGATTTCTTTCTACTTCTCCCTACACTTCTGGCAATATTTGCTTTTTATATTTAGAAGCCTCCCTTTTGGGCACATAAATATATATAGCTATATTCTCTTGACAAATTAACCTCTATTATTATAGTATGGTAAACTCATTTCATGCTTGTGAGAGACATTGCTAGAAAGTCTATTTTGTCTAATTTAAGCATAACTACCATTGCACTCCTCTGATTATTATTTGCATGTAATATCATTTTCTATCCTTTCACATTTAGCATATGCTCTTAACTCATAATTGAGTCTCCTGTAAGCAGCATATTACCAGGTTTAAAAGATTCATTTATCTACTCTGTCTGCTTTAGTGTCTTTTGGCTGCTGTAACAGAATATCACAGACTGGTAATAAAGAATAGAATTTTGTTTGACTCATAATTCTGGAGGCTGGTAAGGCAAAACAACATGATACTGGTATCTGTTGAAGGTCTAGTTGCTGGATAATAACTTGGCCAAAGATGTGAGGGAGAGAGAGCTTTTTTTAAAATATATAACAGATCCATTCTTGTTATATTTAGCCCATTCCCATAATAAGAACATTAGTCCATTCATGAGGGCAGAGTTCTTATAGCTTAATTAATTTTTAAAGGTTCCACCTCTTAATTCTAACACATTGGCTATTAAATTTTATCCTAAATTTTGGAGAAGACATTCAGTCTACAGCAGTATCTGTTTAGTAGATAATTTAATCTTTTTATTTGTAAAGTAGTGATAGGTAAGCAGTTACCATTGTAAATTTGTGGTTTTCTGTCCATTTTAAATTTGCTTCTTTTTTTTCTGGTTCTGTCTTTCCTGTGGTATTGTTAATTTTTGTTGAGACAAAGTTACGCTTTCTTGCTCAGACTGAAGTGCACTTGCATATCACAGCTCACTGTAGCCTCAACCTCCTGGGCTCAAGCAATCCTCCCACCTTAGCCACCCAAGTAGCTTGGACTACAGACACATGCCACAACACCCAAGGAGCTTATGATTCTTCCACCTTGGCCTCCCAAAGTGTTGGAATTATAAGCAGGAGCCACCATGTCCAATGTGTAATTTTTGTTGTTTGTATATGCTTTAATTACTTTCTCTTTTTTTACTACAGTTTTTTCCTAGTAGTTATCATGAGACTTATATAAAACATCTTGTATTTTAATAGTCTGGTTTAAGATGATAACAATTTAGAGTATTCTGAATTTCGGTATGTATTTAGCATTTTTATTGACATTTATTCTTTAGTATTTTTCATAGTGTTAGTTAGCATTTCATCTTATCAATGTGAAGATTTCCTCTAGACCATGGCTGGAGAAGTAAAGAAGGTGGGTTTTGCCTGATTCAGGGACTACAGAGAGAACCAAGTTCTGCAGGCCTGTCACGTGTCTCAGGTCAGTATGAATTCTCGTGTTTTTGGCAGATAGTTGCAGTGGCAGGACCAAGGTCAAATGAGTTATAGGCAAGTCTACAGTAAGATGTGGCAGTATTCTGTTTTGAAGCCGGGACCATGACTGGGAAGCTTGCCACTTGGTCAAGTGCTTACCCTCTGAAGATGTCTTCCTTGGTCTTTGCCTCCAGCTGAGTGTCACAAACTCTGAACTGCATTCCAAGGCTTTCATGAATGCACTTATGTTTGCTGTGACAGCTGCATTATGTTGTGGGGGATGTGCACGCAGAACCACCCATTCTGTCATCTTGCTTATGTTACTCCCGTTTATGTTTCACTTTCTGAAATGAGTGTCAAGCTGGTGATTTTTAGATTAAAAAATTCTAAAGTAAATTGATCAAATTTACATATTATGTAAGCTATTAATAAAATTTCTTGTAGGTGCAACATATTTATTAAAATTTTTGGTTGTAATTTCAAGCTCACTGCAGGCAGAAAGGAATCATTAACATATATATCCTTTTTTTTAGTCTGTATCTAAATGATGGTATATTTTAATTGCAGATATTTACTTTATACATCAGTAATGCTCAGCGTATTTTGCAAAATTTTTGTTGTTCTTTTATTTGGAAACATAAGGCTTTTTTAGCTCATGAAAGGTATATTATAGTCATAGAGTTTTATTATATTTTGTGGTAAGAAGAGCAGAAATATATTGAGGACATAATTAAATTCTCCTATCTTTTTAATGATTATTAATTAAATTCTTCTCATTAGAGCCTGTTACTAATGATTGTAATGTATTTTCTGTATAATTTTACTGCAATTTATTAAATTCCAATGACTTAAAATGTCTGCTTTTTATGAGTGCATGCAGTTGAATGCTGTAGATATCTAAAGAGTCATTTTTTGGCCGGGTGTGGTCACTCATGCCTGTATTCCCAGCACTTTGGGAGGCCGTGGCGGGTGGATCACGATGTCAGGAGATCAAGACCATCCTGACTAACATGGTGAAACCCCGTCTCTACTAATATACAAAAAATTAGCTGGGCACTGTGGCGTTCGCCTGTATTCCCAGCTACTCGGGAGGCTGAGGCAGGAGAATGGTGTGAACCCATTGGGCAGAGCCGAGATCATGCCACTGCACTCCAGCCTGGGCGACAGAGCAAGACTCTGTATCAAAAAAAAAAAAAAAATTTTTTTTCTTTGTAAATCTATGTTGTATTCAGGATTTTATGCATTAAAATCTCTCATTATTTTCAATTGCGTGTTATTGCGTTTCTTTTCTTGGGTATGTTTTCTCAGATCAGTTAATTATATTCTTGCTTTTAAAGCTTAATATCATGTGTTGATTGATAATTTTTAGCTCGGTACACTTTATCTCAAAGTGATGTTTGGTATATGTGGGAATTAGCTGTGTTTGTTGCTTATAGATATATCTGTGTGTTTTTCACCTATGTAAGTCTGACATCTTTTCCTTTGTTTTTTTTTTTTTTTTCAGTTTCAGATAGGTTTTTTTTTTTTTTAAAGAGAATTTTAAAACAGAGTCAAAAGAACAGAAATCAGTTATTTGTCCTCTTGCAGGTTGGGGATATAACTTCCTTCCCCACAGGTTTGTGGCTATGGCTAAGTGGTGAGTCTTGGGGAGATGCAGACAAGATCCATCCCAGGCACTTGGCTGGACTTAAGTAAGCACAGCCTTTGGGCCACCAGACCTGATGGCTTGGGTACTGGTCTGGACACAAGACCCATCTACCCAGAAATGTAGTCTTTTGTCTGCAACAACTGGCTAGAGAAATATTTCTGAAAGATGTGTGTCTGGAACACCCAAAGGCATACCTTTCCTTTCTCCTTGGCATAGGCCTTGCTGCACTGAGGAAACACCAGGTTTGCAATGGAGCCTTCAAGAGTCCTCATCCCTATGGAGCTCAGGGGCTCATAGGGTGACAGGATAGGAGACAAGCTAACTTGGGAAGTATTTGTCCTTCGGCTTCTCCCCCACTGAAACACTGTATATTGGGGCCACAGTTCATGGCAAAACATACATGCTCTCTTTCTTTCTCTCACACCTACATCTCGGAAACCAAACAACTTGATGGCAGGTAGCTCTGGGTATCCTTGGTCTGGCATTCACCCACTGGGCATCTAAGCTGTCCTAAAGCTCTTTTCAATCATTTCTTACTCTTTCCAGGCCCATTTGGGTAGGTGTTCCAGCCTTCACTCTTTCAGGCTGATCATAAATTCACAGTGTGGGAAAATCCCCTACTGTGATGGCCATTGCTGGGAAACAGGGAAGTCTAAGGGCCCACTGCTGCCCAAGGCTAGTGTAGACACCATCTGCTCCATTTGTCTCCTCAAAGATTGATATCAGGTGCAGCAGCTGCTGTCTGGAATGTTATCAAACCAGGACTGCACAGGCACTGCATTCTCTGTGTGGAAGATGTAAGAAGCAGGCGAGTTGTCCAGGATGACAGTTTTCCTCAGGTCCCTCCCCAGATGGCTGAGGTCCTTGACATAGCAACCCTGGTGGAACAAACACGACTCATGGGCTAGGCAACCCCAGAACACCCCACACTGGTCCAGCAAACCCATCACAGTGTGTTCGGAATTGGTGGGTTCTTGTTCTCACTGACTTCAAGAATGAAGCTGCAGACCCTCACGGTGAGGGGTACAGTTCTTAAAGGCAGCATATCTGGAGTTTGTTCCTTCTGACATTCGGATGTTTTCAGAGTTTCTTCCTTCTGGTGGGTTCGTGGGCTCGCTGGCTCAGGAATGAAGCTGCAGACGTTCACGGTGAGTGTTACAGCTCTTAAGACGGCATGTCTGGAGTTGTTCTTTCCTCCCAGTGGGTTTGTGGTCTCGCTGGCTTCAGGAGTGAAGTCGCAGACCTTCACGGTGTTACAGCTCATAAAGGCAGTGTGGACCCCAAGAGTGAGCAGCAGCAAGATTTACTGCAAAGAGCAAAAGAACAAAGCTTCCTCAGTGTGGAAGGGGACCCGAGTGGGTTGCCACTGCTGGCTCGGGCAGCCTGCTTTTATTCTCTTTTCTGACCCCACCCACATCCTGCTGATTGGTAGAGCTGAGTGGTCTGTTTTGGCAGGGCACTGATTGGTGCGTTTACAGTCCCTGAGCTAGACACAAATGTTCTCCATGTCCCCACCAGAGTACCTAGATACAGAGTGTTGATTGGCGCATTCACAAACCCTGAGCTAGACACAGGGTGCTGATTGGTGTGTTTACAAACCTCGAGGTAGATACACAGTGCTGATTGGTGTATTTACAATCCCCTGGCTAGACATAAAGGTTCTCCACGTCCCCACCAGACTCAAGAGCCTAGCTGGCTTCACCCAGTGGATCCTGCACCGGGTCTGCAGGTGGAGCTGCCTGCCAGTCCCGCGCCATGTGCCCGCACTCCTCAGCCCTTGGGTGGTTGATGGGATTGGGTGCCGTGGAGCAGTGGGTGGCGCTCGTCGGGGAGGCTCAATTCGCATGGGAGCCGATGGAGGGGTGGGAGGGTCAGGCATGGTAGGCTGCAGGTCCAGAAGCCTGCCCCGTGGGAAGGCAGCAAAGGCCCGGCGAGAATTTGACCACACCAACTGCTGGCCCAGGTTCTAAGCCCCTCACTGCCCAGGGCTGGTGGGACAGGCCAGCCACTCCGAGTGCGGGGTCCACCGAGCCCACGCCCACCCGGAACTCGTGCTGGCCCACAAGAACCGTGCGCAGCCCCGGTTCCCACCCGCACCTCTCCGTCCACAACTCCTCGCAAGCTGAGGGAGCCAGCTCTGGCCTTGGCCAGCCCAGAAAGTGGTTCCCACACTGCAGCGGCGTGCTGAAGGGCTCCTCAAGTTCCGCCAAAGTGAGAGCCCTGGCAGAGGAGGCCCCGAGAGCGAGCAAGGGCTGTGAGGACTGCCAGCATGCTGTCACCTCTCAACAGGATCTGCATACATGTTCAGGCTGAAATGAAGAGGGCAATGAAAAAAAAACTCATTTAAGCATTTCCTCCTGTCATCTCAGGAACTCATCTATATAAGACCTCATGAGCAAATGGATCTGGTGCCTGGTCCCCTCAATCTCTACATGCATTAGGCAGTCAGCATTGCTGAATGGCTTCAAGGAGCTATGCACAATGGTTTCATCCAAGCCAGTGACCATACAGATCCTTCCTTGATTTTTCTCTGTCGCCTCTGGGAGCAGGCAGGTTCCTGGGATCTGATAAAAGTGAAAGTGGAGACCTTGGAGCTGATCCGACTTAGCAATGGTGTTGACTTCCTCCTTATGTGTGGAGAGCTCAGCAGGGGAACGAGACTGGCCAACATGCTGGGTGCAAGAAGAGCAGAAAGGGGCCTTCTAAGGTGTGACAAACATGAGATCTCTTCAGAGAGCACTTTGGAAACCAGGCCTTGCTTGGTAAGGACCAGGGCATCTTCCCTCCATGCCTGGGTGATGATGGAGCCTTGTTCCATCTAACAATCCTGAGGGCTGGGCTGGCTGGGTGGGAAGACTGGCTGGCAGGCTGGCCGGACTGGGATGGGGGGCATGGGCTGGGGCTTGATTCAGTTCCCGAGAGTCTGAGTTCCACAGCTGTTCACACTCCCCCTCTCCTTTCCATCACTGGCCGGGAAGGGAGGCGGCCTGTACGGACGGTGGACGGCCTTGGCAGTGGTTCCCCAGGGTGCCCCCAGCCCCGATTCTCCCAGCGGGAGCTTCAGGATCCTCAGTTTGGGTCTAACATAGAGAATCCACCAGATAACGCATTTTTTTTCAACTTTTATTTTAAGTTCAGGGGTCCATATGTGATAAACATTTTTTTTCAACTTTTATTTTAAGTTTAGGCTCCATGTGCAGGATATGCAGGTCTCTTACATAGATAAACGTGTGCCATTGTCCTTTACTGCACAGATCATCTCATCACCCAGGTACTAAGGCCAGCATCCGCAGCTATTCTTCCTGATGCTCTCCTTCCCCTTCCCCATGCCATGAAACAGGTGTCCAGTGTGTGTTGTTCTTCCTAGTGTGTCCATGTGTTCTAATTGATCTGCTTCCGCTAATAAGTTAGAATAATAATAGGTGGTGTTTGGTATTCAGTTACTGCATTAGTTTGCTGGGATTAATGGCTTCAAACTCCAACCATGTCCCTGCAAGGGACATCATCTCATTACACTTTATGGCTTTATAGTGTTCCATGGTGTAGGTGTACCACATTTTCTTTATCTAGTCTATCATTGATGGGCATGTAGATT
This sequence comes from Pongo pygmaeus, assembly GCF_028885625.2. Taxonomy (NCBI): domain Eukaryota; kingdom Metazoa; phylum Chordata; class Mammalia; order Primates; family Hominidae; genus Pongo; species Pongo pygmaeus. The sequence goes on along the minus strand of NC_072388.2, from coordinate 998,811 downwards.
GATTACATAACGTTGCTATTGTAAATAGTGGTGCAATGAACATATGCATGCATGTATATTTAAAATAGATTTCTATTCCTTTGGGTGTATACCCAGTAATAGTATTGCTGGGTCAAACGGTATTTCTGCTTCTAGGTCTTTGAGGAGTCTCCACACTCTCTTCCACAATGCTTGAAATAATTTACACTCTCACCAACGGTGTAAAAGTGTTCCCTTTTCTCCACAACCTCACCAGCATCTGTTTTTATTTTTTCTTTACTGTTTATTAATAGCTATTGTAATTGGTGTGATATGGTATCTCATTGTTGTTTTGATGTGTATTTATCCAGTTATCAGTGATGTTGAGCTTTTCACGTTTGTTGGGCACATGTATGTCTTCTTTTGAGATATGTCTGTTCATGTCCTTTGACCACTTTTTAAAGGGGTTGTTTGTTTTTCTCTTGTAAATTTTAAGTCCCTCATAGATTCTGGGTATTAGATATTTGTCAGATGGATAGGTTGCAATATTTTTCTCCCATTCTCTAGGTTCTCTGCTCTGATGATAGTTTCTTTGTCTCTTCGGAAGCTGTTAACTTAATTAGACCCCATTAGTCAATTTTTGTTTTTGTTGCTATTGCTTTTGGCCTTTTTGTCATCAAATCTTTCCTCCTGCCTATATCTTGAATGCTATTATCTAGATTTTTTCTTCTAAGGTTTTTATAGTTTTAGGTTGTACATTTAAGTCTTTAATCCATATTGAGTTAACTTTTGTCTATGGTGTTAGGAAGGGTTCCAGTTTTAAATTTCTGCATATGACTACCCAGTTCTCCTAGCATCATTTATTGAATAGGGAGATCTTTCCCTAATTCCTTGTTTTTGTTGACTTTGTCAAAGATCAGGTTGTTGTAGGTTTTTGGCTTTATTTCTAGGCTCCCTATTTTGTTTCATTTGTCTATGTGCCTGTTTCTATACCAGTACCGTGCTGCTTTGGTTACTGTACTCTTCTAGTATAGTTTGAAGTTAGGCAGTGAAGCCTTCAGCTTTTTTTTTTTTTTCTTTCTTAAGGTTGGCTTGGCTGTTTGGGCTCATTTTTGGTTCCATATGAATTTTAAAAGTGTTTTTTTTTTTCTTTCTAATTCTCTGAAGAATGTCAGTAGTTCAGTGGGAATAGCATTGAATCTATAAATTACTTAGGGCAATATGCTCATATTCATGATACTGATTCTTCCTCTCCATGAGCATGAAATGTTTCTACATTTGTTTTGTGTCCACTCTGATTTCTGTAAGCAGTTGTTTGTAGTTCTCCTTGAAGAGGTCCTTCACTTTCCTTCTTAGCTGTATTCGTAGGTATTTTTTTCTCTTTGTAGCAAATGTGAATGAAAGTTCATTCATTATTTGTCTCCCTGCTTGCTTGATGTTTGTGTATGGGAATGCTAGCTACTTTTGCACATTGATTTTATATCCTGAGATTTTGCTACTGTTGCTTATCACCTTAAGAAGCTTTGGGGCTAAGAAGATAAGGCTTTCTAGATATAGGATCAGGTCATCTAGAAACAAAGATAATTTGACTTCCTCTCTTTCTATTAGAATACTCTTTATTTCTTCCTCTGTCCTGATTTTCCTGGCCAAGGTTTCCGATACTGTGTCGAATGGGAGTGGTGAGAGAAGACATACTTTTCTTGTGCCAGTTTTCAGGGGGAACGTTTCCAGCTTTTGCATATTCAATATGATATTGTCTGTGGGTTTGTTGTATATGGCGCTTATTATTTTGAGCTATGTTTCTTCAGTTCTTAGTTTATTGAGGATTTTAAACGTGAGGGAATGTTGAATATTATTGCACACTTTTCTTCCTCTATTGAGATAATCATGTGGTTTTTGCATTTAGTTCTCTTTATGTGATGAGTCACAATTATTGATTTGCATATGTTGAACCAACCTTGCATCCTGGGGACAAAGCCAATTCCATTGCGGTGGATCCACTTTTTAATGTGCTGCTGGATTTAGTTTCCCAGTATTTTATTGAGAATTTTTGCACAGTGTTCATCAAAGATGTTAGCATGATGTTTTGTTGTTGTTGTTGTAGTATCTATATTAGGTTTTGGTATCAGGATGATGCTGGCCTGATAGAATGAGTTAGAGAGAACTTCTTGGTCTTCAATTTTTTGGGGGTAGTTTTAGGAGAAAGCATACCATCTCCTCTTTGTACCTCTGGTCAAATCCAGCTTGCTTGGTAGGCTAGTTATTACTGCCTCAATTTCAGAACACACTATTGATCTATTCAGGGTTCAGTCTTGTGGAGGGTTTTTTTTGCAATAAATTGTCCATTTCTTCTAGATTTTCAGGTTTATGTGCGAAGAGGTGTTTATAGTATTCTCTGATGGTTGTTCTTATTTCCATGGGATCAGTGATGATATCTCCCTTATTATTTCTCATTGTGTTTGGCTCTTCTTTCTTTTCTTATTTATTTGTCTAGCTAGTGTTCCATCTAGTTTATTAATTTTTTTCATAAAAACAGCTCCTGGATTGGTTGAGTTTTTTTTTTGGAAGAGTTTTCATTGTCTCTATGTCCTTCAGCTCTACTCTGATCTTGGTTATTTCTTGTTTTCTGCTAGCTTTCAGGTTCTTTTTCACTTGGTTTTCTTGTTCTTTTAATCAAGATGTTAGTCTGTTAACTTTAGATCTTTCTAGGTTTTTTTTTTTTTTTTCTTGTGGGAAAGTCTCACTCTGTTGCCCAGGCTGGAGTACAGTGGCATGATCTCGGCTCACTGCAACCTCCACTTTTCAGTTTTAAGTCATTTCTGCTGTCTCAGCCTCCTGAGTAGCTGGGATTACAGATGTGCATCACCACACTCAGTTAATTTTTGTATTTTTTTGTAGAGATGGGGTTTTGCTATGTTGGCCAGGCAGGTCTTGAACACCTGGCCTCCAGTGTTCTGTCTGCCCCAGCCTCCCAAAGTGCTGGAATTACAGGCATGAGGTACCATGCCAAGCCCTTTCTAGCTTTTTGATGTGGATATTAGTGCTATAAATTTCCCTTTTTTTCTTGGTTTCTAGTGATTATTTTATTCTATCTTGGTGAGTAGTCAGGGAAATAATCGTAAATTCACAATCAACTTATAGTTAAATCTAAACAATTATGTGAGGAGAACCCTTTATTATTTGAAGAGGATGTTTGAAGATTTTGTAACTGTGCCTTTTAGGTAGTCTTAAGTTTCTAATTGTCGTTAAAACATGCCATTGTCGTTTCTAACATTTTAAGTATATGGTTTAGAAGTGGTAAGTATAGTTCTATTGTTTTGCAATAGGTTTTAGATAATTTTTGTCTTACAAAAGTAAAAGTGAATACTCATTACTTGTGAAAGAAGTTAGTTAGCTTGCTTTAGGTAGGTAGCAACAGAAGGGTCCCTGGAAAGTCGCTGGACCTTGGGTCAGTGTCTCATCCCTGCATAATATAAAATGAATCCTGGAAAAAATCAAGCTGCAGACACCAACAAGGGAACTAGTACTTGGTGTTGTGCTTGGAGACCTGCCCATGGCTGCACAGATAGGAGAACCTCTGGCCCATTTGGATAGAAACTTGTACAAACCTCCAGCCCACTTAGTTAAGGGAACAAGACCGAACTGGCATAGAAATGCCGTTGTTTGTCCAGGCACGGTGGCTCATGCCTGTAATCCCAGTAATTTGGGAGGCAGAGGCGGGTGGATCACCTGAGGTCGGGAGTTCGAGACCAGCATGACCAACATGGAGAAACTCCGTCTCTACTAAGAATACAAAATTAGCCGGGCATGCTGTAGCATGCCTGTAATCCCAGCTACTTGGGAGGCTAAGGCAGGAGAATCGCTTGAACCCAGGTGGCAGAGGTTGCTGGGAGCTGAGATCGCACCATTGCACTCCAGCCTGGGCAACAACAGCAAAACTACATCTCAAAATAAATAAACTAATTAATTAAAAGAAGAAAGTACATCTCAAAAAAAAAAAAAACGAAAGAAAGAAAGAACAGAAAAAGAAACTCCTTTGCCCTTTGTACAGTCAGTGGGCTCCCAGGAAAAGGTTTCTTCTCCTTTTGTGGGCATAAGCACAGTGGGCTCTGGTGCATTCCGGTCGATACTCTCCTTTATTTGAACTGTAAGTCTGATCTCTATGAATAATTACTTCAGCCCCTAATTGCTCCCGGGCCAAGCTGCTTGGCCAAGCTTTCACCTTATCTTCTGATAAGTCCTGGGCCAAGCTAAGTAGCATCTATGAATCATCCCTTCAGCTCCTGATTGGTACCGGGCCAAAGTCATGGGCCAAGCTGAGCCACACATTTTTCAAGACGGCCTGTGAACTATGCACATTCCCTTCCCTTCCCTTCCCAGTCCATAAAAATCTTGGACCCCAGCCTCGTAGAGGGCACCCCGTTCGGACACCTATCTCTGCTGGCAAAGAGCTTTTTTCTCTTGCTTATCAAACTTCCACTCCAACCTCACCTTTGTGTTCACGCTCCTTAATCTCCTTAGAGGTAGAAAAAAGAACTCTGGGTGTGATCTCAGACTACGAGATACCGTTACATCTTGGTGCACTGCTGAGACTACAACACTTGGTTTCCATGAGTTTGCCTGACTAAATATTTTATATAAGTGTAGTTATACAGTTTTCCTTTTTGACTGTCTTGTTTTACTTTACCGAATGTTTTCAAGATTTGTCCTTATTGTAGTACTTTTCAAGATTTCCTTATTTTTAAGGCTGAATGCTATCCCAGTGAATATACCTGCCCTGTTTGTTGAATATACTCATCCTTAAAGGTACATTTGCTTCCAGGTAGTATGTTTGTGAGTAATACTACAATGTACATAATTGTGCATATATCTATTCCATGTTCTGCTTTGCCTGTTTGGGATATTTTTCTCACACTGATTTAGTACTATCTGTATTCCCTTGCTTTTGTTGTCTGATCCGTTGATGTTACATCCCCCAAATTATTGCCAAGACCAATTGTCATGAAGCTTCACCCTTCTGTATTGTGCTAGGAATTTTACAGCTATAGGTTTTACATTATAGTCTTCATTTTTTAAAATTGACACATGTAATTGTACATATTTTGGGGAAACAATTATGTGTGTATGTTGTATAGCAATAAAAATCAGAGTACTTAGTATATTTATTGCCTCATGCATGTGTTATTTTTTTTGGTGAGAACATTCAAAAGCTTCTTCTCTAGCTATTTTATTTTATTTTTATGTATTAACTTTTTTTAGGGACAGGATCTTGCTCTAACACCCAGACTGGAGTGCAATGGTGCAATCCTAGCTCACAGTAACCTCGAACAATCTTCTAACCTCAGCTTCCCAATTAGCTGGGACTACAGGAACCTGCCACCATGCCTGGATAATGTTTTAATTTTTCATAGAGACAGGGTCACACTATGTTGTCCAGGCTCATCTTGAACTTCTGACTTCAAGTGATTCTCCCACCTCAGTCTCCCAAAATGTATGGATTGCAGGAATGTGCCACCACAACTGGTCTCTTTTAGGTATTTTGTAATATGCGATAACTTTTCATTAATTATTATTATTCTACTGTGTAATAATAAACAAAAACTTGTTTCTGCTGTCTAATTGTAACACAGTGCTTGTTAAGCAGCCCTTTCCCGTCCTCCTATTTCAGTCTCTGGTAACCCGCGTTGTACTCTGCTTATATGAACCCTTTTTTTCAGGTTACACAAATGAGTGAGATAATAAGATCATGAAGTACTTGTGTTTCTCTATGTGCCTTATTTTACTTAACATGGTACGCTCAAGGTTCACCCATGCTCTCTTAACTGACAGAATTTTATCCTTTCTTATGGCTGAATAGGATTTCACTGTGTATATAAATTACAGTTTCCTTATCCATTTATCTGTTGCTGTACATTTGAATTGATTCCATATATAAGCTATTATAAATAGTTATGTAATTAACATGAGAATGCAAATATCTTTTTGACACAGTGATATCCTTTCTTTTGGATATACAGCCAGGAGTAAAATTGCTGGATCATATAATAGATTTATTTTCAATGTCTTTCTGTAACCTCCATACTATTTTCTATAATGGCGATACTAATTTACAATTCCACCAACAATGTATACATTCACTAGTTTTTACATCCTCATTAGTACTTTTTATTTATTTATTTATTTATTTTTATTATAGCCATTCTAATGGCAGTGAGGTGGTACCTCATTGTGGTTTGGATTTGCATTTCTTTGGTGATTAGTAATGTAGAACATTTTTTTATGTTCCAGTTAGCCATTTTTGTATCTCTTTTTCACAAACGTCTGTTAAGATCTTTTGTAATTTTTAAATTAGATTATAAGTGTATTTATTTTGAGATTTTAAAGTTTCTTATATATTCTGAATATTAGCCTTTTGTCATATGTATAGCCTGAAAACGTTTTCTTTCATTGCCTAAGTTGTCTCTTCAATCTTTTAGTTGTTTTTTTAATATGAAAAAGCATTTTAGTTTGACATAATGTTCTTTGCTTATTTTTGATTTTGTTGCTATGTTTTGACATCTTATTTTAATAATCCTTTCCCAGTCCAATGATATAAACCTTTTTTTATGTTTTTGTCTAATAGTTTCATAATTTATGGCATTACATTTAAGTCTTTAGTTTGAGTTGATTTTCATATATGGCAATGCTCAATGGTCTAGTAGAATTTTTCTGAATATAAATATTTAAATGGCCCTGCACCATTTATTGAAGAGATTAGCTTTTCCCTAAAGTGTGTGTTTGGCAATTTTGTTGACAATCAGTTGGCTTTAGGTGCATAAATTAACTTCTGGGCTTATTGGGCACATTAGTCTATTTGTTGGTTTTTATGCCAGTACAGTTCTGTTTTGGTTACTATAGCTTTATAGGAAGTTTTGAAGTTTGATAAAGTGATGCCTTTAGCTTTGCTTATTTTGCTCAAAGTTGTTTGTTTATTCAGAGTTTTTTGTGGATCTACATAAATTTAAAATATTTTTTCTACTTCTTTGAAAAAATATCATTGATATTTTGATAAAAATCAAGTTACGTCTGTAGATCACTTTGGGTAGCTATATTAACAGTATTATTCCAGTGTATAAACACAAGATTTTTTCATGTACTCATTTGTATTTTATATTTTTTATCCATGTTTTGTTTTTCTCAGAGTAGAGATCCTTTACCTTTTTAGTTGTTTGTTGCTAGGTGTATTAGTCTGGCTTCCCTGGAGAGATCACAAGATCCCACAACAGGTTGTCTGCAAGTTTGAGGAGCAAGTAGAGGCAGTCCACTTCCCAAAGCTGAAGAACTTGGAGTCTGGTTTTTGAGGGCTGGAAGCCTCCAGCACAGGAGAAAGATGTATGCTGGGAACCTAGGCCGGTCTCTCCCTTTTACATTTTTCTGCCTGCTTTATATTCACTGGCAGCTCATTAGATGGTGCTCACCCAATTAAGAGTTGGTATCCCTTTCCCAGCCCACTGACTCAAATGTTAATCACGTTTGTCAACATCCTCACAGGCACACCCAGGATCAATGCTTTACATCCTCCAATCAATTTGACACCCTGTATTGACCACCACATTAAGTATTTTAATTTTTGCATACCTTTTGCGTATGCAGAAGAAGCGTTGGATGAAATTCAATATTCATTATGATGAAAACTCTTAACATATTAGGAATAGAAGGTATATGCCTCAAAACAATAAAGGTCATTTATGACAAAGCAATGCTAACATTATACTGAATAAGGAAAAGCTGAAAGCTTTCTCTCTGAGATCTGGAACAACAGAAATCACCCCCACTTTCAGCCCTCTTATTCATCATAGTACGGGAAGTCCTAGGCAAGGACATTAGGCAAGAGGAAGAACTAAAACTCATACTAATTGGAAAGGACGAAGTCAAATGGTCTCTGATTGTGGACGAAATAATCTTATATGTGAAAAACTCTAAACACTACACCAAAAACTATTAGAACTACTAAACAAATTCAATAACATTGCCGAAAATCAACAAAGTATTAGCTTTCTGTATGCTGATAGCAAACGATGTGAAAAATAAAGTTTAAAATTCGATTTTAATAACTACAAAAAATTAGTTATTTTGTGTTTATTTCTTTATTTGAGATGGAGTCTTTCTCTGTCGCCAGGCTGGAGGGCAGTGGCATGATCTTGGCTCACAGGTTCCAGAGATTTTCCTGCCTCAGCATCCCGAGTGTCTGGAGCTACAGCCATGTGCCACCACTGCCAACTAATTTTTGTTTGTATTTTTAGTAGAGACGTGGTTTCCCCATGTTGGCCAGGATGGTCTTGATCTCCTGACCTTGTGATTCACTTGCCTCAGCCTCTCAAAGTGCTGAGATTACAGGTGAGCCAAAACACCCAGCCTTGAGTTCATGTTTTTATTTGGTGCAAGGTAAGGTCTAAGGTTGTTATTTTTTCCTTGTAAATTTTTATTATTCCCAATACTGTTTGTTGAAGAGACTGTTCTTTCCTTATTGTGAATTCTTGGAACACTTTTTAAAAATATGTCTACTAAACACATGAGGTCTTATGTCTGGACTCTCTCATCTGTTTCATCATTCATTTGTCTTTATGTCAGTCCCAAACTGTTTTGATTATTATACCTTTGTAGTATGTTTTGAAATTAGACAGTATGATGCCTCTATCTTTACATTTTTTTCCCCAATATTGTTTGGCTGTTTGTGATCCCTTGAAATTCCATAAAAATTGTAGAATATTTTAAAACTTCTGCAAAATGTTTCATTGGTATTTTGATAGAAAGTATATTGAATCAGCTGGGGTTGGTGGCTCATGCCTGTAATCCCAGCACTTTGGGAGGCTGAAGAAGGTGGATCAACTGAGGTCAGGAGTTTGAGACCAGCCATGGAGAAACTCCGTCTCTACTAAAAATACAAAATTAGCCGGGTATGGTGGCACAGGCCTGTAATCCCATCTTCTCAGGAGGCTGAGGCAGGAGAATTGCTTGAACCCAGGAGGTGGAGGTTGCAGTGAACTGAGATCACACCATTGCACTACAACCTGGGCAAAAAGAGCAAAACTCCATCTCAAGATAAAAAGAAAGAACATTGAATCTGTAGACCACTTTCTTTAGTAGTGACATGTTAACAATATTAAGCCTACAACCTCTTGAACAAGTGTTTGAGAATTTGTTGTTTAATTTTTACTTATTCTTTGGCATGCTAGTGTTTTTAACTTCTTGTTTTATTGTATCATAGGTAGCAATAATTTGTGTAATTCCATCTGTTTAAATTTACTAAGATTTGTTTTTAACTTAACAGGTGGTCTATCTGGATTATTGTGGCATGTGTGATTAAAAGTATTGCATATTCTGCTGTTGAGTGGAGAGATATAAATGTGAATCTTAGGTCTAATTTTTCTATTGTGTTGTTGAAATCCTCTGTTTACTTATTCATCTTATTTTTTTTTTAACTTACATTACTAAAAGTCAGATATAAAAGTCATCTACTGTTATCAGGTGCTGGCTACTTCATGTTTCAATTCTGTAAAATATTGCTTCATATATTTGGAAACTGTGATGTAAGGCACATATGTTACTGTTGTTGCTTTTATTGTTGTATGTTGTTTCAATGATGTTGTTTTTATTGTTGTATGTTGTTTCAATGTTGTTGCTTTTTTTGTTGTATGTTGCTTTATTGTTGTTGCATTTACTGTTGTTTTTATTGTCCTTTTCCTCTTGTCCCTTGAGGAAGTTTTTGATATAATATGTATTTTGTCTACCATGACAGTATTTGATTTTGCATTTAATTTTTTTAATTCTTTCATGTATGGGTTATATGTGTTTCAGATCATAATTTGGTTATTTCTAGGAAGCAGAGAGTTGAACCTTGTTTCATGAATTTATTTAGTGAAAGTATGTTTTTGATTGATGTAATTTATTTATATAAAAAATTACTAAAAGGGAATGATTTCCTATAGCATTTTGTTTCTTTTTTGTTTTAGGTCCTGTAGCAATTTTTTTTTTTTTTTTTGAGAAGCAGTCTCACTCTGTCGCCCAGGTTGGAGTGCAGTGGTGAGATCTTGGCTCACTGCAAGCTCCGCCTCCTGGGTTCATGCCTTTCTCCTGTCTCAGATTCCCCAGCAGCTGGGAATACAGGCGCCCGCCACCACGCCTGGCTATTTTTACCTTTTATTATTTTTAGTAGAGACGGGGTTTCACCGTGTTAGCCAGGATGGTCTTGATCTCCTGACCTTGTTGATCCACAGGCCGCGGCCTCCCAAATTGGTAGGATTACAGGCGTGAGCCACCGCGCCTGGCCTGTTCTGTAGCTATTTTGTTCCTGTTTTTCTCTCTTGTTCTCTTTCTTAGTGTATTATTGATTTTTGTAGTGACATGTTTTAATTCTTTTCTCACTACTTTGTGTGTGTTTGTGTCTTCTTGTGTGTGTACTATACGTATTTCCTTTTTTTTTTTTTTTTTTGACATGGTCTTGCTCTGTCACCCAGGCTGGAGTGCAGTGGCACAATCTCTACTTACTGCAAGGTCTGCCTCTCAGGCTCAACTCAAACAATCCTCCCACCACAGCCTTCTGAGTATCTGGGATCACAGGTGTACACCACTACTCCTGACTAATTTTTTTTATTTTTCGTAGAGACAGGGTTTTGCCATGTTGCCCAGACTAGTCTCAAAATCCTAAGTACTATAGGTATTTTCTTTGTTGTTACTATAGATATTACCAAGAATAACTACTATTGCATATAAAACCCTGCCTCTTTATGGCTCCCTATGTGTTTTCTTGATGTCACAAATTATATCATTTTGTATTATAAATCTATTGGCACAGATTTACAGTCATTTTTAAGTCTTTGTTATCTCAAATATATAGCAGAAGTAAAGTATTCTGTGCATCTTCATTATAATAACAAAGAATATAGTTAGAGTTGGTAAAGTTTCAGTAAATTTTAGGTAATTTTCTCCCTCAAATTTTGAGAGTTCTCAGCCACTTTTTATTTATTGAAATAACTTTGCTGCTCTCTTTCCTCTCTTTTTATTTTAGAATTCCCATTATAAGTATATTGGCCATTTTAATGGTATCCCAGAAGTCCCTTAGGCTCTCTTAATTTTTAAAATTATTTTTAGCCTTCACAGCCTATAATTTCAAATGACTTCTTATCAAGCTTGCTGGATTTTTTCCTGCTAGATCTAACCTGTTGCTGGACCTTCTAGTGAATCTCTAAATTCAGGTATTTTACTTTTCAGCTCCACACTTTATGTTTCTATTTTGTACTTTTAATCACTTCGTTGATAATCTCATTATCTTCATGCATTGTTTTCTTTTTCTGTTTAGTTTTCTATGTTATTCTTTAGCTGACTGAGCATCTTTAAGCTAGGTGTTTTAGCCAGGCACAGTGACATGTGCATGTAATTCCAGCTACTTTGAAAGCTAAGGCAAGAGGACTACTGTATTAAACAATTCTTATGATGCTAATAAGGACAAAAACAAGACTAGGTAATTTATCATTAAAAAAAGATTTAATTGTCTCACAGTTTCACATGGTTAGGGAGGTCTCACCATTATTGAAGCAAGCAAGAGACTTTGTTCAGGGGAACCTCCACTTATAAAGCCATCAAATCACATGAGACTTATTTGCTATCATGAGAACAACACGGGAAAATCCGACTCCCATGATTCAATTACCTCCTACTGGGTCCCTCCCAGGACATGTGGGGATTATTACAATTCAAGGTGTGATTCGGTCGGGGACACAGAGCCAAACAATATCAATTACTTAAGGCCAGGAGTTTGAGACCACCTTGGGCAATATTGTGACAAGCTGTATGTAAAAAATATTTCTACAGATTAGCCATGCATGGCGGAACGTTCCTGTAGTCTCAGGAAGTTGGAGGCTGATGTAAGACTATTGCTTGAGTTCCCCAGGAATATGAGACTGCATTGAGCTATAATCATGGTATTGTATTCCTGTCTGGGTGAGAGAGTAAGACCTCTTTTTAGAATTTCAAGTTTATTTTAGATTTAGGAAGTACCTACACAGATTTTTTACATGGGTATTTTTTATAATGCTGAGGTTTGAAATGTGAGGAATTCCATCACCCAGGCAGTGAGCATAGTACTAAGTAGACAGTTTTTCAGTTCTTTGTCCCTCCCTCTCTCCACCCTCTAAGAGTTGTCTATTATTTTTGTTTTTATGTCCATTTGTACCCGGCGTTAATTTCCATTTATAAGTGAGAACATGCAGTAATTTCATTTTCCATTTCTGCATTAAATTGCTCTGTATAATGGCCTTTAGTTCTATTAACGTTGCTGCAAAGGACAAGTTTTTTTTTTTTTTGTCTTTTTTTTTGCTAAGTAGTATTGGTGTACATGTGACACTTTTTGTATTCAATTTACCATTAATAGGCTGGACACGGTGGCTGACGCCTGTAATCCCAGCACTTTGGGAGGCTGATGTGGGTGGATCATGAGGTCAGGAGATCGAGACCATCCTGGACAACATAATGAACCCAGTCTCTACTGAAAATATAAAAGTTAGCCGGGCGTGGTGGCATGGGCCTATAGTCCCAGCTACTCGGGTGGCTGAGGCAGGAGAATTGCTTGAACCTGGGAGGCGGAGGTTGTAGTGAGCTGTGATCGTGCCACTGCACTCCAGCCTGGGCAACAGAGTGAGATTTCATCTCAGAAAAAAAAAAAATTACCATTAATAGGCACCTAGGTTGATTCATGTCTTTCCTCTTATAAATAGTGCAGTGATGAACCAACAAGTGCATGTGCTATTTTGGTAGAAGAATTTATTCTCTTCTGGGAATATACCCAGCGGTGAAATTGCTGGGTTGAATCATAGTTTAACTCTCAGTTATTTGGAAAGTCTCCAAGCTGCTCTCCACAGTGGCTGAACTAATTTGTATTCCTATGAACAGTGTATAAGTGATTTTTTTCCCGCTAAAACCTCTTCAACACGTATTATCATCTTACGTTTTAACAAAAGCCATTCTATCTGGTGTACGATGGTGTCTTATTGTGGTTTTTATTTACATTTCCTTGATGGTTAGTGATGATGAGCATTTTTCGTGTTATTTGGCCACTTGTATGTATTCTTTAGAACAGTGTCCGTTATTGCCCTCTTTTTCATGGGGTAATTTTTTGCTTGTGAATTCTTTAAGTTTCTTACATGTTGTGAGTATTAGATTTTTTCAGGTTCACAGGTTGTGAATATTTTTCCCATTCTGCTAACTTTGGGGTTAGTTTGTTTTTATTTTTCTAGTTTCTCTAAGTGTGATTTTAAATTGTTAGTTTGAGATCTTTCTAACTTCTTGATGCAGGTATTTAGCACTCTCAACTTTCCTCTTAACAGTGCTTTTCCTACATCCCAGACATTTTGTTATATTGTGTCTCTTCATCTATTTCAAAATTTTTTTAATTTTCTGCCTTAATTTTGTTGTTTACCCAAAATTCATTCAGGAGCAAGTTGTTTAATTTCAATATCATTCTGTGATTTTGTGAGATTTTCTTGGTATTGATTTTTACCTTTGTTCCATTGTGGCCTGACAGTATGTTTGGCATAATTTTAATTTTTAAAAAATGTATGGATAATTGCTTTATGGCTAGGAAGTGGTCAATCCTAGTGTATATTCTGTGTGCAGTGAGAAGAATTTACTTTACATATATGATGTGTGGCGTATACTATAAATGTCTATTAGTTTCAGTTGATCAAGTGTCAAATCAAACTCCAGAATTTCTTCGTTAAGTTTCTGCCTAGATAATCTGTCAAACACTTAGTGGGGAGTTGCATTCCCCTACTATTATTGTGTGTCTACTTGAGTATTATTGTAGGTCTAGCAGTACTTGTTGTATAACTCTATGTTCCCCAAAGTTGGGTCCATCTACATTTAGGATAGTTAAGACTTCTTGTTGAATTTAACCCTTTATCGTTATGCAATACTTTTCTTTATTTTATTTTACTATTAATTATTTAAAGTCCTTTTTTCTTAAAAGAGAAAAAATTCCAGGTATGGTGGCTCATGCCAGCACTTTCAGACTGAGGCAGTAGGATTGCCTGAGACCACGAGTTTGAGACCAGCCGAGGCAATATAGCAACATTCTGTTTGTACACATTTTTTTTAAAGAAACTATACAGGAGTGGTAGTGTGCACAACTGTGGTCATATTTACTCAGGATACATAGGTGGCATGACTGCTTGTCTTCAGAAATTTGAGGTTACAGTGAGCTGTGATTGCACCACTGCACTCTGTCCCAGGAGATAGAGTAAGATCCTGTGTTTTGGTACTACTACCATCCTGTCTTGGTTACTGTGGCCTTTTAGCATAGTGTGAAGACAGCTAGCTTGATGCCTCCACCTTTGTTCTTTTTGCTTAGGATTGTCTTGTCTATGCAGGATCTTTTTTGATTCCATATGAAATTTAAAGTAGTTTTTTTTTTTTTTTCTAATTCTGTAAAGAAAGTCAACGGGAGCTTGATGGGGATAGCACTGAATTTATAAATTTCTTTGAGCAATATGGCCATTTTCACAATATTGATTCTTCCTATCCATGAGCACGGATTGTTTTCTGTTTGTTTGTGTCCTCTTTCATTTCCTTGAACAGCGGTTGGTAGTTCTCCTTGAAGAGGTCCGTTACATCCCTTTTAAGTTGGATTCCTAGGTATTTTATTCCCTTTGTAGCAATTGTGAATGAGAGTTCACACATGATTTGTCTCTCTGTTTGCCTATTATTGTGTATAGGAATGCTTGTGATTTTTGAACATTGATTTTGTATCCTGAGACTTTGCTGAAATTGCTTATGAGTTTAAGGAGATTTTGGGCTGAGATGATGGGGTTTTCTAGATATACAATCATGTCATCTGCAAACAGAGACAATTTGACTTCGTATTTGAATACGCTTTCTTTCTTTCTTTGGCTGGTTGCCAGAACTTTCAATACTATATTGAATAGGAGTGGGGAGATATGGTGTTCTTGACTTGTGCAGGTTTTCAAAGGGAATGCTTCCAGTTTTTGCTCATTCAGTATGATATTGGCTCTGCATTTGTCATGAATAACTCTTATGATGTTGAGATAGGTTCCATCAATACATAATTCATTGAGAGTTTTTACCATGAAGAGGTGTGGAATTTTATTTAATGTCTTTTTTGCATCTATTGCGATAATCATGTGGTTTTTGTCATTTGTTCTGTTTATGTAATGGATTACATTTATTGATTTGCATATGTTGAATCAGCTTTGCATCCCAGGGATTAAGCTGACTAGATCGTGGTGGATAAGTTTTTAATGTGCTGCTGGATTCGGTTTGCCAGTATTTTATTGAGGATTTTCGCGTCGATGTTCATCAGGGATACGGGCCTGAAATTTTCTTTTTTTGTTGTGCCTTTGGCAGGTTTTGGTTTCAGGATGATGCTGGCCGCATAAAATGAGTTAGGAAGGAGTACCCCTTTTTCTATTGTTTGAAGTAGTTTCAGAAGTAATGGTACCAGCTCCTCCTTGTACCTTTGGTGGAATTCGGCTGTGAATCCGTCTGGTCCTGGACTTCTTTTCGTTGGTAGGCTAGTAATTACTGTCTCAAATTTAGAACTTGTTATTGGCCTATTCAGGGATTCGACTTCTTACTGGTTTGGACTTGAGAGGGTATATGTGTCCAGGAATATATCCATTTCGTCTAGATTTTCTAGTTAATTTGCAAAGAGGTATTTACTATATTCTTTAATGATACTTTTTATTTTGTGGGATCAATGGTTATATCGCCTTTATCATTTCCTTTTGCATGTATTTGATTCTTCTCTTCTTCCTTATTTGTCTGGCTAGAAGTTTACTTATTTTCTTGATCTTTTCAAAAAACAGCTCCTGGATTCATTGATTTTTTTGATGGGCTTTTTGTGTCTCTATCTCCTTCAGTTCTACTCTGATCTTAAATCTTGTCTTCTGCTATCTTTTGAATTTGTTTGCTCTTGTTTCCCTAGTATTTTTAATTGTGGTGTTATGGTGTCTATTTTAGACCTTTTCTGCTCTCTCTTGTGGGTATTAAGTGCTATAAGTTTCCCTTTACACACTACTTTAGCTGTGTCGTATTTTACTTTTTAAGCCCTCAGTCTTTCTTTTTCATCATGATAGTCTTGACGGTTTTATGTTTCTGTAATGTAAAATTGACTACACAGTATTTACAAAGATTTTACCAAAATATTTTATTGAGAATGTACAAACCTGTCAGTCAATTAGAGGAGAAGTTACATTATAGTAATAAGTAGCCACAAAACAAAACCCCAAAAGACATCCAAACCAGAATAAAACAAAACATTTTAACAAAAACAAAAAAACAAACTAGCAACAAATTTGTGCAGTTTATATCACAAAGATGCTCACATCTCCACTCTGAAGAGAGCTTTTAGAAGTTCATTTAAAACATGGCAAAGACATTATCCCACACTTCACAGAAAAAATAAATTTATGCAGCTGTTAACACACGAACGTACTATCAAGCTCAGATATAATCAAAATTAAATATTTCACAAGAGATTCTACAGTTTGGGAGAAATAGAAAAGTGTTTTTTTCTTTTCTCCAGGCCCACAAGTCTAGTTTCCTGGGCTCCTTCAATATTCTGGGGGTTTTTATCAGCTACCCAAAATATAGGAAGCACAGAGCAGGTGGTGGCTGAAGGTGGGTTATCCTTTGAAACCATATTTAAGATGAGAGCCCTTGGTCAATTGTATTGTAATCAGCTGGCTCAGGAAAGAAGACCTGGCTGTCCAGAGCTCTACACCTACTGCACTGGGTATGACAGGGGGCCTGAGAACCCATGGGGCCCAAAACCACCCCATCCCAAAAATCATCCAGTATTGAGGACTCTGACACCAAATTCTCACAGAGCATATGCTTATGAAATTTTACATTTAATTTCTCATTACAATTGGGTAATTGAGGTCCCAAAAGAGGCAGGGACTAGTCCAGATCTCAGGAGGAAGGCAGGCTCCAGAGCATTAGGGAGGGCTCCACCTTCCTAGGCCTTGGCTCCATCCCACCTGTCAGGTTTGTTTTGGAAATTAGAGTCTCTAGCTACACATTCAAGGGCACAGAATATGAGCAGATCTTCTCCATGTCAGTTTCAAGATGACAGGACTGGGGTTCTGCATCCAGCTCTGAGGGCACCTGGAAGTAAAATGAACTATGCTCCACTTTAGCATAATGTAGACAATGCCTACAGGAAAGCCTGTTTTCTTCCTCATAAAAAGGAGTGCCTGAAGTGGGTGACCTCGATGATTTCACATACTCATAAGTGTCTGCCAGCCTGCATTGTTGCTCTGAGACTGCAAAAATGCATCCACTCTCTGCAGGTCCTTCAAATCAGAGGGAAGCATGTCCACTTGAGAGGCTTCTTGGGTAGATTTAGATGAGACAGTTAAATGTGCCAGAGCATTGGACTCCGAGGCTGAAGTCCACGAAAATCCCAACTACTTTTGGGTTCTTAAGGTCCTCATTTGAAAATGGTAGAAAATGATTTCACTGGATAAGGGGAGGATACCTCATGAGTAAATAGCACAACCGAAATGGTGGAGGCAAAGAGAGGGCAAAAGGGGATTCCTAGGTCATTCATTATACTTGGGACCTTCAGATCCTGCTACTTTATCCCCTAGGACCTTGAAGAACCAGTGTCTTGAAAACACAAAAATCAAGGTACTTGATTTGTTTCGTAGTGCTCCTGCATGTGGCTGTAGTATTAGTGATGACCTGGAGGTGGTTACAGCCTGCTGTTTCTGGTGTCCACTGAGCTTTGCTGGAGCAGCTGGAACAAGTAAGAGTCACACACCTCATGTTGTTATGAGTGACCTCCACATTATCATGTGGTGAAAAGAGGAAGGGATATTAGAGATCCCCCATATAACCACAGCCAGTCTGTTTTCCCTTAAACTCACCCCTTGCCAGCTAACCTGGTGGGTCAAACATGTGGTACAGAAAATTATTACATCATGCCTGCACCCCCCAACCCAGGACCAAACAGTCTGAGGACAGCTGGACAAAAGTACTAAAGCAAGTATATGTGAAAGAAAAGAGCAAGAACTATAATATAAAGTAGACTGTTGAGAAGAAAAGCTGGAAAATTATTGCATGGGAGGACCTCAGGCCTCACTTGGGTGACTTTTAATCCATGATGAGGATGACAACAGGAAGGCATCTGCACAAGAATGTGTCAGGGAGAAGTCACCTTTAGTGAAGAGACTCATAGGTGTGAGTTTGACAGAGGTTACAAAGTAACTAATTTGGCTGCAGACAGCCTGAGGAAGATATAAGCAGAGGGATGGAGAATCCTAGGATGTGGGAGATGAGGTTAGATATCTGCTCCTTTCTGACAACATTGCCCTAAAACTCAGGACTTTTCAACGACATATAATATCTCATAATTTGTGTGGACCAGAATCTGGACACAGTTCAACTGGCTACCTCTGCCTCCAGGTCTTTTATGAGACTGGGGCTGTGGTCTGAACTGAAGCTGGACTGGCAAAGTATGAGCCTTTAAGCTGACTCGTGTGAAAATTGGCAGGGTTTAGTGTGGACAGACAGCCTGACTTTCCTTCTCTCTACTGGTCTGAGCACCCGCTAAGGTCTTTGTTTTGTGAGTCTCTACATGGAGCATCTCATAGCATTGGAGCTTGCTTTCTGTGTTTCAGGAATACAATAGAGACAGAGAATTAGACAAAAAGGTTTACACAAAAAGAGACAGAGAGAAAGATCAGGGTGCAAACAGGAAAAACCCAGTAGGAGACAAATGAGAGATTTAAAAAAATCTTGACAGGGTGCGGTGGCTCACACCTGTAATCCCAGCACTTTAGGATGCTGAGACGGGTGGATCGCCTGAGGTCAGCGGTTTGAAAGCAGCCTGGACAACACGGTGAAACCACTGTCTCTTCTAAAAATACAAAATGAGCCAGGTGTGGTGGCACATGCCTGTAATCCCAGCTACTTGGGAGACTGAGGCAGGAGAATCACCTGAACCTGGGAGGCGAAGGTTCCAACAAGCCGAGATCACACCACTGCACTCCAGCCTGGGATACAAGAGTGAAACTGTGTCTCAAAAACAAAAACAAAAACAAAAAAAACAAAGAGAGAAAAAAAGACTTGAGAGTTACAATAATTTTTCTTCTATATTTGTGTTAAAATTGTAACCCCCGGTGTAATGCTATAAGGAGGTAGGATGTAATTAACCCCTGAGGGTGGGACCCTCATATAGAGATTACTGGCTTTATACAAGAAACTGCAGAGGGCTCTCATCCTCCTTCTACAAAATGAGGATAAAACCTGAAGTGTGCAGTCTGAAATTCAGAAGCGAGTCATCACCAGAGCTCAACCATGCTGACACCCTGATCTCAAATTTGAACCTCTGGAAGTATGAGAAATTAAGTCCTGTTGTCTATAAGCTGCCTATCTATGGTTCTTTGGCATAGCAGCCTGAACTAATACAAAAGTGAAATCCTTTTCTGTATTTCATTGGACAGAAGCTGAGTTTGTACTCTCTACACTGTTAAGAAAAATGGCTTAAAAAACGGATCTTCAGAATGAAAGATAAGAAACGGCTTGTTGAAACACTAAAATTTTATCTGCTTATGAGATTTTTAAACATTGGCTGAAATTGTTGGAACCAATATGGCCAACTGAAGTCCATGAAGAATCAGTCTGCCGATGTTAGAGCCCAAATTTCCTTTGTGTGTTTCATACTAACTCTCCCTGAATTTGCATGTGACCTGTGAGGAAGCAAGAAGAGATGACTGTGTATGTCTCATGACTTTGCATATTCCTGCTTCCCTTCCAGCAATCCCCTACAGAACCCACTTCTTAGGCCTTTTCTAATCACTGCCTTAAAGCCAGTATCACAAAACAAATTTGAGCTGGACTCCTATCTCCTTGTTGGCCAACCTACAAGATGATATTTTCCTCAAAACCGAAGGGCCATACTACTGGCATCAGGCAGTAGGCCATTTTATTCAATAAAAACTGAGTCACTAACCACCTAGTTCTGGGAGACTTTGTGAAGACTTCCCCTGTCATAGGCATGATAAGGCACATGGATATGATTCTAAATATAAAGAGAAAGCACTAGAAAGTTGAATTCCTGTATTAGTGCATTCTCATACTGCAATGATGAAGTACCTGAGACTGGGTAACATAAAAAAGTTTAATTGACTCACAGTTCCACATAATTGGGGGGGCACCTCAGAAACCTTCCAATTACAGTGGCTGACAAGTGAAGTGAGTGAGAGCAGGGGATATACCAGATGCTTATGAAACCATCAGATCTCCTGAGAACTCACTATCACAAGAACAGCACGAGGAAAACCCGTCCCCATAATCCAATCAACTCCCCTCCGGTTTTTCCCTTAACACCTGGGGGTTATAATACACAATGAGGTTTGGTTGGGGACAAGCAGCTAAACTATATGAATGCCAGAGGACAATATCTACATTTAATTTCAACTTCGTACTGGAGCAGAATGAAAATGAGGCCCAGTGGAGAAGTGACATTCCCAAGATCACCCTGCCAGACCAAAAGCCTGTTTGAGTTGTGGCCCATGCTACCTCCCACCTATTCTCCTAATGCTTCCATCTCTAAGTGTGTGCATCATCTACAAGTGACATCACCTCATTATTTTTATGTCTTATCTTATATACACCTAATGCATTGCATAGGAAGTAGATGTTAGCATCATCCCCACTGTGCATGCTAGGAGGTTGGGGAAGCCTCGAATACACAGTGACTTTTACTGGGTCCCAGAGATGGTAAGAAAAACAAGGTTATGTTCCAGCTGTCTCTTCTATCCTGGAACCCAGGCTGCATTTAGTTCTTTCCAGGGAATTAAGGGGAAGTTGTGTTTGCCTAATTGTGGACAAATAAAGAGTTGACATGGAAGAGGAGACTGAGCCATCAGTAGCACAGTGGGGCCTTTAGGTAGGTCTTACAGAAACAAGGGGCCCAGTAGATGGAATCTTGAAGAGCTTAACACACTTTCTTGGTGACAGAACTCAACAGCAGTTAAGAAACCAGGAACCCACATTCTTGAGACAGCTCTGTATCCACCTCTGTTGGTGAGAGATGCCCAAGAGAGTGAGATGTTCTTTCACTGTGCCCTGAAATTTCTGAGTTTTGGCCTTACAAAGACTCAATGTAAAAGTCTTATCTGATAGCACGGATGTCAACTCAGCCTTCATCGCTGATGCCCCTGGCTATTGGCCGGGTGCACCTGCAAATAACATAGGGCAGCCCAAGACAGGCCCCTCCACACCAGGCCTCTCTTGTCAACTCATCTGGGCAGTCCCACACCACTTCTTGGTACCATGAGTTGTAGGGGGAACAAGAGGGAGTGCACTCTTCTTGGACTGAAGCAGACTGTCAGGTGTTGGAACCCTTGTGTATCTGTCTTGTTCATACCCAGGCCATAGATGGCAGAATAAAAAGAAGAGCGTTGGAGAACGAGTCTGTGCACTCAGATGTGAATTCCAAGACTTTAACTTGTCCTCTGGTTTCCTTCCTTGATGGAGATTTATACAGATTCTCTTTATGTGCCTAATCTGAAGAGCAGAATTTCTTTTCTTTTCTTTTCTTTTCTTTTCTTTTCTTTTCTTTTCTCCTTCTCTTATCTTTTCCTTTCTTTCTTTCTTTCTCTTCCTTTCTTTCCTTCTCTCTCTCACTCTTTCTTTCTTTTGATGAAGTCTCGCTCTGTCACCCAGGCTGGAGTGCAGAGAAAAGCAGAATTTCTAATGGAGGTGTCACATACGGTGAAAACAAGGCAGACCACTGACTTTTCTTTGCGTGGTTTCTAGGCACTTTTTACAAAGCTGCATTCAGATTGATGAGGAGCTGTTTGATATGGCCAACTCCTTCCTCTTTTTGGAAAAAGGGCAGGTGCACTAAACCAGCAACCTCAGCCAGCACCGGGCTGTGCTGAGAGAAGCCACATAGGGGTCTCTACAGACAGAAACCCGAGAAGACCGGGACAGACCCAGGACCCAGACTCAAATATGAAAAATTTCTGGGCTTTGTCCTGCGGCCTTCCCATGAGTAACTCATAGTCTTGTTTCAGTGGAATCTGACCTTCATCGGTGTCAGTGGCAATTGGTTATGTGGAAAGTCTCTGTTCACACACTTGTGTGAATAACAGAAAAGACTTTTGTATTGTTTTCATTTTACAATAGGTCATGAGTATTTACGCCTGTGGCTGCAGTTTGTATTAGTTTCCTGCCCCAGGTATCTCCTGCAGAATGCAGCTTCAGTCCTACCAGACCCTCAAAACTTAAAAGCTAACACTATTACTAGGGAGGATTTCACAGGAAAATGGAGAAAGTGTTACACACAAAAAAGGTTAAACTACTCTATGCAATGTGTTATCTCAAGAACTCATCTCTGTAGCCCATCAGGGCAGGAGCTGGGCTCTCAATTTTTGATAATATTCCATAAGGGAGGTTCTTCCCCACAGCGTTTAGTCTTCCGACGCTGGTGCAGCCTGACATGATGACATTCTACTTTCAGGTCGGTCATGCTGCAGGGAATATTCTGTGAGTGTCCTAATAGGCTGGAATCATTTGCTATGGTGAAGCCCATCTTTGGTGCTCACTTTTCTGTTATCTTCTAATTAGCTTTATTCTAAGCAAATCCATGTCTATTTTATTTATCTGTTTATTTACTTATTTTTATGTATGGAAAAACACATTTTTTAATTTACTTATTTATTTAGAGACAGGGTCTCCCTCTGTCACCCAAGCTGGAGTACAGTGGTAGAGTGGTGTGATCATGGCTCATTGAAGCCTCAAACTCTTAGGCTCGAATGATTCTCTCACTTCAGCCTCCTGTGCCACCATGGCCTGCTAGTTTTCTTTAATTATTTATAAAGAAGGAATCTCATCATGCTGCCCAGGCTGGTCTCAAAGTCCTGGGCCCAAGCAATTCCCTCATCTCAGCCTCCCAAAGCACTGGGATTAAAAACATGAGCCACTGTACTGAGCTGTGCCTACTTCAAAAGACTGAAAATAAAAATAGATAAATCTATGCCAAATTAAAAAACAAAGCAATAGTTTCCAGGTCTTAGATACAGACAATTCTGTATCACGAAGAATGGCAAAAGGCTTATTTAGCTGTTAAAATGATTTGCTTATATTTCAAAAAGCAGAGAAAAAAAAGGTACATATAAAAGTTTACCAGGCTAGACAAGGTGGTTCAGCCTGTAATCCCAACATTTGGGGAGGCCAAGACAGGAGGATCTCTTGAAGCCAAATGTTTGAGTCCAGTACAGGCAACATGGTGAAATTCTGTCACCATAAAAAAATAAACTAAAATAAATATGGCTGGGCATGTTGGCTCACTTCTGTAATCCCGGCACTTTGGGAGTTGGAAGCAGGTGGATAACGAGTTCAGGGGTTAGAGACCAGCCTGGCCAAAATGGTGAAACCCTTTTTCTCCTAAAAATAATAACAATAAAAAATAAACCAGGCATGGTGGTTTGCACCTGTAGTACCAGCTACTCAAAAGGTTGAGGCAGGAGAATTGCTTGAACCCGGGAGGCGGAGGTTGCATTGAGCTAAGATCATGCCACTACACTCTAGCCTGGCCCACAGAGCAAGACACTGTCTTGAAAAATAAAATAAAATGAAATAAATAAAGTTAGCCAGGCATGGTGGTGCATGCCTATAGTCCTAGGTAATTAAGAGGTTGACGCAGGAGGACTTCTCAAACCCAAAATGTTAAGGTTACAGTGAGCTATGATTATGCCATTGCACTTCAGACTAAGTAAAAGAGTAAGATTCTTTCTCAAAAAATTAATAATAAAAGTTTTGTAAATTACATTGTTTAAGAAAAGGGAAAAGGAAAAAATATATTGTTTTTATTTTCAAATGGGAGAATAGAGCCTCTCATTTCTAACTTGTATTTCCTCCTGCAAAAAGTTGGTCTAGGTCCATGGTCTTGAACTACTGGACATCTGAATTTTAGTAGGTGCTGGATTCAGGCAACTGAAGGGTGGCCTTGGGCACACTGTGTGCACATAAAAAAAAGGGTTTGAGGTGAACTAGAAGGTAAAAGAGGGGAAAGTGCTATTAAGAACCCACAATTGGGAGACAGTATAGGGTTGGTGGAAGGACTGGTTCATGGTACAGATACTGACCCAGGTGAAACTTTGTTCTGACTTATTTCTATGTCCATGCAGGAAGGTGAGATTATGATCAGGTGGCACAGAAACCTGGGATGGTGAAAAAACCACTGCAGATTCAGTGTCTGAGGTAGAGCATATGCCAGGGGCCTTGTAGGCACATGTGTGGGTTTTTGGTGGGAAAGTCTATGAGGAAAGGTAGCGTGGCAACAATCTTGATGCCGAAGCCCTGTCCTGGGAGGGGCTTGACCAAATCAACACGCAGTGCGTATGTTCGGTGGGTGAAAAACATGTGGTGGCCTCAGGTTAGCAGGAGGGCAGAGGGCATCTGTTCTCAGAAATTCTTCCCTCAGAGTCCTTGGTCCTTCTCACCCTGGGAGGATGCCTGGAACCACAGGGCACTGCATGGTGTAGCAGGCTGTGTGCAGAGCAGAGCCTACCTTCCCCGAGACACCTGGAGTCTCTCTCCAGCAGAGGACCCCACATTGTCTTTTTTCTTACATCACTTTTGATCCTAAATGTGTAAAGTTCCCTGAAAACCCACTGATTCTCCAACACCCATTTGTTGCCCCAAAATTTAATTCTGACACAACTTAGAGTTCGCACAGACCCCACAAATTCAGGGTTCAGTCTCACATCACCGCTGTCACTGCAGAGGACAGTCACATGTCCCGGAAGCCCATCTATACTTCTGAGCCACCTCCAATAAATCTGAGACTCCCATAAACCCCTTTTCAAGTTAAATAATTTGACAGAATTACTTAAAAAAACAACAACAAATAACTCTAATTATATTTACCACTTTATTATAAAAATATAACTCAGAAACAGCCAAATGGAAGAGATGTCTAGGGCAAGGAACAGTTGTGGGTGAAGGTAATCCTGGAAATAGCTATATTCAAAGAAATTCCTTCATTCTTTGTATTCTCAAAGAACAGCTGAGTGAAGAGAAACGTGCTTCCCATTATGACTTTGAGGATGCTCCCTGCTGTTTTTTTTAACCTATCACAAAGATGGACACAGATTGCAAATTCCTATTTTTAAAAATGAACAATCATTCAGTAATTTAGTCTTCAGTGGTCAAAACAAAGTACTCGTTACAAAAATTTTGCTTGTTTCTCTTCTTCCAACCAGCCCGTGAACTTTGACTCACCCACAGCCTCAGCAAACCTACAACCCTTATTTATACATACCCTTCCTAAGAACAGGCTGACTTCAAGGTGAAACATTACCTTATCTGGGATCAGATTTTGCTACCCTCCATCCTGTGCTTCCCTTCCTATCTTCTTTGTAAACTTGTTTTCTCCTCCCTATGAAATAAAGCCCTTTTCCACCTAATCTTTGAGATCCTCAAAGATCTAATCATTTGTACTTTTTCTTTCTTGCAATACTTCTTAGGTAACTTCTTAGACCAAATCTAGAAACAGTCTCAGGAGAATAACAATTCCATTCTAGAAATAATCTCCCAACATTTCTTCTATCTCAACCCCAACTGCATCTGCCTGTGAACTTCCAGCTTACCAAGGCTCTGTATCTTCTGGCAGTGACAAAGGCTCCTTCCATGGTTGGTGTGAGCAGGCTTGGACACCTGCAGGGAAGACACCCAGGAATAATCAACTGGGCCTTCAGTGGTCCCCTTTTGCAGGATCAAGGTGGGCCTTAGCTTTTAGTCAATGGTCTAAGACCTCTACTTACCAGTTAGAGTCATTCAGTTAGTTTTCAATTTAAAAAATACTTCATTTTTGAAGAATCCAGCAAAAATTATTCAAATCTAAGGTATAAGAGAGAGGAAGTTATGGCCGAGCATGGTGACTCATGCCTGTAATCCCTGCATTTTGGGAGGCCGAGGCGGGCAGATGACATGAAGTCAGGAGTTTGAGACCAGCCTGACCAACATGAAGAAACCCCGTCTCTACTAAAAATACAAAATTAGCCGGGTGTGGTGTTGTATGCCTGTAATCCCAGCTACTCAGGAGGCCGAGGCAGGAGAATCGCTTGAACCCGGGAAGTGGAGTTTGCAGTGAGCCGAGGTCGTGCCATTGCACTCCAGCCTGGGCAACAAGAGTGAAACTACATGTAAAAAATAAAATAAAATAAAAAATAACATTTTAAGGGGCTTACATCTTATAACTCATCAAGAAAAGCCAAAGTGTCTATCCCTTTCAGAAAATAAACATGTAATTTAATTATGTTCATAACAAATCATTTGGGTAAACAATTAATCATATGTGAACACTTCCATGGGGTGCGAAGTCTCAGCTCCTAAAACTTAGCATTACCTTCAGACACCCAGATGGCAGCATATGGAACAGAGATATTCACTTGCACAAGTTCTCTGTTTTGAAAAAAAGAATAACTGATGGGATAAATTATGTAATTTGACAATTAATCTACCTCACTTGCTTGTGGATATGTATTCATTTCCTACCACTGTAGTGGAAGAGAGACTACCCCTGTCTTTACACCCGGTAGCATTTCCAACAGTAAGCTCTGAGATCCTTCTTGAAATCACCTCTCAAACAAATAAAAAACAGACCTGGGAAATGTGCTACAATCATTGTGCTGAAGAAATTGGTAAGTAATAATTTTTAGCAAATGAAATATATTACTACTTAATTGTACTCAAAATCCACCAACTTAATGTGTTTATAAATATTTTCATACCTTTGAAGCTCCACTGACAAAACATAATTTACAGTTAATGAAAAAGTGAAGTGAAAATAAATACAATAATATTTTCAAAGTGACAAAATTAGAAGGTGACAATGCCAATTGAAACACAGACATATCTGACCCAAGGGTCAAGTCAAGCCATTCTATGACTTGGGATATTTTCCCTGCTCCTATCTGGTTCAGTGAAGTGGGTCATGAGCGTCCCACCAGGAGCCGCTACGCTGTGCTCCACTGTGTCTGTGAGGTGGATTGTACTTTGCGGGTTTTTGCACTGCCTCACTGGGTTGGGTGTCTTTGTCTTTTAAAATATTTTCTCTCCCTTCACCAATCTGAGAACATTTTTTCCTCAGTATCAACATGCAGTTGCCTGGACTGCAATGTGTCTCTAAGGAATGGAAACTAAGCGTTGGGGTAAGAAAATCTTAATATCCAAAGGGGTTTGCTTTTAGCACAAGGGTATACCTGGAGATTCCTTCCAGGTACAGTACATCCAACCACTCCACAGAGAGACTGCATTCCCATACCTTGGGCTGTTCCCTGAGAGGAGATGACACAAGGGATGCTATTTACTAGACACTTTAAGAGTCATGCCCACTGTTGGCATCTTGGGGAATCCTCAAACAGTTTTGAAACTCTAAACCAAAAAATAACAGGATGGCTGAGGATGAATTGCCCTGTGAAGTTTCCAAAATGAAACCTGAACCCAAAGACATTCTGATGGGGTGTCTGTGCCAAGGTAAGATTAAAGAAAGGGGCACAAAGGTTTTTTTTTTTTTCTTTTACTGTGGAGCATCAGGGGATTATTATCTGCTTTTGTCTCCTGTAAAATGTCTACAAATGAAAAATATTTTTTTAAGTGTCATCGACTGCTTTTTGAAAAAATGAAGAATTAAACTAGTGTGTCTAAAATGTACAATAAAGAAGAGTTGATAATGTTGTGACTTACACAATTTAGTTAATGTTGATGAGTGTCAGGAAAGAACTGGAAATTTAAAATGTGACTGCAAGCCAGAGTTACACTAGGGTAACAAGGTGGTAGATTTGAGGCCCTGTTTGCCACACATTTGGAAAATGCATGAGAAAACTAATTCTCTTTTGGAGTATTAAAACAACTAAAAAAACAGGCCATTGCATTGAGGTGGCTCTAGTGTCCTGAAGTTCTTACTGGAGAGACAGGCAAAGACTGCCCTAGATCCAAAAAGCTGCCCATTCTTCTCCTGCTGTGCACCTGATTAGATACTTTCCACTCCAGCACCCATGATTGGATAGAGTTCAATTCCCCATCCCGCCCCCTCAGGCCATGAGTGACATATGTGATTTGACACTGGATTGAATAAAGCAAGAATTATAGGTTTTTCCTGGATCCTTTTCTGGCAGGACTTCCTCCATGCACTGGACCCTGGCCCTACCTGTAAAATACTTGCATTTACATTTGTGAGTAAGATTATTTTTATTTATGAATAATATATATGTGTTATTCATACATGGAAACAATATAATGACAATTATTTTAAAATTTCAGATTTTTTACTTTCCTGGCACATCCAGGCTTTAGAGCAGGCAGCCTGAGATTTCAAAAATGAGGCAATTCTCTAAGAAATAATAATTGAGGCACATGTGAATTTTAAATATTCTAGTAGCTACATTTTAGTAAATACACCAGGCATGCTTGCCTGTGCCTGTAGGTCGAACTGTTAGGGAGACTGATGTAGGAGGATCACTTGAGGCCAGGAGTTTGAGACCAGCCCAGGCAATATAGAGAAAGCCATCTCTACAAAAAAAAAAAGAAAAAAAATTGAAAAATTAGCCAGTCATGGTGGTGCATGCCTTCGGTCCCAGCTACTGAGAAGGCTGGAGCTGGAAGATCGCTTGAGCCTGGGAGGTCAAGGCTGCAATGAGCCGTGATCACCACTGCACTCCAGCCTCACTGACAGAGCAAAACCCTGTCTCAAGAAACTGATCTCTGGAAAGGCATTTTCATTTTCTTCAATGTAGCCAAACATCTAAGTATGTGTTGAAGCCATCCTTAAATTTTTAACAGGGCAAGAATGTTTTCTAAGACCGCGAACTCCAGATTTCCGATGTGGCAAATCCTGAAGCGTACATGGATATCTCTCACAGCTAAAGTATCCCTCACCCCTACCCAGTGCTTCTTACCCCTGGCGCGAGAGAATCACCTGCGGGGAGGAAATCTTTCAAAATCCTTTAAACCCAAGTTGTAACCGATCACTTAAATCAGAATCCTTGCAGTTGGATCTGAAAAAAATACGGTTTAAAGTTGTGCAGGTGATTACAATGTGTAGGCATCCCACAAAACCATGGGTTTAACCAGCAACCTTTGTTAGAAATGATTTCTCAAATGAATGTAAAAACGTTTGCTGCTGAATTATGACCTTTCCATTTTACTTGCTTTTCCTGCAAAGTATGTTTTGCAGACCCAGGCAGTGCTGCTTGCTCTGTTCTTGATTCACCGAGAGCCGTGTGTGCTCAGTGCATCCTGTGCACTGGTCACTGTGCTGTGTGCCCTGGCCTGGGAGAGCATCATTCTTCGGGGAGAACCTTGCTGAAAACAAAGCTGCATTCCAAAAAGTTAAAACCACGCTACTTACCGTGTTGAGGTTAAAATTAAAAGACCTAGGGGACTCTTCCAAAAGTTAAAACATAAATAAATAACTTGGAACATTAATATAACCTGATGATGTCCTGAGTGAACATGCCCCACTTTAAAACAAAACAAAACATTACTATTATTCTAAAATATTAATTTAGGATTGTTATGCAAATATGTACAATTTAAATTTTTATTGATGTATAACATGCATACCGCAATATAGGCACAAAACATTTATGGAATGCTTCATGAGTTATTACAAAATATATACACTTGTGTATCTAAGAATCAGATTTGTTCATGCCCTTGACACTTTCTCCTTCCAAAAGGTAACCAAGACCTTAAGAGATAAGTGCAGATAAACTTTGTCATTTTGTACAAGTGTTTTATTACAGAACATTAAAAACGTATACACGATACAAAAAAAGTATAACAGACCAGTCACCCAGCTTTAACAGCTACTAGTCATGTGTCATTTTTGTGTCACTTATACTTCCAGCCATTCCCCCACCAATTTCATTTTTTTAGGCTTTTTGGATAAAATGTATATTCATTGCAAGGTACAATGTGAACTGTAAATAGTAGAGAGATGGGGTTTCACCATGTTGGCCAGGCTGACCTTGAACTCCTCACCTCAGGTGATCCAACCTCAGGTGATCCAACCGCTTCAGCTTCCCAAAGTGCTGGGATTACAGGCATGAGCCAATATACTCGGCCTGAGAATTCATATTTCTAACGAAGTACAAATCCATAGGTCACATGACAACTGCAATATCTATCTACAGTAGATACAGTTTGATGAATAAAATGAAAGGCAATTGACCTAAGGTGAAAAAAAAAAAAAAACAATCAAAGCATGGGTATTACGTGCTATCTGTAGGAGCATTTGGTTATGAATAACAAACCAACCAATTTTATCGTTTTAATAACCGAAATTGTCAAAATTTCTAGTTTTTCTTTCATAGAAATGCTCTCTGCAAGAAAAAATTTTCTTATATTGAGAGCAAAAATGGCAACCATTTGCAAGTAAATGTCTTAGGAAATTAAGTAGCAGATACCAACCTCATGACCTTCAGATAGTTAACCCAAACTCAATCATTTACATACCAAGTTCAGATAATTTTGATAGCTTCCTATTAAAATTATATTTGAATGCTCTTACAAATTGTGACTGTTTTCACATAAAATTCACTAACTAATATTTTGTATATGACATATGATAAATTCCACTTCAAGTCACCTTACATTTATTTAATTTTATTAGGCAGTGTCTGTCTACCACCCAGTAATACTTGGGGATTCTCCCTCCATTTGCACAGGCATCATAGCTGGGGAACCAGGGATTCAAAAGATCCAGGCTGTTCCCTACATATTTTTCCTCCTCAGACATCAGTTCATCAGTCAATCAAGTCAGGTGAGAGTGGAGGCCATATATTCCTTATTCTTGGGCACTGTCCTCCAAGGAGGAAGAGGCCAGGAGGTCCTGTTAGAGGATGTACTCTGAGAGGCTGGGCTCCCTAAGGTGTGAGAGTTCTAACCAGCAGGTGTAGACTTTTCAGGAGTGAGGAATGAGGCAGGCATTCCAAACCTGGAGCTTCATCACCTTTTGTTTCATCTCAAGACAATTCTGAGGGGTTGTTTTGGAACGTGTCTGGAAGGTGAATGTTGAAGAAGAGTGGGCTTTGATGTGACTCAGATAAGATCTTTCATGGGGAGGCAGGAATTTAATGCCCAGAATCTGGGCTGGTGTCTTTGAAGTCAGTGGGTTGCCTTTTTGTATCCAAGTCCATTGTTACTAGGTTGGAGGCTGGAGATTCTAAATGGCTTCCAGACCGCCTCTCTGATTCTCTTTTGGAGATGGGGTCTGAAAAAGGCAATGTCAGTATTTTTGGGAAATTCTGGAAAGTCTGTTTGGAAAACTGTGAAGACCTCTTGCCTAGTGCCTAAATTCTCAATGTGCAGCTCTAGCCATGTAGATGTTTGGTAGGTATAGAGCTGGGTTTGCATTTATATCAGCAAAACCTATGGCAGAGTTGAAGAAGTAATCAGGACAAAGTGTCTTGGTCGCAGGCCAGAGATCATCTTAAAAGCAAACTTCTAGCCTGCTGACTCTCGGCAATGAGTGTCGGGTCCTGGCCAAAGTGCCTTGAATGCAGCATGAAGCCAATCCATAAATCCAACTTCTAATGGAGAAATGTTAATATTTTTTCAGTTTGAATCAATCAGGGTGAAATTACCATGCTATTGGTTTGTTTACTTTTTATTATTTCATATAAAATCTAAGACAAAATACATTAAACGCTTATTGACATATGTATTTATTCTTCACCTGGCTATAACATTTGCCTAATTTTAAACTTTCTTCTATTATGTAGGTTTCAACTTATTTTATTGTAAGATATTGTTAAATCTAATACAGGAATTGTCACCTTTACATGTAATTTTATTTTATTTCATATATTTCCTATTCACTTTCCACATTTAAATTATGGATTATTTCATCATATAAAAAGCTTCATTTCTATTTTAAAAATAATTCTTTGGGTTTTTTTGGTCTTGTAATTTCCATATTACATAGTAATGAGATAAACATTAATGTTTCCAGGGTATTTAAATTTTAGATAATTACTCATTGTATCCATGTGAAATTTGTTTTTACTGCATGTGTGGGTTGGAGAACTGTTTTCTCTTCTGATTCGTCTTTACTGTGACCTCCTCAGAACTCATACCTCTTGTAGTTGGGAGATTGCAGTTTAGAATTCCAATAAATGGGGCAAATTCAATAATAACATAATACAAATGAGTTTGAAAAGAGGACATGTCTTCAAAGCATACACAACATGGGCCTACATATGTACACCAATAATAATTTATACATTACAGTTTGGATGGAAAGTAAAAGTACAGAAAATTTGTTAAAGTAAATTAAAATGGAGATCATGTCTCAATAATCTCTGAGCAGACAAAGTTAGTTAGGTCTCATAAGTGATCTCGATCTTGCTTGATTTGCAAATAAAAGCAAAACTTAAATTATTTCTTGTAGCTGCATATTTAAAAAAGAGAAATGAAGCTCAACCAATCAGGAATAGCCAACAACCTTATATAAATAGAAACTGTCCAACAAGGTAAACAGACAAACAGAAAACAATAAAAAAAGTTGTGCTACCACCAATTAAATGATTTCTTTGTTTCTACATTTTTCCAATAAATACTTGCTTCTTACACAGTCAGTGAAGCACTAAATATCTTTTGGTCTGATATTTTATAATTTATCAATTGGTCTTTCTCAAATAAACATTTTACAATTTCATTGTGTCTCAAATTACTTTTTAGCAGAATAAAATAAACGAATAAATATTACAAAATATGTACAGAATATGAGAAAAAACATAGAAAGCTTATGAAATATATGAAAGTAGACATAAGCAAAGAGACAGTTTGTATCGTATTCTTAGGCAGAAAACCTCAATATTGTCAACATCAATTGTCCTTAAGGTTATTTATAAATTCAATTTTGTTCCTATACAGATACCATTAAATATTGGAAGTACACGTTACTATAAAATATTATGTAGATGAAAACACAAATAAGAATAGAAAAGAAAACTCTGAAAAAAAATTAAAACAAGACTGGAAAGCCCTGTGAAAAATCTTGACTGATTAAAAAACTCATAGGTCCCTGAAACTAAAAATTCAGAAATAGACCAAAGTGCCTAAGAAAGTGTCATAGGGCATCCAGGCTGCTATAACAAAATGCCTTAGACTGGGTACAGGACAAACAACAGAAATGTATTTTTCACAGTTATAGAGGCTGGAAATGCAAGATGAAGGCAGCAGCAAATTTAGTATATGGTGAGAGCCCTGTTCCCCATAGATGGTACCATCTTGCAAACGGAACAAGGGCATTCCCTTCAACTTCCTTCGAAAGAGCACTGATTCCATTCATGAAGACGAAGAACTCTTCGCTTCACCACTTCCCCAAGGCCACATGCCTAAAATTATCCACATATGAATTTGAATGGCAACATAAACATTCAGGCCATAGAAACAAAATTACATGGAGGATGGCATCATTAATATTTGAGGTGTAAAAATGTGATGTTCTTATCACAAAGGAAATAAATGATTTATTCTTCATGACATATAAAAAAATAAAGGTCCAAAGAAAATTTTTTTTATAAAGAAAAATCTATATGCTAAAAAACTAAGTGTTGATAAGTTTAACCCTACAGGTTGCATCACGATATTCAAGGTTTCCGGGGATGAGCAAGGCTCCGGAATTTCCTCATGTGACATTTTCTTGGAAGTTGCTCATGCTGTTATTCAATTTGAAAGTAGATAATATTGTTTGTTTCTGTTCCAATGTTTACTAAATTCAAAATAATATAGCGCTCTTTACGCATAATTCTCAAACAATCATTCAGTCAAAGGTGCTTTGCTGAGGAAGAGCACAGATACATCCACACACGTATGATGTTTCTCAAATAGAGGGCTTCTCCCTGTGCTGGAGCCACCTATGTTGCACATGATCAATGGCTTTCCCAAGCAAGCATTTCTCTGCAGCCCTACCACAGACTTAACCCTGAAAATCTGACTCAGAAGGTGACGGATGAACACCCACTCTCGCGTTCTAATCTAATGGATCCTCTCCTAATAATCCCTTCCAGGAATCTGGGATCTTTCCTGATTCATCTGCCACACACATCTAGGCTCAAAAATTTGGACAGAAGCTTTTATCCTCACTGGTCCTCCTGCCCTGTCCTACCAGATTCTCTAGAAGTATGCTTCTCTAATTGCTCCTGAGAGACCCCATCGAAGGGTATCTCTCCCTGTGCCAATATAATTGATATCATAAAGTGAGAAGAGAAATACGTGAGTCCAGCTATGCTAGAAGCTGTGTCTAGGGTTCCTTACCTGATTTATGTCTCTAATTTACCTAAATATTGACAAATACAGATTCATCTCTAGGTAGTAGAAAAACAGAAGGAGAAATCCCAGTTCATAGAGGAAGAAGAAAATGCAATCAATGCTGTCTAGAGTCCCGCTTAAGCTCAGCCACAGGGTACTAAGTCTCTTCAGGAAAGAGCAATGGTTGTCCATCATCTGAAAAACTATGGCCTTGAACCATGGGCACTGAGAGTGCACACTGCCTACTACAGTTTCATGCCTACATCACAGAGAGATAGAGTAGTCTCAAAGGATTCTTAAGAGTAATGTGGGGGACAAAAAGGAGCTGAATCCACAGCCTCTGCCTTACCGTCTGGTCTAATAGTATTTCAGACTCTTTGGTGGGCTGCACCAGGGGTTATTCAGAAAGAAAAAAAGTTGTTGATGTCCCACCATTCCCCGTAGCTTCTGAGGTCTAAGTTGTTCATTCCCCCGGTTACAGGTTGTTGTTCTCCCTCTACCTCCACAGAATCAGTGTGTCACATTCCGGTACCTATAATCTCACCTTTATTCTAGTCGCCCTCTACTTTTTTCTAGACATTTTATCTAGTAGAGCCAGGTAAAATAGAGACAAGAATATTTACATAAAACTTAACTAGAACTAAGTTGGAGTCCCATAACTGCTACTAGGCTGGGATGCAACTCAGAGGGTACACAAGCCAGGCTGGCCTAGAATTGCAGTTATGGGAAAGAAAGACATTTCACCCAGGAATTATTAGCATGAAATTCCAAGCTTGTGAAATGGATTCTTAGATCCCCCAACCATTTCATCCTTATCTTGGAGGCAATCAGGAAGAGATAATCCCCTTATAGAGAAAAGCATACCTAATCAAGAAATTAACCAACATGTGTGGAACAGGAGGGAACATCATAGAGTTGGCCCGTTTTAGTAGATGTGGTGATAAATGCCAAAATTCAGAGCTCAATTGGTCTCAAAAGCCTAAAAGGTGGCACAGATTAGCTTCAAGAGACACATGGTATGGCTGGAATCACATGACTATTATGCTGAAGATGTCAACAGTGGTGACTGATATCTCAAGAAGTGGGCTAAAAGTCCACTTCTGGTTATTCTGCTAGTTATGGTCTAGGAATTGTTCAATCATGAGACAAATAGGTCAACTTTCTCCAGCAACCCCAAATCTGGCCTGCAGTATTAGACTCTGCGTTAGACACAGATTTAGGTTGAATCTGCAGCTTGATTGTTGTTACTCTCTAGAAAACAAACACTTACCATGGACTTCTAGATGAGTGACCCAGTTAGATCAGCATCTGGGATTGTTTCCGGCTTGCAGCCCAAAAGATATTCAGACAGTCTACAGTTTCCATTGTAGATAACCAAACAGATAGAATATGGGCATTTAACCCAAAGCCTGAGTTCTGACCTTTGAGAGGAGCAACCATAAATTTCAGGTTCTGTATGGCTGGCACAGGTAAAACAGACATAGCAGCCCAGTGGACATCATGAGATTTCAGCTTTCCTGACTCATCTATGAACGAGGACCAGTCATATAAGAAATACTCAGTAAATTGGGGGCCCCACAGAGACAGCAGCTTTGTTTCAGAGGATAGAAGGAGGGACAAAATTTCAACTAGTTGGGGATTCCCTTGCCCTCTATAGGTCAAATTTAGTTTGTCAGGAGTTCTTTAGCAAACTCTTAGCTGACTTTCAAATCAGTGTAACCAGTAGTAGTGTCAAGATGTCTCTGAGTCCAAAAGGCCAAAGAACACCTCTAGGTGGAGGCTAATCCTTTACTGGAGGCTCCAAATGTCAAAATCAAGATTTTCTTGACCTCAGGATGAATTGATCAATGCAAATCTCCCCAAATATTTTCACTGAACCTTAATTGGAAAGTAAGACTCCAGACTTTTTAACCTTCACTAAAAATAAATATCTGAATTTTTTTCACCTGGGATCTATGTATGTTTGTTGGAGCATGCCTTTACCAATGAGCATGAAGTTACAACTCTCCTTGTGCCTCTACTTTCTACTTGTCCAGAGTTTAAAATACAGAGGTGAGAGCTTAGGGTTTTCTGGGTCTTTTGCTAAGCATGAACCTGACCCTAAGTATCCCCATTTCCCCATTTCCTTCTTGGTCCCAAAGACCATTATCACAGTCCTAATTCCCAGCAGCTCTTCCTCCTATAGCTTTTTGGCATGATTATCCTTAGATCCAACTGATATCCTTTGTTCCTGGTGGACTGGGTAGTTCATTTCCATTTAAATGCTTTTACAAACATTAAGCTATTGATTTAAGATTTCTCTGCTTTTTAAATTAAGTAATGCTGCTGTTGGCTTTCCACAGGACTTCAGGGTTGTTAAAAAAGGAAGAAAACAATTATTTTATACCAATAGTATGAAAAAGAGACTGGGGATGGCCATATTAATAGCAGACAAAATAGACTTAAAAATTTACAAGAGACAATAAGACATCATATAGTCATAGAATGTCCATTTGGCAGGAGGATAGAAATAGTTTAAGCCCATATCTAATAATAAAACATTTAGATATAGAAAGCATAAGTTGACAGAATTAAAGGGACAAATAGGCCGTTCTAAAATAATAGTTGAAGATGTTAATACTCCACTCTGAGTAATGAATAGAAAAATGAGATAGATCATAAGTTAGGAAATAGAGGACTTGACTAACTCAATGAACCAAATTGATCTAACAGATATATACAATATACTCCATCCAAAAAAAGAGAGTACACACTCTTCTCAAATGCACATGGGGAATTCTCCAGGATGGGCTGTATAGTAGATCTCAAATTAAATCAATAACAGACAAAACGCTAGAAAGTTTACAAAATTGTATAAATTAAACAACATACCCTTAAACAACCAATAAGTAAAGGAAGAAATCACAGAGGAAGTAGGAACATACTTACAGAGGAAGAAAAATGAAAACAAAACATATCAAAAGTTATGGGAAACAGCAAAAACAGTGCTAAGATGAAAAGTTTGCAGCTAAAATACATTTAAAAAGAGCAAAGATTTCAAATAAATAATAACTTTATCACCTAGTAAATTAGACATATAAGATCAAATTAGATGCATAGCAAAGAGAAAGAGAAAGTATTAAAGATTTTAGCAGAGATAAATGCAATACAGGTTATACAAACAACAGAATTCCAAAAAACCAAAAGTTCATTCTAATTTCTTCAAAAAATTAACAATTGGCAAACTTTCAGCTACACACACAAAAAATTAACAGCATATTCACATACTAAAATGAGAAATGAAAGTGGGACATTACTACTAATTTGAAGAGATAAAATATTCATAAAAGTGTACGGTGAACTATGATAGGATGATAAATTGGAAAGCCTAGATAAAGTGGGCAGATTCCTAGGTATACAATACTTGATTACAACGAAATACAGAATCTGAATAGATAGAAAACTACTAAGGATATGGAATCAGTAATTAAAAACCTCTTCATGAAGAAAAGCCCTTGTTTTGTTGGCTTCACTAGTGATTTAGATCAAGCATTAATAGAACAAAAATCCTTTCCAAAGTCTACCAAAAGCCTGAAGAGAGCAGTTCCAAACTTATTCCATGATGCCAGCATTAGCTCATATCAAAGCCAGACAAAGAGACTACAAAAACCCGTAGACTAATATCCCTTATGAACACGGATGCAAAACTACTCAGCAACATCCTATCTAAATACATTCAGCAGCATACAAGCAAGATTACAACCCGTGACGAAGGGGAATTTATTATTGGAATGTAAGGAAGTTTTAGCATATGTCTGGTTTCAGTGCAGTGGTGTTTACAATTAATTGATCACAACCAGTATAGATTTCTTTATTCTTTTTCCAGTCTCACTGGTTCACTTAGCTAGCCTTTCTTAACAAAAGTTTTAGCATAAGAAAATTAATCAATGCATATGTCACATTAACAAAATTTTTAGAAAACATTATCTCATTAATACAGAAAATACATTTTACAAAATTCAAAATATTTCATAATAAAATCATAATAAATTACGAATAAAATAAAACCATCTTTGTAAAATTAACATATAAAAACCCACAGCAAATAACATGTTCTAGAGGAAAAGGCCAAAATTCTTTCATCTAAGCTCAGAAGACAGACAGAATGTCTGCTCTTGCCAGCCACTTTTATTCAACACAGTATTAGAAGTTTCACTCAGAGAAATTAAAAAAGACAATGAAATAAACTGCATCAAAGTGTGTACAGATGTACAGAAAATATATTCTTTTATGGAGAAAATCTTAAAGATTCCACACAAAAAATATTAAAACTAATAAATTCAGCAGAGTAGTAGCATACAAAATCAACATAGAAAAATAAACTGTATTTTATGTAGTAATATGAATAATCTGAGAAGAAAACTATGAAAACAACTCAATTTACAATAGCATCAAAAGAATAAAATACTTAGGAAGTAACCTAGAAGTAAAATGCCAATTATTCTGTGTAGATATTAAAACATCAATTTTTACGTTTATGAGGAATCATAAGGGATTGCAAAAATAATTTTGAAAAAAAGTACCTAAGTTAGAGAAGTCACATTTAATGATTTCAAAACTTACTACAAAATTCCAAAATAGCATGCTACAAATAGACTAATGGAGTAATATAGAAAGCCAATATAAGTAAACCCTCATATATATGGTCAAATGATTTTTATGGGAAATGAATTGCCTTTACAACAATTAGCACAGGGGAAATTGGGTACCCATATGTAAAAGAGTGAAGCTGGGCCCTTAACATATACCATAAGAAAAAATTAACTAACTGGATCAAAACCCTAAATGTAAGAGCTAAAACTACAGAATTCTTAGTATAAAATGTAGGTAAAAAATGTCATAACACTGGATTTGGCAGTAATTTTTTTTTTTTAACAGGACACCAAAAACGCAAGAAACAAAAGAAAAATAGATAAATAGGACTCTATCCAGAATATACAAAGAACAATTCAGCAATAATAAAACAAACTACTTTTTTAAAGTATGGGCAAAATACTTAAACAGACATTTCTCTAAAAATTATGTGAAATGGCTAATAAGTCCATGAAAAGGTGCTCAACAAAATTAATCATTAGTAAAATGCAAATATAACCCCAAATGATATATCACTTAATACGCATCAGCATAGCTAGTACCAAAAGAAAAGAAAACAGAAAATCACAAGTGTTGGTGAGGACGTGGAGCAATTAGAATCCTTGTACACTGTTGGTGGAAATGTAAAATGCTGCAGCTGCTGTAAAATAGCAGCATAGTAACTAAAAAATTTACACATAAACTCACCATATAAACCCACAATTTCACATCTGGGTATGTAGCAAAAGATGTGAAAGTAAAGACACAAAATAATACACGTACACCTAGGTTCATAGCAGCATTACTCACATCACCCAAAAGGTTTTTGAATTACCCGTGTTGTTTGAATTATCATCAATATATAAAATGTGATTTATACATACATTGGAATATTATTCAGTTATGTAAAATAAGGAAATTCTGACACATGGTACATCATGCATGAACCTTAAGGACATTGTGCAAAGTGACACGAGCCAGTCATAAAAGGACAAATAATGTATCATTCCACTTATGAGATACTTAGAGTAGTTAAATTCTAGAAACCCAAGTAGAAGAGTGGTTCCTAGGAGCTGAAGGAGGAGTAACAGGGAGTTTTTATTTAATGTGTATTGAATTTTGGTTTTGGAAGTTGAAAGAAGGTCCCTATGAATGGGAATAATAGTTGCAAAACAATGTGAGTGTAGTTAATTTTTCTCAGCTGCACACTTAAAGTAGCTAAAATGGTTAATTTTATGTATACTTTGCCAAAATGTAAAAAATATTTTTAAATAAACTATAGTTATCTGCAATAGCATGAATTAATATCATAAATATGAAGTTGCATAGAAGAAAGTACATGTAAAAGTATACATATTATATAATTTCACTTATATAAAATCCAAAAAGTGAACACAACTGAGGTTCTGACTTCCAGTAATAATGGAGTAAACTAGTTCGTTGAATAACTATTTCACAGAGAAGTATAATAAAGCTTAATAAAATACTATATTTTGCTATATAGAAACGCACACTGTTTAGAAGAACCGAATGAAGATTTTAGCTATGCCACTGTAGAAGAGATAAGGATTGGGGTTTGAATCTATTCAAATTAACTCCCTCTTAACATAATAATTTTCAAAGAAATGCAACACAATCCAGAGTCCCTGTAGTTCCTGTCACACAATTTAAAAATTCATGAGATGTTTGAAGAAGCATGAAAATGTAATCGATTCACAAGATAAAAAGCAGACAATAGAAACTATTCTCAAGAAGTGCAAGATGCTGTAATCAGTAGATAAGATTTGAAAGAAGGTGTGGTAAGTATGTTCATGGGGGTAAAGGAAAAGAGTCTTATGACAAGTAAACAGATGTGTAACTGTGCATTCCCAGGCCTTTGGTCACAGGGCTGGGGGCCTAAGGAAGGAAATTAAAGAAAAATAAAATTAAAAAGAAAGAGAAATAAGTTTTCTTGTATTAGGCTGACTTGTCCCAGAGGCAGCAATAGCCTCAGCCCAGACCCAGGAAAAGTCTTGATAATATTATCTAATGTGCTCTGGAGACTCTCCCAGCTCTTCCCCAACACAGGGAAAAGAAAAACAAATTTCCTTTGTTTTATGGAAAGAGTTTATAGATTCTTGTTCTCTGTAACTAGTGACTTCAAGTATTCTGTTTTATCGAAGAAGTACAATGAAAGTCATGAGAAGCCTGAGTAGGCTGAACTACAGCTGTTTGGGCACCACAGTGATGGTTATAGGATAAGCCCATGCCCAGGGAAACCTAGATAATGGACATGTGGGTTGTTTGGCAACGGTCATGTGTAATCCTGTCTTTGTCCTGCCTCTGTATTCCTGCTTTCATGCCACTGTAATCTTGCTTCAAGCTAGCCCATCC
The DNA here is from genome assembly GCF_028885625.2 of Pongo pygmaeus. Lineage (NCBI taxonomy): Eukaryota > Metazoa > Chordata > Mammalia > Primates > Hominidae > Pongo > Pongo pygmaeus. The sequence goes on along the minus strand of NC_072388.2, from coordinate 957,537 downwards.
CCTTTTGTGAAGTGTGTCTAAAAGTCAGGTGCTGTCTTTGTTCCAGGCCCAGTCTTTTCGACGTGAGTCAGCTGGTCCTGAGTGCACTCAATAAAGATTCTCCTGTTTCAACCCGAGGTCTCTCTCGTCCTCCTGAATCCCGCAACAAGACAATTCCACCATGCACCAGGTTCACGGGACAGTGCACGGCACTGAAGGAAAAGTGGGGCTGGAGGGGGGTGCACGGCTGTGAGCGCCTCTTGGGCTTGCTGGGAGATGTAGTCTTATAAAGACTCCCAGCCCCTTGATCACAGGGCTGCAGCACCACAATCCCAGCATACAACGGAATCAGGGATAGTGTGTATCGCTAGAGGAAGAGGTAGAGTTGTGCATGACTCGCTGGGCTTGCTGGAAAATGTAATCTCATGAACAGTCCTTAGTGAACAGTGCACGTCACTGGAGGAAAAGGCGGGGCTGTGCAGGCCTTGCTTTGCTTGCTGAGAGTTGCGGTCTCATAAACACTCCCAGCCCTTGGTCACAGGGCTGCAGGACTACATTCCCATCATGCACCAGGATCAGGGATTAGTGGGTGTATCTGGATGAAGAGGCAAAGCTTTCTGCTCCTCCTTTGGCTTGCTGGGAGATGTAGTTTCATAAAGTCACCCAGCCCTTTCATTACAGAGCTGCAGAACTACTATCCCAGTATGCACAAAGTTCAAGGATAGTGCACGTTACTGGAGGATGAGGCGGTATTGTGCACGGCTCGCTGGGCTTGGTGGGATATGTATTCTCATAAACACTCCTAACACTTTGGTCACAGGGCTGCAGGACTACCATCCCAGCCAGAACAGGGCTCAAGGAAATTGCGCGTCCCTGGAGGAAGAGGCGGGGTTGTTTGCTACTCGCTGGGCTTGCTGGGAGATGTATTCTCATAAACCCTCCCAGCCCTTTCATCACAGGGCTGAAGGACTACACTTGCAGCCCCAGCATGCACTGGGTTCAGGGACTGCGCACGTCACAGGAGGAAGAGGGAGGGCTGTGCGCTTCTCGCTATGCTTTTTTGGGAGATGTAGTCTTATTAACAATCCTAGCCCTTTGGTCATAGAGCGCCAGGACTGCAATCCCAGAATGCACCCAGCTCAGGGACAGTGCGCTAGTCACTGCAGGAAAAGGCAGGGCTGCGTGCACATCCTGGGAGTAGTGGGAGATGTATTCTCATAAACACGTCCAGCCCTTTGCTCACAGGGCTGCCGAACTACATTCCTAGCATGCACCCAGCTCGACAGTGAGATAATCTAAGTAAAAAGAGGCATGGCAGTGTGCGCCTTGCTGGGCTTCCTGGGAGATGTAGTCCCATGGCCTCTCCCTGCCCTTTGGTCACAGTGCTATAAGACTACAATCCCAACATGCTTGGGGCTCACGGTCAGTCCGAGTGACTGGAGAAAGAGGGGAAGGTTGTGCGCACCTCGCTGCGCTTGTTGGGAGATGTTGTTTCATAAAGACTCTCAGGCCTTCTTTCACAGGGCGGCAGGACTACAATCCCAGAAAGCACCGGGATCAAAAACTGTATGCGTTACTGGGAAAAGATGCGCGGCTGGGTGCATCTCCCTAAGTTTGCTGGGAGATGTTGTCTCCTGGCCTCTCCCTGCCCTTTGCTCACAGTGCTATAAGACTACAATCCCAGCATGCTTGGGGCTCAGCGACATTCCTCTTCACTTGAGAACTAGGGGAAGGTTGTGAGCACCTCACTGCGCTTGCTGGGAGATGTAGTTTCATAAAGACTCTCAGACCTTTTGTCAGAGGGCTGCAGGACTACAATCCCAGTATGTATCGGGATCTAAAACAGTATGCGTCACTGGGAAAAGCTGTGGGGCTGTCCCTACGTTTTCTGGGAGATGTAGTCTCATAAACACTCTTGGCCCTTTGATCACAGGTCTGCGGGACAACAATCCCAGCATGCAGCGAGTTCAGGGACCGTGTGCGTCACTGGAGAAAGACGTGGAGCTGTGCATGCCTCTCTGGGCTTGCTGGGAGATGCAGTCTCATAACCACTGCAGTCCTTTGGCCACAGGGATGCCGCACTACAATTTAAACATACGTCAGGCTCAGGGAGAGTGAGCAAGTCAATGGAGGAAGAGTCAGGTCTGTGCGCACCTCACTGGGCTTGCTGGGTGAGGTAGTCTCATAAACACTCCCAGCCCTTTCATCACATGGCTGTAGGACTACAATCCCAGCATGCATGGGGCTCAGGGAGCGTGCTCTAATCAGTGGAGGAAGGGGCAAGTCTCTGCAAGCCTCTCTGGGCTTGGTGGGAGATGCCGTCTCATAAACACTCACAGCCCGCTGGTCACAGGGCTGCAGCGCTACAATCGTAGCATGCACCGGGGTCAGGGAAAGTTGGCATCACTGGAGAAAGAAGCAGGGTTGTGCGCGCCTCGTTGGGCTTGGTATGAGATGTAGTCTCATAAACACTCGCAGACCTTTCATCACCGGGCTGCAGGACTACAATCCCAGCATGCACCCGGCTCAGGGACAGTAAGCATTACTGGAGGAAAAGGCTAGGCTGTGGACGCCTCCTTCTGCTTCCTGGGAGATGTAGTTTCATAAAGACTCCCAGAACTCTCGTCACAGGACTGCAGGACTACCATCCCAGTATGCACTGGGGTCAGGGACAGTGCGCATCAGTGGAAAAAGAGGCGGGGCTGTGTGCATCTTCCTAGGCTTGCTGGGAGATATATGCTCATGAACACTCCCAGCCCTTTGGTCGCAGAGCTTCAGGACTACAATTTTAGCATGCACCTGTCTCAGGGACAATAAGTGTCGCTGGAGGAAGAGGCGGGGCTGTGTGCCCCTCCCTAAGATTGCTGGGAGATGTATTCTTATAAACACTCCCAGCCTTTTGGTCAAAAGGCTATAGGACTACAATCCCAGCATGCGCCAGTCTCCGGGGTGAGGCATAGCCCTGGAAGAAGGGGCAAAGTGGTACACGCACCACCTAATATGCTGAGAGCTCTAGTCCGTTCACTGCTCTCAGCCTGTTTGTCGGTAGGCTTCAGAACTATAATTCCAGCATGTAGCGGGATCCGGGGTGCATAGCCCTAGAGGGAGGGAGGGACAGTGCGCTGTGGACTTCCCAGTGTCCAAAGCACTGCTGAGTTCTTATGCTATGCCGACTCTTTGCCACGGAGAGTGAGTACAAAGGTGGACCTGGAGGACAGGTCTGGGCTGAGCGTTGAGGAGGGTATTACCCTACGAAGATACCTTACCTTTGCCCAAATTGGGGGGGTTGTCCTCAACCGATTGACCCTATGCTTCTCAGGTTCCTCTTTCAGCTGCACCCAGGGTTCCTTCCAGAGCATTGCACCCTCTGCAGCCCAGGGCGCTGCCTTCTTTCCTAAACTGCTGTGGAAACTGTCCTGATGTCTGAGACACCGTCCATTGTGCCACAGCCCTCTTTTTTCTCTAGCCAGAGCGCGTGCTCAATCGCTTTTTAGAGAAATCTTCCACCTGGCCTGCTTGTGAACAGCTTCAGAGCTCTGCAGGGGCGGACAAGGGCTGTGCCTTCCTGGAAACGTCACTCTCAATGGTGCCTTTTTCACGAATGTGAAAGTCGAGGCATCAGGAAGGTTAATTATTGGTTTGCACAAAATCTGCTAAGAGCAAAGGAGAAAACCCCATTTCCAAGGCGTGAGTCTTGTGAGCCATTTTCATCAACCAAATTAAGTGGAGAAGCTCCAAAATACAACCTGAAGCTGCTATTTAGGCATTTTACACTTAAAATCATCAGTCTCATCTCAAGTCAGGCCTGACTTGCCAGTGTCTCAGAGACACAAATGGGACCGGATCCCTCAGGAACAGATAGTGTTCCAGCTTCATGGGGGCCGCTTTTAAGTTGTGGAGCACTTGGGGTCTTTGAAACCCACTATCTTCAGTAGGGACTTTTACTTCTAGAGATCATGGGCATTTTGATTTTATCTGTCCTCAAGCTGAACCTTTTCTCATTTTAATAGTAAAAACACATTCCTGGGTGCAATGTCATTGCATGCTAATGAGACATGCAATATATGCACAAATATGTACAGCTACTGCACATGTGCACCCAGAAGACCACTCAAAACATGCTTACTATAACGCTTATATATAATTATTCTTATGAATAATCATGTAAAACTCCCAGAAGGAGGTTTTCTCCAGCAACAATTAATGCTATCTCACTCTTATGAGCAGGCTGCCCTGGAATCTGTTTCTCAGAATGTACCATCTATTCTGCAGTTAATTTTCAACGTATTGTTTTCTCTTTTGTGTGTAATAATTTACTCTGTGCTGTACTTCTTTTGCTGCGTGTTTCTTGTTTAAATTCTTTTAAGCTAAGAAGATAAGAACCAAGGTATTACATCAGCCATCAACATTTCTGTTGCCATGGCCCAGAGAGAGCTTTGTACGCTTCATTAATTTCAGTTTCCCTTTACTTGCAGTGAGTACTATGGCACTTCCAGACTACCGGGTTAACTATCGCTGGTTGTTCCAGCGCTGTTTCACTAAACTTCTGGGGGAAACCTGTTTAAATCACCTACATTCTCTAGAGAGAGAATATATGTCCGCTCTCCTTTTGGCTGCTGCCTCTGTACTATCCATAAATAACACTAACCACATAGGTTGCTCTTAACATTTCATATTAGGACTACTTTGCTGCTTAGTTTCACATCTTTCTGGCCACACTTCAGACTCAGCTTAGCGTTTGCTGTCCCTTCGGCAATACTCGTTCACCACCTAGTGGCTGTTGTAATTTATTTTCTGGTCAGGTTTTCTGTTTACAATTTTCTTTTGTTTTGTTTTGAGTGGAATATTAAGATAACCCTGTCCCTTCAGGATTTATGCATTTCCCAGCTCCTTGAAATTTTTCTTCAACAGGTTTTCTTTGCTGAACAAAAGACGCACAGTCATGTAGATGTCCGGTCGTGGGGTTTGAATCGGAGTATTGCAGGTGTTATAATTGGGCATCATAAATGGCAAACCAGTAAATTAGGGAAAGGCTTGTCAGCCAGACGTCTGCCCCCCAGCCAGTAGTGGGGGTCATCTCGGTAGGGCTGGAGATGTCCAGCACTGGTGAGAGATAGGACGGTGTATGGCAAATGACTATGACCTCCTAGAGCTTCTGTTAATGGAGTCTTGAGGGGAAGCGCTGGACACTTTGGTGGTTCCACTTTTCCCGTTGTGATGCCCATGGCCTCCCGGACTTAGTACATGTTCTGACGTTGCAAGAGTCTCTCGGCACCATGGGAGCCGCTTCCTCTACTGCCATTAAAACACCCCGGGATGTATATTTAAAAATTGAAACAGCTTTTGGCTAGATGAACCAAAAAAACCTTATCTTCTTTTGTAATACAATTTAACCTGGATACAGAATAGCTGAGAAAACATAGCTGGAGAATGAGACTGTGAACTTTAACCCCTCCTACAGCTAGACCTTTTCTGTAGAAATCAGGGAAAATTGTCTGAAATATCCTATGTGCAAACATTTTTGGCCTGACAACAAAACCCAGCTCTATGCAGCACCTGTGGGCTAAAGCCTAGTAAGCCACAAAGCTCCTCAGAAGCATTAGAAGATCATCTCTTATTAAGGGGAAGGGACCCGAGACTGCACAGCCCAACAGCAGCTCCAGATAGGGGCCCTTATTGGCCCACACCTCCTTTAGAATCCCCAGCATCTCCCACACTATCAGAGTCTTCTGTAGAATCTAAGCTTGTTTCACCTCCTCCTTATACTCCTCTCTATTGGCCTTTGCCAGGTACAATAGAGACCAGCCCAACTGTAGCTTTTCTCAGTGGAGCTTCACACCATGCAGGGCCAGAGAAATTGCTCCCCTTACAGAAAGTCTCAAATGGAGAGAGAACCATCAGACTGCTTGTTCTCTCAATAAATTATCTAATCCAATGGAAGCAACAGCTCTGATGGCTCTCAGAAAACTTCAGCGCATTTACTGCAGCCTCCCATGTTCTAACTTTGACCACCATTCAACTTCACCTTTCCTAAATGGAACCAATGACTGCAGCCAACTTAGCTGCACAAAACTTTTGCTTATTGGCAAAAAATAGAAAAGACTTAAAACTTTTGTTGCTTTCACCATTTTAATGCAGAATACTTTTGCAGCACAAATGTCACCATAAGGTGGAGGCTCTGGAATCCATTATAAACTATCTCAGAAAACCTCAATGTGTCCCCAACAAGCAGTAGAGGGCCTCAATAGACTCAACAACGTCTGGACTCCATGGCCACTGTAGTCCGACAAAACCAAAGAGCCTGGGATCTTCTCCCAGCCAGGCAAAGAGGAGCATGTTTATATCTAAAAGAAGAATGCTGTTTTTGAGATCAATCAGTCTGGTTAAGTCCAAGAAAATATTAATAATATCATCACCCAGGCAGACAAAATTGAATCTCTAGGAACATCCATGGGAACATGAAAGAGATGTCCATTGCCTGCCTTGCTCTCTTTAATAGTATCAGTCATTATTATACTTGCAGCTTTTACTTTTGTTCCAATTTTGTTTAAAATGTTAACTGATTTCTTGCTGTCTTGCTTGCGGCAGCTCCATGTTTGCATGATAGTTTTGCAAGGCTTTCAACCTTTGGCTGCCAAAATCTTGCCCACTGGCTCCATGAACGATGTTGTTTACACCCGGTCAGATCACACAGGAAGAAGCTTTAAGGCCCAGGCTAGGCAGAAGTAACACCCACTCAGCAGGAAACAGCTCCAGAAAAAAATGGCCTAACCCCTCAACTTCCAATATGAGGATTGCCCTAAAATATCTTAGGGGGAAATTGAGGCCGAATAGATAGTCAAGAAAGTGACCATGATCTCGGGATAGAGAAACTGTGGTGACTGTACAGAAAACACAGTAAGCCTTAGCATTCGCATTGTAATTGGGCTTATTTGAGCAAAGCTATCCCCATTAAGGTCTTTCTGTTCTAGAAAGCATGTGTGTTTAGAATTTACCTGTCCTCAAACTTAACTTTTGCTTATTTTAATAACAAAAAATACACCCCCTAGCCAGGCACGGTGGCTCATACCTGTACTCCCAGCACTATGGGAGGCTGAGGAAGATGGATCACTTCAAACCAGAAGCTCGAGGCTAGACTGGCCAACATTGTGAAACCGCGTCTCAACTAAAAATACAAAAATTAGCCAGATATGGTGGTGCATGCGTGTAATCCCAGCTACTCAGGAGGCTGAGGCACAAGCATGGCTTGAACTCAGGAGGTGGATGTTGGAGTGAGCAGGGATCACACCACTGCACTCCAACCTGGGCAACACGGCGAGACTCTGTCTCAAACAAACAAAAATACACTCCTGGGTGGAGATCTAAGATGCTAACGAGACATGCAACATATGAAGAAGCATGTACAGTTACTGCGCATGAGCACCCAGAATACCACTCAGAACATGCTTAGTAGCAACTCCTCTTCCTTCCTCCTTATTAATAATAATGTAAAACTCCCATAAGGGTGTTTCTCCAGTGACATTCCACGCTGTCTCACACTTATGAGAAGCCCACCCTGGAATATCTCTCAGGATGTACTGTATTCTGCCCTTAACTTTCAAATATTTTCTTTTCCAATAAATTATGCTGTACTTTTTTTCTTCATGTCTCTTGTTTAAATTCTTAAAAACTAAGAAGACAAGAACAGAGGTATCACATCAGCTGTCAACACAGCAATAAGTCAGCCTCCTTCTTGTAAGCATAGCCCATGCAGAAAAGGAGAATCGCATCACCTAGGTGCTGGATCCAGAGATATATGACAATTTATCCCATGAACAATGTTAAGGTCATTGAGTAGAGTCATATTAAATAGTTTCTGGGCCCAGGGATATGTCACAATGGCTCCTGTGAGAAGTGATCAGGCAGCATAATCACATAACCGATGTGCTAGACACAGCGATAAGCCACCCTTTCATCTGTGGGCATGACCCAGGTAAGGAAGAAGAGTCATAGCATTTAGGTTCTTGCTGCAGAGGTACTTAACAATCTCTCTTATGAGCAAAGCTCAGGTAAGAGAGAAGAGTCAAATCTCCAAGGTGATTCATGTAGAAGTTTGTCACAAGAAACTTTTTAGGCAGGGCCCATGCTGGATCTTCTTATCTTCCAGATGTTAGGTCCAGGGATACGTCAGAATACCCAAAATACACAGGGCTCAGTCAATAAAGGAGAGTCACATCACCCAGGTGCTGGGTCTAGACATATGTCACATCTCTTTTATGGGGAAAGCTCAGGTATAAAAGGAAGGTCACATCAAATAGTTGATAGGCCAAGAGATATGTCACATTGCCTCCTGCTTGAAGTGTCTAGGCCAAAGACTCGCATCACCTTGCTGCTAGGCCCGTGTTCATATATAAACAGCCAACCAGAGTTGAAATGGTGGCTCATTTCTAAACTCAGCTCATAGGCAAGGGAGGACTCTCCTATCCTGACCTAGTTAATTGTAATGATGTTGACTCTCATACCTGGGCTTAATGCTACAAGTACGATCATGGGTCCCTACCATTAGGAAGTTCTCAAAGTTGATTACAACTCTCATTCATACTGTATAGGGCCATTGGGTAGTACACAGAGCGTGCTAACTGGGCCGAGCACACAGGTGAGATTGTGACACTCATATGCACACCCAGCCAACAGTAACTATTATCATCCTCTCACAGGAACACAGGTCAGTCTGCAGAGGAATTGAGGCTCTCATGCACAAATCCAGCCTGGTTTTGAGATGGTTATTCGTGGGCTTAGACCCAACATATAGGAGGTGTTGAATGTCATGCTTACAACTGAGACAGTTGTGGGATTTTTAATCTAATTCCTGGACCATTTTGCAGCTTTCATTGTGAAATTTGCCAGTGCCTAGCACCTGAATGACTTGACGGTCTCGCATGGACCCAGCCCACAGATGGGATATTGACATATTTCTCGATCCAGCATATTGAGGTTGTAACTCTGTTTTCCTTCCTTGGCACTGCCCACAGTGAGCATTTTGACATATCGCTAGACCTTGCACCCAGGTGATGTGAGTCTCCTCTTCTGCCTTGGCGCTGCCCACAGGAAGCGTGGTTATATATAGCTAGGCCTCACTCCCAGGTTATGTGACTCTCTGGCTTGTGCACTGCCCATATGGGACACTGTGTTATATTGCTGGGTCCACTACTCAGGCGATGTAACTCCCCTGTCTGGGCCCTGCCTTACAGGGGCATTGTGATATGTCTCTGTGCTCATCAGCCAGGTAATGTGATTCTCTTCTCCTGCCTGGTCCCTTTACACAGAAGGGATTGTGACATGTTGCTGGGCTTAGCACCAACTTGATGTTGATGTGAATCTTCTGCCTGGATCGAGTTTACAGAAAGCATTGTGAAATACCTCTGGGTGCATCACCTATTTGATGTGACTCTCCTCTCTTACTTGAGCGTTGCCCATAAGAGACATTGTGACATATCTCTGGGTCTAGCACCAGGATGATGTGACTCTTCTTCCTGCCTGGGTCATGCCCACAGAAGGAAGTGGGACTTATAACTGGGCATAGCACACGGGTGATGTGATTCTTCTCCCTGGTCCCTACGTACAGGAGTCATTGTCAAATACCTCTGGGCCCATTATCTAGAGTATGTGACTCTCTACTTCTTCCTAGGGCCTGCTCACAGTGAGGATTGTGACATATTACTTTGCCCAGTATCTACATGATGTGACTTTTCTCTCATGTCTAGGCTCCGTCTTGGAGATGAATGTGACACATAGCTAGGCCTAGCCCCTAGGTTCTGTAACTTCTTTTTCAAAATCCTACCCACCAAGGGCATTGAAACATCTCTCTGGGCACTTCACTTAGGTAATGTTACCCTGTTGCCTGGAATCTCCCCTCAGGAGGTATTATGAGATATTGCTGGACACAGTACCTATGTGATATTACTCTCCTTTCTTGCCTGGGCCTTGTATACATTGTGTATTATAATATATGGCTGGGTTCAATGACTAGGTGATGCAACTCTCATGCATAGGCTGTACCCACAGGGACATTATGACATTTCTTTAGCTCTGACTCTCCTCTTTTTCCTTAGCCTTGCCAAAAAGGGAGGTGGTAACATATAACGGGACCTAGCAACCAGCTAATATGAGTCTCCTCTTTCACCTGCACCCAGCATATTTTAGGCGTTGTGGCATATCCTTTGTCTCAACACCTGCAGGATGAAAGGCTCCTGCCTGAGCCCAGCCATCAGTCAAAATTGTCATTCTCCCACACGAACATGGACCATAATTGAAGTTCTGAAACTCACACCCAGAGGGAGTCAAAAGTTGGAAAATTGGCTCTCATAAGTGGATATTGTCCAAAAGTGGGTTTGTGACTCACTGACCAAGATCCAAAACACTTGTGAGGTTGTGACTCCACTAAGATAACTCAGTTTTCAAAAGGGATTAAGGCTGTCATGGAAAAAATCCATTCCTCCATTGAGATAGTGACTTATGCACATAGACGCAACGTACAGGAGGCGTTCACTCTCATACACAGAACCGGCACTTATGTGGGATTGTTAGTCTCATCCATGGACCTTCGTGCAGGTGTGATTCTGACGTACACCTCTAGGCAGCACCTGAGTGATTTCACATTTTTGCCTGGGTGTAGCCCACAGATGAGATTGTGATCTATCCCTGAATCCAGCAGCTAATTAATATGCTTCTATTCTCCTGTCTTGGCGCTGCCCATAGTGGGTATCCTGACCTATCACTGGTCCTGGCACTTTGTTATGTGACTCTGTCCTGTGCTTTGCCCACACGAGCCATTGTGACATATTGCTGGGTCCAACACCCAGGTGATGTAACTCTTGTCTAGGCTTTGCCTACAGGGGGCATTGTGACATATCTCTGCACTGATCACCCAGGTGATGGGACTCTTTTGTCCTGCCTGGTGCCTGTTCACAGCTGGCATTCTTACAAATCGCTGGGGACAGACTCTAAGTAATGTGACTGTCTTTTTACTGAGCACCACCCACAGGAGGCATTGCAAAATATCTATGGGCCTCTCACTTAAATGATGAGACTCTTTGCCTGGGCTCATTTCTCAGGTGTATTGTGACATATGGCTGACCTCAGCACCGAGGTGATGTGAGTTTCTTCTACTGCTTGGGATCTGACCAAAGAGAGATTACAATGTATCACCGGGCCCAGCACCTGGGTGATTTGACTCTTCCCTCTTGGCTGGGCCCTGCATATATTGTGTATTGTGACATATCACTGGGTCCAAAGCCTAGGTAATGTGACTCACCTGCATGGGTCATTTCCACATGGGTATTATGACCTATCTTTTTGTTCATTACCTAGGTGATGCAACTATCTTCTTTGCCTTGTGCCCTGCATAATTTAGCTATTGTGATGTATCACTGGGCCAATCACATAGACAATAGGAAGCTTCTGCCAAGGCCATGACTACTGGGGGCCTTGTGACATAGCTCTGCATTTATCACCTAGAAAATGTGATCCCCTCCATTTCTGCCTGAGCCGTGCTCACAAGAAAAATTGTAGCATATTTCTGGGCCCGGCAAACAGGTTATGAGTTTCTCCTGCCTGTGCCTTGTTCACAGGGAAAATTGTGACATATCCTTGGGCCCAGAAGCCAGGTGAGGTGATGCTGATGCATGTGTCGTGCTTTCAGGAGGGAGCAAGAACTTATCCCTGGCAGAACACGTAGGGATGTGACTCTCTTGCCTTGTCCCTGTCCTCAGGGGAGACTGTGACATATCCCTTGCACAGACCCAGGTGGGGAGGCTCTCGTGCTTGCTGACTACCCAAATGTGAAGTTGTCACATATATTTTGGCCTAGCACATAGGTGTGATGATGACATTCATACCTTAAACCAACCAATAGGAGAGATACTTTCTCGCATAGCCAGGCTTAACAAAACGTGCAAAATTATGGGTCTTCTCTTACTCTGAAGGTCAGAGAAAATAAGCACTCTTGCATATCACGTAAAGCACTCAGATGGTACAGTGTCATCACAGGGCCCAGAACACAGGTGAGATTGTGTTCTCTGTGTGCACATCCACCAATCATCAGAATTGTCATTCTTACACAGGAACAGAGGTGATAGCGGAGGTCCTAAATCTCATACCTGAATGCAGTCCACAGTTGGAATTGTAACTATCATATGTGAACATCCAGTCACAGTTGGGATAGTGACTTATTTCTGAACCCAGTTTACAGACAAGTAAAGATCCTCTTATCTGGATCCAGCCAGCTGGAGAGATGTTGACTCTCATACATGGGCTTATGGCCAAAGGTATGATCATAGTTTCTATCAGCATGAAGATCTCAGAGTAGATTATGTTTAATGCATACTGTACAAGGCCCACAGGAGGTAAATAGTGTCTTAACAGGGCCCAGAAAACAGGTGAAATTGTAACACTCATGCACACTCTGGTGACAATAAAAGTTACCATCCTCAAAAATGGGCACAACCGGCTGGGCTCGGTGGCTCACGCCTGTAATCACAGCACTTTGGGAGGCCGAGGCGGGTGGATCACGAGGTCAGGAGATCAAGACCCTCCTGGCCAACATGGTGAAACCCTGTCTCTCTATTATTTATTTATTATTATTATTTTGAGACAGAGTCTTGCTCTGTCACCCAGACTGGAGTGCAGTGGCACCATCTAGGCTTACTGCAACCTCTGCCTCCCAGGTTCAAACAATTCTCTTGTCTCAGCTTCCCGAGTAGCTGGTACTACAGGCTCGTGCAGCCATGACCAGCTAATTTTTATATTTTTGGTAGAGATGGGGTTTCACCATAATGATTAGACTGGTGTCAAACTCCTGACCTCAATTGATCCACCCACCTCGACCTCCCAAATTTCTGAGATTACCGGTATGAGACGCTGCGCCTGGCCACCTCGTTCTCTACTAAAAATGCAAAAATTAGCTGGGTGTGGTGGCATGTACCTGTAATCCCAGCTACTCAGGAAGCTGAGACAGGAGAGTCGCTTGAACCCAGGAGGCAGAGGTTGCAGAGAGCCGAGATCGTCCCACTGCACTCCAGCCTGGCGATAGAGTGAGACGCCATCTCAAGGGAGAAAAAAAAGACAGCAAAGAAGAAAAGAAAGAAAGAAAGAAGGAAAAGAAAGAAAAAGAAAGGAAGAAAGAAAGAAAGAAAGAAAGAAAGAAAGAAAGAAAGAAAGAAAGAAAGAAAGAAAGAAAGAAAGAAAGAAAGAAAGAAAAAGAAAAAAAAAGAAAATTGACTCATATATAATGATCTTTTCCGCAGGTAGGTGGGTGACTCTCAGAACAAAATTCATAACATCTGTGAGACTATAACTCTCCTAAGGGAACACAGTCAGCCAGAGAAGATTCATTTATGAATCCAGTTCACTGTTGAGATTGGGACTGGTGTACTTAGGCCCAACATACAAATTCTCATACCTGGAATCTGGACAAGTGTGAAGTTGTTCATCTCATCCCTGTCGCTTTCTGCAGGGGGGGATTGTGACATACATCTCTGCCCAGCTCTCGAGTGTTTTTGCTCTGTTTCCTGTGTCCAGCTCACAGATGGGATTCTGCTGAAGCCAGCATTTAGGTGTTGTGACTCTTATCTCCTGCCTTGGTGCTGCCCACAGGAGACATTGGGACATATCACTTGGCCTTACACTTAGGTAATGTAAGTTTTCTGTCTTGCATTAGTGCTACTCACCGGGGTGTTGTGATTTATTGCTGGGTCCCACATCCAGGTTATGTGACTCTTTTGCCGGTGCCCTGTACACAATGGCCATTTTGACATATTGTTGCATCCGAAACCTAGATGATCTACCTCTCCTTCCTGAGGTTTGCCTAAGGGGACATTGTGAAATATCTATGTGCCCATCACCCATGTGGTGTGATTTTCTTCTCCTGCCTAGTCCCTGCTTAAAGAAGGGATTGTGCCATATCACTGTGCCCAGCACCTAGCTCATGTTACTCTTCTTTTGTGTTTTCGGATTTGTTTGGAAGGAGATTGTGATACATTGTTGGGTCCAACTCCTAGATGACATTACTCTGTTGACTTTGCCCTGTAAGCAGAAAGCACTGTGACACATTATTGGGCCCAACACCAAAGTGAGTCTCCTGCCTGAACCCTGTCTACAGCAATTTGTAACATATGGCATTGGGACATATCTCTGAGCCCATCAAGTATTTGACAAGACTCTACATTTTTAACAAAGGCTTTGCCCATAGGAGAGAGTGAGACATAACTTTAAGCCCAGAAAATAGGTGATGTTTCTTTTGTTTTTTGCTTGAGCCCCACATTGTGATGTATTTCTGGTCCCAACAACTGAGGGAAGGGAATCTCCTGCTTGGGTCTTGTCACAGGGAGCCTTGTGAAATATTTCCGCGTTCATCACATTAAAGATGTGACCCTCATCTTCTGCCTTGGCCATGTTTACAGAAGGGAGAGTGAGTTATTGCTGGGCCCAGCACACAGATCATGTGATTCTGCATCCTGGTCTCTTCAGAGGGTTCATTTTGACGTATCTCTAGACTCATCAACTAGATGATGTGACGCTCCTCTTCTCCCTGAAACCTATCCATAGTGGAGATTGTGAAATACAGCCTGGCACAGCACCTACATGATGGTACTCTCTTCTCATGTCTGGGTGCTGCCCACAGGGGTCATTGTGACTTATAGCTGGGTGCAGTCTTCAGGTGATGTAACGCTCCTCTATTTTTGGGCCCACACACCCAGGGCATTACCATATAGCTCTGCTCCTCTGACCTAGGTGATGTGACTCTCCTGTCTTTTATCTCCTCTTAGAGGGTATTGTGATACATTGCTGGGCCCAGAACCTAGGTGATGTGGCCTTTTCTCTTGCCTGGGCCCTTCATACATGGTGTATGGTAACATATATCTGGGTTGAACACACAGGTGATGTGATTCTTCTGCATAGATCTTGCCAACAGGGGTATTATGACATACATTTCTATTCATTGCCTAGGTGATGTGACTCTCCACTCTTATCTGGGCCCTTCCAAAAGAGGGGATTGTGACATATCACTGACCCTACCACCAAGGTGATGTGACTGTTCTCTTTTGCCTGGGTTTGCACATTTTGGGTATTTTGACATATCCCTGGGCCCAACACTTAGGGGATAAGAGGTTTATTCCTCTACCTTATACACAGAGAAACTTGTGACGTATTTCTGCATTAATCACCAAGAAGATGTGACTCTTCTACCTGCATCCTGACCACAGAGAGTATTGTGACGTATTGCTAGATCCAGCACCCAGATGATGTGACTCTGCTGCCTGGGTCCTAATTTGAGGAGTGGATTGCAACATACCCATGCCTGAGCATTCAGATAATGTGACTCTGTTGCCTGGTCCCTTTTCTCAGGGAAAGGACATATCCCTGACCCAACGTCCAACTGATTTTACTCTCCTGCTCTCTTTCTATATGCAGGTGTAATTGTGACATATATCTTGGGGCACAACTCACAGGTGCAGTAATGACTTTCATATGTCAAACCAGCCAATAGGAGAGATCCTGCTTCTCCTACCTACACTTAGGGAAATGAAAAAAAAAAAATACCTGGTTCTCCTCGTTAAGATCATCCACTCTCTCACATATTACATAAATCCCTCAGGTGGTACAGAGTCTCATCACAGGGCCCAGCACACAGGTGAAATTTTTTTCTGCTATTCACCCCCTGCACCCTCCTGACCATTATGATTTTCACCCTCACATATAAACAGAATCCACTGGTGAAGTCCTGAATTTCACACATGAATGCAGTTTATAGTTGGAATTGTGGCTCTCATATGTAAAGATCTGGCCACAGTTGGAATGGGAACTTCGATATAAACCCAGCGCATAGAAAAGTGATGATTATCTTATCTGGACCCCGCCAATTGTAAAGATGTTGACTCATATGTAGTCTTAAGGCCACAGGTTTGACCATGGGTCCACACCAGCATGAAAATCTCAGAAAGAACTGAGACTGTCATGCATACCATATAAAACTCTCAGGTGCAACACAGAAAGTCCTAATAGTGCTCAGCACCCAGTAATATAATGACATGGGGATGCACACCCAGCCAACATTAAAGATTGTCGTTCTTTCACATGATCATATTTCACTTTTGAGGCTCTGAATGACATACTATAAGGTAGTTTCAAAAGTTGAAAAATTGAGCATTTTTTCCTGTGTCTTTTGTCTGCATAAATGTCTTCTTTTGAGCACTGTCTGGTCATATCCTTGGCCCACTTGTTGGTGGGGTTGTTTGCTTTTTTCTTGTAAATTTGTTTGAGTTCTTTGTAGATTCTGGATATTAGCCTTTTGTCAGATGAGTAGGTTGCAAAAATTTTCTCCCATTCTGTAGGTTGCCTGTTCACTCTGATGGTAGTTTCTTTTGCTGTGCAGAAGCTCTTTAGTTTAATTAGATCCCATTTGTCAATTGCGGCTTTTGTTGGCATTGCTTTTGGTGTTTTAGACATGAAGTCCTTGCCCATGCCTGTGTCCTGAATGGTGTCGCCTAGGTTTTCTTCTAGGGTTTTTATGGTTTTAGGTCTAACATTTAAGTTTTTAATCCATGTTGAATTAATTTTTGTATAAGGTGTAAGGAAGGGATCCAGTTTCAGCTTTCTACATATGGCTAGCCAGTTTTCCCAGCACCATTTATTAAAAAGGGATTCCTTTCCCCATTTCTTGTCTTTTGTCAGGTTTGTCAAAGATCAGATAGTTGCCGATGTGTGGCATTATTTCTGAGGTCTCTGTTCTGTTCCATTGGTCTATATCTCTGATTTGGTACCAGTACCATGCTGTGCTGCTAAAAAGACACATGCACACATATGTTTATTGCGGCACTGTTCACAATAGCAAAGACTTGGAACCAACCTAAATGTCCAACAATGATAAACTGGATTAAGAAAATGTGGTACATATACACCATGAAATACTATGCAGCCATAAAAAAAGATGAGTTCATGTCCTTTGTAGGGACATGGATGAAGATGGAAACCATCATTCTCAGCAAACTATCGCAAGGACAAATAACCAAACACCGCATGTTCTCGCTCCTAGGTGGGAATTGAACAATGAGAACACTCGGACATAGGAAGGGGAACGTCACACACCGAGGCCTGTTTTCGGATGGGGGAGGGGGAAGGGATAGCATTAGGAGATATGCCTAACGTAAATGAGGAGATAATGGGAGCAGCACACCAACATGGCACATGTATACAAATGTAACAAACCTACACATTGTGCACATGTACCCTAAAACTTAAAGTACAATAAAAAAAGTTGAAAAACTGACTCATGTGTGAGAGTCACAGATGTGTTGATGACTCTCAGATCATGAGTCAGCACACCTGAGAATCTGTGATTTCAATTAGGGGAGAAAGTCTGCAAGAGAAAATGGTGCTGCCATGCACAAATTTAGTCCACTATTGAGATAGTGACTTGTGTACTTAGATCAAACATACAGAAGGTGATCACTCTCATGACTAAAACCAGAATATGTGTGGGATTAATCTCACCTCTGGAACTTCCTGCAGGTGTCATTGTGACAAACATACACATTTGTCCAGCACCTGAGTGATTAGACTCTTCTGTTTAAGACCAGCTCACAAATAAAATAGGGACATATCATTGGACCTAGAACGTAGGTGGTGTGACTCTATTCTCTCGCCTTGGTGCTGCCCACAGGGAGCATTGTAACATATCACTGAACTTAACACCTAGGAGATTAGAGGCTCCTGCCTGAACTCTGCCCACAGGGAGGCTTGTAGCATATTTCTGCCTCCATCGCCAGATGATGTGACTCTCCTTTCTCCCTGCACCTTGCCCAAAGGAAAGATTGTGACATATCAGTGGGCCTAGTAATCAGTAACCAGGTGATGTGTCTCTTCTGCCATGGCCTTACCCACAGGGAGTGTGGTGATATATCACTGAGCCCAATATTCAGGTGATTTGACTCTGCTGCGTGTACTCTGATTTCAGGAGGGGATTGTAACATATCCCCGGTGAGCACACAAGTGATGGGACTCCCTTCCTAGCCTCCAACCTCATAAAAGATTGTTTCATATCCCTGGCCCAGCCTTAGGTATGTGACTCTCCTACCTGGTCCCTGCCATGAGGGGAGATATTGACAGATCTCTGGTGAAGCATCTAGGTGACGTGACTCTCCTGCTCACTCCCTACCCAGAGGAGAGATTGAAACATATATCTTGGCCAGCTCACAGGTGTAATAATGACTCTCATACCTCAAACCTGCCACTAAGAGAAATGCTGTTTTTCCTAGTGAGGCTTTGGAAAATGGGTAGGTCCTAAGTCTTCTCTTTGTATGAAGGTCTTAGAGGAATACCACTCCCTCTTATATAAAGCACTTGAAAGGTACAAAGAATGTTATCACAGGGATATGTTGCATAACCTAGGGGAGGGGTCTAGCTATATGTCACAATTAGCCCAGGGGGCAAGGCACAGGCATGAGAAGGGAGTCCCATCACATGTGTGCTGACCTAAGTGATATATCATCATCCCCACTGTGGAGAGATCTCAGTAAGAACAGGAGAGTCACATCATTCTAATAATGGTCTCAGAAATACATCACAATGACTCCCCTGGGTGGAAACAAGGGATAAGGGTCACATCACCTGTGGGCTAGGCCCAGAGATGTCACTCTTACTTCTGTGGGCATGTCTTAGGCTGGAGAGGAGAATCACATCACCTAAGCACTGGACAAAGAAATGTGTTAGAAACTTTCTGATGGGCAAAGCCCAGGTAAGAGAATAAAGCCTTATCAAATAGTTCATGGGCTCAGAGATATGTCACTATGCTCCCTGTGGGCAGGGTTCAGGTAGGACACTCACATTACATTGGTGTTCGTTCAGCAATATGTCCCAATGCCTTCTAAGGACAGAGCCAAGACAAAAGAGTAAAATCATTTTGGTTTTTTACCCATCTATATGTCACAATCTCCCTCCGTGGGCAGAACCTGAAAAAAGGGAAGAGTCACATTAGCTAAATGCTGCACCTAGCGATAAGTCACAATTCAGCCTGTAAGCAGGGACTAGACAGAAGATAGAGTCACATCATCTGGTGACTGGTGCAGAGATATGCCACCATGTCTTGCACAGGAAAGACAGTCACATAACCTGAATATTAGGTTCACTGGTATGTCCCAGTGCCTCCTGTGAGCATTCCAAGGCAGGAGAGGAGGCTCACATTACCTGTGTGCAAGACCCAGTGATATGTCACACAGAGGAGTACAACTGGCTTGCATATTGTGTAAACAATGTGCATATGGTAGACAAATTATCACCACAGGACTCAGCAGACTGGTGAGATTATGCTTCTCAGATGCACACCCCACCAATATTCAGGATGGTCTCTATCACAAGTGGAGAGAGCCCACTCTTGAGGTCCTGAATTACACATGCAGACACAGTCCACAATTGGGATTGTGACTTTTATATGTGAACACCCAGCCACAGGTGGGATGGTGACTCATTTTTAAACACAGCTCATAGGCAGTTAAGAACTCTTATTTGGACGAAGGCAATTAGAAAGATGTTGACTGTCATAACAGGGCTTAAACTAAAGGTACAAGGAGGGGGCCGTGCCTGCTTAGGGTTTCAGAGAGGATTGTTACATTCATGCATACTCTATAAAGGCTTCATGTGGTGAAGAGAGTGTTCTGACAGGACCCAGAACAAAGGTGAGATTGTGACACTCATATCTGCTCTGAGCCAAGAGTAAAAATTGTCATCTTTTCACATGAACACGGCCCACTGTTGAGGTTCTGAATCTCACAACAAGAGGCAGTTGAAAATTGAACAACTGACTCTCATAAGTGGATGCGATCCATGTTTGAGTTAGTGACTCTAAAACCAGCATTCAGTAAACACATGAGGCTGTGACTCGATTAAGGGGCCACAGTCCTCAGGAAAGACTGAAGCTGCCATGCACATATCCAGTGCACCACTGAGACTGTGACTTGAACACTTAGATCCAACATACAGAATGTGTTTGCTCTCACACCTAGATATGGGACATGTGCAGGATTGTGAGTCTCAACTCTGGACTTTCCTGGAGGTGTAACTGTGAAATATATCTCGACCCAGCTCCTGAGTGATTTGAGTCTTCTGCCTAGCCCAGCCCATAGATATAATTGTGACATTATTGAACCCAGCACTTATGTGAGGTGCCTTTGTTCTCTTGCCTTGGCATTGCCCTTAGGGCTCATTGTGACATATCTCTTGGTCTTACACAGAGTTAATGTGAGTCTCCTCTTTTGCCCTGGCCCTGCCTACAAGGGATATTGTGACATATCCCTGGGCCCCACACTCAGGCCATGTGACTTTCCTGCCTGGAGCTTGTAACATGGGACATTGTGACATATTGTTGGGTCCAACACTTAGGTCATGAAAGTCTACGGTGTGGGCCCTGGCTATAAAGGACATTGAAATATATCTCTGTGCTCATCACCCAGGTGTTGTGACTCTCTTCTCCTGCCTGGTCCCTGCTTACAGGAAGAATTTTGGTATGTTGCTCGGCTCAACTCTTACCTGACGTGTCTCCTTTCTTCTTTCTAGATTCTTCCATCAGAGAAGATTGTGACATATCACTGGGCTTCTCGCATAGGTGATTTGACTCTCCTACCTGGGCCCTCCTTTTAAAAAGTGATGTGTCTCTCCTCTACTGCTTTGTCTCTGCTTTAGGGTGGATTACTATGTATCAGTGGAACCAACACCTAGAAGATGTGACGCTCCTCTCCTACCTGGGTCCTGCATACCTTGTGTATTGTGACATATGGCTGGATCCAACACTTAGAACTCTGCTGAATGGGCTTTGCCCTCAGGAGTATTATGACACACCTTTTCATTCATCACTTGCGTTATGTGACCCTCCTCTTCTGCCTGGGTCCTGTCAAAAGGAGAGATTGTGACAAATCACTGGGACGAGCACCCACATGATGTGACTCTCCTCTTTTGCCTGGGATACTGTGACATACTGCTGGGCATAATACCTAGGGAATTGATGGCTACTGCCTGAGCCGTGTTCTCAGGAGGCCTTGTGACGTCTCTCTGCATTCATCACCTAGAAAAAGTGCCTGCGCCCTGCCTACTAAGAAGAATGTAACAGGTCACTTGTCCTAGCAACCGAGTGATGTGAGTCTCCTCTCCTGCCTTGGTGCTGCTTGCAGGGGACATTATAACATATCACTTGGTGCTGCACCCATGTTTTGTAATTTTTCTGCCAGGGCCCTACCAAATATGCTATATTGCTGGGTCCAACGCCCACGTTATGCAGCTCTCCTGCCTGGGCTCTGCCTACAGGGGACATTGTGACATATCTCTGCACCCATCACTCAGGTGATGTGACTTTCTTCTGCTGACTGATTCCTGCTCAACTGGGGATTGTGACATATCAATGGAGGCAGCACCTAGCTGATGTAACTATTCTCTTCTTCCTGCAATGGAAATTGTGACATATCATGGGGCTTAACACCAAAGTGACATTAGTTTTTTCCCTTTGTTCTTCCTTCAGAAGACATTGTAACATATTGCTGGGCTCAGCACCAAAACGATGTTAGTTTCCTGTCTGGACCCCGCACACAGGAGTCCCTGTGACATATCTCTTGACTCATCAAATATTTGATGTGACTCTTCTCTGTTCCCTGGGCTTTGCCTATAGGAAAGCATCAGCCTGGGCTCCAGAGTCAGCCACCCATCCGTGCACAGACAAGGAGAGGTATCACTAAGCTTCAGCACAGTCTGGGACCCTAGCTTTTTTTGTAACGATTTGTTCGGCATGAAGCCCACTCACGAGGGCCTTTCAAGACTGGACTCAAGGAAAACGAAAAGGTCAACTTGTTTTGGCGACTACCTGTTGTTTTTCAATAACTGTTTGTCAGAAACAGTGATGGATGAATTCCACAAGAGGCTCATACAACCTGTTCCAGGATTTAGTGACCATTGTTTCTGTCCATGTTCATTGATTTCAAATTTAATATTTAACTTTTCCTCCTCATTCAGTCTCAATTTGACACTTAATTGTAGAAAAAATATTTTTACAGATATACTGGGAAGGCACAAGTGGTATAGATTACAGACACACGGTAAGTAGAGGAGAATTAAAACCACAATTAATGAAAACCACACCAACCATGGCCAACGCCAATGCCAGTTTGACAGCCAGTCCATGATGGGGTCCTGACGGTTAGATTCTAACTGTTTTACTTGTCCTTGCATGTCTTGGGCAAGGAGAGTAATATTGTGAGAACTGTCAGGGATACACACACAACATTCAGTATGCAGGAAGGTTCAAAGCCCTCCTTGGGCTGCTGCAAGCATACCTAATGCCACTTGATTTTGCAACACAACAGTACGCAGCTGAGCAAATTCTTCTGATAACAACAGAAGTCCAGTGCTGCTATCATTAAGAGCTTTTTCTACATGTAGGCTTAATATTTTAATATATTCCTGAAGCAGGATTGTACCCGGGGCAGCAGAAGAATACTGTGAAATGGTACCACCACCAGGGATTCTGGCACGTTCATAACCAGCTATGTTTGTAAGCATCTAGATTACTGGAGACGGGAATATTATCCCGGATGGTTAATGGAAATAATGGCACCCTCAAGTGAATCTCCCCATCCAATATGGGGACAGGTAAGGCCACCCATAGGATCTGCATACCCAGAGGGCCCCCCAGGAGACAACAATGGTTTTACTATAACTATAGTGTATTAAGATGTTATTAAAGTAGCAAAGAAAGTCCAGGTTGGATTGCAAGTGTTGTTTTGGCCCCATTGGTAACGACAGAGCCATTCGGAACTGTTGGCAAGGACAATTCTCCAAGGTAGTCCATTTCCTGTGGCCTCTGACAACTTGATGCATAGCCAGCATTGACTGCGGTTGGCTTCTGTTGCAGCGGTTGCTGCCCAGTTGATGAACTCATTCTTGGCCTCAGACATGATTACCCAGGTACTGATTACTAGCAGACAGCTTATTCTCTGTAACAACAAAAATGAAGGGGAACATGATATTGTTTTTCATTTTTAGGAAATTGTACTATCCCTTTATGTTCTGCTCCCATAGCTAAAAGGTCACCAGCCTTAGGGGTGGGATCTGATGGAGGCTGTATCCATATTTTGGCTCCAGGATTTAACCTACCTATACCAGTGGATCTGAATTTCCCAGTTCTGTACATAGCCTCTGTTGAGGCAGAGATTTCTTCAGGGTTTAATAGTTAACAAGGTACCAGGTAGCACTGAAAATTGAGCAACCCACATCGGCAGTCTTGTAACAAAAGAATCTGGAGTGATATTGTGTAAAGTGAACTTTAACTCTTCCCGATAATCACTATCAATTATACCACCATACATTATCATGTGTCTCATTGCCAGGCTTGAACGTGTTGTAATCCATTCACCCACATTCCAGTTTGCATTTATGATGGAAACTTTTGCCTGTTGATCTTCCTGCTGATTTGTCTGTCGAGAGAAAGCAGAGATGCATGAGCATCAATATGGAAAACAGCAATAATGGTAGTGTGTGCCAGGATTCAGACATCTTCCTATTATTGTTTTCTCCAAACCTCTTTATTTGCAATTCGCCATTTGTTTCATTGCCATTCGGGCGTCCAGGTAGTAAGACCATTTTCTGCTGACCAAGAGTCGGTATACAAGTAGAAAATCTCTCTGGCCTCCTCCTGAATAGCTCGGAGAACAGCTTCTAGTTCAGCCAGCTTGCTGCTCACACCCCTCCCTTCATCAGAAATGCTTATGTTTTTAACAGGATTATAAACAACGGCCTCCCAGCATCGGGTCCCATCAACGTGTTTAGTGGAACCATCAGTAAACCAAGCGTGTTTCTGATCCTCTGGGCTTAGTTCTTTAAAGGATTTACCCCATTGGGCAGGGGAGGTTTCCTCCCCTATCTGCAGGACTTACTCGGTGGTTTCCTGAGTTGGCAAGTTTTGCACATCCTGATGTAAAAATGATACCCCTTTTTAATTCCAGCTTAGCCTGGTCTTGTAAGTACCATTTCCATTTTATGATGCTACTTTCTTGAGTGTACCCTATCCAACGGGTTTTGAGGGAGCTCATTACCCAAGTCATGATAGGAATTTGGGGCCTCATAAAAACATCATGATTAAAACAAAGGTGATCTGCTTCCTGTAAAGCCCAGTAGCAGACCAACAGCTGCTTCTCAAAGGGAGTATAAGCTTTGTCAGCCTCTGACAGCCTCTGGATTTAAAACTCCAAAGGTACCCTCTTCCCATCTTTTTCCTACCTAAGGCTTCAATTAGCATGTTGATCTAGGACAGTTACTTGCAGTCCTAATGACCCATCCGGTAAGGGCCATAGATCCAGGGCCAGTTGCTCCTCTTGTTTGGCTTGTTGAAAAGCCATGCTCTCTTTCTCTCTCCAGTGAAATTCATAGCAGTTTCTAGTGACTGCCTGCAGAGGTCGCAAAATGTTACCCATGGGCGGAATAAGATGTCTCCAGAATCCAAACAAGCCAATAAATTTTTAGACCCCCTTTTCAGTGGTAGGGCTGCAAATTCTAGTATTTTAACCTTAACCTTTAGTAAAATGGACTGTTTCCCTGCATTCCATAGGATGCCAAGGAAGGTTACAGTTTGTGCATGTCCTTGAACTTTACTAGAGTTAACTTCCCGTCCTTGAGATAGGATTTGAGTTTTTACCCTCTCCAAGCCCTGAAAACTGACTAATTCTTCAGTTTTACCCTGACTGGGCCACTCAGGCAGCTGCTTTTTTCAGCAATAGGCTGATAGCTCTGAGCCTGTTCAGTAAAGACATAGACCTGGCATTGGACCAGGGCCATTCTGGAAGTCAGATTAGAATTTTTCTTTTCCGGCATAAATTTCTCTTGTAGCAACCAGTCCCTATATTGACACATTAACTTATAAGCAGGAAGCAAGCACCATCCATACCACGAAATTCCCTCAGCATCCCATTTACCAACTGGGATTTCCTGCAGCCCCTCTCACACAACCAATGATTCAAAATGCACTAATTTAGATTTCTAATTTTCACAAAGGCCAGCTCCCTTGGACCAGTCAATGGCCAAGGGAAAAAACTGGGGGAGTTTCCATCCGAATATATGGGAAGACCCTGAGCTCCCAGTCTGGTTCCTGCAGCCAAAAAATGGCTTGTTTTTGCTTTCTAATCCTGTTCGTGTTGCCAAAAATTTTCTGTGCGGGAAACACACAACGAGAGAAGAAAAAAAAAACACACACACAATAGCTTTACGGTTTAACAAAATTTATTCCACTTAAATGAAAATGCAGATATAATAAGCAAATATATAATAAGCAACTTGCAATGGGACGGGGAGAAGGGAAAAGAGATATATATATTTACACCCACCAGACTATGGAGGATTCACCACCAGACCGGGAAGCAAAAGCCTGGGCTCCAGATTGGCCACTCGTCCATGCACAGACGAGTAGGGATCTCATGAAGATTTGGCGCAGTCTGGAACCCTAGCTCTTTCTGTAATGAGTTATTTGGCATGAAGTCCAGTCAGGAGGGTGCTTCATGACTGGGCTCAAGGAACACAAAAAGGTCAACTTGTTTTTTGTGATTGTCTAATGTTTTTCAATAACTAACATATAGGAATAAATTGAAATAGAGAGTTATCTGAAACAGCGCTGGATGGAGGCCTCAGGGGGCTCACACAACCTGTTCTGGGAGTTGGTGACCATTGTTTGAGACCATGTTCAATAGAGTTCAAATTTAATATTTAACTGTTACTCCACAAAGTGTCCGAAGTAATTCCTTCAAATGTAGGATATTATGTAACTACTCACAAACTAAATTTCTCAACCAAAAGTCATAAATTGAGTACAGAGATTTTAAAAAAGTACTTCTAACTACGTCTGTCTACAGGGGACTCAAATTATTTATTTATTTATTTATTTATTTATTTGTTTGTTTGTTTGTTTGTTTTAGAGACATGGTATTGCTTTGTTTCCCAGGCTGGTCTCAAACTCCTGGACTCAACTGATCCTCCCACCTCAATCTCCTAAAATGCTAAGATGACAGATATGAGCCATCATACTATATAGTAACAAAAACAGACTAAAAGTGGTGAGATGAATCAAAACAATTTTGTGCAAATCATAACCAAATGAAGACAGACTATGTCACAATTATATTATGCAAAATACTTTTTAAATAACGGTCTTAGTTTATTAAATGTACTATAAATTAAAACTGTCAAAGAAAACAAAAGAGAAAATAATAAAAGGGTTTATTCACTGGAAACCTATGACAATTATACACATTTATATAATTGTGTGTATATACCTAATTATGTATACACACACACATATATGCACCTCACATGAGGATTTTAAAATAAATCAATAATATCTTAACAGAACACAAGCAAAAAACAGCAATATACAGAGAACAATGTTTTAATACACCAATTCTGTAATTAATAATGAAGCCAGATAGAATATTAAAAAGAAAACACGGGACATGAAGGTACTCTAAAGCAGTTAGATGTAAGAGATGCATAGAGACCACTCTACACAAAAACAAAACTCACAGTCTTGTCAAAAGCTCATAAAACATTTTCCTAAAAGTAAATATTAGGCAAAAAATTTTAACAGTATTTTTAAAAAATTGAATGTTACAGAAATCCCTTCAAAAAATCAGTGAATCCAGGAGCTGGTTTTTTGAAAAGATTAACAAATAGACCTCTAGTAAGACTAATAAAGAAGAAAAGAGAGAAGAATCAAATAGGCACAATAAAAAATGACAAAGGGAATATCACCACTGAACCCCCAGAAATGCAAACTAACATCAGAGAATATTATAAACACCTCTACGCAAATAAACTGGAAAATCCAGAAGAAATGGATAAATTCCTGGACACATACACCTCCCCACCAAGACTAAATGAGGAAGAAGTTGAATCTCGGAATAGACCAATAACAGGCTCCGAAATTGAGACAATAATCAATAGCTTCCCAGCCAAAAAAAGTCCAGGAGCAGAAGAATTCACAGCAAAATTCTACCATAGGTACAAAGAGGAGCTGGTACCACCACTTCTGAAACTAATCCAATCAATAGAAAAGAGGGAGTCGTCCCTAATTCATTTTATGAGGCCAGCATCATCCTGATACCAAAGGCTGGCAGAGGCACAACAACAACAAAAAAGAGAATTTTAGGACAATATCACTGATGAATATCGATGCAAACATCCTCAGTAAAATGCTGGCATACCAAATCCAGCAGCATATCAAAAAGCTTATCCACCGGCTTCATCCCTGGGACTCAAGTCTGGTTCAACATACACAAATCAATAAACATAATTCATCACAGAAACAGAACCAACCATATAAACCACACGACTATCTCAATAGATGCAGAAAAGGCCTTCGACAAAATTCAACAGGCTTTCATGATAAAAACTCTAAATAAATAGGTATTGATGGAACGTATCTCAAAATAATAAGAGCTGTTTATGACAAACCCACAGCCAATATCATGCAGAAAGGGGAAACACTGGAAGCATTCCCTTTGAAAACCAGCACAAGACAAGGATGTCCTCTCTCACCACTCCCACTCAACATAGGATCGGAAGTTCTGGCCAGGGCCATCAAGCAAGAGAAAGAAATAAAGGATATTCAATTAGGGAAAAGAGGAAGCCAAATTGTCTCTGTTTGCAGATGACATGATTGTATATTTAGAAAACCCCATCGTCTCAGCCCAAAATTTCCTTAAGCTGATAAGCAAATTCTGCAAAGTCTCAGGATACAAAATAATGTGAAAATTCACAAGCATTCCTATACAACAAAAACAGACAAACAGAGAGCCAAATCATGAGTGAACTCCCACTCAAGATTGCTACAAAGAGAATAAAATATCTAGGAATCCAACTTACAAGGGATCTGAAGGACCTCTTCAAGGAGAACTACAAACGACTGCTCAATGAAATAAAAGCGGACACAAACAAATGGAAGAATATTCCATGCTCATGGAAAAGAAGAATCAATATCGTGAAAATGGCCATACAGCCCAAGATAACTTATAGATTCAATGCTATCCCCATCAAGCTACCACTGACTTTCTTCACAGAATTGGAAAAAACTACTTTGAAGTTCATATGGAACCAAAAAACAGCCTGCATAGGCAAGACAATCCTAAGCAAAAAGAGAAAAGCTGGACGCATCACGCTACCTGATTTCAATCTATACTACAATGCTATAGTAACAAAAACAGCATGGTACTGGTATCAAAACAGATATATAGACCAAAGGAACAGGACAGAGGCCTCAGAAATAACACCACACATCTACAACCATCTTGTCTTTGACAAACGTTACAAAAACAGGCAATGGGAAAGGATTCCTTATTTAATAAATGTTGCTGGAAAAAATGGCTAGCCATATGCAGAAAACTGAAACTGGATTAATTCCTTACACCATATACAAAAATTGACTCAAGATGGATTAAAGACTTAAATGTAAGACCTAAAACCATGAAAAGCCTAAAAGAAAACCTAGGCAATACCATTCAGGACATAGGCATGGGCAAAGGCTTCATGACTAAAACATCAAAAACAATGGCAACAAAAGCCAAAATTAACAATTGAAACTTAATTAAACTAAAGAATTTCTGCACAGCAGCGAAACTATCATTAGAGTGAACAGGCAACCTACAGAATGAGAGAAAATGTTTGCAATCTACCCATCTGACAAAGAACTCATATCTGGAATCTACAAAGAACTTAAACAAATTTACAAGAAAGAAAAAAAGAACAATCCCATCAAAAAGTGGGCAAAGGATATGAACAGACACTTCTCAAAAGAAGACATTTATATAACCAACAGACATATGAAAAATTGCTCATCATCACTGGTAATCAGAGAAATGCAAATAAAAACCACAATGAGATACAATCTTACGTCAGTTAGAATGGGAATCATTAAAATGTCAGGAAAGAACAGAGGCTGGAGAGGATGTGGAAAAATAGAAACGCTTTTACACTGTGGGTGGGGGTGTAAATTAGTTCAACCACTGTGGAAGACAGTGTGGCAATTCCTCAAGTATCTACAACAAGAAATACCATTTGACCCAGCAATCTCATTACGGGGTATATATTCAAAGGATTATAAATCATGCTACTATAAAGACACATGCACACGTATGTTTATTGTGGCACTGTTCACAATGGCAAAGTCTTGGAACCAACCCAAATATCCATCAACGATAGACTGGATTAAGAAATTGTGGAGTACATACACCATGGAATACTACGCAGCCTTTAAAAAATGACGAGTTCACGTTTTTACAGGGACATGGATGAAGCTGGAAACCATCATTCTTAGCAAATTGTCACAAGGATAGAAAACCAAACACTACATGTTCTCACTCATAGGTAGGAGTTGAACATTGAGAATACATGGACACAGGGCAGGGAACATCAAACACTAGTGCCTGTTTATTGGTTCGGGGCTATTGAAGGGATAGCATTAGGAGAAACACTTAATGTAAATGATGAGTTGATGGGTGCAGCAAACCAACATGGCACATGTATACCTATGTAACAAACCTGTACTTTCTGTACATGTACCCTAGCACTTAAAGTATAATAAAAAATTGAAGGTTACAGACTATAATTTCTGACCAAAATGGATTAAAGCTAAAAATCAATAACAGAAGAAAATTCATAAAATTCACAAATACATGAAAATTAAACAATTTACTCTTCAACATGCTTTTGTTCAAGAGTTAGAAAACTTAATATTTTGAACTTGTCTATTATCCACAAAGTGACCTCCAGATTTAATACAATCCCTATGAAATTCTTAATATTATTTTTGACAGAAACAGAGAATGTGACTCCCCAAAGTATACGGAATTTCAGGGGACCACATAAAAATTTTTGGAAGCATTACAATTACTGATTTCAAAACATGTTAAAAATCTACAGTAATCAAAATCGTTTGTTACTGTCAGAAAGTCAGAGAACTAGGCTAATAAAAAGATCTTTGCCAATTCTGCAGACAGTGCCTGCATCGTCCTGCAGAATGACAATGATTATTTTGCTGCTGATAAGCTTAAAGTGTGAGGCAGAGCTGGCTATGTGCCAGTCTGTGGAGACCGACATCACTGATAACACCAGTGTCACTCAGTCTCTGCTGGAATCAGAGATCGAGGCCCTCAAGGAAGAGCTGCTCTTCATGAAGAACCATGAGGAGGAAGTTAAAGGTCTACAAGACCTGATTTCCAGCTCTTCGTTGATCATGGACGTAGATGTCCCCAAGTCTCAGGACCTTAGCAAGATCATGGCAGGCATCCAGGCCCAATATGAGGAGATGGCTGAGAGAAACTGAGAGGAGATGGACAAGTACTGGTGCCAGCAGACTGAGGAGAGCACCACAGTAGTCACCATGCAGTCCGCTGAGATCGGAGCTGCTGAGAGCATGCCCAGGGAGCTGAGAGGTACAGTCGAGTCCTTGGATATTGACCTGGACTCGATGAGAAATCTGAAGGCCAACTTGGAGAGCAGCCTGAGGGAGGTAGATGCAAATGGAGCAGCTCAACAGGATCCTGCTGCACCTGGAGTCAGAGCTGGCACAAACCCGGGGAGAGAGGAACCAGGCCCAGGAGCATGAAGCCCTGTGGAACATCAAGGTCAAACTGGAGACTGAGATTGCCATCTACTGCCGCCTGCTATAAGACGGGGAGGACTTCACCCTTGGTGATGCTCTGGACAGCAACAAATACCTGAAAACCATCCAAAAGAACACCCCCGCAGGATAGTGGACGGCAAAATGTTGTCTGAGACCAACAACGCTGACGTTTTTAGATGCTGAACCAGCAGAAGCAAGGTCCCTTTGGGGAGAAGGAGGCCAATAAAAAGTTCAGAGGTAAAAAAAAAAATTACCTGCAAATCACAGAAGTGTTTCCTTCACACAAAAATAATATAGATTCATTAATTCATAGAAGTGGAAATTAGGACAATTTCCACAACTACTCACCCAGAGACGATTAAAAAGTTAGTTGACCACCAACTCATAAAACAAATACACAATTCATAAATAAAGTATGAGTAATGTTTATACAGGCAAATGAACAGAGAATTATGTTGGCAATAGGCATATGGTTGATCCATATTTGACTTATTTTCTACACTCCTTGAAAGTGTACACAGTTGAATATAGTCATACAAAATTATAATATATAGGCAGAATCTAAAAACACAATTAAATGATGTAAGGCAGCCTATGTTAACAAGGAAATACAGGAATATAAAATATTAGAAAACAAAATTAAATAAACATTAACCTGTGAAATACTGAATAAACAAAGCACACAACTGAAGAAGACTCTTTGTAGATAACTACAATGTTCAACCAAAACTGGGCACCTATAAAGAGCAGATTTTGAATTATTAGCATGTGGTTAGAGTAACAAAATTGCAGAAAAAATGCATTATAATCACCCATAAAGAGCATTTAGGAGAAAGTTTTAATAAAGATTTCAATGATATTAGAAACACTTTTTATTATGTTCTTAATATATTACTCCTCATTTTATACAAATGGAAAGGCTATAATTTATTTTCTTCTATTTTATTTTTTGAGACAGAGTTTCTCTCTGTCACCCAGGCTGGAGTGTAGTGGCGAGCCCTTGGCTCACTACAACCTCCACCTCCCGGGTTCACGCCATTCTCCTGCCTCAGCCTCCCAAGTAGCTGGGACTACAGGCACCCACCACCACGCCCGGCTAATTTTTTTGTATTTTTAAAAGAGAAGGGGTTTCACCATGTTGGCAAGGATGGTCTTGATCTCCTGACTTTGTGATCCGCCCGTCTCGGCCTCCCAACGTACTGGGATTACACGTGTGAGCCACCGCGCCCGGCCGGCTACATTTTTTGTATTTTTAGTAGAGAAGGTATTTCACCATGTTGGCCAGGCTGGTCTTGAACAGCTGACCTCGTGATCCACCCACCTCAGCCTCTTAAAGTGCTGGGATTACAGGCGTGAGCCACTGCACTGGCTTATAATTTATTTTTTTAAAAACAAAGAAAAGACTTACATTTTTAAATATGGGAACAACTTGAATATTGTAAAATGTGCTGTGGAACACCACAATATAGTAAGCAAATAGAAATAAATTATACTATCATTCAGATAAATGTTGAGGAAAGTAAATGGAAACACTAATGATAAGTTTTTCTATGCAGTGAATTTAGACACAAATTAAAACTTTCCTTAATGTGATGTGCATACTATCTAATTCACATTCTATATAACACATAAATTCAAGTGTGCTATGCTGAAACCCCTGAAGTTAAAATTATACGCTAATTTGGCATACATAAAAATAAGACAGGGAAAACGTACATATCACAGTCCCACTAAGCTTTGTATAAGATTAATTAATAAAATAACTCATTAAGAAATAATGTAACAATTAAGAATTTATTCTATTCTTGGTAAGTTTCTAAGTTTTTTTTTATGGCATTAAGGTCTTTAAAAATTCTTTGAAATGAGTGGTTACAATAAACTATTCCACAAGTGAGGCACTTGGCATAGAGAGTTCACATTTCTAAGTTAGTTTCTACGAAGGAAAAGAAAACTTTTTGACTTACATTACCAGAGATGAAAAAAAGAATAAAGTGAAATAGAAGATTCAACTTTATCATATGTGCTGAAGTGCTTTGGCTCTGATAAATTTTTTTCCGATATTTTTACACGATCACATTTGAAATCACAGGACTGAAAATTATGAAGCAGAAGCATTTGTCCTTGGTGTTTCTGAAATATGTGAACCAAAACCCAATGTCTGCACTTTTACTCTCACAACTTCTGACGTGAGGCACAGATTTTACAAAACAGCTTAAAATAAAAGTCTCGCAAAATGTGCAGATTTCCTCAGATCCCAAAAAACAATGGAAAAGCACTCAGACCACAAGGCCTTCACGGGAATAACAGAAAGAAGAGGAGAACTTTGGCTCTCACTGTGAATACCCTGGAATGTTAGTGGAGGAACAGGAGAAGCCTTAGAAGATTTAGGAGCATAATCAGCATAAGGTAGGAAATTTCCATCTGTGGCAGCAAAAGAAGTAAATCTAGGATTTTCCAGAACAAATTTCTTTGAAGCAGAACTTCCAACACCACATTTTTAAGGTTTTCTCCTTGGCCTTTGCACCTCTCATCTTTGTTATTTGTTCATTCTTTCCTATTGGGGTGATGCCTATTATTCTCTCTCTTTTTACATTCCAAAGATATTTCCTTTACTGTGGAACAGGGGCGTCCAAGGGAGACCACAGCCATGAGTTCTTAGTTTCTGTTTCTCGTTGAGCCAGCAAGGCCCTTTTCTTATCCCCCTTTTCTGCTTATCACTAGAGACAGAACCTGAAAACCATGGTTGCAGGCTGCTAAAAGCCTAAAATAAAACACAGCCATAAAAATAACAGAACAAGTCGGGTTGGAAAAGCTTGCTGTACAAGGCAACCAGGGCTGGCTTATATTCACCACATCCTTTCTTCTTTCCCAGCAATTGGGCTCAAGAGAAAACGTCCAACTTTTAGTATCTCCCTCAGTATACAATGAGAATAGTGGAACATATGTTCAAAGGTTTGGCTTTTTGGGCTACCGCTGGTGACTAGACTCTGTCTCCCCCAACAGGGAGTGCTAAAGGAAATGGCAGAGTAATAAGAATGACAACTTATGACTGCTGAGAAAAGAAGCTGAATGCTTATCACAGCCTCAGAGATACAAACACTGCAATCAACTGCGGAAGCAAAGGACTACCGTGTCTGGAAAATAAGGGGAAAAATATCTTTACCTTAAAAATACACACACAAGGCCAGAGAAGACACATCGAAGACCCTGTTAATGAAGCACCAGAATATTCAGCCTCACTGACTGCTGTATTATCTTGTAGTAAGAAACTTTTTACATACTACATTACACAGTTGTTTTATAAATTTCTGAATCTCATCAAAAGATTGCAGGGCATACGGAGAAGGCAGAAAACAGAGAAAACATGTCCCAATTAAAGAAATAAAATAAACTTACAAATATTGACCTTTAAAAATCTTTGTTGATCTTGAAATGTCAAAATCTGTAGGTTTATTCTTTTGTAGTTGTTGTTTTTGGTTTTGCATTATATAGTTTAAAAATAAAAATAATTATCAAAGCCGCTTAATGAGACCGGCACTCCTCCGGTACGCGGGGCACCGGGAAAGGAGGAGCCTGGAGACCATGCCGGACACATTGGTGGCCCCAGGCTCAGAGCAGGAGCAAGGACCAGGCTGCACCGGGCCGAAACCGCCTCCACTTCCAGCGTTCGCGGACTCCAGGAGCTCCAGACCTGGCGTCGTGGTGAGATTCTTTGATTGATTGTGTGATGGTGGCTGAGTTCGAAGCAAACAGGTTTCATCACCTTAAATTGCTTTGAACCAATGAACCTGTATTCCCTTACAAAGATGGACAGCCCATCGTGTGAACTATAGATTTTCTGAACAAATTTATATTGGATTCATAGTGGTGTCATGCACGCAGACGCCTCCGAGTTCCCCTAAGTTCTTAGAGGACTGCTTTGACTTTTGATCTGAGAATTGCAAAGTTCCCTAAAGAATGACATTTGTGGATAAGCGCAAACTTAAGAGAGAGCGATTGGACAGAATTTGTGTAGGAATTCGCCTCCACATCACGAAAGGCCCCCTGTACCCCCGCCCTGTGGTGGCGCTGCTGGACGGCCGCGACTGCACTGTGGACGTGCCCATCCTGAAGGACCTGGCCACCGTGGCCTTCTGTGACGTGCAGTCCACGCAGGAGATCCACGAGAAGGTTCTAAACAGACTCGTGGGCGCCATGATGTACCACACCATAACCCCCACCAGGGAGGACCTGGCAAATTTCAAGGCCCTGAGAGTGATCGTGCGGGTTGGCAGTGGCTACGACAACGTGAACATCAAGGCTGCTGGCGAGCTCGGAATTTCTGTGTGCAACATCTCGTCCGCAGCCGTGGAAGAGACAGCCTACTCCACTATCTGCCACATCCTCAACATGCACCAGAGGAACACATGGCTGGAACAGGCACTGTGGGAAGGCAAGCGGGTTCAGAGCGTGGAGCAGATCTGCGAGGCGGCCTCGGGAGTGGCCCCTATTCGTGGGGAGACGCTGGGCCTCATCGGCTACAGTCGCACGCAGCAGGCTTTTGCAGTTCCAGCCACTGCCTTTGGATTCAGCGTCATATTTTATTACCCCTACTTGCAGGATGGGATCGAGCTGTTCCTGGGCGTGCAGAGGGTCTACACACAGCAGGAATTGCTGTATCAGAGAGACTGCGTCTCCTTGCACAGCAGTCTCAGCGAACATAAACACCACCTCATCAATGACTTTACCATAAAGCAGATGAGGCAGGGAGCATTCCTTGTGAACACAGCCCGTGGTGGCCTGGTAGATGAGAAAGCCTTAATACAGGCCCTCAAGGAGGGCAAGATACGAGGGGCAGCCCTCGACGTGAATGAGTCGTAGCCCTTTAGGTTGGCTCAGGGTCCATTGAAGATGTCCCGAATATCATCTGTACTCCTCACTCTGCCTGCTACAGCGAGCAGGCGTCACTGGAGATGAAGGAGGCAGCTGCCACCGAGATCCGCTGAGCCATCACAGGTCGCATCCCACGAAGCTTAAGAAACTGTGTGAACAAGCAATTCTTTGTCACATTTGTGCTTTGGTCAGTAATAGACCAGCAAGCAATTCATCCAGTCATCGTGGGCGTGGCTCCAGGAGGACTTCCTGCATCCAATGAAGGGATCATCCCTGGATGCATCCCGGTGACTCACAACCTCCCGACAGTGACACATACTTCCCAAGGGCCCCCTCCCAACCAGCCCACAATCACGGGGACAATCGAGAGCACCCCAACGAGAAATATTAGAGAATGCCGGTGGGTAATCATTCTGATACACTTGGGAACAAGGACAGTGAAAAATAAATGAACTAACAGAAAAAGAATCTGACGCTCTTTTTAGCTGATTCTGGACCTATGCATCATTGATGTTGCAGTGTTAAAACTACAAGAGTTAGAAAACTGAAGATGTCGTCTGTTTACGGATGCTCTGAAAGAATAGGGTGTGATTTATTAACCACCAACTTCCGTTATTGTGTGTTAAGTTTTTCATCTGTGCGTCAAATCACAAAGAATAAATAGAACTTTTCCTTTATCAGTCCCTTGGGCACAGCAGGTCCGGAACACCCTGCTCAGAATGTTGCATCAAGACTTCAAACATCAAAATAAAAACCATGAGGAGGAAATCCACATCTTGTGACTTGAGTCCCTTCAGTCTACAGGGACTGGTTACCGCTTTTTGCTAATAGGAAGATCACATTACTAGAAAATGTGGAGTAAACTGTTTGCCTGTGTTAGACATCTGCACGCATAAGATTGAAGACAGTACCGGCTCCTGTACAGAGAAATGTCTCTCACATCTGAACCGCATACTGAGCGGGCAAGTTGGTTGTAAGTTCAGTAAAAGCCTCCGATAATGCAAAAAAATAAAAAATAAAGCAGTATTAATTTTCACAAGCTGTTTGTAATCAAATATATTTTCTCAGTTTCAGATGCTCTGCTATTTTATTGAGTGGAAAGTCTTGCACTAAAAGGGTTCAAGAAAAATAATATTGCATTTCCTTATGTCACAGGAAACACTTTTAATGGTAACTTGTCAGATTGTCTATGAACAAACCCATTTTTTAAGACACTGATAAAATCTTTTCTTCACATATTTTATACAAGAACACTTCAGATGTAATGGATGTGACTGATTTTAACAAATCCTATTAGATTTACATCAATTAGTTACATGTTCTATTCATAGTCTTTTGTGAATCATTGCCTTTTTGTTTAAAAAGGTGGCCTGTTTTGAGCCTTTCATTAGGTACATTCCTGTTTTTGTGACAAAAGAAAAACTTTAAAATTGTCCCAAACAGAAAAATAATGCCTATCAGAAGTTTGCTTTGTTTCAGTGCGAGTTACCGTTATTGTAGATGTTTATTGTAAAGATGGACATTTAGCATTGAGTGCAGTTTTCAATAAAATGTAATTTGAAAAAAACTGCTTAATGAACACAAACAGAACATAGACAACAAAATAATATTAGAAGAAGCGATACATAAAGAAAATGAGATATCAATAAAAAGATTTTTAGAAACCAACAAAAACTGTGAATCTGAGGAACACAATAACTATATTAAAATTTCAATCAACAGTCACAAAAGCAGACTAATAAAGCAGAAAAAATCACACAATTGATGACATTGTAGTTGTAAATATTGAGTCATGAAAACAAATATTTTAAATAGAATAGAGAAAAAATATGGGACGTACTGCACACCATCAAGTGGACCATTGTATTTACAAAAGGAGTCTAAGAAAAACAATATAGGAGAAAAATAATAAAGACGTTATTTTTAAAAAGTAGCTGAGAAATCCCCAGATGACAAGATAATTAAACAAGAAGAAATACTGCCAAACAAAATCCTTCAACTGGAATAATTTCACTTCAGGAATAAAAAAAAAAAAGCCTTTCCAAAATAAATAAAAGCTGAGTGTGTTACTAACCACTAGAACAGTCCTAAAGGAAATGTTAAAGAAAGTCTATCACATCCAAAAATGAAATGATGCTGCCCAGCATCATAAAAGCACATGAAAATAGAAAACTCTCTATTAAAGATAAATATATAAACAGGTATAGAAATCTCTACTATCATAACGATGGTGCACAAAACTTTCAAAATATTGCCATGGAGTTTAAAAAATGTAGCACAAATCTGCATAAATGTGTGTTCATAGATAATAAGAAAAGATAATATGTGATATTAATAACACAGGGGGGTATGAAAAGGTACAACTTTGCATTCAGTTGAAATATAGTTGTTATATATTGTCATAACTTTAAGATGATTTATATAGTCTTTATTTCTCAAGATGATTACCAAAAAAACCTGCAGAATGTATACAAAAGCAAATGAGAAAGAAATTGAATCATGTCACTACAAAATCAACAAACAAAAATAAAGCAGTAAGAGAAAAAAATGATAAATAACACATCTACAAGAAACACAGAAGACAATTACAAATAATAATAGTAACTTCATTAACTGCAGTAATTGCTTCAAATATAAAAATTAAATACCTTAAAGAAAATGAATAAATAATTTAATGGATTAAGAACAAAGAAGATCTAGCAATGTGATCTCTACAGGAGTAACTTTAGCTCTAAGGACGCAAATAACTTGAAAGTAACAGTATAAATAAAATATATATTATACAAAAAGTAGCTACAATTGGAGCGTCATGGTCATAATTATATTAAACAAAATATATCTTAAGTCAAAAGTGTTAATGAGACAGATTGGTATTATGTAACGGTGAGATGTGTTAACTTGAAAGGAATCTATAACAATAATTTATAAATCATATAAATATAATTTGAAAAACCTGCAAACATATACCATTGGGATTTTCACAAGAAATACATTAAATTTTTATATTACCATAGATAACACTGACATCTCTCCTTTTTTTTGGAGACAGAGTTTCTATCTCCCAGGATGGAGGGCAGTGGCACGATCTTGCGATAGGCTCACTACAACCTCGTCCTCCCAGGTTCAACTGATTCTCGTCTTTCAAATATGTAAAACAAATATTGACAGAAGTCAAGCAAGAAATATACAGCAACACAACAATTGTGGACTTCAAGACTCCACTTTCAATAATGACTAGAATAGTCAGATGTAATATCAGGAAGAAAGCCAAATCTGAACATTATAGACCTAACCAGCATTTACAGAACTCTGCAATCAAAAGCAGCAAAATATGCAACATTCTCAATCACACATGGTACATTCTGTTAGGATACATGTCTTATTAAATTTAAGAAAACTGAAGTCATATAATGTAAATAAACTAGAAATCAAAAGCAAGAAAATTGGCAAATAAGTAAATAAGAGGAAATTACTCAAAATCTTACATATAGTCTTGCTGAAGTGTGAGGTGATTTAATATTAAGATGTCAGGGCCGGTGCGTGACTCATACCTGTAATCCCAGGACTCTGGGAGGCCAAAGAGGGTGGATCACTTGAGATCAGAAGTTTGAGTCTAGCCCGGCCAACATGGCAAAACCCTATCTCTACCAAAAATACAAAAGTTAGCTATAAGTGATGGTGCATGACTGCAATCTCAGCTACTCTGGTGGCTGAGACTGGAGAATTGCTTGAACCTGGGAAGCGGATCCTGCAGTGAGCACAGCTCACACCATTGCCCTTCAGCCTGAGTGACTCACTAAAACTCCATCTCAAAAAAAAAAAAAAAAAGCGGTTATCAGTACTACTCATGATGATATAAAAATGTAATGTAATTTTCATCAAAATCCCAATAGTATATTTTTTTGCAGAACTTTTTTGCATAATTCTAAAAGTTGTTTAGGAACTGTGACTAGCCAAACACTCTTTAAAAAGGACAAAGAGTTACTACATTTTCTGATTTAAAATCATGATACAAAGTTACAAAAATAAAAACAATATGGTATTGCCACAAAAACAGATACGTAGGTGATGAAACAGAATAGAGATCCCAGAAACAAACCGTTGCATATGTGATAAAATAGTCCTCCATAAACTTTCCATGACCACACAAAAGAAAAATAAAAATCTCTTTAACAAAGAATTTTCAAAATTGCATATTTACAGACAAAAGAATAAAGTTGAATTCTTCCTTTGTATCATATACAAAAAGAAAAGTTTCTTTTTAATGGATTCAATACTTAAACATAAAAACTAAAAAATTCTTAGTAGTAAACATAGGGGAAATGCTTATGACATAAGTCTTAAAACTTTGCTTAAGTATGACATCAAATTCATAAGAAACAAGAAAAGAACAAAAAAAGGGAGTACATTAAGCTTCAAGTATTTTACACATCAAAGAAAACATTTAGTGACATACAAATGTCACCTAATAAGTGGGTGAAACCTGGGCATGGCGGCTCATGCCTATAATTCTAGATCTTTAGGAGGCCAAGGCAGAACGATCACTTGAGGCCAAAAGTTTGAGAGTGGCCATGAAAACATAGCAAGACCCTGTCTTGTATAGGGTTATATACGTGCATACATACATACAACAGAAAAGAGTAAAAATATTTTCTATTCACATATTTGGTAGATGGTAAATTTCAAAATATATAAACTCCTATAACTCAACAACAAAAAAAGTTAATAACTTGATTTAGAATGGTAAATGTTTGAAATGACTTTCTCCAAAGAAGATATAGAAATGACTAGGCATTTAAAAGTATACTCGACAGCACTCTTCTAGAAAAATGCAAAGCAAACTCACAATAATCTATCATCTCAAACTGATTTTTAAAATAGTATGAAAGCTCTTCAAAAAAATTAAAATGAGATTATTATATAATCCAGCAAACCCCCTTCTAGCTATATATTTAAAATATACAACACATGATCCGGGAGAGATATTTGCACATCCAAATTTATTGTAGCATTATTAACACAAGCCAAAAGGCAGAAACAACCGAGATGTCCCTTGACCAATGAAAAGTTTAATAACAAGTGGCACATACGCAAAGTGGAATATTATTCAGTCTTTAAAAAGACACATTATATGATAATTATTGAGAATATCATGTTAATTGAAATAAGCCAGCAACAAAGTGACAGTGTATGATTCCGTTCCTAATCAGGTACCTTAAGTAGACAAACTCATAGGAAAAAAAGTTAGAATGGCGTTTGTCAAGGGCTGAAGAGATAGTAAAATGGGCAATTGTCTTAAAAGGCATTTAATTTTAGTTTTGCAAGACATAAAAGTTCTACGGGTCTTTTGCATAACTATGTGAATGTACTTAACACTAATGAAATATACACTTAAAAAGAATTAAGAAGGTAAATTTTACATTATGAGTTTTTACCACAATTACAATTTTTAAAAGAAAAAATATGGAGTTATAAAGCTTTCCAAAAATTAAATTTGGTTCACAAAAGATTTTCTCTCACACAAAGGATGTATAGATTTATAATTAAACACATGGTGAAATTAAGACTATTTCAATGACTATTCATCCATACAATATAAGAAAACCATTGAAAATCAGCCAAAAAAATACAGAAGATGAGCCATGAGCAAAGTTGGGGACATATTTATAGAGACAAACAAACACATATATAATTCAATTTAGAAAACATATGACCGACTTATATTTAACTAAACCCAACATTACTTTTCTGAGTGAAATTTGGTTTTCAATTTGGGCAAATGAAGACCTTTCTGGCGTTAAATGGATTCTTTCTTCTCCGTTTCTTGATATGGACCTGTGCTGGGGACTGGTCAGCTGTTCAAGGGCAGTGTACTCGGTTTTGTTTCTGTGCCAGGATTAAACCTATGATATTTCACATTTCATATATAAACCCCTATGAAGTGTTTCTAGGAGATCGCTGCCCCATAACCTATGTTTTGCCAAGTGTTTACTATGAGTTTCACCACCATCCTCTTGAACATGGTATTGTAACTAAAACTCTTCAGGAAATTCTACTTAAAACTAAAATCACGTATATCTCAAGAAACTCCTTTGTGATTTGAAATGCATCTGTCACGTGTTGTCTGCAATCAACATCCTCTTTTAAAGAAAGTAGAAAGGACAGATGAGGAAACTAACAGTGTTACTGCATGGGAGACAGAGGTGAGAATACACATGGTGGACTTCAGGTTGTATTCTCATTTAGCAGAGAGAGAGAGAGACAGCCATCTGCAGTTTCTTTTACAAAGCCAGTAATCTCTATCATGAGGGCCTCATTCTTAGGACCTAATTACCTCTGAACTCTTAAGGCCATCACACTGGGCATTAAGGTTCTGGAATGTGAATGGGGGAGGAAATCACATAGTCTGTTGCAACTTCCAAAGTTACATTTTTTAAAAAAATATTTTTCTCCTACTTGCTCTGTCTTGTGCTTCCTCTCTCAATCTCTCTGTCTCCCTTTCTCTCTTTTTCTGTGCACATGTCTGCCTATCTCTTTCATTTTTCATCTCTCTATTGTAATCCTCAAGAGGAGGAAGCGATCTCCAATGTCCTAAGATGCTCTAGGTACAGACCCACATGATAGAGAACTGAGGAGATGCCCAGACCAATGGAGAGGAAGGAACTCGGGCTCTCAGTTCACGCTGAATCGTGCCAATTTCCATGAGGCAGAGTGGAGGCTGATATTCCCCAAAATCCACCTTCAGTTGAAATCAGAGCCCCAGCCAAGTAAGAGACCTTGAGGCAGAGAAACCAACTAAGCTATGTCGAGATTCTGGTTCACAGAAATTGTGAGATAGTATTTGTTGTCAAAATGTGCTAAAATTCAGGGCCATGTTGTCAGAGAAGGGCAAATGACTAACCTCCTCTTTCAGGCCCCAGGATCTTCCCTCCACTCTCTTCCTGTCTTTCTCAGGCTGCCTGCAGCCACACTGGTCCCTTCCTAACCTCCTCTGCCGAACTCACCTGTGCCTGTGAGTCTCTTCACAAAGAGTGGCTTTTTCCTGACACACTTTCCACAGGACTGGCTCTCTTTTTCCATTCTGGTCACAACATAATGTCACCTCAGCGAGGCATTCATGTCCCCTCCAGGCAACCTCTCCCCAACCCTCCCTCCCAACATTCTACTTTATTTGTATTATAAAATGCTCTTTTATTTTGCATGTACTTGCTTTAGTGTTTTTGTCCTGCAGTCCTTAGACTGTGGGCTCCCCGCGGAGAGGCAGGGATAACCTAATCATTTTTGGTATCACATGGTGAACCTACCAAGGTAGCTGCCACAGGGTGGGTGCTAGGGAAAGAGTCGCTGAGTAAAATAACATGGAAAATCACAAAGCCCTTCTTCCTGCTTTTGGCCACCCAATAATTTGGAGATCATGAATGATAACAGGAGGTGCAGGACCTCAGCGTGACTCTGCCTCTGGCTCCAGCTGCTTCAGTAAAGCCCAGCGGGCATAAGAAACACGGGGTCTGCCGCCACCTAGAGGCTATCACTAGCACTGTAGCCCCAGGGTGAAGCATCACAAAACAGGTACCCGTATTGGGGGATTCTCAAGGCAGTGGCTCTTCAGAGACCCCTGGGAAAAAGGAGCAGTATTTGAAGGTTCCAAGGGACATAAAAGTGACCTAGGAAGCCTCCCTTGATTCCTATTTTCCTCAGCCTCTTTGGGTGTGCGGTGCACTCATTAAACATTTTAACAGCATTCAGAGACACTATTTTCTTCCACTTCCGAATGAGGACCTCAAGGACACCCCAAAAACTAGTATTTTTTTTCTGGGCCCCACACTCCAGAGCCCAGTGAATTGTCACATTCTGCTTTATTCCAAGTCCTCATCTCCCCAAGTCTTTAGGCCTCTCTCTTCTCTGAAGGACCTCTTGAAATTGAAAAGCCTCTTCTTAGAGTTGCAAAGCGCAGTGAGTTACCAATGAAAAGCCAAGGCGAGGAGACACTTATGAGTATCTGGAATCCTTGATATTATTCCCTTCAAGTACCCCTATTTATGAAGGAAAAAACGGATTCTTTCTTTCCCGTAGCCTCTCTTTATATCACATGGGGTGGTGGGGGGAGGGCATAGCTCATTTTAGTTCCAGGTGCCCACAGAGGTGGGAGTCACAACCCCAGTCCTGTCCTCTTGAAACAGTTGTGGAGGTCCCCAGGCCCGGCAGAACCCAGGAACCTGGAGGATCCTTCAGCCTATGCTGTCAGCTCCTGGAAGTGTAGCTGTGGGGAGGATGCCTCTGCCTCATGGCAAAGCTGTCTCTACTATTTCTTCCCCTTTTGTCACTTCTCTGGTTTCGTCTTCCCTAACCTCACCTCCATGATCTCCACTTTAGAAGCTTGCGTGTGCGTGTGTGGTGTTTGTGTGTGCATGCCTGCACACCTATGTGAGAAGTGGAATAGTAGAATGCCCGGGTAGAAAGTAGAGCACAGGGTTTGCCAGGACTTAGGGGCGCTCATTTCCAAAGCAAATCTGACGGGTGGGGTGCATGCAAAGACTAGGAAGCTGGCTCCCTCCATAATACTCTGTGTTCTGCCCAATTTCTGCGATCTGGACCAGTCTTTGGCTTTTTTGGGCCTCAGTCTTCCTGTTGTAAAATAAGGTGTTGAACACAAAACTGTATAAGCACATGTTCAGTGACGACATGTTGTCATGTTCAATACCAGAAAGAATATTAGGATGGGGTGAGTTTGGGCAGACTTATGTGTGCATAGGTGCTC
Organism: Pongo pygmaeus; assembly: GCF_028885625.2. Taxonomy (NCBI): domain Eukaryota; kingdom Metazoa; phylum Chordata; class Mammalia; order Primates; family Hominidae; genus Pongo; species Pongo pygmaeus. Next base: position 913,252 of record NC_072388.2, on the reverse strand, counting down.
AGGGCTCTGGAAATGGCCAATGCAGGTAAGCATAGAGCACGGCGCAGTCAGGTTTTTTTATGTAGGGCTAGGGGATGAAACAATGCACCACGGGCTCTGCTCTTGAGGCTGGTCCCACAAGAATTTATCACGTTCAACCAGCAACTGTTTGATGCATTTCATGTCCTGTGAAGCCCACGTCCATCCCCATTACAGTGAGGGGCACAGGGTAGTAGACCTGTAAAATAATATCTTTTGCCTTTTTTTTCTTTTTAACTGCATGGATATTTCTTTTTTCTCTTTTTCTGTTTTGTTTGTTTTTTAACTAATTTTTAAGACATCTTTACAGGTCGGCTGTGGTTCTTCAGACCTTTAATTGCAGCATTTCGAGAGGCGGAGGCAGGTGGATCATTTGAGGTCAGGATTTCAAGACCAACCTGGCCAGCATGGTGAAACTCCGTCTCCACTAAAAACACACACAAGAAAACTAGCCAGACATGGTGGCCCATGCCTGTACTCCCAGCTACTCAGGAGGCTGAGGTAGAAGATTTGCTGAAACTTGGGAGATGGAGATTGCAGTGAGCTGAGATTGCACAACTGCACTACAGACTGGGTGACAGAGCGACACTGTTAAAACAAAAAAAAAGAAGATTGAGATCTTTGTACAGTGTATGTGTGAGCCCCTTTGTAATTTCATGGGTTGCAAATATTTATTCCAATTTTGGAACTTCTTTTCTTACTGTGGGGTTCTTCTTAAGTTTGGTTTGGAGGTTATTAGTGTTTTGTTTTGCTTTGTTTCTATGTACTTTCTCTCCAAATCGATTTATAGATTTGTATTTTCACAATACAATATTTTGGCAAAAATTTGTGAAAGCTGTCTAATCAATTTAAAAATTTTAAATACATATAAAAAATCAGAGAACTGTAAAAAGTGTCCTGAAGAATAACAAAGCTTGTGAGCTTACAATGGTATATATTCAGACTTAGGTTAAAGCTATAGTAATAAAAGCTATGTATGTTAGTAATGCCAAAATAGGCACAAAGAAAACTAGAAAAACTCGAGAGTCCAACTCAGACCCACACAATTGGATATTTTGTATATTACAAAAGAGGCACAGAAGAGCAGTGGAGAGAAGACAGTCTTCTAGGTAAATAGCCTTGGGTCAACTGGTTATTTATGTGAGAAAGAAATACTATCTTACATCATTAACAAATTTCAATGATAAGTTGATTTTAAATTTTAAGGTGAAGTTGAAAACAATATTTCTAGTAGATGACATCGATAAATATGTTCATGACCTTGGCACAGACCAAGATTTCTTAGGACACAAAGTGCATTAACCATCAAGACAAAAATATTATAAATTGGATCTTATTAGAATTAAAACCTTCTCTTCATAGAAATTAAACCTTCAGGAGAGTAGAAAAGAAAGAACAGAGTGGAAGTCTACATTTGCCATATATTTATGTGGCAAAAGCCTTATATCTAGGTTATTTAACTAAATACGATCAATTAATAAACAACGATGCAATACATTGAACAAAATTGTCAAACATGTGACTAGGAGTTCCACATACAGAACCGAAGGGCCAACAAGTAGATAAACATATCCACATCCTTATGCATCAGAGCAATGCATACTACAAATACAATTTAATACCACTATGCAATAGTTAACATTTTTGAAAACTGATAAAATTAAATACTAGTGATGATGTCAAGCAACTGGAAGTTTCTTATACTCTTCTGTGTGTAAACTGTTATAACCATATTCAAAAACTTCTGGGTAGTATCTCCTAACTTACATGATGTACTTAACCACACTCTAGGACCCAGCAACTCCACTATTAAGTATAATAGAAATGCCAGCATAGTTTGCAATGCAGAAAAGTACTCGAAGCAGCATTATTTGGTACTTTTCCAAACTGAAAACAAATCAAATGTGCATCAATAATAAAACAACTAAATAAAACAGCTACGCATTCCTTTATAAGGGTACATTATTCAGATATAAAATTAATTACAGACATATTAAAATGTACAAAAATCGCTCAAACACAATTTAATTAGATTTAAAAATCCTACACGAGCAAACAGATAATAGAAAAAAGAGGCATCCAAATAGAAAAAAAATTGATTTCTCTCTCTCTATTTGCAATATGAGTCTCTATGTAGCAAATGCTAAAGCCTCTCCAAATATTGCATTCTCGATTTCTCAGTTACCTATTTTTTTGTTTTTTCAGCTAAACTAATTTATTCTTCTGTATAATTTCACCTTCTTAATAAACCCCAGGGCTAAAAAGTGAGAATAAAATACTTGTATGCTTCTTGTTCCCTCATTATGAAAACTTGTCTGGATGAAACCGATACTGTCCTAGGGAGCTGGCATAGACAGTGTTTATTTCCGTTCTCAGCAGGGATGCCAGACAGCAAGAGGGAGTTCCTGAGAAGGAGCCAGGTACCCCATACATACGGGGAATTCTCAGCCATGTTACGTGACAACCGCAAGCATTTTCACTCCGGTTAGACAGGACTCTGGATGGTTGTATGGGAAAAGAGCCAAACTCTAAGGGAGTGAAATATGACATTGCAAAGATGTGTGCATTTACCCGGGGAGGATTTATTGTGTTAAATTATGTGCAAAACACTGCACAAAGAGCAATTAAAGTGAAAATTATTAAGGCATTACCTTTACTTCGGGAAGCTCACACTAGTCAGATTCTCTGAGCCCCAAAACTTAACAACAACCTAGTAAAAGCTTGTTCAGAGTGGAGAGAGGGTGGGGGCAGGAAGGTAAGGTTAAAAATCAGGCTGGGTGGATGAGATAATTGCCCCAGTAATGCACTGGAAGTATGGATGGGTTTCGGATGGGTGAAGACAAAATAATCTCAGCAGAGGGTGCAGATAAAAAAGGGCAGAAACCCAGAAGGCTTATGCAGGAAGAGGAATGAGATTGCTGGACTGAAGAGAGTGACAGTAAAAAGCAGAGGTACAAAAATCGGTAGCATTTCTATGCAACAATAACATTGAATTCCTGAACATCTTCTATTTTTATTGCATTTTCAGTTTCTTCCCTCAGTTACCTTTTTTTTCATTTAAACTAATTTATTCTTCTGTATAATTTCACCTTGTTAATAAACCCAAGGGCCAAAGAGTGAGAATAAAGTACTTGTGTGCATGCTGTTTCCTCATTTTGAAAACTAGTCTGGATGAAACCGATACTGTCCTAGAGAGTTGGCATAGACAGCATTTATTTCCATTCTCAGCAGGGATGTCTGCCAGAAAGAGGGAGTTTCTGAGAAGCAGCCAGTTGCCCCATACATATGGGGAATTCTCAGCAATGTTAGGTAACCACCACGAGCATTTTCATTCTGGTTAGACGGGACTCTGGATGGTTTTATGGGAAAAGAGTCAAACTCTAAGGGAGTGAAATACGACATTGCAAAGCTTTATACATTTACCCAGGGAGGATTTAGTGTGTTAAATTATGTGCAAAACACTGCACAAAAGGCAACTAAAGTGAAAATTATTAAGGCATTATCTTTACTTCGGGAAACTCATACTATCAGATTCTCTGAACCACAAAACTTAACAAGAACCTAGTAAAAGCTTGTTCAGAGTGGAGAGAGGGTGGGGGCAGGAAGGTAAGGTTAAAAATCAGGCTGGGTGGATGAGATAATTACCCCTGGTAATGCACTGGAAGTATGAATGGGTTTAGGATGGGTGAAGACAAAATAATCTCAGCAGAGGGTGCAGATAAATAAGGGCAGATACCCAGGAGGTTTATGCAGGACGTTTATGCAGGAAGGTTTATGCAGAAAGGAGTTTGCTGGACTGGGGAGAGTGACAGTAAAAAGCAGAGGATAATAGGCCTCTGTGGTCATCAGGGACTATGGGGTGGGTTAGTTGGAGGTTACAGTATCGGTGAGGTACTTTTGAACAGTAGGGTGTGAAAATAAGATAAATATTTTGGAATAATTATGTAGCAAGGTGGTTAAGAGCAATAGAAACTCAAAGTAGTAAATAAATATGCTTTTTTCTTATTATCCCACAGAAGCCTTTAGCCTGTCCTCTTAAACTGAGAAAGGAGTGGTTTTCTGAGATGTTTTTAAATTCCCACAGGCAATCTTTACTCTGTGCTGCCTTTTAGTAAAGGTTTGTTTTAACCAAATCAAAGAAGTTTGAATACATTTTCTGCGCACAATGGTTTAGTGCAACCTGTCATACCTTCTACTAGTTTTCAGAATATTTAATGTGATGCTCCTTACAGCCCAAAAGTATTCCCTTGTGCAGAAAGAAACCAGCATTGATGGAAATAATTGACTGAGTGTCAATACTCCATGGAGGGGTGCTCCGCTTGCTAAGGCTCCCTCCTCTGTGCTATGCCTTCTACACCATGGTTGTCCGCTGCAGCTGGAGCTTGGAAGGAGCTCTGTGGGTCCTGTCAGAACACAATAGGTGCCCAGTTAGCATGGCCAGAATCAAGCTGCTCCCTCTCACCATTTCTTTCTCCATTTGACCCTTGTTGGGAATGGAGAGTTTTGCAACTGATTTCAGCTCATGGTTGAAGTTCAATTCTCAGCTGATACTTGGTGCATGTTGACTTTTCTCAGAAGAATTTGGGAGAATAAAACATTAAAAAGGGGCTGGCCAGGAACGGTGGCTCATACCTATATTCCTGGTATATTGATAGGCTGAGAAGATAGGATTGCTTGAGGCCAGGATTTTGATACCAGCCTTGTCAACATAGTGAGACCCAATTTATACAAAAAACTTTAAACATTAAAGAAGTTTGGCCAGGTGTGATGGTTTCCAACTGTAGTCCCAGCTGTGTGGGAGTTTGAGGCAGAGGATCACTTGAGTCCAGCAATTCTAGGCTGCAGTGAGCTATGATCATGCTACTGCACTCCAACCTGGACAACCATGCAAGATTTTTCAAAAATAAAATCTTTTATTATTCTTCACCCCTATAATCTCTCCAGAACTGGCGCACTATGTGGCAGAAAGAAACAAACTCCCCCAAGAGTTTGGTTCTTGCTTAAGATTTGGTTTATTGCTGCTTGGCTGCTCCCTCGTGTCCTCATTTTGTATAAAATAAGAACCTCCACATCAAGTGGAGGTTTTCCTCAGCAGAGGGTCTCACCAAGGCCCCAGGACTGGCACTTTAGGTGGAGGCTTGCTTTTCAACCTCTGAATAATAAAAGACACTAAAATTGAGAAAACATTTCTAGACACCAGCTTCTTGAAAGGAGCATTCAGTCAGAAGATAAGAAGTGGTCATTGGCAAAGGTGACCCAGGCTGAGTGGGGAAGTCCACCAGCACATCTGAAGACTGACCTAGGGGTGGGTTTCCCTGATGTTCACCCCTTCTGCCCTCCATACATTCCTCTACTTTTCCCAAACTTCCCTCTACATTCTCCAAATTTTCTAACCTCCCATGGCTTTCTTGCCAGGGAGTCTAATGAAATAAAAGCTTTAAAATTGGTTGGATTTTAAAAATAATTTCTTGATTCTTATAAGGAACTGACACAAAATTAGAATATCAATCCTTGAAAGGTTTAGAAAGTAAATCGAGTGTAATTTGACAATTAACTTGTTTGGTTCCTAATTAAAATAATTTTTTTTTTGAAACAAGGTCTTGCTCTGTAACCTAGGCTGCAGTGCAGTGGTGAGATCTTGGGTTATTGCAACCTCTACCTCCTAGGGTCAAGCGATTCTCATGCGTCAGCCTCCGAAATAGCTGGGACTACAAGTAGACACCACCAACTAGGTAATTTTTGTGGTTTTGGTGGATACGGGGTTTTGTCATGGTGCCCATACTGCTGTCAAATTCCTGGTCTCAAGTGATTCACCCGCCTCGGCCTCCCAAAGTGCTGGGATTACAGGCATGAGTCACCGCACCTGGCTTTAAAATTTAAAAAATTAAAGGTAATTTTAAATTACTCAGAAATAGCCAGAATTAACCATTGAATACTCTGAATCTTTTTCTCATGCCTAAGCCTTTCTAATCTTTCTATTTAAACTTAGGATTTGACTCGGTTCTAGTGTTTTAAAACCTGCTTTTTTCCTTCAAGGAAATGCAGATCATCTCACAGGCCAATAGACATCACGGACTTTCTGATGCTTAGTGGCTGCCTGGTTGTTTATCTATGACCGTCCATAATGTACTTAAGTAACACCCTCTTGATGATGTGGTTAAGTTGTTGAAATTGTCTTCTCCTTTCTGAAGCACTATGTGGAAAAAATTAGATCTTAAAAGAAACACACAGACCCATACCGCACCCATCCTTTGAACTTCACTACTGCTTATTTAAAGAGATGCTTATTCCTGACTAAGGTCCTACATTACACTCTCTGTAGAACTTTTGGAAACTAAAAAAGTACAAGAGAATCAATAAGGCAATTCAATTTCTCGCAGGATCCTGATTCCTATAAGAAACACCTCAATTCTTATAATTCGGCATATTTCCTCTCAGTCATCTTTCTGCACATTTTAAATTTTAAGCTCCAATGTATAAGTTTGGTTATACCTTTTAATGTAGGCCTTTAATTAATATGTTTAATGGTATATCTTCTCATAAGCACTTCTCCATGTCATCAAAAAATTCTTTGTACATCCCATTTTTAATACATATCTGTAGCTCCAAAGACGCATACCTTGTTTACTCTTCTAATACCCTATTACTGGAAAAATTTGTTTTTCCAATTCTTTGAGATAACAAACTGGTTAGAGTTAGTATTTTGGTCCTCATTTAAATTTTCTAAGTGTTGCCTTTCTGTAATTGGCTAAGTGACTGTTACAAGGAGAAGAGCCCTCCTGCAGGGGTGAGTCCTGGGGTTGAGGCCTCCCTGAAAAGTGCCTCCCTTGTGGCAGGTCCCCATGTGTCTTTCTAACATCAGCACAGTCAGACCGAGGGTGCTTGTAATTCTGCAATGGTAACCCCTCTTGAATCTTCCTTGAATTCAGGTGCAACTGATCTCCTCCATTGTGGATACCAGGAAGTAGGCTGTAGAGCATTCTGTGACCTTGAAGAATGACACGATGTCCTTGATAAAGCAGGTGGAAGTTCCTGAAGAAGAAACAATGTTTTCTCAACAGCAGAAGTAGATAAAGAGTCTATTCAATGACTGGGTCATGGAAAACCCTGTTTTCTAAAGGTAGATGCTGGCTTCCAGGCAAACCCACACCCTAGGTGTATGCCAGAGGCCTCAGAAACACAAAGGAGCTTATGAAAAATGAGTGCCAGGTGGCAATGAAGCCTCAATAACTTCCACTGGAACAGAAGGTAATAACACTCTGGAATTGTTTGCATCTCCTTGCCCATCCCCTGACTACTGACTACAACTATGCAACTCAATTGTATGCAACTACAAATATAGCTATAATTATGAAAAGCGCTGAGATTGTAAATCACAAATACAGAAGACTATGAATATAGATAAGAACAAAACCCACAAGCCTTCTAAAGGGTGTATAACATGTAACAGCAGCTCTCATTAACTCATGTTTAGATATCAAGGAAATAATAGCAGGAATGTTTTATGTTCACATTCCAAACAAAACCTAGTATCATCCATAATCAGTTCATTTATTCCTATTTTACTAATATTTGTTTTACTCTATCTTGTAAGCACATATGCTTCTCTGCTAGAATTAGAGAAATAACTTAGTCCAGTGATAGTGTCTCAAAGTTATATAGGTCATTCTATCAAAGCCTGTTTATAAGAGTACTTGGCGCAGTTATTTCTGTGGGTCTCTGAGACACTCCTATTTGGTTGAAAACGAAGCCTTGTGGCCTGGAACTGATTTGCAAGCACTTTTAGGAAAACAAAAGTAAGCTATGCCTACAGGAATGTAGTTGGTCGATACCACTAAAATGTTGTTTTATATCATGCAAACGGCACTAACACTTTGACAAACAGAATTATATTATGTACACTGAGGGCACTGGAAATTTTTTAAAAACTTTAAATATTTTCTGGATTATTTATGTGAATAACAATTACGTAAAAAATTTAACCTAGGGGAAGATAAGCATATGTCTGATTATTTAACTTAACAAAATGCAAAATAAGCAAATACCCATTTATGATAGTAGGACATAAACACTTTGTTCTGATACAAATATCAAACAGAAAATGTAAGTAAGAAATAGAAAAAAATTGACCTGTGTATGTTGATTATTTATATGTATGTATGTTACTATGCAAAATTATGTAATTTTTAGTAACTTAGATTATGTAAATATGTATTATATTTTAGGCAGCAGCAAATATTAACACAGTTTTTAATGTGCAGCTCAGATAATAGTTGATGATTACAATTTATTAATATTAGCTACTTACAACAAACGGTTATGCAAACAGAAATCCTAAAATTAATTTTGTATTAACTTTGAAAATTTTAAACTATTTTCTACAGAAGTTTTTAAATTACAAACAATAAAATAGAAAGTTTATAAAAAAAGAAATGCTATAAGAAATAGTTGGATTTTGATTCCTTAATTTTTCTAAATATTAGTACTTGGAGCTTCACCGTTAATAGTTCCAATAGGCTACACAAATTTTTTCCTCAGTAAAATGGCAAAACAGAAGGCATTCAATTTTTAAATATATGATGCAATTTTATTACCATTTTTTCTATATAAATGACTCAAATTTAGACCAATAAAAACAGAATTTCTTCTTTGAAATTTCAAGAGCTGAGCTGAACTGGGAAGAGCTAAACTGCTTGATATCAGAGTTGGAAATTAAAGCAAGAGGCCCACATCAAAGTAATAGTTAAGCCTTTTTGTCTTCCTTTCTGTGAGTGTGGTAAGCAACAGGCAACATCACATGAAGCACCGACTCCTCATTGTTCCATTTTTCCCTCATGGAGAAGCACCAGGAAAGGGTCAGATGGATCAGCGCAAACATGGGGCACTGTCTCACTGCTGAGGTGGCCCCTCATTAAAAACAGGCCTGCAATTTTGTGGAAAAGGCGGCAGGAGAGCGTAGAGGAGAATGTATGATATGAGCAAGAGTAAAAACATGGAGTATTCATAAGAATGTATAAAAATTATTATCAAAGTTCCATTTCTTCTCCAGAAACAGGGATCTGAACAAAAGTTTCTGAAGAAGGCCTCGACCAAAAGCCCCTCAGGAAGGTGACCCTGAATCTAAGTGCCGGGACTGGGAATGAAAAGCTACATGTGAGCCTCAGAGGCCAAGATGTCCAGTATTGTTTATTTCAACCCCTCAGAGACTGCAAAGCACTGACATTTATATGCTTCTCCTAAACGCACATGTCAGCAGGAGTGTGACAACCAATGATTTCAAAGATGTAATATGGGTATCAGAATTTCTGGCAAAAATTTAGATAATCTTATCTTTTCAACCTGAAATAACCATATATGATGAGAAACTTCAAAGGCATCTACCTCCACAAATAATTTTTCAGGAAAGAATAAAGAAGCACAGCTGTAGAATAAAAATTAGACTAGAAGTTGATGCTACCTTTTGGAATTCCTAATAAGGGAAGCACACGTTTTTAGAATTGAACATGTCTGATTTGTGCGTATAATGTCACAGCAGCATAGATGCAGGAGTATTTGGATCTGACTATGTTATCTAAAACAAGAATCTTTACATTTTCAAAAGTTTAGAAAAAATAGGTTAGAGTAGTTAGTGGAGGTGGTGTTTCTCCTCTTTGGTTGATTTGGGAATTAACACCAATCTTCATATTAGTTTCTGGTTCATATGTACACCCTGTGTTTTAATCAGGACAATTTAGATAAATACATTGACTTAATCATTTCAGGTGTCTGCAAAGGGAGCATTGTTCACATTACAGATATCTTTTCAGTGGAATAAAATACCTCGACACAGAATCTTCAATGATCCCATCATTTGAGGTCAGTCATTTATAATAAAATGAAATCTACTATTCTTTTTAAGATATACAAAGCAAAAGTCATCAAGATCAAAGTTATTCAGTAACAAAATACTAATCAAAACACGGCTGTACCATTAGCTCTTAATAAATCTCAAAATTGTATATATATTATAGAAATAATATAAGTAGTTATAATTATTAAATATAGTAGAGGAAAAGTTTAAAAGTAAGAAAAAATAAAATATATTATGAAAATAATTAGGTAAAAATTTTAAATGTAAAAAAAATTTCAACATAAAGGATAGAATAAATAGAAAAATTACATAAATGAAAAAAGGAATTATGAATTAGAAGGTAGGATGAAGTGAATATTTACGAGTCCCAATAGGGATAAACAAATAAACAATATGAAAAATTAAAATACATAAAAGTCTAGAATAAGTCATGTAGTTTAAGTCCCAGTTTAAATAAATAAAGTGGAGTGAATGTCAAATAGGGAATACAAAATATAATTATTAAAATAATTAATTATAATAGCTTAAAGGCTTACCTATTAAAAGAAAAACAATAGTTAAAAGCATAGTACCAAAATAGAGAAAATCACATAAAGCCATCTAAGATAAAATTCAAATTAATTATAAAGCAATGAAAACAAACCTATTTCTCAATGTGTGAATAAGATCAAGAATCCAGTAGATTATGGTCTTCAAAGTTCTGAGGGAAAAACATGTAAATTTAAAATTACATATATTTCAAAATTTATTTTCAGGATTGAGGAAAAATGTGCCTTAATACACAAAAGCAATGTAAACTGAATATATTTACCTAAGTAAAATGCATTTAAAATTTCCTGAAAATTTAGTTTATGAAGAAAAATACTCTTCCTGAGAACAAACATTGAGATAAAATAAACGTGCAAACATCTAAATAGATCAAAACAATATATATTTTTTTATTATTATTATACTTTAGGTTTTATGGTACATGTGCGCAATGTGCGGGTTAGTTACATATGTATACATGTGACATGCTGGTGCACTGTACCCACTAACTCATCATCTAGCATTAGGTATATCTCCCAGTGCTATCCCTCCCCCTCCCCCCACCCCACAACAGACCCCGAAGTGTGATGTTCCCCTTCCTGTGTCCAGGTGTTCTCATTGTTCAATTCCCACCTATGAGTGAGAATATGTGGTGTTTGGTTTTTTGTTCTTGCGATAGTTTACTGAGAATGATGATTTCCTATTTCATCCATGTCCCTACAAAGGACATGAACTCGTCGTTTTTCATGGCTGCATAGTATTCCATGGTGTATATGATGTGCCACATTTTCTTAATCCAGTCTATCACTGTTGGACATTTGGGTTGGTTCCAAGTCTTTGCTATTGTGAATAATGCCGCAATAAACATACGTGTGCATGTGTCTTTATAGCAGCATGATTTATAGTCCTTTGGGTATATACCCAGTAATGGGATGGCTGGGTCAAATGGAATTTCTAGTTCTAGATCCCTGAGGAATCGCCACACTGACTTCCACAAGGGTTGAACTTGTTTACAGTAACACCAACAGTATAAAAGTGTTCCTATTTCTCCACATCCTCTCCAGCACCTGTTGTTTCCTGACTTTTTAATGATTGCCATTCTCACTGGTGTGAGATGGTATCTCATTGTGGTTTTGATTTGCATTTCTCTGATGGCCAGTGATGGTGAGCATTTTTTCACGTGTTTTTTGGCTGCATAAATGTCTTCTTTTGAGTAGTGTCTGTTCATGTCCTTCGCCCACTTTTTGATGGGGTTGTTTGTTTTTTTTCTTGTAAATTTGTTGGAGTTCATTGTAGATTCTGGATATTAGCCCTTTGTCAGATGAGTAGGTTGCAAAAATTTTCTCCCATTTTGTAGGTTGCCTGTTCACTCTGATGGTAGTTTCTTTTGCTGTGCAGAAGCTCTTTAGTTTAATTAGATCCCATTTGTCAATTTTGGCTTTTGATGCCATTGCTTTTGGTGTTTTAGACATGAAGTCCTTGCCCATGCCTATGTCCTGAATGGTAATGCCTAGGTTTTCTTCTAGGGTTTTTGTGGTTTTAAGTCTAACATTTAAGTCTTTAATACATCTTGAATTCATTTTTGCATAAGGTGTAAGGAAGGGATCCAGCTTCAGCTTTCTACATATGGCTAGCCAGTTTTCCCAGCACCATTTATTAAATAGGGAATCCTTTCCCCATTTCTTGTTTTTCTCAGGTTTGTCAAAGATCAGATAGTTGTAGATATGTGGTGTTATTTGTGACGGCTCTGTTCTGTTCCATTGATCTATATCTCTGTTTTGGTACCAGTACCATGCTGTTTTGGTTACTGTAGCCTTGTAGTATAATTTGAAGTCAGGTAGTGTGATGCCTCCAGCTTTGTTCTTTTGGCTTAGGGTTGACTTGGCAATGCGGGCTCTTTTTTGGTTCCATATGAACTTTAAAGTAGATTTTTCCAATTCTGTGAGGAAAGTCATTGGTAGCTTGGTGGGGATGGCATTGAATCTGTAAATTACCTTGGGCAGTATGGCCATTTTCACGATATTGATTCTTCCTATCCGTGAGCATGGAATGTTCTTCCATTTGTTTGTATCCTCTTTTATGTCCTTGAGCAGTGGTTTGTAGTTCTCCTTGAAGAGGTCCTTCACATCCCTTCTAAGTTAGATTCCTAGATATTTTATTCTATTTGAAGCAATTGTGAATGGGAGTTCACTTATGATTTGGCTCTCTGTTTGTCTGTTATTGGTGTAAAAGAGAAAAACCACATGATTATCTCAATAGATGCATAAAAGGCCTTTGACAAAATTCAACAACCCTTTATGCTAAAAACTCTCAATAAATTAGGTATTGATGGGACGTATCTCAAAATAATAACAGCTATCTATGACAAACCCACAGCCGATATCATACAGAATGGGCAAAAACTGGAAGCATTCCCTTTGAGAAATGGCACAAGACAGGGATGCCCTCTCTCACCACTCCTATTCAACATAGTGTTAGAAGTTCTGGCCAGGGCAATTAGGAAGGAGAAGGAAATTAAAGTGTATTCAATTAGGAAAAGAGGAAGTCAAATTGTCCCTGTTTGCAGATGACATGATTGTATATCTAGAAAACCCCATTGTCTCAGCCCAAAATCTCCTTAAGCTGATAAGCGACTTCAGCAATGTCTCAGGATACAAAATTAATGTACAAATATCGAAACAATATTAACACTGTGTCAAATTATACACCATGTGTGATATATCCATATGAACCACATATATGGATGAATAAAAGAAAATGTTATCCCAAGCTTTATATTAATTAAAAGAGTAAATTTGGTAACAGATGAGTAAATAAGAAAAATAATTCTTGCCCAGGTTACATTTGATTTAGCTTTAGTGGGGTAGAGCCAGTCACTACTAATACAGAAGTTGGTACTCCATGAGAGGAAGAAAACACATAGTTTATAACTAAAATGAGTGAGTTTGAAATTCACCAATCAGTAGGTTCTGGGATTAATGGCAATGGCTTGTAGTATGTTCAAAGAGCACGTGGTGCATGGGAAGAAGCTGCTCATTATCATGTTAAGATAGACAGCAGGCTTCTATTTGAGGCCACTCTAGAGAATATCTTCCCAATTTATGTCTGTAGAGAACAAGTTTGTCATGGTAGGAGCATCACTATTTAGATGAAGGCCTAGTTACTGATGCTCATGTGACAGTACCTGCGCCTTCAACCCAAAAAACAGGCAAAAATCCAGAAGACAGGAAGGAACATGACAGAGATTCCAATTCTATGGAATAAAAAGCACTTTTATAGCACTATTATTTGAAGATGTGCCCTTTATCAGAAAAGTAAATGCATATCTGGAAAAACAAACAGGACAGCAAACAAAGTCTCTTCTTAGAAAATCTCTGTGATTATGTCAACCAAGACCACCACTCTCCTCAGTGCCGACCATCATGGTTACCTCAATCAAAAAGTCCTGAGTCATCCCTAGAAACCCTATGTGAACCATCCCCCCAGCCTGCTCTTTCCTTCACTTCCCATAAACATCAAACATGCAAAGATGCCACTGAAGCCCCCTCTTTTTGTACTTTTATTATCTTCACATTTCCTGAACAGTTGTAAGTGCCATGTGTCCTGGAAGTTTTTAGTTTATTGTTATATCTTCTCTTAAATTACACAAGATCATGGACAATGACTTATGAACATTTGTATCTGCACACTTGTTACAGTGTTAGGTTAAGTTTTATAAAAATGTGAATGACTGGAGATTAGTAGACAATCCATTGGTCAGTTTTTTTCACTCTATGAATTAATGCGAGGTGGAGAGAAGTTATAATGTGTAATTGACCGAGCTTCCTTCATCAAACGTTTTAATAAGAGCAGTAATCTATTTATGAGCATAGAGCACTGCTGACCTAAACACATCCCGATAAACCACACCTCCCAATACTGCTGCTTTGGGGATTAATTTTCAACATAAAGTTTTAAGGGATACAAAAACATGAAAACTATGCTTTATGTCCCCAATTTATTTTTAATTCCACACAAAATACAAACATTCCATCTACTAGATTCTATAATTCTAAACTCTCTCCAGAATCAACTTTAAAATCTAACTTCAAAATCTTGTCCAAACCTCATATGGGTGAAAGTCAAAATATAATTCATCCTAATGCAATTTTTTCTTTAGCTGTGGATCTATGAAATCTAACATGTTGTGTGTTTTTGAAATACAATGGTGGGAAAGGCAAAGGACAGACATTGCTGTTTCAAAAGGGAGAAATAGGCAAGTAGCAGTAAATAACCAGTCCCAAGGGTGTTATTAAAAATACAAAAGGCAGGCCATGCACGGTATCTCATACCTGTAATCCCAGCAGTTTGGGAGACCAAGGCAGGTGGATCACTTGAGATCAAGAGTTCAAGATCCACCTGGCAATATAGTGAAATCCCTTCTCTACCAAAAAAGAAAAAATACAAAAATTAGCCAAGCCTGGTGGCACTCACCTTTGGTCCAAGCTACTTGGGAGGCTGAGGCAAGAGAATCACTCTAGCCTGGGTGGCAGAGGTTGCAATGAGCTGAGATCACACCACTGCACTCTAGTCTGGGCAATAGAGTGAGAATCCATCTCAAAATAAATAAATAAACAAACAAAATTAACGGACAAAAACTGCTCAAATTTGAAAAAAGAAATGGACAAACACACTCAAGAACTTTAGTGGACTTTGACCAGCATAAATTTAAAGAAAACCAAAGTGAGACACAATAAAAAACTGTTAAATATCTCAAAGAAAAAACTTCAAAAATTTCAAGAGAAAGAAGATTAAACACATACAATTTAGGCCACTAATTTGTATGGCCTAAACACATACTAATTTAGGCCACACCACTAATACTATCAACAGATGTCTTTAAAGATATTTTGCAGTTCAGAATTTGGGATGATTCACTCAAGTTCAAAAAAAAAAGAGAAAAATTACCAACCAAGGACATTATATATGGCAAAACTCTCACTGAAACATGAAGGTGAAATTAAGATTTTTTCAGACAAACAGAAGCTGAAGGAGTTTATGACCACTAGGTTTGTTCTTCAAGAAGTGCTGGGAAGTCCTTTGAGATTAAAAAATGAGAGTACCAAAAAAGCCATACAATACTATAAAACTCTGTTGTAAAGCAAATATATAGAGAAATATACCATCCTGTATTATTGTGATGTAGGTAAGTAATTTTAATTCCCTTATAGAATTTGACACAAAATGTACAAAAATATTTTATATGTATGTTAAAGAATATGTCATTAAAAAAGGCCTAATTTGTGACATCAAGAACAACGTGTGTGTTGGGAAAGACAGTCACGTAAAAGACTGGAGTTATTATATGCTGCTGGAGATAACGTCAGATTAAACTAGATTGTTATAACTTTGAGACGTTTCTTGTAATCTGCATAGTAGTCACAAACATAATACATGCAGAATGTAGACAAAAGAAAAAGAAATAAAAACATATTAGTACAAAAATTAATTAGACAAAAGGGAACACAGCAAGAAATAAAATGAATAAAAGAACTACAAAAGAAACACAATATAATTAACAAAATGGCAGTAGTAACTCCTTAACTGCAAATAATAACCTTATAGGTAACAATGTTAAATTCTCCAGTAACAGACACAAGGTCACTGAAAAAATAAAAATATAAAATCAAATAAATTCTGTTTATAAATAGTTTATAAAAATAAAAATATAAAATCAAATAAATTCTGTTTATAAATTGTTTATAAAAGTAAAAATATAAAATCAAATAAATTCTGTTTATTTAATGATAAACATGGATTGAAAGTGCAGGGATGGAAAATTATATTCTACATGGTAAACAAATCATCCTAAATAGCAACCAAAACAGAACAAAGTTGGTCACATTTACATTAGATGATTAGACTTTAAGCAAAAAACTGTCATAAAGACAAACACAGACATTATACAATAAAGATAAATCTCCAAGAAGATATCATAATTAAAATATGCACATGTATCAGCAATTATTCCAAACACATAACACAAATAATGAAAGAATTAAAAGGAGAAATAGGCTGAGTACAGTGGCTCACGCGTGTTTGTAATCCCTACATCTTGGCGGGGGCTGAGGCAGGAAGATGCTTTGAGCCCAGGAGTTGAGACTAACCTGGGCAAGACAGCAACACTTCGTCTGTGTAAAAAACAAAATTATAAATAAAAATAAAGGGAGGAATAGAGACCACCATCAAAATTATAGGAGACTTTAATAACGGAGAGGACAACCTGGCAGACCAAATGAAGACAGAGGATTGAGCAAGGAGTGATTCAACCAAATCCAACAGAATTTTAGAAACGGTCTTCTCAACAACAGAATGCACATGCTTCTGGTGCGCACATGGAACATTCTTGAGACTATATCACAAAACAGACCACAAAGAAATCAATTCAAGAAAATTAAAATCATACGAAGTATCATTTACAATTAAAATGGAATGGAACTAGAAGTGAATACCAGAAGAAAAATTTAAAAATTTGTAAATACATAAAAATCAAGTAACATGCTCCTAAACAACATTATGGGTTAAAGAAGAAATCACAGTGAAAATTTCAATGTAACTGGAGACAAACCATAACAAAATTATTGAATACAACTAAAGCTTGC
This sequence comes from Pongo pygmaeus, assembly GCF_028885625.2. Lineage (NCBI taxonomy): Eukaryota > Metazoa > Chordata > Mammalia > Primates > Hominidae > Pongo > Pongo pygmaeus. The sequence goes on along the minus strand of NC_072388.2, from coordinate 896,215 downwards.
ATTCAATTGTAGTAGTAAAGGTGTACATTTAAAAAAATCTATCTAAACCAACAACTAAATGTAACCAAACATAAAGAATAAAAATTTCAGCAGTTATAAATAAATAACAATTAAAAGCCATAGAAAAATCAATTAAAGTTTGATTTTATTGAAAAGATTAAGAAAACTGACAAACAGTTAGATTAAAAGAAAAAAGAAGATATCTCAAATAATTAACTTCAGAAATAAAAGAGGAGCTATTACTACTGATGCCACAAAAGTAGGAAAAGAAGAGATTATAAAATTTTAATTCCAAGTATATGCCAAAAAATGTGATAAGGTAAGAGAAATAGACAAATGTCTAGAAATATAATTATACTAAAAACAAACCATAAAAAAATCTGAATAGGCATATAAGTAGGAACAACAACCCCCCCTTAAAAAGCCCAGGCCCGGATCACTTCATTAAATATTTTTTTTTTTTTCAAAATGTTAAAGCAGGTTTAATGCCAACCTTTCTTAAACTACTTCAGAAAAAGGAAAAAAAAGAAAACAATTTCCAACTTATTTTATGAGCCCAGAATTAACACAACACCGAACCCCACAAAGACATTAAGGAAAAAAAAATACAACTACAAATCAATTTTCCTGTTGACTATTGATGTAAAAATTCTCCTCGGAACATTAGAACACCAAATTCAATAACATATTGCAAGGATTATACACCCTGATAAAGAAGGAGTTATCTCGCCAATATAAGTATTGTTCAAAACATGTAAATAAATCTATTTTTTTAATTATACTTTAAGTTCTAGGGTATATGTGGACAATGTGCATGTTTGTTACATAGGTTTACATGTGCCATGTTGTTTTGCTGCACCCATCAACTCATCATTTACCTTAGATATTTCTCCTACTGCTATCTCTCCTCTAGCCCTCCAGGCCCTGACAGGCCCCGTTGTGTGATGTTACCTGTCTTGTGTCCAAGTGTTCTCATTGGTAAATTCCCACCTATGAGTGAGAACATGTGGTGTTTGGTTATCTGTCCTTGTGAGAGTTTGCCGAAAATGATGGTTTCCAGCTTCATCCAAGTCCCTGCAAAGGACAGAAACTCATCCGTTTTTATGGTGGCATACTATTCCATGGTGTATACGTGCTGCATTTTCTTAATCAGTTCTATCATTGATAGACATTTGGGTTGGTTCCAAGTCTTTGCTATTGTGAATAGTGTTGCAACAAACATACGTGTGCATGTGTCTTTATAGTGGCATGATTTATGATCCTTTGAGTATATACCCAGTAATGGGATCGCTGGATCAGATGTTATTTCTAGTTCTAGATCCTGGAGGAATGGCCACACTGTCTTCCACAATGGTGGAAATAATTTACAATCCCACCAACAGCGTAAAAGCCTTCCTATTTTTCCACATCCTCTCCAGCATCTGTTGTTTCCTGACTTTCAAATAATCGCCATTTTAACTGGCGTGAGATTCTATCTCATTGTGGTTTTGATTTGCATTTCTCTGATGACCAGTGATGATGAGCATTTTCTCTTGTGTCTGCTGGCTGCATAGATGACTTCTTTTGAGAAGTGTCTGTCCATATCCTTTGCCCAATTTTTGATGGTGTTTTTTTTCTTGTAAATTTGTTTAAGTTTTTTGTAGATTCTGGATATTAGCCCTTTCTCAGATGGATAGATTGCCAATACTTTTCTCCCATTCTGTAGGTTGTCTGTTCACGCTGTTGGTAGTTTCTCTTGCTGTGCACAAGCTCTTTAGTTTAATTATATCTGATTTGTCTATTCTGGCTTTTGTTGCCATTGCTTTTGGTGTTTTAGTCATGAAATCTTTGCCCATGCCTATGTCCTGAATGGTGTAGCCCAGGATTTCTTCTAGGGTTTTTATGGTTTTAGGACTAACATTTAAGTATTTAATCCCTGTTGAATTAATTTGTGTATAAGGTGTAAGGAAGGGATCCAGTTTCAGCTTTCTATCTATGGCTAACCAATTTTCCCAGCACCATTTATTAAATAGGGAATCCTTTCTCCATTGCTCGTTTTTGTCAGGTTTGTCAAAGATCAGATGGTTGTAGATGTGTGGTGTTATTTCTGAGGCCTCTGTTCTGTTCCATTGATCTATAGATCTGTTTTGATATCAGTACCATGCTATTTGGTTACTGTAGCCTTGTAGTATAGATTGAAGTCAGGTAGTGTGATGCCTCCAGCTTTCTTCTTTTTGCTTAGATTGTCTTGGTGAAATGGGCTCTTTTTTGTTCCATATGAACTTTAAAGTAGTATTTTCTAATTCTGTGAAGAAAGTCATTTGTAGCTTGATGGGGCATTGAATCTGTAAATTACCTAGGGCAATATGACCATTTTCACAATATTGATTCTTCCTATCATGAGCATGGAATGTTCTTCCGTTTGTTTGTGTCCTCTTTTATTTCGTTGAGCAGTAATTTGTAGTTTTCCTTGAAGAGGTCCTTCACATCCCTTGTAAGATGTATTCCAATATATTTTATTCTCTTTGTAGCAATTGTCAATGGGAGCTCACTCATGATTTGGCTGTCTGTTTGTCTGTTATTGGTGTATAGAAATGCTTGTGGTTTTTGCATATTGATTTCTTATCCTGAGACTTTGCTAAATTTGCTTATCAGCTTAAGGAGATTTTGGGCTGAGATGATGATGTTTTCTAAATATACAATCATGTCATCTGCAAACAGAGATAATTTGGCTTCCTAATTGAATACCTTTGTTTCTTTCTCTTGCCTGATTTCTCTGGCCAAAATTTCCAACACTATTTTGAATGGGATAGGTGAGAGAGGGCATACTTTTCTGGTGTCAGTTTTGAAAGGGAGTGGTTCCAGTTTTACTGATTTAGTATGATATTGGCTGTGGGTTTGTCATAAATAGCTCTTATTATTTTGCGATACATTTCATTAATACGTAGTTTATTGAGAGTTTTCAGCAGGAAAGACTTTTGAATTTTGTCAAAGGCCTTTTCTATATCCGTGGAGATAGTCATGTGGTTTTTGTCATTGATTCTTTTTATGTGATGGATTACATATATTAATTAGTGTATGTTGCACCAGACTTGCATTCCAGGGATGAAGACTACTTGATCGTGGTGGATAAGATTTTTGATGTGCTCCTGGATTCCATTTGCCAGTAGTTTATTGAGGATTTTCACATCGATGTTTATCAATGATATTTGTCCACAATTCTCTTTTTTTGTTTTGTCCCTTGAAGGGTTTGGTATCAGGATGATACTGGTCCCATAAAATGAATTATGGAGGATTTACTCTTTTTCTATTGATTGGAATAGTTTCAGAAGGAATGGTATGGTACCAGCTCCTTTTTGTACCTCTGGTAGGATTCAGCTGTGAATCTATCTGGTCCTGGATATTTTTTTGTTGGTATGCTATTAATTATTGCCTCAATTTCAGAGCCTGTTATTGGTCTATTCAGAGATTCAACTTCTTCCTGGTTTAATCTTGGGAGGGTGTATGTGTCCAGGAGTTTATCCATTTCTTCTAGATTTTCTAGATTATTTGTGTAGAGGAGTTTATAGTATTCTCTGATGGTAGTTTGTATTTCTGTGAGATCAGTGATGATATACCGTTTATCATTTTTTATTGTGTCTATTTGATTCTTGTCTTTTTTTTTCTTCTTTATTAGTCTTTCTCGTGGTCTATCAATTTTGTTAATTTTCTCAAAAAATCAGCTCCTAAATGCATGAATTTTTAAGGGTTTTTTGTGTCTCTATCTCCTTTATTTCGGCTCTTATCTTTCTTGTCTTCTGCTTACTTTTGAGTGTGTTTGCTCCTGTTTCTCTAGTTCTTTTAATTGTGATGTGGGGCTGTCGATTTTAGATCTTCCCTCCTTTCTCTTGTGGGCATTTAGTGCTATAAATTTCCCTCTACACACTGCTTTATATGTGTCCCAGAGATTCTGGTCTTTTTTGTCTTTGTTCTTACTGGCTTCAAAGAACATCTTTATTTTTGCCTTCATTTCGTTATTTACCCAGTAGCCATTCAGGAGCAGGTTGTTCTGTTTCCATGTATTTGTGCCGTTGTGAGTGAGTTTCTTAATCCTAAGTTCTAATTTGATTGCACTGTGATCTGAGAGACAGATTTTTGTGATATCCGTTCTTTTACATTTGATGAGGAGTGCTTACTTCCAATTATGTGATCAATTTTAGAATAAGTGCAATGTGGTGCTGAGAAGAATGTTTATTCTGTTGATATGGGGTGGAGAGTTCTTTAGATTTCTATTTGGTCTGCTTGGTGCAGAGCTGAGTTCAAGTCCCAGATATCCTTGTTAACCTTCTGTCTTGTTGATCTATCTAATATTGATAGTGGAGCGTTAAAATCTTCCATTATTATTGTGTGGGAGTCTAAGTCTGTTTGTAGTATCTAAGGACTTACTTTATGAATCTGGGTGCTCCTATACTGGGTGCATATATATTTAGGGTAGTTAGTTCTTCTTGCTGAATTATTTTACCATTGTGTAATTGCTTTCTTTGCATCTTTTGATCTTGTTGTTTTAAATTCTGTTTTATCAGAGACTAGGATTGCAATCCCTGCTTTTTAAAAATTTTCAATTTGTTTTGCTTTCCATTTGCTTTGTCGGTCTTCCTCCATCCCTTTATTTTGAGCCTATGTGTGTCTCTGCATGTGAGATGGGTCTCCTGAATACAGCACTCTGATGGGTCTTTACCCTTAATCCAATTTCACAGTCTATGTCTTTTTATTGAGGCATTTAGCCCATTTATATTTAAGGCCAATAATGTTATGTGTGAATTTGATCCTGTCATTGTTATGTTAGCTCAGTGTTTTTCCCGTTAATTAATGCAGCCTCTTCATAGTATCAATGGTCTTTACAATTTGGCATTTTTTTTGCAGTGGCTGGTACCAGTAGTTCCTTTCCATGCTTAGTGCTTCCTTCAGGAGCTCTTTTAAGGCAGGCCAGGTGGTGTCAAAATCTCTCAGCATTTGCTTGTATGTAAAGGATTTTATTTCTCCTTCACTTATGAAGCTTAGTTTAGCTGGATGCGAAATTCTGAGTTGAAAATTCTTTTCTTTAAGAATGTTGAATATTGGCCCCCACTCTCTTCTGGCTTCCAAGGTTTCTGCTGAGAGATCTGCTGTTAGTGGGTTTCCCCTTGTAGGGAACCCGACCTTTCTCACTGGCTGCCCTTAAGATTTTTTCCTTCATTTCAACCCTGGTGAATCTGACAAATAGTATCTTGGGGTTGCTCTTATCCAGAAGTATCTTTGTGGTGTTTTCTGTATTTCCTGAATTTGAATTTTGGCCTGCCTTGCTACGTTGGGAAAATTCTCCTGAATAATATCCTAAGGAGTGTTTTCCAACTTGGTTCAATTCTCTCTGTCACATTTAGGTACACCAAGCAAACTTAGATTTGGTCTTTTCACATAGTCTCATTTTTCCTGGAGGCTTTATTCATTTCTTTTCACTCTTTTTACTCTAAACTTGTCTTCTTACTTTATTTTATTATTTTGATCTTCAATCACTGATATCCTTTCTTCCACTGGATTGAATCAGCTATTGAAGCTTCTGCATGTGTCAGAAAGTTCTTGTGCCATGGTTATCAGCTCCATAAGGTCATTTAAGGTATTCTCTGCTTGCTTATTCTAGTTAGCCATTGTCTGACCTTTTTTCAAGGTTTCTAGCTTCCTTATGATGTGTTCAATCATGCTCCTTTATCTCGGAGAAGTTTGTTATTACCAGTCTTCTGAAGCCTCCTTCTGTCAACTCATCAAAGTCATTCTCCCTGCAGCTTTATTCAGTTGCTGGTGAGGAGCTGCAATCCTTTGGAGGAAAATGGGTGGTATGGTTTTTAGGATTTTCAGCTTTTCTGCTCTGGTTTCTTCCCATCTTTGTGGTTTCATCTACCTTTGGTCTTGTTGTTGGTAACCTACAGATGGGGTTTTAGTGTGGATGTCCTTTTTGTTTATGCTGATACTATTCATTCCTGTTTGTTAGTTTTCCTTCTAACAGTCAGGTACTTTAGCTGCAGGTCTGTTGGAGTTTGCTGGAGGTCCATTCCAAACGCTGTTTGCCTGGGTATCAACAGAGGACGCTGCAGAACAGCAAATATTGCTGCTTGATCCTTCCCTGGAAGCTTTGTTGAAGGGGGTTTCCCGCCTGCATGAGGCGTCTGTTGGCCCTTATCAGGAGGTGTCTCCCAGTTAGGCTACATGGGGTTCAGGGTCCCACTTGAGGAGGCAATATGTCCATTCTCAGAGCTCAAACACCATGCCAGGAGAACCACTGCTCTCTTCAGAGCTGTCCGATGGGATGTTTAGGTCTGCAGAAGTTTCTGCTGCCTTTTATTCAGCCATGCCCTGCACACAGAGGTGGAGCTTATAAATGCAGTAGGCCTAGCTGAGCTGTGAGTGGCTCTACCCTGTTCAAGCTTCCTGGCCACTTTGTTTACCTACTCAAGCCTCAAAAATTGTGGATTCATCTCCACCTGCTCAGCTGCAGCATGAAGATTAATCTCAGACTGCTGCGCTAGCAGTGAGCAAGGCTCTATGGGTGTGGGACCCAATGAACCAGGCACTAGAGAGAATTTCCTGGTCTGCCAGGTGCTAAGACTGTGCAAAAAGTGCAGTATTTGGGCGAGAGTGTCCAGTTTTTCCAGGTACAGTCTGTCATGCCTTCCCTTGGCTAGGAAAGGAAAATCCCCCAAACCTCTTGCACTTCCTGGGTGAGTTGATGCCCTGCCCTGCTTCAGATCTCCCTCCATGGGATGAACTCACTGTACAACCAATCCCAATGAGATGAATCATGTACCTCAGTTGGAAATACAGAAATCACCCATCTTGCATTGATCACGCTGGGAGCTGCAGACCAGAGCTCTTCCTATTTGGCCATATTGGAATGAGAGTTTAAATCAATCAATTTAATATATCATATTAACAAAGTAAAAGATATAAAGCACACAATCATCTCAAATAATGCAGAAAAGTCAATTGACAATATTAATCATCTTTTCAAGAGAAAAAACACTCAATAAACTAGAAATAAAAGGAAACTAACATAACAAAAGATATGTAAATAACTCATCACCAACTGGGTTCAACAGCTCATGACTATAGTCCCAGCAGTTTGGGTGGCTGAGGTGGGTGGATGATTTTAGGTCAGGATTTCCAGACCTGCCTGACCAACATGGTGAATCCCTGTGTCTACAAAAAATACTAACATTAGCTGGACGTTGTGATGTGTGCCTGTAGTCCCTGCTATCAGGGAGGCTGAGGCATGAGAATAGCTTGAACTCGGGAGGTGGAGGTTGCAGTGAGCCCAGATCATGCCACTGCACTCCAGCCTGAGTGACAGCACAATATTCTATCTCAAAAATCAAAAACAACAAATAAAACAAAAAAAATCATCATTAATATTATACTGAATTCTGAAGTGTGGAAAGTTTATCCTCTAAGGTTATTAATAAGGCAAGATATTCACTGTTGCCACATATATTCCAAAATAGCAATGAAGGTCCTGGCAAAACAACAAGGCAACGAAAAAAAGAAAAGATCCACGTTCTAAAGGAAGAAGTAAAATTTCCTGTTACTTATGATATGATGTTATATACAAAAAATCCTATATGCTGAAAACAATACCTATTAGAACTAATAGTTGCATTTAGCAAAATTGCAGAATACAAATTTAAGTGTGTTTCTCTTCATTACAACGTACAATCCAAGTTTTTAAAATTCCATTGAAAACAGCATTAAGAAGAACATACTTTGGACTAAACAAGCAAAGAGATGTAAGACTAATATACTAGAAGTTGCAAGATGTTGCTGAAGAAAAGTCACAAACAATGGGGAAGATATTCTATATTTATAGATTAGACAATTGAAAAGATATCCCATATTCATAAATTAGAAAACAATATTCTTAAGTCTATACTAACGAAATCAACAACAGATTAAATGCAATAGCTATATGAATCATAACAATATTTACTTGCAGAAATACAAAATTCTAAAACGTATGAAATCTCAAGACTGAAAATAGCCAATTAAACTTGCAAAAGAATGTCAAGTGTGGAGTGCTCACAATTTTTAAATCAAAAACTAATTGCAGTGCTGTTGAACTCTTTTCAAATGTGGTATTTTGAGGCCAGGTTCTATGGCTTATACTTGTAGCCCTAGCACTTTGTGAGGCTGAGGTAGGAGGATTGCTTGAGCCCAGGAGTTCAAAACACACTGGGCATCATAGTGAGAACACCCATTACTACAAAAAAAATGAAAATAAAATTAACCTGAAAATGTGACATGAACCTGTTGTCTCAGCTATTCCAGAGGCTGTGGTGGGAGGATTGTTTAAGCCTGGGAGAGAAGGCTGCAGTGAGCCATGGTCGCACCAGTGCACCCCAGCCTGGATGACAGAACTTATCTCAAAAAGTAAAAATGATAAAATCTAAAAAGAAATGTATTAAATCAAGACATATATACATAGTAAATAATAGAGACACCCCTCTCCACAAAAGCCTTGTATATATGGTCAAAATGATCTTCAACAAGGGTGCAAAGGCCAACCTATGGAGAGAGAATAGCCCCCTTTAACAAAAAACTTTATGAAGACTTGCTATCAACAGGTAAAGTATGGAAGTCAGAATTGTAGTTTATTCTATATTTTTTTAAAAACTCAAAATGTGTAAGTCTGAAAGCCTTCCACAATAGTATAAGGGAAAAATATCCAAAATTATGCCATGGAATTTGGCATTGGGTTCTTGGCTGCCAGCAGCCCCACATCCCTGGAGCATCCATCCGCTCACCGCTGCCTGGTGCTGGGTCCTTCCACACCTGTCACACTGCTTTGTGAGGGGCTCTGAGGGGCACGAGCCAGGACAGCATGCCGAGCACAGGGCACAGGCCGGGCTTTCTCGGGCTATTCGAGGGCAGGCTGTCCCCATGACCGCCTCAGGCGCCGGAGGGAGGACAGCTTGATCCGAGTCTGCGGAAGGAGGAAGAAGCTCGTTTCCTGAGACAGCAGGGACACAGAGGCAGATGCGGGACACAGGGACACAGGGGTGGATGCCATAAAAATATACGGCATATATTTTGAAGCATGGCCGCAATTTGAATAATTAGAATATCTAAAATCTCCAAAGATTGTTATGCTGAAACTGCACCAAAATTCATCATTCCAGTGACTACAGGGAATTTTTAATAGTTGTTATTTTTATAATAAAATTAAACTTTAATGAAATAACTGACTTTCAAACTTCCGCAAGAGGACAAATATTCAGCCAGAGGTATCAGTTCCCGGTTTCTGCTCCGGGTTCTCTCTGGTCTCCCACAGCCCCTCCTGCATCACCCAGGGCTAAGGGGCCACCTGGCCTGGCCTGCGTCCCCTCGTCCCTCCCCTTCCCCACCCAGCTCCTGCAGCGCCCTCCTGGGGCAGGGGCGGCCAACCGTCCAGAGCTGGAGGCTCCCTCACCCCGGGCAGCACAGCTCCGCCCCTCTCCGCACCTGCCCAGCCCCTGGCAAAGGAATCGCCTGGGCCTGGCTAGCTTCCCGCCCCCCAATGCCTGCCCTGTGCCTGCAACGGCGAGGCTGCCAACAAGAGGTGCCAGAGGCTGCGGCGCAACCCGCCCAGAGCGCAGGGTCCCACTCACCTGGGAGCGGGGGCACGTCCCTCCCGGTAGGCGATGGAATTAAGATTGTTTCCTTATTTATTTTACTTAAAACTGGTAGAATGTTACTATTATATGAAGAACCCTTGACTCTGTCAGTAAATTTGAGCAAACGTTTATTAGTTTTTGTCAGTTTAACTAGTTCTTTTGTTTCTATTATTAACGTGAAATTTATCTGAAATCAGTAAGATACAGAGAGATTTTAATGACAAGTGAATTTTTTTTTCTCAGGGGGAACTGAATTTTGAATTGAATGGATGAATTGTGAATTAAATGAATGAATTCATTACCGAGGTAGAGAGGACACTAACCAATCGATAATTTTAATCAATCTATATTCCCTCCCTCCTCCCTCTTTGTTTTTTGTTTCTTTGTTGGTTTCTTTGTTGGTTTTTGAGACAGAGTTTTGCTCCGTCTCCCAGGCTGGAGTGATGTGGTGCGATCTTGGTTCACTACAACCTCCTCCCCCCGGGTTCAAGCGACTCTCCGCCTCAGACCCCCGAGTAGCTGGGATTACAGGCGCCAGCAACCATGCCCAGTTAATTTTTGTGTTTTCATTAGAGGCGGGGTTTCACCACATTGGTCAAGCTGGTCTCAAACTCCTGACCTCGGGTGATCCGCTCAATTTGGCCTCCCAAAGTGTTGGGATTACAGGCATGAGCCACCAGTCCCGGCCCCTCCTGCCCCTCTGTATTATGACCATCTGTACCCAGCGTTTAGCTCCCACTTATGAGAGAGAACATGCGGTATTTTGTTTTTGCTTTTGCATTAGCTTGCTGGAAACAATGCATCCATGTTGCTTCAAATGGCATAATTTTTTTTATGGCTGTATAGTATCCCATGAGTCTTTATCCAGATCACCACTGCTGGACGCCTGGGTTAAGTCTATGTCTTTGTGATTGTGAATACTGCTGTGATAAAAATATGGCTACATGTGTCTTTTTGGTAGATATTTATTTTCTTTCGGATATATACCCAGTAATGGGGTTACTGGGTTGAATGGTAGTTCAACTCTCAGTTGTTTAAGAAATTCCAAACCTGCTTTCCACAGTGGCTGAACTAATTTACATTCCTTCAGAAAGTGTATAAGTGTTCTCTATTCTCTAAATCTTCACCGATATGTGTTTTTCTTTTGACTTTTCAAAAAAAGCCATTCTGACTTGTGTGAAATGGTATTTCATTTCGGTTTTGATTTGCATTTATTTAATAAATAATGATGATGAGCACTTTTACATATGTTTGTTGGGTGCTTGTGTGTACGTCTTCTTTTGAGAAGTGTCTGTTCATGTCCTGTTGACTACTTTTTAATGTAGTTACTTGCTGCTTGCTTGTTGATTTGTTAAGTTCCTTATAGGTTCTGAATAATAGACCTCTGTTAGATGCGTAGTTTGTGAATATTTTCTTTCATTCTGTGGGTTATCTCTTTACTACCTTGATAGTTTCTCTTGTTGTGGAAAAGTTTTTCAGTTTAATTAAATCCCACTTGTAATTTTTGTTTTAGTTGCAATTGCCTTTGAGGACTTAACCATAAATTATTTGCCAAGGCCATTATCAAGAAAAGTATTTCCTAGGAGTCTTATAGCTTGAGATTTTACATTTAACTCTTTAATCCATCTTAAGTTAATTTTTGTATTTGGTGAAATATGGGGGTCTAGTTTTATTCTTCTGCATATGGCTAGCCAGTTATCCCCGCATTATTTATTAAATAAAACGTCTTTTTCCCATTGCTTGCTTTTATCAACTTTGTTAAACATGTGATGGTGGCAGGCATGTGGACTTAGTTTCTAGTACTCTAGTCTGTTCCATTGGCCTATGTGTCTGTTTTTCTACCAGTACCATGTTGTTTTGATTACTATAGTCTTCTAGGATAATTTGAAGTCATGTAATATGATGTCTCTAGCCTTAGTATTGCTTTGGCTTGGCTCTTCAGACTCCTTTTAGGTTCTATATAAATTTTAGATGTTTTCTATTTTGTGAAAAATGACATTAGTAGTTGGATAGGAAAAGCATTGAATCTGTAAATCGCTTTGAGCAGTATACTCATCTACACGCAGATGATACTCCAATATATGTTCTGTGGTTGATGAGTGAAGTGTATTGTAATTCCAAATGGTCAAGCATTGAATTTAAATGCAGAATTTCTTTATTTGTTTTGTGCATCAATGATCAGTCTAACACTGTCATTGGGGTGTGTTCCAATCTGTGTGCTCCAATGTTGGCTGCATTTCTATTTAAAATGTATATATATTGCATATATATTTAGAATATATTAAAATATATTTTACTTACTGGTACTTCACTCACTTTTATTAGTTGGATGCCATCATGGGGGCAGTTTGCCTCCATTCTCCTTCCCGCGATCTGGTGTCTCCTTCATGATTCTGGTGGATTCCTATTCTTCTTCTTAAATTAAAGCTCAGAGAGTTGACATTTAGGCACTATTGTGCTATGTCCATGTGGCTGAAGCATGCTTAAAGTCTCTAATCCATCACCTTGAAAAAAAAATTTAATCTAAATTTGAGTTTAGAAAAGGAAAATTGTATATTTTATTAAGTGGTTGTTATTCTCGAGCTAAAAGATTAATCTCATAAATACACATATTTATCTTCAGTGCCAGAACCAAATAATTAATAGGTGCCACCAACATGTATCAGCACAGTCATATTGTTTGTGTTTTACTATCATTTTGGATACAAGAATAGTAAGAAAAAAATTGACTTTAAGACACAATGGTATCCACATTGTAAGAATTGTAGTAGTTGGCTCAAAAACTGGTGTCTTTCTCCAATGGATCCCTGGAGGTAGTTGGAGCTAATCTTGGACAGAAGAACACCATAGTTCCCATGGACTGGAGTTGAGAGATAACAAAAGATACAGTTAAATTTGAACTTCAGATAAATAATAGATAAAATTTAGTGTATTTACATTTAAAGTATTGCATACACATATTGCATGCAAGTATGCACATATCATAATACAAAATTATTACTTTTTTCACAATCTTGAACTTAAGTATATTCTATATGACTATTTGCTGAATCTTGTAGCTCCACCATGAAAATAATCATGGGTTTTGGAAAATATGATATGTACCTGGAGAAGTCATATAGAATTAAAATTTATAGAATTCATATAATTTGGTCAGAGTGTAAAAGAGTGTAATCAGCTCTTAATAAATACATTCGAAATGTAAAATCTGAATACAAACCTCAGCACTCACTGTAAGAAGTGACAATTAAGCTAAAGTGAATCCCGTGACCACTCTCAGAAGACACATAATGCATTCGAGACCAGCCTGGCCAACATGCAAAACCACGTCTCTACTAAAAATATAAAAATTAGCCAGGTATGGTGGTGTGCACCTGCAATCCCAGGTGCTTGATAGGCTGAGGCAGGAGAATCACTTTAACACCAGAGGCAGAGGTTACAGTGAGCTGAGATCACACCATTGCACTCCAGCCTGGGCAACAAGAGCAAGACTCCGTCTCAAAAAAAAAAAAAAAAAAGGAGAGAACAGATAATGCATATCAATGTGATCATTATTATGACTTCACTTTAGGCTATTCTCCATAGAATAATTTCCAAAGTATGTGATCATCATGGATAATGGTGGAGAAGAGGACATAATTAATGAATCTTTATGTTATAGGTTATCTCTTAGGTATTAAATCTATGTTGGATAAAGAACATCTGAAGTGAGATTGCTATTATTTTGAAGATAATATCAAATTGTTTTCTGCAAGTTGCATTTGGTCACTGTGAGACAACTTACTGATGCGTGGAAAAATGCCAACCACCATGATTTACATATAATTTACATTACAAAATTTTAGAAGAGAAACCAAACTCTTTGAGGGATTTTAAAGAAGATTATTTTGAGCTTATATGAATGACTGTGGCACAGGGAATCGCAGGTTTAAGGAGTCCTCAGAAACTGCATGCAAAGCAGTGGAATTACAGTTGATTTTCCATTTTATAGAGGGAGAAATTATAGGGGAATACATAAATCAATACACAGAAGGTATACATTCATTTGTCCCAAAAAAGATTCTTTGAAAGATCAAGCCTTTCACTATATTGACTGAGCAAAATATGGAAGACTAACTATTAAAATAATAAATGAAAGCTGAGCCATTACTACCAACTTTACAGAAATACAAAAGGATTACAGGAGTATACTGTGAACAACTGTCTAACAACAAATTAGGTGCCCTGGATGAAATGGAAGAATCGCTAGAAAGACACAAACTACCAAAGTGGCTCAAGAAGAAAGAGAAAATCTGAATAGACCTATAACCTAGGAGATTGAATTCGTACTTGAAAGCGATTAAAAAAGAAACATTTATCACCAAATAGCTGCATTAACTGCTGAGTCAACCTAACATTTAAAGAAGAATTAATACCATTTCTTCTCAAACTCCTCTGACAAAATATATGAAGAAGGAATACTTGCTAATTCATTTTTTGATAAAAGCATTATCCTTATACCAAAGCCAAAGAGAGCACAAAAGAGAGAACTACAGCACTATATCCCTTATGAATATATAAGCAAAAATCTCAGCAAAATACTAGCAATACTAGCAAAATACTAGCAGCAATATTGTATAATCAAAGGATTGTAAACTATCACCCTGTGAGATTTATCCCCAAAATGCAAGGGTGGCTCAACATATAAAAAATCAATCAGTGTAATACACTGTCATAGTAAAATGAATAAGCACGAGATTATTTCAATTGATGCAGAGAAAATGTTGATGAAATACAACACCTTTCTATAATAAAAATACTCAACAAACTAGGCATAGAAGGGAACTTCTGCAACATGACAATGGGATGTATAAAAAACCAACAGTTAATATCATGATCAATGATGAAACACTGAAAGCTGTTTTCCTAACATCTAGAACAAGACAAGGATGCTGTATTTGCCACTTGTATTCAACGCAGCACTGGCAGTTCTAGCCAGAGCAATTAGGCAAGACAAAGAAATAAAAAGCATCTAAATTAGAAATAAAAAATAGGAGTAAAATTATATCTACACATGATCATATGTGTATAAAGCTCCAAACAAAACACAAAACCGTTTATAACTAATAAAAGAGGCAGGATCCAAAACAAACATAGGCAAATGAGCTATATTTCTATATAGTTGTAAAGAACTATGAAAACATTTTAAAAATTCCATTTATAATAGCATCAAAAATAAGTTATTCAGGCAGAAATCTAACCATGATGGTATAAGCAAAACTTTGCTGAAAAAAACTAAAGAGAGTGGAAATAACTGGAAAGACATTCTGCGTTCACGGGTTGTAAGACAATATTGTTAAGATGACAATACCATCTAAAGTAATCTACAGATTCAATGCAATGTCATCAAAATTCCAAAGGCATTTTTGCAGAAACAAAGAAACTTATTCTAAAATCATACAAAAACTCAAAGGATCTGACAGACAAAACAGTCTTGGTAAAGAATATTGGAAAACTCACATTTTTCAGTTTCACAGCCTACTACAAATCTACAGTAGTCAAGAGAGTGTGGTACTGGCATAAGACAAATAGACTTTTAGACCAATAGACTAGAACAGATTTGAGATCCTACAAATTAGTGCTCACATATACGGTCAATGACTGTTCAACAAGGTGGCCAAGTCTAGTCAAGGGAGGAAAGAACAGTCTCTTCAACAGCTGGATGTCAGTGCACAAGAGAGAAGTTAGACCCCTACCTTGCAGTATATACAAAAATTAATTTTAAATTAATAAAAGACTTAAATGTAAGGACTAAAAATATGTAACTCTTAGAAGAAAACCCAAGGTTAACCTTTATGACCTTTGAGTTTTAAATGTATTTTGAAATATGACAGAAAAGCACAGATAACAAAATAAAATACATGTAAATTAGATTTAATCAAAATCTAATTTTGATCGCCAGCGCGCCCAGCCTGAGGGCCCCCAGGCCATGCCTCTCGCCCACTCCTCCACCTGAGGGAAATCGGGGCCGCTGGCACGGGCACTCGGCAGTCACCCCATGCGGAGTTGAGCGGCGGGTTCTCAGTACTCGCTCCTGTGCAGCCGCTAACGTCGGGCAGAAAGCCTGGTTTGGCCACAGCCACTGGGACACCTGGCCCTGGTTCTGCGATGCTGGGAGCGCGAGGGGGCTCGGGGGTTGTCAGGCAGCTGCTGCCTGCACACAGAGAGCGACTGCAGCTTTGGCGCCCAGGCGGCGGGGAATGGTCTGGGTGGCCTCTGGAATGCGTAACCTCCAGGCCTGAGGACCCCCCTGGTGGTGCCACCTGCCCCGCTGCTGGGCTCCTCCCTGCGCCTGCGCCGGCGCTGGGCCTTTGCGAGGGCGGAGCTGCGTTCTCCTCAGCACAGACCTGAAGAGCATCGTGAGGGCGGAGCTGAGTTCTCTGCACAGACTTCGGAGATACAGTGAAGGAGGAGCAGTGTTCTCTTCAGCACAGATCTGGGAGGGCGGGCCGGGGGCACCGCGAGGGCGGAGCTGCTTTCTGCTCAGCACAGACCTTGGGGGCACTGCCTCGCTTTGGGACAACTCGGGGCCGCATCGACGGTGAATAAAATCCTTCCTGTTTGTAGCCCTGAATAATCAGCGTCAGAGACCAGTTAGAAGGGTTCAATATGGAAAACGGGAAACCAAAAGCCCCTCTGAATCCTGCCCACCGAGGTTCTCCCCAGCCAAGGCGAGGCGGCCGCAGTGCGAGATCCACACCGCGGCCTCGGAAGACAAATGCAGCATTCCTAATGCAGACATGACACCCAAAATATGACACCCCTATTCCTCATGTAACAAGCACCTGTAATGCTAATGCACTGCCTCAATACAAAAATATTAATATAAGATCCGCAATCCCCTCGCTGCCGTGCAGTCCTAAGACAGCAATCATAATAATCAACATTGACATAGTCAATACAAACGTAGTAACGAACCTAGGGTTAAGGTTGGTGTTAGGGTTAGGGGTTAGGGGTTAAGTTTAGTGTTAGGGGTTGGGGTCAGAGTTAGGGGTTAGGAGTCAACGTTTAGAGTTAGGGGTTAAGAGAGGTAAGGGGTTAGGGATTAGGAGTTAGGGTTGGGTTAGGGTGAGTGTAAGGGTTGTGGTTAGGGGTTAGGGTTAAGGGTTAGGGTAGGGGTTAGGGTTAGTGTCAGGGATTAGGGGTCATGGTTAGGGGTCAAGGGTCAGGGGTCAGGGTCAGGTTCAGGGGTCCCACTCTGTGGGTTGGCTATTTACTCTGCTGACTGTTCCCTTTGCCATGAAACAGCTCTTTAGTTTTATTAAGTCCCAGCTATTTATCTTTGTTTTTATTACATTTGCATTTGGGTTCTTGGTCTTGAAATCCTTGCCTATGCCAATGTCTAGAAAGATTTATCCAGTGTTATCTTCTAGAATTTTTATAGTTCAGGAATTGGGTTTAAGTTCTTAATCTATTTTGAGTAGATTTTTGTATAAGGTGAGAGATGAGAATCCAGTTTTATTCCCCTACATGTGGCTCGCCAATTATCCCGACATCATGTGTTGAAAATGGTGTCCTTTCCCCACTTTATCTTTTTGTTTACTTTGTCGAAGATCAGTTGGCTGATTATACTTGGGCATATGTCTAAACAAAACATGTATAGATCTGTATGCAGAAAATCATGAAACACTAATGCAGGAAAATAAAGAACACTTAAATGAAGGGACTTGTTATATTAATGAACGGGAAAACTCAATGTGATAAAGACAGATCAACTGATTTAACATAATGTCAATGAAAATACCAGCTGAATTTTTGGTAGATATAAATAAGCCGATTCTAAAATGCATATGGAAAGGCAAAGGAATCAGAATAGCTAATAACAATATTGGAAAAAAAGAATAAATTTGGAGGAATCAAACTATCTTGTCTTAAGATTTACTATCAAGCTACATTAAATATGATATCTTGGTACTGGTGAAGAGAGACACACATAGATCAATTTAGCAGAACATGGTACAAAAATAAACCCAAATAAGTAGGGTTGGGATGGATGGTCATTCATATGTAAAGAAATAAACCCCAACTTAACCATCGCATATTGTTAAAATGTTAACTCACAGTGGATCACAGATTTAAGTGTAAAACCATAAAACTGCTAGAACAAGAGAAAATCTTCATGACCTGGGGCTAGGCAGACTTCTTAGATATGACATCAAAAGCACAATCCAAAAAAGATAACATTGATAAATCAGATGTCATTAAAATTAGAAATTTTGTTCTGAAAAAGACACTATTAAGAGAATGAAAAAACAAGCTGCAGGCTGAGAAGAAATATTTGCAAATCACACATCCAACAAAGGACTTATAGCCAGAATATATAAATAGCTCTCAAAAATCAACAATAGGAAAAATATAACCCAATGTAAAACTGGGCAAAGCATGCATACAGACACTTCCGCAAAGAAGATATAAGGATGGCAAAGAAACAACAACAAAAAAGTAATATCTGCTGAACACCATTAGCCATTAAGGAAATGTAAATTAAACTCACAATGCTTAGAATGGCTAAAATGCAAAAAATAAGGAAAATACTAAGTGCTGATGAAGATGTAAATAAACTGGAACTTTCTACATCATTGGTGAGCATGCAAAATGGTACAGTTACTACAGTTTGGCAGTTTCTTATAAAGTTAAACATGCATTTCCCATATGACCCAGTAACCCTACTCCTGGCTTCGTATCCTACAGAAATAAGCACAAAAAACTTACATGAATGTTTATATCAGCTCTATTCAGAAATGCCAAAAAGTGGGGGAAAATATCTATCAACCAGTGAATAGATGAACTATGATATATCCTTAAACTGGATACTTCTGTTAACCAGAAGTAAACAGAAACGAAGTATTGATACGTATAACAACTTGGATGAATGTCAAGAGCAATTTGCTGGGTAAAAGAATCCGGTCTCAAATGTTACATATAGCGTCAGTCCATTTATATGACATTCTCAAAAAGACAAAGCTATAGAGTTTTAGTGCTTATGGTAGTTGCCAGTGGTTACAGGTATGGTGAGGGGTAATTATGAGGGAAGACATGAGCGGAGTTTTTGGGGTGGTGGAAATGTTCTTTTTCTGACTACGATAGTCGTTACCAAACTATGCCTGTGTTGTAATAGAATTGTACACCAAAAATAACAAAATAGTCAATTTTGCTGTAGAAACAATTTTTAAAAATCTGTTTTAAAAACCTGGAAACACAATCTCAGTTATAAGGCATGGTCTATCAATGTTGCTATCATTTCTAACAATTTGTTTCTTAGGAATTTTTTTTAGATTATCAAAACATAACCAATCTTTGCTCTTCAACTCTTCAATACTCTGTTGGTGGATTATATAACCTACCAATATTAAGTGAGATTAAGGAATATATCCAGGGGTTATTTCTATTCTATTTTGATACCTAGTTCCAATTCTACACTGCAAATCCTTGATGCCAGCTGTCTGTTGAGTAGCTACTCTAACCATAAACACTTAATAACTTTGTACGATGTGCTGGACACATAGAGAAAAATATGACATGGTCCCAGAAATAGAAGAACTTTCAGTGTATGGATTTAGATAAAGAGAAATAAGAAACAAGGAGCTATAAGACTTAGGCAAGGCAAACTATACACTGGAACAAAAAATTCATCACCATCCTTCTCCAAGGTACAACTCTCTTGCGTACCCTAGCGTCCTCAAGTAAGGACCATTCTGTAAGCTGCAACGAATGAAAACCTTAGAGTAGCTGCTGGCATTTCCCTTTCACGATCTTGGATATAAGCAATTTATGATCATCAATGTTTGACAACTATGACAATCAATAAAACAATATTATTCTAAGTCAATATTAGAGATTTGGTTTAAAATGCTGAAACAAAAAAAAGGGGGTGGGGCAGGGAGTTGATCCGAGACTGGCAAATGTTAACAAAGCTTGAAGCTGGGTGATGCTTTCACAGAATTATTTTAGTCGTATTACATTTGGCAATGCTTATAAATTTCCATAGTAAAAACTTAAGGGAAAAATAAAAGCTATGAAGCCTATTTGGTTAAACATGGGTAAAAATCCAAAAAGAAGTCTACTGGAAGAGGAAAACATTGAATTAATATTGTTATTGTTATATCTTGTAGTTAGCATAATTAAATTTTTTCTTTTACTCTTTCTATACTTTCTTAATCTTTTACAATATGCAATCATTTATATGATCAGAATATGAACTGTAAATATTTCAAATAAAATTAAATTACAGATAACTAAAAAAAATCAAAAATTCAAAGCTCATTAACCTCGCTTTTACGGTCCTCTGGAAAAATCCAAACATATCTTCTGAAGCTGACACTAAACACATCAAGAACTAAGGCAATGATGGAAACTATCTGAATTCAAATCTCAGCTCAGGCTCTTACCACCTG
Source organism: Pongo pygmaeus (assembly GCF_028885625.2). Lineage (NCBI taxonomy): Eukaryota > Metazoa > Chordata > Mammalia > Primates > Hominidae > Pongo > Pongo pygmaeus. The sequence continues at coordinate 876,147 of NC_072388.2, read as the reverse complement.
GGTGACCTATAGATAAACCACCTGTGCTGTGTGACTCTTTGCTTATCTTTAAGATGGGAATGGTGGCACCCAACCCAGCCTCAAAGGGCTCTTGTGAGGATTAAATACGTTAATTCATATCAAACGCTTAGAATGAACAGCACTCAATGTTTAAATACTATCTTTATTACTCATGCCCAAGTACTCCCTCATCCATTTCTGCGTTTATTGAACAAATATCAGGGCATCGTCGAGCAGAATTTGCTAATGAATGAAGGAAATATCGTCTCCCCTGGGAAGAAAGGATGATAAGTACTACTCAGGTGAGAATCCACTGCCAAGTGCCAAAGGGTCATTCCCTCCTTCTCCCTGCAGCCTTTTTCAAGAAGTCAAAGCTAAAGAAGGAAAGGAGGATGGAAGAAATCAGAACTCCTGCATGAATTACAGTGGACTGCCCAGACAGCCCAGAGTGATCCTCTCCTAAAGAAAAATCTCTCAGTGATCAGAAAAGGCCCAGGGATACCCTCCAGCTGGAGCTCTGACCCCATCCTGGGTTCACAGAAGCTTTCAGGGAACTGAGTCCTTCTCAGAAAATTAAAAAGTGCTAAAAACAAGAGGTCCATCTTCTACCACCTGTCAGGCTCTGTTCCAAGTATTTTTATTTAACTCTCAAAAGAAATCCATTAGATAGATACTAGCACCATTTTAAAGAAAAAGAAACATAGACAGAGAGATTAAGATACTCGCCTTTTATTATACTGCTAGGAAATCGCAGAGCTGGCTGATGGTCAGGGGAAAGGGTTGGGGGAGTACAGAACCCAGGAGATCCCCAGTCCCTGCGATGTAGGATCCTGGACCGCTGGATCTAAGTGGGGATGCGCCAGCTGCCCCACACTGGAGAAGGCTCATTCAAAGAAAACAAATCCCACCCTTCGCCACAAGTGGATTCTCCTCCCCTAGAGCTACTGCCCAGTTGCTACTGGCCCCCAGCAAAACGAACATCAGTGTGGACGGAAGGAGCAGGACGCAGAGCGGGGAGGATCACCTTTCTGGGAGGAAAGAAGGCCGTGGCCTAGCGTATCTTGGGCGGAATTGGCTCTGCCTACGGAGACCTCCTGGACTACGCTTCCCAGAATTCCCGACAGGGTCAGGGAGATGGCCTCAGCGTCCTAGAGTGGAAGTTACACGACTACACGGGACTCCCAAACTACACTTCCCAGAATTCCTAGGAAAACTCTCAACTTCTCTGCCTGCCTAGGACGCAAGTTCCTGGGGCCAAGCTGAGAACCTGGATCATATTTCACATGTGCCGATCCCAAAGGAATTCCTTAACTCACCCTTCCTGGAACCGAAATGCTTCCAAAGACAGAGAGCTCCTATATATATTTCTCTGTTTTCCCCAGAGGACCGTGCATGAAAGGCGCCTTTCCTGGCGCGTGTGTCTCTGACCCTCTGGATGTCCTGGACAATTCCCGGAATTTCTTGCAGGGCAGCACTTCCCCTTAAGTCGTCTCTTTCTCGTTTGGATAGTCAGTATTTGTATAGTCACTATTCTCTTTTGGTTAGCCCTCTAATTTTATACTGCTAGTCCAGCTCTACTGCCTTCCCCCTAGAGTTTGAATTTATTTTTCTTCAAACGCTACATAAAGCCAAATAAACTCAACCAAAGCGGACTTTACCTACCTTCCTACCTACCAAGAATATATCCCATAAAGGAGAGAACGGAGAAGCTTGCAATACAGGAAGAAGAAAAAAAAAGAATTACAGAATGGTAGCGATGTGTGTGCTAAAAATGCAGGCACTTAAAGGAAATTGGGCTGATTTGTACTAGACACCGATTTTGAGGAATACAGGATCTCAATCTTTCTTTGACTGGATTGCTTTTTTACTCCATTTTGGTGTGGATGCGTCTGAAACTGATAGTGCTGCTGCTACCTACCATAATATATTTGTTGCAAGATCCAAAAGAACGTGGTTGCAAAGAATGCACAAAAAAACAGATGCAACCATTGATGAGGCCATAAGCAGAAACAGCAAGTGGTTCCCACGTTTTCTCTGCTTTAATAAGGCAAATAGTAGGGCTGTACTGATACACACAAAATGTTATTATTATGGGAAGGGCTAAGTCCCTTGTAAAACCTTGAAATTTTTTTCTTCTTTGAGAAAAATCTATCACCTATTTTCACCCTGCTCTTGATATAGCAAATATTGTACGTTGTCTTATGGAGGATGATTCAGGGAGGATGGTGAATGGGTTGACTCAATCCAGAAAATGAAGAGGAAAATAAAAAGACATAACGACCAATCTGTGAAAATGCTCAGTGGCTTAAGACACTGTTAAGAGATGAGACTATTTGATTCTTTATTTAACTCCTTTCCAAGGAAATGTTTTTGAAAAGCCATACGGTTTACATATTAAAGAGGATCAATCTGATAATAGGTGATTTTTTTGATAAAATGAAAGGAAAATTTGAAAATAAAAGTGACAGAATAATACTTTGTATACTTCCACTTCCAGTAATAATAAAATGAGTGATTTGGAACAAACATCTAGCAGAGGAAAGGTGAGCAAACTTTTTAAATGTCAAAAGGCATCAAACGACAAGATAATGGAGAAATGGTGGGCCAAAATTCAGAAACGGTTGGGAGCGTCATGCATTTGGGGCTACTTTTCTCCTGGGGATGCTGGTCTAGTCTAGGATCTGAAAAGCCTAGAAGATCTGCAGCGCTTTTGACACCTATATGAAGCTGGGGGAAAAAAAGATTCTAGCAAAAACTAAAATGCACATCTTTTCAAGCGCACATAAGATTTGTACAAATGAGTAAAATGATATGGGATTTCAAAATACTGAAATACTATGTTTTCGAATACAATGAAATTTGGCTAGAAATCAATAAAAATACAACTAAATGATTCATGTGTGCATTTAATAAATATTGTCTCATCTCCAAACCCACCATTCTTCACTCTGCTTCATGGGGCTGGAATGGGGGAATCTGCAGCCAATCTTTCCCGACCTCCACACCCCCAGTCTGGTTCTGTGTTCGGCAACTATTAGCTGAAGAGTATAGGGGTGGTGGGGGCAGGGAGATATAGTATATCCTGTGCCTGCCAGCCAGCAGTACTTTTTCTTGTAGCAACTGCCTAATTTTCAGTTTTTCTAACACTTAAATACCTATTTCATCATGGCCCTTTATAAACATTATTAAACAACTTCCCAAAGACTGATCCTTAGATGTCTAAGTCCTAAAACTGCAGGGCCCTGTTTCTGAGCTCAGAGACAGCAGAACCAGCTGAACACTGGCCTCTCCTTAGAGGTCTGAGTTTCAGGTGAGCATGACCTTCCTCCAAGCGTCTAAGTTTTAGTAATTCCTGTCTCTTTACTTTGTTTCCTCAGACCTCAGGTGGTTGCTGCTTGCTGCAGTTGCTACTTCCTGTAGTTGTTATTTCCATCATATGTTAGAGATTTTTTTTTTTTTTTGACAGGGTGTCGCTCAGTTCCCCGGGCTGAAGTGCAGTGGTGCCATCTCGGCTCACTGCAACCCCTGCATCACGGCTTCAAGCAATTCTCCTGCCTCAGCCTCCCGAGTAGCTGGGATTACAGACAGGCACCACCACGCCCAACTAATTTTTGTATTATCAGTAGAGATGAGGTTTCACCATGTTGTCCAGGCTGGTCTTGAACTCCTGACCTCGTGATCCACCCACCTCAGCCTCCAAAACTGTTGGGATTACAGGCGTGAGCCACTGCATCTGGCCTAGAGTTCTTTTTCTGCTCTTTCAGAAATCTAGCTACCAACTCTACGATATGCTAATTTTTCTTTTCAAATAATTAGAAAGGTTTCTATCTTCTCAGTGGACCCTAAATTATAAACTTGTTTGGAAATTAATCAAACCACTTTTAAGTAATCCATAGATAAAAAGTACGGCATTGAAATCTGGTGTCATAAGTGAATTCTACCAAATATTTTAAAAAGAAACCATGTTAGTCTCAAAATTATTCCTGAGAATAACAAAATAGGAAGCACTTTCCAAATAACTTTATGAGGCCACTATAATAACACTGACAAAATTTGTGAGAGGCTTCATTAGAATAGAAAATGACATGTCTGGCTGGGCAGGGTGGCTCATGCCTGTAATCCCAGAACTTTTGGGGGCTAAGGCGAGCAGATCATGAGATCAGGAGATCCAGACCATTCTGGCTAACACAGTGAAACCCCGTTTCTACTAAAAATACAAAAAAGAAAAAAAGCCAGGTGTGGAGGCACGCGCCTGTATTCCAAGCCACTTGGGAGGCTGAGGCAGGAGAATCACTTGAATCTGGGAGGTGGAGATTGCAGTGAGCTGAGTTCGTGCCACTGCACTCCAGCCTGGGTGACAGAGTGAGACTCCATCTCAAGAAAAAAAAAGAAAAGAAAAAAGAAAGAAAAAGAAAATGACAGGTCTATCTCGTTATAAATATACTTTCAAAAATCCTAAACAAAATGTTGCCATTGATATATAAAAGGGTAACACCTCATGACCTAGGTATCAGGAATCAGAAAGTTTACTTAATCACCCATTTGTCATAAGAAAATTTAGGCAACTAAGCAATAGTAAAGATCTACAAAAATGGCAACAAATATCAAAAGGAATAGTGAAATATTGAAAACATTTCCTCTACGATAGGGAACAAAATAATGATGTCCACTCCAACCATTTCTACCTAATACCACATTTGCTCCTTTATCCTGCAATCTTGCCAACTAATCTAATTAATTTTTATATTTTATGTGTTGATATTTTGAATTTTATATGCATGCTCATGTTGACTTCAGATCTGCAACAAATGTGGCACTGCAGCACCATGGGAACAGGGCAAATATTCAATACATGTTGCTGTTAAATTGAGTATTGTGAAATAAAACTGAAATTGACCTATACCTCCCACTATATGCAACAACCTAAGGCTGGTGGATTGTAGAGCCCAATTTGTAAAGCATTTCTTATGACACTTAAATCTACTCAGTGTATAAACCCATAAGAAATGTGTACAAAAATACACATATAAGAATATTCAGAGCAGGATCATTCATCACAATGACATGCTGAGAATACTCCAGATGTTTATCGATGATAGTATGGATAAATATATTTTGTTATTTACACAAGGTAAGAGCAAGGACATTGAACAAACTTTAGCTGTACATGCAATACCATGATGACTCCCATAAATATGCTGAGCGAAATAACTAGACAAACCCAGTAGAAGCAGTGTGATTCTACTTGTACGAAGTGCATTAGACATGCAAAATTCATCAGTAGGATGATTTCGGACACTTAAATAGTAAAAATGTAAAGAAAAGCAAGGGAACCTTAAAACTTAGGGTAGTGGTTTCTTTTAATGGGGAAGAAAGTATCATGATGCTGTGAGAGTGGGGTGTTTGCAATTCCACCATGATCCATTTTTGGTTGTGGGTGGTGATTATACAGCTGTTCATTTTATGTTCATACTTTCACATGTATATTTATGATTTGGACACTTTTCTGAATGTAAGTGATATTTCAATCCGTAAAAATCAATGATATATGACCAACAAATTGTGGTACATCAATACAATAGAGTATTATTCAGCCATAAAAAGAAATGAGATATGAAGTTATGAAAACACATAGAATAACCTTAAATTCATACTGTTAATTAAAAGAATCCAGTCTGTCAAATTTACATACTGTAATTCAACTATATGATAATCTGGAAAAGGTGAAACTAAAGGTCAGTAAAGTGATCAGTGGTTGTTAGAGGTTCAGGGAGATTAAATGGTAGAGCACAGGGTATTTTTAAGCAGTGACACTATTCTGTATGATATGGTATGGTGGATATAGGACATTATGCTTTGTCAAAACCCATGGAATGTACAACACAAAGAATAAGCCCTGATGTCAACCACAGACTTTAGTTAATAATAATGTATCGATATTGATTCATTAGTTGTAACAAATATGCCACACACATGCAAGATGCAAACAATAGGAGAAACTGGGCAGGGGAAAGGAGAGTATATGGGAAATATTAATACTTTCTCTGCAATTTTTTCTGTAACCCTAAAACAGCTCTTGAAATAAAGTGTATTTTAAAAAATCAATGATATATTTCAAAGGAAACTGAATATATGACATAGAACTTTTTTCAGAACTTAGAGGGAAGGGCTAAAAATAATAAGGAACTCTATAATGAATATGAACATATTGATCAGGTGTATCTTATAAGCTAATGATAAAAAATGAGGATTAGAGAAGGAAGCACATTGTAATAAATATATCATTAAGAGAGAATAAACAATTTATCCAAATGGGCTAAATCGCATATTGGAAGGAGAAGAAGATGGAGGAGAAGTGGGAGGAGGCCAGGGTGTGTAGGAGGAGGAGAAGTAGGAGGAGGAAGAGTAAGAGAGAAAGGAGGAAGAGACTCCTAGAGATGCACTTGTAGACATTGAGAAATTTTTTTAATGGTAAGGCCGAAGACTAAAGAATTGAATCAATTTCAAAGGAATGAAAAAATAAGTTTTTCATTTGAATTATTGTCTGCAACATTAAAAGCAGTAATAAATAGACAGTAATAGAATATAAAAATAATCTATAGGATTTTGAGATGAAAAGATTGATCCTTCTATGGTCAGAGAATGTTTTGTTCAAGTGCACTATTCTTGGCATATAAGATTCAGTTGCGAATCACTTCTAAATTCTTTCTGGAAAATATTCTTCAAGACATATTATAGGCCTTTGGCAACAACACAGATAAAGCTTCCACATACCATCTTCCTAGTTTATTTACATAGAAATACTGAATAAAATGTGAGCATAAAAAATATTTATTTGAATAGGGGAATGTTTGAGGGCATACATATTAAAAATAAATAGGAAGAAACAAACATATTATTTATTTGTTCCATTATATCCCCCACTACCCACTCTCATTTTCTCTCCTGTAGCATCTGTAGCCAGGTCGATCTGTTTCATATGTGCCTGTTGTTCGTATGTCTTTTTGGCAAAATGGGTGGAATTTCGGATGCATATATATGTATCTTGTGTTATAAAACTGTTAAAATTTGTCACTCAAAACAATGTTTTTCTCAATATTTTACTAAAAATATTTTTTTGAAACAGAGTCTTACCTTGTGACCTCCGCTAGAGTGCAATGGCATGACCACAGTTCACTGCAGTCTTGACCACCTGGGCTCAAGCCATCTTCCCACCTCAGCCTCCAAAGTAGCTGGGACTATAGGTGTGCCCAACCACACCTGGCTATTATTATGATTATTATTATTTTTTGCTAAGATGGGGTCCCACTATGTTGCCCACGCTGGTCTTAAACTTCTGGCCTCAGGTGATCCTCCCACCTTGGCCTCCCAAAGTGCTGGCATTTTAGGCAGGAGCCACTGTACCTAGCTCTGAAGTTTTATGACATAAAGAAGAGTTGGAAGAATTATACAGTAGTCACCCATATATTCTCAGCTTAGATGCTAAAATTAGCAACATTTATGTCTTAGTCATCCATCTAGCTATCTTACTTATTACTTATCCATCAGAACATTAGCATTACCCGACAGATTCCCTCATGACACTTACCAGTCAGTCTCTAACCCCTTCCCCCAGTGGCAACCACTGTTCCACTTTTTCACCATAAATTTTACTAACTTTAGAATATGAAATATATGGAACCATATGGTAAGAACTCTTCTGCATTACAATTCTTCGAATATAGTGTTTTTCTGATCCATTCATATTGACGCACATATCAGTCATTTGATATTTTTTATTACTGAGTGATGTTCTATTGCATGAATATATGTCTTTGGAAACTTGCTTACATTTTAATTGTCTAAATATTTTTATGAATAAAGATCCTGCAGCATACTTATAAAAGTCTTTTTGTGGGCATATGCTTTCTTTCCTCTGGAATAAATATCTATGATTAGAATTGCTTGATGTGTTTAACTGCTTAAGAAAACACCAGATCATCTCCCAAAAGATTAATTTTACACTGTCTCCCAAAATATATGCAATTTCTGATTGTTTTGAATCCTAATAAGCATCTGCTGTTATTAGTATTTCTTTTTTGAGAAGGAGTTTCACTCTTGTCATGCAGGCTGGAGGGCAGTGGCATGATCTTGACTCACTGCAACCTCTGCCTCCTGGGTTCAAACGATCCTCCTGCCTCAGCCTCCTGAGTAGCTGGGATTACAGGCACCTGACACCATGCCTGGATAATTTTTGTATTTTTAGTAGAGATGGGGTTTCTCCATGATGGTCAGATTGGTCTCGAACTCCTGACCTTGGATGATCCGCCCACCTCGGCCTCTCAAAATACTAGGATTACAACTGTGAGCCACCGCGCCTGGCCTGTTATCAGTATTTTTAATATCTGCCATTCTGGTGGTTGTGTAGTTGTATCTCTCTGCAGTTTTCATTTGCTTTTTCCTGATGACCAATAATGTGACACTTCTTCACGGGCTATATTAACAATTTGTATGTCTTCCTTTGTAAAGTAACTCTTCAAATTTTGCCCATTATAATTGAGATGTTAGGCTCTTTAATATTGTATTGTACAAGTCTTTATATATTCTGGGTGTCAGTCAGTCTGAAATTTGGGCAGAGTTTAATGTAGAATAAGGGGCAATTCTTTGCTTGACATCTTTTTCCTAGGATTTCTTCCCTCACTTTCCAGGTCCTGTGGTCACCTCAATCTGATCCCTTCCCAGGGTCACAGAAGCTTTCAGGTAACTGGGGCTTCTCGGGAAATTAAAAAAAATTAATAAAATGAACCACACTTACCACCTTTTACTTGTGACTATCTCATTTAATTCTCCACTGAACTGCATCAGTTTGATATTTCTATTCCGCTCATGTTACATAAAAGGAATGCTAGGCACATACAGTTTGAATTACTTCCCAATTTCACATCCCTAGAAGGTGGAAGAACTTCCTGGTCAGTCCTGGAGTAGGAAGAGAGTGCACCAAATACAAGAGATCCTCAACCTGCCAAGACAAAATGCTGCCAACTCGACAAAGGCTCACTCACCTGGGGCACAACCCCATCTTCCACTGCTAAAAGCAGATGCTCTTCTTGAAGACAAGGAGGGCCACCGCCAGGCTAAACGAAACGTTGTCTCAGGCCTCATTCAACTTCCTGAAAGAAATGATGACATCAATTTCATGGAGCAGAAGTGACTGTAGTTATCCACAATTCCTGGGTTATAACCTCAAAATTTCCAATGAGATAATCGTCACAGCCACGCCCTCCTGTAGCGGAAGCCCGGCCGCCTACACAGAGCTCCAAGGTTACTGCTCCCGGAATCCTCGCAAAGAATTGGCAATGTCGTTGCCTTTCTCTGGTGGAAGGCTGGCTACTACCCTTTGAATTTGGAATGTGTGTTACACAATTCCAGAGCAGAATGCAAAGTCAGCACTGTACTTTTTGAACCAAAATGTCTCCAAAAACAGGATTCTAATTTATACTTAATATTTCCCCCAGAAGCCCAATCATTAAAGCTAGCTTTCCTGAAACAGAAGTGTTTTTGACGCCGTGAATCCTTTGGACCAGTTTCCAGAATCCTCTTCAGGTAGCGCTTCTCACCAGCGTTTCCCTTTTTATTTTGGATAACTAGGTTCAGTCCGAATCATTCTATCTCACTGGTCAAGCTCAGCATTCTTTTCCCTTATTCTCATTTTTATTCTTTCACATGTGACAAAAAACATGTATTTGAACGCCCCTCCCACCCTGTCCCCCACCCATTTCCCTTTAGTAGAGAACACAGTTTGAAATGAAAAGGAGGCATAAATTATAAAGAGGAAGATATGTGTGAGCTAAAAATGCAGAAGTTAGAAACTGTGCACGAATATAAGGAACACAAGATCTCAAACCTACTTTGACTGAATTTTCTACTTTAATCCACGTGTGTTGGATGCATCTAGAACTCTTGGCGGAGTTATCTGATATTAGCTATTCATTCCATGATACAAGAACCCACAAGAAAGTCATGCAAAGTTTATTAAAGTATAAAGCAGAAGTAGCAACAGCTTTTGGGTGTCCCTTTACTTTAATTGTTCATTGTAAAACGTGGCTCATGAGGCGAATGAAAGGAGGTGTGTTCATGTGGAGGAATTATTATAATATGAAAAGAGATAAATATATAAAAAATTGAAATTTCTTTTTGTTCAAGTTCAAATATCACATCACCCACTTCCACCATATTCTTATTATCATAAATACAATAATAACTGTATTTCATTCAGGTGAGTCAATTGACAGTTGGACGCAAATCCAGAAAATCCAACAAATGAAAATACACGAAGTTTCTGTTTACCACTTTTCTTCTGGACAAGAACTAAACATTTTCATACCTTTATATTATGAAAAATTTCAAACATTGATAGAAGTAAAGAATGAAGTATTCCATCACCTCATCACCCAGATTCAGCAATTTTCAACATGTGCCACACTTCCTTTATCTATCAATATTGTCTTTCTGCCCTTTTTGTTATTGTAATTTTAAAACAAAATCATGACACTGTATTATTTTCCCCCTAAACTCTCCCATGCATACTTCAAAGTATTACATTTTCTAATATAACAAAAATACTACTATCACACTGAAGAAAGTTAATAATTCCTTAATATTATTTTATACCCTACAAAAGGAAACTTCAAAATTTCCAGTCATCTCAAAAATACCCATTTTTGCATGTGATTGTTTTCTCTCTTGAGTCTCTTTCAATCTGGAAGAGTATCTCCCCTTTGATCCTCTTTAAATTCATGCTTTTGGCCTATAGAAGACCTCAGGTCAGTTATCAAGTAAGATGTCCCAAATTCTGGATTTTTAAAAATGTTTCTTTATACTGCCAGTTAACATTTTCTTGAATATCTCCTGTGGCTCTGGTAAACTACAATTTAGATTTAGAGAGAAGATGAGATTAAGGTTCATCGTTTTCGGCAAGAACACTTCTCCATAGGTAGGTTTATTCTGGCCTTGTTCAGTAGCATCACCTTCTCCTTAGTGCAGACCACAGCACATTCTTCAATATTACTGTTTCCTACAACACCTAAGATACTACACACCAATCATGCACACAAATGTCCATTACAAGAAGAACAAGGTTCAAAGACTTTGAGGGAAAAGGTGAAGATTTTAAGAATCAAAATTTTTTCTCTTCCAATTGCTAATCTCATCCTATTAAGCACCCATAGTCTTGCAAAGTGTGAAAGAAAAATAAATCTCGGGACCCCCAAATCACTAAGCCAGAGGGAAAAGTCAAGCTGGGAACTGTGTCAGGCAAACCTCCCATTTTATTACTTAATAAGAAAGCTATAAAGAAGAAAAAGCTACATATCTCCTTCACAATTTGTCAACAAGGAAATTCCCTGTGAGCCTGAACATCTTTATCCAAAACATTTCTGTTGAATTTCACCCTGGTAATGTAAATTGATAGCTTATATTCACAGGTGTGGGACAAAGGACAGACAGAACTCAAAGTCATTCCTCTGTTCACCTGAACAATATCTGATTGCTTCCTCTTCCCTATTGTTTCTGTAATAATGCATATTCACTAAGCAACATTAAGACTTAAGTCACTATTCATCTACCAACCTCTCATGTGTGAGTTTTGTATTCAGTAAAAGCCTAATCAGAGCCTCAAAATAATGCCATTGTTTGTCTCTTATCTACCTATGATGTAGAAGGTCCCACTCCCATTCGAGATTGTCCTGCCTTTCTGGATTTAAGCAATGTATAATTTAAACATACTGTTTGATGCCTAATTTCTCCTAAAATGTATAAAATCAACCTGTGCCCTAACCACTTTGGGCACATGTTGTCAGGACCTCCTAAAGTTGTGTCACAGGTGCATACTTAACCTTGATAAACTAAATGCTCTAAATTGATTGAGACCTGTCTCACATACATTTGGGTTCACAAAAGTATGCTTTAGTGAACACCCATGTCCATTTTTTCTTGATCTTTAAGTGAGTGCTCCCGTAATATAAATTCCTTGAATGGGGACCCTTGAATCTAAGAGTATGCACAGTGCATAGAGTCATATTACCAACCCTATCCCCAAACAAGTGATCTGGTTGACTGAGCCAATAGAATTTGGGAGCCTTTTCCCCAAAAATAGGTGCTATGAATTGAAATATCCCCTTTCATGGCATGTTTAAAATACTTCTACCATTGCATATACCGACTTATCAAAGTTATCTGACCTCAGTTCTCTGTACCTCTAAAGCAATGCTTCCCAGTCAACTCACATACACTGAGAAAGTGTCTCACAAATAACTCTTAAGTGATAACTGGTACCAAATCTGATGTTATTTAAAAACAAAAACAGAGGCAAGTCAATATTCCTCACATAATAACATCACCGGTGCCTGAACTGAAGTTTGCTGTCTAGAGTAGGAGACCAAAAGATGATTTTAAAGCTGCTGGGCCAGGTAATATATTTAATCTGTAGCCTTTGGGACATAGGCTATTGACTGGCTCACAGAGCATCCATTCATAATCCCTTTGACCCTGCATGTCTCTTCTATAAAATCATGGGGGAAATTCAAAATACTTTCTTAATGTTCCTTAAGTCTACGGTTGTCATGGGACAATATTTTGAACAATTAGATGTAAGTCTTCTGTTTATACTAGAAAGAAGAGAAAAGATTTGGTTGGTATTGAGGATATGAGATCAATAAGGGATATTGAAAATGCAATAAGATCAATGAATTGTAGAGATTGATGCAGTCAATATCACAGTAAACCATAGGAAGTTCTAGCAAGAGAATATGTAGAGCAGAGTATAATGCCTTAAATGGAGACTATGGAGGGATTGCAGCTATTACTAATTTAAGGCCTATAGTATGACCATGGAAATGATTACCCCAAGTAGGATAGACAAAAAAGATGACCAGAGGCATGGAAGTCAGCATATATCTCTTAAATTGTAAAACATTTCATATATACATAAAATTATGAGAATAATTTTTAAACACATCCCAGATGCCCAGGTTTAACAAGTGCACATTCACTCAATAGAATACAACACAATCATTAAAGATGAACTTTATGAAGAATGTAGGAAACAGCAAAATTAACTTATGGTATTTTACTAACTGAAATACTAATTTAAAATTTACACATTATTTAATAAAAAGCAAATATCTACATAAGTATAAAATAAACCAAAATGAAAATGTTTATATGAGGGTGGTGCTAGTAGGATAATAGTAAGTCCTAACGTAGTTCTGAACTTACCTGTAATGAGGTCCTGCCACTTAAAAAAAATAAATAAAGTTCCAGACACTTTTAAAAAGTCACATTTATTGAAGTGCAATGTACATACATTATAAAGTCTACTATCGTTAAGTGTATAGTTCAATGAATTTTAACAAATATGTACAGACATGTAACTACCAACACAATCAAGTTACAGAATATTTCTAACGCCTCAAAAATTTCCCTAGGAAGCGGCAATGCTGATTGGTGGGTACAAAAGAAGGTCTACGGGAGTACAGGACCCAAGAAACTATCAAACCCAATGATGCAAGACCCTGCCTCATTCCCCAACCTGGGACTCAGGAACCTCCCTTAACATTAGAAAGCTCTGCTGAGTCAAGGGAAACGCAAACACTTCCAATCCTAATCCTCCACCGGCTGCCACTTTTCCTCCTCAAGACAGAGAGCCTTGAACATCTTTGGTCCCTCACCCAGGCTGAGGAGGCGCAGAAGCGTCGCTGGGGCTCAAGTCTCGCATGCAGCATGATGGCTGCAACTTTCCCTGGAGCGGAAGTTGCTGCTACTCACTTCCCAGAGTCCGGAGTCACACGAGAGGGCCACACCCTGTACTCCTGAAGAGGAAGTGTTGTCGACTATATGAAAAGTCTGACCCACACTTCCCAGAATGTTTAAGCGGAACGATGATGAGGAATCCACAAGCCTGGGCGAGAATGCTTCGGACTACAGTTGCCAGAATACCCAGCAGGCTAGTGCTTCTGCCTTCCTACAGCTCATTCTGTTGGTTAAGTGCGTTCAAACGGAAGGTCACTTCTGTAGCGCGATTAGCGCTTGGGCTTTTTATTTTTGTAATTTTTTTCTCAAGAAAAAACGAGTATGTGGAAATATAAAGAAAATATAACTATTTGGGGATAAAAGCGAAGGTTTTAGTATTCAAAGAAACACACTTTAGCGGAAAAGTGATGAGTATGAGAAAAAACTAGATTCTAAAAGGGAGTTGGGCTGTCCACTGGACATAACCTTAAGGAATATGGAATCTCAGATGTGGTTTAACTCCATTGCCTCTTTATAAGTGCCTGTAGTCATCTAGACCTCTGCTTATGCTATCTGGCATGGACAATTTATTTCAAGATGCCAAGAATCCACAAGGAAATCCAAGGACAAGTCAGTCCTGAAATCAGGCACAGAAAAATCAAGTTGTATCTGAAAAATGAAGGAAGCTGTACTGGCAGGAAATTTAGAAAATATGTTATGGAAAATGGCTCCTGTCTTGAAATTTTTTGCGTTCAAATCAGGCTTGGAATTGGCTATTCCTCTGTTGCCCGTTGACCTCATATATTTAACATGAACGTATCTTTTCTACAAATCTGTTTAAGCTATGTGAATTTATGGTTATTCAGGAAGACGTGAGTAGGTTGAGATGGGAGATGGACTCCAGATAACTATAACAAGTCAAACTACAGGAAGTATGTACTTACCACTTTCCTTCTGGGAAGGAAAAATTTTTTTTAATGAAACTTTCGATATTAACACAAAAAGGCGGAGCTTGCAGTGAGCTGAGATCGCGCCACTGCACTCCAGCCTGGGCGACAGAGGAGACTTCATCTCAAAAACAAAAAAGAAAAGAAAAAGAAAATGATAACATGAAACACCAAATGCGCCTACCCTAAATTCAACACTTCCCAACATTTTGCCATACAGGCAATATCTATGACTATTGAATTTTGTTACTGAAATATTTTAAAGCAGATCCCTGGCCTTATCCCTTCCCAATATTATCTGTATCACTTAAAAATAATGATGTTTTAACATAACCACAAAATTGTTACCTTATGAAATAAAATTAATAATTCTTAGTATTATCTAATATGCATCCCAATTTGAATCCTGTTTCTTGGGGGAAAAATACTTTTACAGCTGGTTTATTCCAGTCATTATCCGAATATTTTGATCCATTGTATTTGATTGTTATCTCATCAGGAAGTCATTTACTCTAAAACAATGCCCCCACCCCGACCCTCCCACACACAGCCCCACCACCACCATTTTTTATTTCCTTGAACTGTTGGGGAAATAAAAATGTCAAATTAGGTGTCTAAATTCTGGATTTGTCTATAGGCATCCCCATATTTTCTCCTCTGCTCTTTTAAATGTTCTGTAAAGTAGAAATTTGATGTAAAGTCTAGATTAGATACAAGTTATTGGTTTTTGCAATACTTCATAGAAGGGACTGGAAATATTGGAAACAGAAACCATATTCTCTTCAACTAAAGTCAATACAAATCCTCAACAAGTTTCCCTCTGAAGAGAAAGACAAAAATAAATAGCAGAAAATATGCAAAAAGAGAGATTAAAATATGGAAACCATCATAAAAAATCAGATTCTAGACTGAGTACAATGGCTCATACCTGTAATCTCCAGCACTTTGGGAGGCTGAGATCGAGGATTGTTTGAGCCAAGGAGTTTGAGACCAGCCTGGGCAATGCTGTGAGACCTTGTCTCTGCAAAAAATCCATTAAGGTAAGCTAGGTATTTGAGACCACTTTCATCTCAAAAAAAGTTGAGGTGGAACTTGCCAATTCCTTAAGGTAAAAACCTGAGAAGCTGATAGTTGGAGTCTAGGACCTGCTAAAGATGGGGTGGATAACCATGGTTTAAAAAATCACTTGGGGCACGGTGGCTTACGCCTGTAATCCCAGCACTTTGGGAGGCCAAGGTGGGCAGATCACGAGGTCAGGAGATTGAGACAATGCTGGCTAACACGGTGAAACTCTGTCTCTACTAAAAATACAAAAATTAGCCGGTTGTGTTGGTGCACACCTGTAGTCCCAGCTACTCAGGAGGCTGAGGCAGGAGAATCACTTGAACCAAGGAAGCAGAGCTTTCAGTGAGCCAAGATCATACTACTGCACTCCTGACAGGGCTACAGAGGGAGACTCCGTTTCAAAAAAAAAAAAAAAAAAAAAAATCACTTGGGTTTTGTGTATGGAAAACCAAAGGGCTGCATCCCAGGTGTAAAGTTGAAAGGGAAGTAGGCCCAACCTGGCAGGTATTCAAACCCAAATCCAAGTCAACTCAATCCCTCACCCTGTATTGCTTGTAAATCTGGCAGAAATAAATAAAATCCTCTATAGAGATCCTAAGCATCCAATTATTTTTTTAACTTTTTATTTTAAAATATTCACAAATTCATATGAAATTGAAAAGATAGTAAAAAGAGGTCCCACGTACCCTTCACCCTGTTTCACCCAATGATTATACTGTCCTTAATTAAAATACAACATAAAAACCAGGGAATTATATTGATGCCATGAATATGTGTAGTTGTATGTTATCACTTGTAGACTGATATAGCTACTACAACAATCAAGATAAATAACTATTCCGTCACTGCAAAGCCCTCCTTCTTGCTACATCTTGATAGTCACACCGAGTCCCCTCCCTTCTACTATTCCTGATATCTAGAAACAACTAATCTGCTTTCCATCTCTACAATTTGGTCATTTCAAGAATGTTATACAACCAGAACCATAAAATAGATTCACATTTTTCACTTAGCATAATTATCTTAAGATCCCTCTAAGTTGTGTGTGTATCAATAGTCCATTCCTGTTTATTGCTGAGTAGTATTCCACGGTATGGATGTACCACGATTTGTTTAACATTTACCTATTAGGGAACCTTTTGGTTGTTTCCAGTTTTTTGCCATTATGAATAAAGCTACTATGAACATTCATGTACAGGTTTGTGTGCATTTGTTTGTGTATGTAAGTTTTCATTTCTCTGGAGTACATGTCCAGGATTGAAGTTATGGGGTTGTATGGTAAGGATATGTTTAATTTTTTAAGGAACTGCCAAACTGTTTTCTGGAGTTGTTCTACTACTTTACATTCCCAACAGAAATTTATGAGACTTCCAGTCTCTTTACATCCTTGCCAGAGTTTGACATTGTTGCTATTTTTTATTTTAGCTGTTCGAATAGATGTGTAGTGATATTTCATTGTGGTCTTGATTTATATTTCCCTAATGACTAATGACGTTGATTATCTTTGCATGTGCCCCTTTGTCATAGGCATATCTTTTTCAGTGAAGTGTTTGTTTAAATCTTTTAGCTTAAAAAATTGGATTGTTTTCCTATTGAGTTTTGAGAGTCTTTATGTGTTCTCTATACAAGACTTTTACACATATATGATTTGCAAATAATCTATCATTCCCTAGCTGGTCTTTTCATACCTGTGTAAGAATTATGATTTTATTTTTTGAAAATTATTTTTTTAAAAGTTTTGGGGGTCCCACAGAGATGCCAAATAGATTCATGTAACAAATCCAGGTAATGTTTCTCACCAGAAAAGTACACCTCAGTGATGGTCTTAAGCCCAGTTGCATTGTTTCTTGGCTCCCAGAGGTAAATACAAAGTGGCAATAGAAATTTGTTGATCCTCTGTTTTTCTCATTTTAATTTTCTTCTATTTTTGTCTTTCATTTTTGTTTTGTTTTGTGTTCACAACTTTGTACCTGTTTTTTTCCCCACCAACTTATGTAAGAACACTCATTTCCTCATTTCTACTGACACAGAATTTTTAAAATACTTCACTCTTATCCACCTTATAAGTAAGAAAATGACGCTTCAGGGATGGTTTCATTTGCACTTGAATGGCTATTCTATTTACAAACTATAACTGGCAGGAAAATGTAATGAAGGAAAAACTAGGAATAAACCATGATCCAAATGAAGAAACCTATAAGTCAATTAAAACAAAAAAGGAGATTGTTTTTGAAAAAAAATAAAAGACATTGTGGGCTGAGTGCAGTGGCCCACACTTGTAATCCCTGCACTTTGTGAAGCTGAGGTAGGAGGATCACTTGAAACCAGAATGAGACTAACCTGGGAAACAAAGCAAGACCCCATCTATACAAGTAAATTTTTTAAAGAAAACAGTAGCTGAAGATGGTGGTATATGCCTGTAGTCCCAGCTACTCAGGAGGCTGAGGCACGAGGATCACTGGAGCCCAGGATTTCAAGGCTATAGCAGCGAGCCATGATCAGGCCACTGCATTCCAGCCACCTGGGTGACAGAGCAACACCCTGTTTCCAAAAAAAAAAAAAAGCAAAGAGATCCCCTCTCGAATTCATCTATTATCTCCCATTAAATGACAATTTTGGGAGGAAGTTGACCGAAAGAGCATCCTTTAAAAACCCATTATTATACAAGTCTGCTGAGAAGAAGACTGCATCAGTCTGCAATGAACACTGTTGGTTTTTTACATGTTATTGCTCACTTTAGTAAATGTTAGTTTCATTCAATTAATTTTATCAAGACTAACCACAGAACACCTATTCTAGTTAATTTTTAATCGCATTTAAGGTGTGAGCTGACAAATTTATTCAGCGCCCACACTACAGAGTTTCTTTTTTGTATGACATTTCTTACATCTGCGGGTTGTACTTTTCAGTAAAGTTTTACCACAGTTATATCATCTTGAACATTTCTCTTTGGTGTACACACTAAAGAATGAAGGTTATCACTGGAGAAGTCCCATCCATACCATTTTAGATGGTTGCACTGCCACATCAAGCCATAAAGACTTAAAAGCTTTGAACTCTGAATTACAATGTTGCTTCTGTATGTGGACAATGAAACATATTGCTATAACAATATGTTTGACATTCTGTATGACAATGAAGCATATTGCTATGAAATCCCTCCATGCTAGTCAGGATGGCCTAGGAAATGCTGCAGTAACAAATAAACCACCAAAAATCTCAGTGGTGAGACACAATGAATTTTTATATCTTACTCTAAAAAGAAATCCAACACAGATCAGATAGCGACCTTCTATCGACCCAGTCTGGAATAAGCAGCCTCCAAGGTCACCTTGGCAGGGATAGAGAAGCCTGAGTTTGTTTATAATGGCTAGACCTGAAAGTGGTTTTTATCACTTTTGCTCACATTCCATTGGCTAGAACTCAAACATGGGCACACTCTTAACTGCAGGAGTTACTGAGAAATAGAGTCTTATTATTTGCAAGGAAATGGAACCACTGTGATAAACGCAGCACTGCCTTTGCCACACCCTTCAAATGCCACTTTTGTAGAGCTTCTCGCCTGTGCAGAGAATCTCATGGAAAACCTGAGTACTAATATTCTTTCATAGTAAGAGTACCGGTTTCATTTCTGAGCACACTTTGGAAGGTTCTTCATACAGAGAGTATTGTTCTGTTGGGGACTAAAAAAAACTAAGGACTTTGGCTAAACTGAAGACCTTATCATAATCATCCCAATTAGAATTTTCTTTCTGGATACACCCTTTAATGGAAATTTGACCTCTACCTACAAACACTACCACAAACCACCCATTTGTCAGGAGTAACCTACTTTGCCATTGTAGCATACAGAAGTTCTTGAAATCCACAAGCCTTGCCTGGCACACTCCAGTGCTGTGGGCTGACATTATCGATGGCAGTGTCCCTGTCTTTTGCTCCCCCAGCCCTCCCACAGGCTGAGTAAGCTTCTATTATCTGTAATACAGTGTGACTTCTGTTTTCCTAATTTAACCCTGGCTTACTACGTTTATAATGTTTCTCTCTGCTCATGTAGTCTTTGATGAGTCAGAAGGTCTTTGCCATGTTCACAATGTGTGTACTGTGTCTCATCTATATGCACTCTCTGTTGGGCAAGGAGGTGCGAATTATGACTGAAGCCCTTACCAGATGCCTTACACATATAGGGCCTCTGTTCTGTGTGGACTCTGAGATGAACATGAAGATCTGAATTCCAGCTGAAGCCTTTACCACACTCATCACATTTATATGGTTTCTCTCTGGTGTGGTCACTTTGATGGAAGTGAAAATATGAACTGTAACTAAAGCACTTTCCACACACTTCACATTTATATGGTTTTTCTCCAGTGTGAACTCTGTGATCAGTGTGAAGAACAGAGCTATAAGCAAAATCCTTTCCACACACATTGCATTTGTATGGTTTCTCCCCTGTGTGGACTCTCTGGTGAATGTGAAGCTGTGTACTTTGGCTGAAGCCCTTTCCATACTCACCACACCTATAAGGTTTCTCCCCTGTGTGAAACCTCCAGTGGACTTGAAGAATGGAGCTTGAACTAAAGCACTTGACACACTCACTGGATTTGTAAGGCTTCTATCCAGTGTGGACTCTCTTATGGATAAGAAGTTTGGAGCTCTGTTCAAAGCCCTTCCCACACTCTTCACAATTTGTAGGGCTTTTTCCCTGTGTGTACTTGCTGATGAATACAAAGAGGTGACCTAAATCCCAACGCTTTCCCACATACGTCGCATTTGTAGGGCATCTCACCTGTGTGGACTCGATGATGGCTGTGAAGGGAAGAGTTGCACCTGAAGCCCTTGCCACATTCTTTACATTTGTAGGGATTGTCTCCTGAGGGGAATTTCTGACATCTGGGAAGGTCTGAGCTCTGTTAGCAGCCTGTAGGCCATTCGTAGAATTCATAGGGAGTCTCTCTTGAGTGGGTATTACAATGAACGATAAGATATTGGCTCTGACTTAAGTTCTTTCCATGCTGGTCACATTTCTAAGATTTTTCTCATAGGTGAGTGCTGTGATGGACACGAGGATCTGTATCATCTGCAAAGGCCACCCCACAGTTATTACATGTGAAAGGCTGTGGTAAAACATGGGCCGCATGATGTTGTTCAACTGTTGATTTCATACTCAAGTTTTTCCCACAGTTGTGGTGTCTACCAGGGTCCTCCCCTTTACGTTCTTGGGACTCATGATGATCACGTGAGGTCCAATTGAGGCTGTCATCATGCCGAGCACGTCTGTTCAATTTCTCTTCCACGTAAATTCCCTTATATCTTCCCTGAGATTTCTGGGGCTCGGTCATTATGTTGGCTTTCCTCCAAGATTCTGGGGTAAGAACCTGTGTCAGGCTTTGCCGTGCTGTGATGTCTTGATTTTTGATAATGGCATTTACTACATAGTTTCCGTTTTCAGAAATCTGAAGAGACATGCCTGCCCACTCTTCACAGAGGGAAACATCTTCTAAATGTGGGGAACACTGTTCTTTAAGGTTCATGATATAATCCTGACTCACACTTAAATCCTGGATCCTTTGTTTCCAAATCTTCCAGCAATGAAGCACTTCTTGAGAAAGGTAATTTAACCCCTTTTCCTGAAGATTCAAAATGTTGTTTTTAATCCCGTATCTCATGAGAAGAAAGAGAATTTGTGAATCACCTGTCCAGAGGTTTTGAGAAAATGAAATATGATGGGGTGGGAAGTTGTCCCTGGCTTCTAATGACATGTGAAACAGTTAGAGCCACAGTAATTCTAACCTGAGCTGCTAATTAGAAATCAAATATTGTAGGGAAATTAGGAGAAATCTTGGCCAGGTGCAGTGGCTTATGCTTGTCATAGCAACACTTTCAGAGGCTGAGGTGGGAGGATCACTCAAGCTCAGGAGATCAAGACCAGGCTGGGCAGTATGGTGAGAGCCCATCTCTACAAAAAAATTAAAAATTGGCTCAGTTTTGCCTATGATCCCAGCTACTTGGAAATCTGAGGTTGGAGGATTGCTTAATCCTGGGACGCAGAAGCTGCAGTGATCCAAGATTGTGCCACGGTATTCCAGCCTGGGTGACAGAGCAAGACCTTTCAACCCCCACACAGCAAAAAAGAATAAAAGGAAATCTTAGGAAAAATTTATGAAGGAAGAAATTCACCTCTCAGCTATAAGAGTAGTCAATAAAAAGACTTTAATAATCTTGCTACAAAAGGTATGGGAAAGGCTCCCATTTTATGTAGTATATGTGTGTATAGAAATAATAAATATTGATGGAGTGTTTTTTATATGTTGGGCAGAGGAAGGGACACAAAGTGTCACAAGAGGTTTCAGAAACAAGCAAGTCATATCTCCTGATGTCTTCCCTTCCTTCACATCACTGTCATATGGAGGACTATCATGTATGTTTGTGTACAAACTGCACAACTGTACATGGTGAGCCTTAAGGGGATGGGAATAAAAAGGCAATGGGGATTGAAATAGGGATAAACATTGTGAAACATGGTCCTGGCATTGTGCTGGGATGCATATGTAAACCTCTGAGACAAGCTTTAAGAGAGATCCCTTTTTATGTTCCCCGACGTTCTTTGTCTTCATGAAAAGATAGAGACCACTCAGATCCTATAATCCATTTCCTTAAGTTCTGACCTTTTAAGTTATTGCAGAATCTCAAACAGCCATGACTATGAGAATGGGGAACAGATACTGTGGCACTGTCAATGGCCTGGCACCCAGGGAAGCAAGACTGTGGTATAACAAACAGGGGGCTGAGGCAGAAGAGGATGATCATATTTTTGGGGCCCTATGATGTGTTTCAAAATGGCATGAATATCATGGTCAAGTCCCACTGGATACTGCTTCTGGTTTAAGGTCCTTTCTGGGTTGTTTTATTGAAAGTGACTTTAGTTTATAAGATAGTATCAGGGAAAGGGAGACCATGAGCTGCCCCAAATGGGCTTTAAGCAGTGGTTTCCGAATTGTTCTGATTGTAACCCACAATAAAATCAGCATTGTGATTCAGTAGGAATAGGCACGAACATCAACACAGACTGCTCACTAAAACAGAAGTTTTATCAGCTGATACTTACATACGATGTGCAATGCACTTTGATAAATTCTTTTGTTTTCTGTTCTATTAATCTATTTTGCTTTTTAAAAATTGCTAGTTATGACACAGTAATTTGATTTCAGGACTCACCAAGAGGGTTTTATCCTGCAGTCTGAGAAACAACTGCAGGGATATGCAGATTTATGTAGAAGGTCCTGTGTTTACAGATTACACTTTGGTTTCACGAGGTTATTTATTAAAAACACAGGACCTAGGGCAAGATTAGGAGGGCTCAAGTCCTAGTTCTTCTTATAAGCTGTGTGATCATGGGCAAGTTATGAATTCTGTGACTCAGTTGTTTCATCCGTTGATATGGTTTGGCTGTGTCCCCACCCAAATCTCTTCTTGAATTGTAACTCCGATAATTCCCACGTGTCATGTCCCATAAATCCCACATGTCACAGCCCCCACACAGAGTCCCTACCAGGGCACTACCTAGTGGAGCTGTGAGACGAGGGCCACTGTCCTTCAGACCACAGAATGCTAGATCCGACAGCTTGCACCGTGTGCCTGGAAAAGCCACAAACACTCAACACCAGCCCACAAAAGCAGCCGGAAGGGAGACTATACACTGCAGAGCCACAGGGATGGAGCTGCCCAAGACCATGGAAATCTATCTCTTATATCAGCGTGACCAGGATGCAAGACATGGAGTCAAAGGAGATCACTATTGAGCTTTAAGATTTGACTGCCCTATTGGATTTCAGACTTGCATGGGGCCTGTAGCCCCTTTGTTTTGGCCAATTTCTCCCATTTGGAACAGCTGCATTTACACAATGCCTGTACCTACACTGTGTCTAGGAAGTAAATACATTTTTTTTTATTTTACAGGCTCATAGATGGAAAAGACTTGGCTTGTCTCAGATGAGACACTGGACTGTGGACTTTTGAGTTAATGCTGAAATGAGTTAAGACTTTGTGGGACTGTTGGGAGGCATGATTGGTTTTGAAATGTAAGGGCATAAGATTTGGGAGGGGCTGGGGTGGGATAATATGGTTCGGCTGTGTCCCCACTCAAATCTCATCTTGAATTGTAACTCCCACAATTTCCATGTGTCATGGGAGGAACCCGGTAGGAGGCGATTGAATTATGGGGGCGGGTCTTTCCTGTGTTATTCTCATGATACTGAATGAGTCCCATGAGATCTGATGGTTTTTAAAAGGGAGATTCTGAATGGGCGCAGTGTCTCACACCTGTAATCCCAGCACTTTGGGAGACCAAAGTGGGTTGATCAGGAGGTCAAGAGATTGAGACAATCCTTGCCAACATGGTGAAACCCCGTCTCTACTAAAAAATACAAAAATTAGCTGGGCATGGTGGCGCATGCCTGTATTCCAAGATACTGGGTTGGCTAAGGCAGGAGAATTGCCTGAACTTGGTAGTTGGAGGTTGCAGTGATTCAAGATAACACCACTGTACTGCAGCCTGGCTACAGAGCCAGACTCTTTCAAAAAAAAAAAAGGGGGCGGGCGGTTACCTGCATAAGCTCTCTTCTCTTGTCTACCACCATGTGAGACGTGCCTTTGACCTTCCACCATGACTATGATGCCTCCCCAGGGATGTGGAACTGTAAGTCCCAAAACATGTCTATCTTTTGTAAATTGCCCAGTCTTGGGTATGTCTTTATCAGCAGTGTGAAAACAGAGTAATACGTCCATAAAAGAGGGATAATAGCAGTAACTATCTGTATTAGTCCATTCTCATGTTGCTAATAAAGACATACCCAAGACTGGATAATTTATAAAGGAAAGAGGTTCAATTGACTCATAGTTCCATGTGGCTGTGGAGGCCTCACAATCATGGCAGAAGGTGAAGGAAGAGCAAAGAGACATCCTACATGGCAGCAGGCAAAGAGAAAGCCTGTGCAGGAGAACACCAATTTATAACACCATCAAATCTCATGAGACTTATTCACTCTCATAAGAACAGCACAAGAAAGACTCCTGCCCCATGATTCAGTTACCTCCTACCAGGCCCCTCCTACAACATGTGGGAATTATGGGAGCTACAATTCAAGATGAGACTTGGGTAGGGATATAGCCAAACCATATCTCTATCTCATAAACTATACTTAGGTAACACATAACTGTATATGAACCTCTGAGAAATGAAAACGAGGTTAGATATTTATCAAAAAGTAATCAAATAAACCAACACTTAGATTACACTTACTACATACAAGTAAGTGTTGGCTATTGTAACTGCCAACCAAACCAATGTTCTCCCTTGGTTCCTTTAACACTGGCTTATCCGAAACAGTGGATAAACATTGATTTTTCTGCAGAAGCAAACCATAGATCAAGGCTCTTGGTGATGTGTGAATTTTATGTCTCATTCTGAGAAATATGAGGAAAGAATGAGAGCCTAAATGTGTGATTAGGGGAGGGAGTGCTTACTAACTGCATTGAATGCCCACAGGCCAGGGGAATGAGATTTGGGGAGAGCTCCCTCAGAAAACCATCGCAAGGGGCCAGTTCCTCACATTGATCTGTAAAAACTCATTAACTGCATGGTTCTAACCTGCACATGCATCTCTTAGGAGTTTTCTTTCCAGTGGTCAAAGTTTCTTTTTGTGATCTAACTGG
This sequence comes from Pongo pygmaeus, assembly GCF_028885625.2. NCBI lineage: Eukaryota > Metazoa > Chordata > Mammalia > Primates > Hominidae > Pongo > Pongo pygmaeus. Next base: position 850,660 of record NC_072388.2, on the reverse strand, counting down.
AGTTTTCTATCTGGTATGAAATGACGATTTCAGGACACAGGTCCAGTGGTCTGATGCTCAGTTACTCACCCACAGAGATGAGGTTCCTGAAGTTTTCCATCATCACGTCTTGGTACAGGTTTACCTGGGTTTTATCCAATAGAGCCAGCTCTTCCTTAGTGAAGACAATAGCCATGTCCTTGAATGTCACCCTTTCCTAAAACATCAACCACATGCCAAGTCAATCATCCACACAAATGACTGGTCTTAGTCTGTTTGGGCTGCCTTAATAAAATACCACAGTCTGATTAGGTTAAACAAAATAAACTATCTTCTTACTGTTCTGGAGGTTGGAAAGTCTAAGATCAAGTACCACCAAGATAGATTTCATTCAGGTTTCTTCTCTTGGCTTGTAGACAGCTGTCCTCTCACTGTGTCCTTACATGGCAGAGGGAGAATGAGAGCAAGCTCTGTTGAGGCTCTCTCATAAGGACATTAATCCTATTGGATCAGGGATTCCCAAAGGACAACATTAATCAAATTATAAAATAAGGCCCAGGAAATAGGCACAGATAAATCTATACTAAGTTGTTGTGCCAATACACAAGTCTAGTTCTGTTCCATGATTTCATTTCTCATCACACACCAAGATTTGGTATTTTCACTTTTTCATGGCAGATTAATCTATTCTTATCATGTTAAAAGGAACTAAGAAGACAGGGTAACTAAAAGCCTGGCTCCTAGATTCAAAAAACACAATAGAGAAAAGGGAGATTATTAGGATAATTAAGAACACTTGGATATCAACTAGGTATTAAAAAATAGTGGTATCAATGTGAAATTTCTTGAGTACATTAGCAATAATGTGGAAATGTAGGAACATGCTCTTACTCTTAGGAGATACAAGCTGAAATATTTAGGGATGAATTATAATAATGCCTGCAATTTATCCCCAACTGGGTCATCAAAATAAAATACAGATATGTGTGTATATACGTATATTATGCATATGTTTGTGGGTGATTGTCAACAATTGGTGAATCTAGGTGAAGATTACACATTATGCTATTCTTTCATTTTCCTGATAAATTGAAATTTCTCAAAATAAAAGGATGTGGGGAATAATCTGATATTAATAACCATCTCCTAATCAAGAACCGATTTTTACATAAAATATTTCTATCGCTGCATATATCACACTGCTCAGAGTTAAGTATTTACAGATATGTTCTCTCAACAGACTCTGCATCTCTAAATAACGCAGAGCTTTCAAACGAAAGTTGTAAGCAGTTACAAAGGACTTCACAAAGAATATGTTCCTAACAATTGTCCAATTACTAAAATCTGACAATGATTAAAAACAAAATCTAGGGGAGTCAGCACCGTTGTCCTAATAGCATCACTCTCTCAGTAACAGTACTGTATACCTTCTTCTGTGGGAGGCAACAAAATTGAATTGTAGTTAATCATTCAGGAAATACAGATACCCTGAAGTCTACTTGGGGTGTTCAAATGTAGGGAGAAGGGGTTAGGGATAGAGGTTCACCCAGCCTACGCCCCATTCTCCCTTCTCTGCCTCAACTATAGAGCCTGGGAAAACAAAACACTCATTTCTCCACCACCCTTGTAGCTGGATGGATGCCTTGTAGGAAGCCTAGGCAGCTATTGTCATAGGATGCAGATACAAGGAGAGCCCCAAAATATTAAGAAACCAAATTTATCAACGAACAAACACTTGCAAAAATCTATAAATCTTTTCCTGTCTGAAGTATTCTTGTATAACCATCCATGAAGTATTCTTGTAAAACCTTGAACCTGAATCTCTTCAAGCATCTGGTGCTTCCACTTACAGGAAATACTGTGGATAGATAACACATTGAAAGATAAGAAAAGGAAGCAAACAAATGTATTCCAAATGTGGGAAAGAACACAGGACACCAAACTTGGTTTCTACAACAAGGCAATAGCAGGAGAGAATAAAGTACAGGGGCAGATTTCTCTAGATTAAAAGAGATTATGAGATACAACAGCCAACTATATAATAGTATAGACCTTGGTAAGATCCCATTTGAACAAATCAACTGTTAAAAAATTTTTTGAGATAATCAGGGAAATTTGGTTATTGTCTGGGTATTAGATAATCCCAAATAATTATTGATTATCTCATTAGTCAATTTTTAAGAAATACATACTAAAAAACATAGAGGATGTGGTAAATTAGATTGCTGTTTAGAAATATCCTCTTCCATGCTCACTAATCCCACTAAAGGACCAGAGTGTGTTTTCTTACCCCTTTAGTTTTGACTTGGCAATGTAACTTACTCTGGCTACCAAAATGAAGCAGAAGTGAGAATGTGCCAGTTCTAACCTGGGCCTTGACAGATCTCACGTGTTCACTTGCTCTCTTGTCCCTCCGTCTTCACTATGAGGGCACACCCAAGCTAACCAAAACCAGCAGAGTGCTACCAAATATTCATGGCATCGGCTTTAGTTCCAGGCCATAACCATTGACGACACTGTTATAGGAGGCTGGAAAAATGGTGACCTGGATGTACTGGTGAACATTTGGTAAACTGTTGCTCTAATTTAGAAGATAGAAAATGTACCTAATGAATCCTGGACTTGGGCAAGATGGTTTCCAGGCAGAAGGATAAAAGTGTGAGCTCATCATTTTAGTTGCATATAAAATAAAGTACTATAAAAAAGTGATGTGCTCAGAGAAAAACCAATACAGTGTAAAATAACATGCCTCTTAAAATACTCTGGGAAAGAAAAAAATGAAAAAGAGATTAAGCAAATCTCTTTGGCAAAAAGTTAACCATTGAAACTGCATGATGGGTACTGCAAGTGGAGATTCATAATACCATTTGTTCTTTTTGTGTACTTTCATAATTAATTTTGTTCATGATTAAAAGAAAATCCTTCCTCCACACTGTGATGGTGTTTTTAATGTGACAACTTGGCTAAGCTACAGTCCTCAGTTATTGAATCAAACACTAATCTAGGTATTGCTATGAAGATAATTTGTAGATGTGATTAAAGTCCATAATCAGTTTACTTTAAGGGAGATTATTCTATCTAATCTGAGTATGTCTGATTCAAAAAACTGAAAGGTCTTATGAGCAGAGCTGAGGCTTCCCTGGGAGGTGGAGAAATTCCACCCATAGACAGCGGCTTCAGTCTGTGTCTAAGAGTTCTGGCCATCCTTCCTGAGGGACTGCCATGTGGATTTTGGACTTGCCTAGTTAGACCCCGTAATCATATAAGTCAATTACTTATGATAAATCGCTTAATATATATCTCTTAGTGGTTCCGCCTTGCTGGTTGAACTCTGACTAATACATACCCATTCAAATCTTGTTACTTATTGAACGAGACCAGTGACATTTAGAATATGGTCATGTATATGCTGCCCATGCATCTCCAACCTCAGCCTCCGGAGTAGCTGGGACTACAGGCGCCTGCCACCACGCCCGGCAAATTTTTTGTAATTTTTTTTTTTTTAGTAGAGACAGGGTTTCACCGTGTTAGCCAGGATGGTCTCGATCTCTTCACCTCGTGATCCACCCAAAGTGCTGGGATTACAGGAGGGAGGCACCGCGCCAGGCCTGGGACCGTTCTTTTCAAAATGTATGCGGTGATATTAAACTCCTGAGTTATTACAGTCTGAGTTGTTTCCTTATTGCCAGAAGCCGGAACCTCTGCCCTGAAGTCAGAAATGCCCCAATGGAGTCAGAGCTGCTAAAATCCAGAGTTCAGACCCAAGACAACTCCCCATCCAAGAACCTAGGGGTGCTGAGCCAGAATCGCACGCGCCAAACTGAGCGAGAATAGACCAACCCATCCTCTATCTCCAGAGAAAAGCTGCTTAAGCAAATCCCTCATCCCATTCAGGGAGGCACAGCCCCAGCCATTACTCCCAAACTCTGAGCCAGCGCCCCACTGCCCTCATCCAGAGATGCACATTCCAAGACTGGACCCTAAGCCTCGACCCAAGGTGGCACAGCGCAAGTTGCTGTCACGAAACGTGAAGATGCACGTTTTGTCAAACCCAGGGCTGCTCCCCAAACCGAGCCCACGCGCTTCCCATCCCACCCCGGCTAGGTAGGGGCCGCTGAACTTCCCCAGCCTACCCCACCCACGAGGCCTTATCATTGGTCACCAGTCCCCTCTTCCACTCCTCCTACTTCAAAGTCCACAGGGACGGGTCACAGCTGCACATCCTGCAGCCCTATTCCTGGCTACGCTTCCGAGAGGGGCGCGGTCCACGCGGGACTCACCCCAGCATCCCAAACAATGTCGCCCGCAACTAGCGTCTGGTACCATGGCGCATGCACAAGGAGGCCTATGGACTACAATCCCCAGAAAGCCCCGCGCGCAGCAGTGGACATTCGCAAGGCTACCAGGGTGAAGGTAGCCTTTGACTTCCGTGCATTTGGAAGTCCTTTGACTTCCGTGCATTCGTCTAAAATAATGACAATCATAATAACGATAAACTATTGAAATGTTAAATAAATCACTATCAACGATGAAAAGAAAAAGTTTCAATATTTTACTACTTGGAAATGAGCACTTTACCATTTTAATGAAGACTTTTATAGGTTCTTATTTTATAGGCATGTCTTTTAATGTTAAAACCACGAAAGTTTTCAATTAAAATTCACTTAAATATTTCCATCCCCGCCCCCCATCATGTTTTGTTTCTGTTGATGAAGACTGCATAATCTACACTTGCAATATAACATACCCTGTAATTTGTTTCCTAGTCTCAGAAGAAGCAGAATGAATTAACCACCATTGTCTGAATCCTTAATAGGGGAATTACAGGAGTACTCGTTACAACATAACAAGAAAACGCGGGAAGTTTTCAGATTGTTTTTGAAAGTTTCCCCTTGTTGGGACTTAGGTTTTATTTTACTTTATGTTATTGCATTTAAGATTTAAGATCATTAAAAAGTCAGGAAACAACAGGAGCTGGAGAGGATGTGGACAAATAGGAACACTTTTACACTGTTGGTGGGACTGTAAACTAGTTCAACCATTGTGGAAGTCAGTGTGGCGATTTCTCAGGGATCTAGAACTAGAAATACCATTTGACCCAGCAATTCCATTACTGGGTATATACCCAAAGTATTATGAATCATGCTGCTATAAAGACACATGCACACGTATGTTCATTGCGGCAGTATTCACAATGGCAAAGACTTGGAACCAACCCAAATGTCCAACAACGATAGACTGGATTAAGAAAATGTGGCACATATGCACCATGGAATACAATGCAGCCATAATAAATGATGAGTTCATGTCCCTTTTTAGGGGCATGGATGAAGCTGTAAACCATCATTCTCAGCAAACTATAGCAAGGACAAAAAACCAAACACCAAATGTTCTCACTCATAGGTGGGAATTGAACAATGAGAACACATGGACACAGGAAGGGGACCATAACACAGCGGGGTATATTGTGGGGTGGGGGGAAGGGGGAGGGATAGCATTAGGAGATATACTTAATGCTAAATGCGTGCAGCACACCAACATGGCACATGTATACATATGTAACAAACCTGCACGTTGTGCACATGTACCCTACAACTTAAAGTATAATAATAATAAAATTTTAAAAATTTAAGATTTCTATTAAAGAAAATTTTGGGTACCCTAATGGGGTAAGAAAATTGAATAACAATTCCATTAGAGACCCACAGTTTTAGCCTGGAGGAAAGCCTTGATAATGGGTGAGAACAATCTCAGTCCTAGGAATGGTTACCTGGTCCTGCTGGCAGAGGCTCTGCTTGGAATATCTGGCTGGCATTCCATTTTCCACTCATCCTCAAGCTGTAGGGGTCGTGAGGCAGTTCCAGTCCTAGAATAGACAGGGAAGTGAAGACCCCCACCTCTAGGCAATGGGCAGGAAATGGTAGAATAATATCCAACTATAGCTTGACATTGCAACTTAGGGCCCATAAAGGGACAGTGCCATTCTTTTGGTTTATCTCTGTCTTTTGATGTTTACATGTTTGATGTTCTTATATATTGCTCTAAGTTGAAAGATTACTTGATTTAATTTGACATACTTGAATTTTAAAAAACGAGTTCAGGAACATTTTTATTTTTGACCTAATACAAGCTTAATTTTTGTGACATCTGTGTCTATTGGAAAACAATGTGTGTTCTCTATCAGAGGGATATGCATACATTTATATTTTCACCAGACTTGTTAATTGTTTCTATTTAAATTTCCTACGTGCTTATTTGTGCTTACTTAGATTTTTTCATTATGCATCTGTCAATGATTGAGAAGTTCATGTCAAAAAGGCACCCAGGCTGGGCGTGGTGGCTCAAGCCTGTAATCCCAGTACATTGGGAGGCTGAAGCAGGTAGACCATGCAGTGAGGAGTTCAAGACTACCCTGGCCAGGATGGTGAAACCCTGTCTCTACTCAAAGTACAAAAATTAGCCAGGCATGTTGGCAAGCACATGTAGTCTCAGCTACTTGGGAGGCTGAGACAAGAGAATCGCGTGAACCCAGGAGGCGGAGGTTTCAGTGAGCCGAGATCATGCCACTGCACTCCAGCCTCGGTGACAGAGCGAGACTCTGTCTCAAAAAAAAAAAAAAAAAAGGAATAAAGAAAAAGAAAAAGAAATAAAGTCTATAATGGTAAATTTGTCATTTTCCTCTCTATAGAATTTGCTTTATTTATTTAATTTTTTTTTTGAGACTGAGTATTGCTCTGTTACCCAGGCTGGAGTGCAGTGGCACCATCTCAACTCACTGCAAGCTCCACCTCCCAGGTTCACGCCATTCTCCTGCCTCAGCCTCCCGAGTAGCTGGGACTACAGGCGCCCGCCACCATGCCCGGCTAATTTTTTTGTATTTTTAGTAGAGGCAGGGTTTCACCGTGTTAGTCAGGATGGTCTCAATCTCCTTGTGATCTGCCCGCCTCTGCCTCCCAAAGTGCTGGGATTACAGGCTTGAGCCACCGCACACAGCCTACTTCATTTTTCAAAAGTCGTGTTATTACGTATACAAGCGGCTTTACTTTTCAAAAGTCGTGTTATTAGGTATGGAAGTGGCCTGTTCCTTATCTGCAACACTTGGGACAAGAAGAGTTTCAGATTTTTTTTTTTTCAGATTTTGCAATATTTGCATATGCACAATGAGATATCTTGAGGATGAGACCCAAGTCTAAAGCAAAATTCATTTGTGTTTCCTATACACCTTATACACTTTCCCTGAAATTAATTTTATATAATTATTTGATTAATTTTGTTCACAAGGTTTGTATACAATCTTTGTGTCCATTGAACCATCAGAAGCAAAGATTGCCTTCATCGTATGATCAAAGAAAAATCAATTAATGAAAAGAAGAGGAAGAAAGCAAATATTTCAGGTGCGGAAATTTCCTCTTTATTGTCATGTTCACATTTCAAAAGTTTCAGATTGTGGAATATTTTGGATTTTTAAATTTAGTGATGCTGACCCTGTGTAAGTTTCATAATGGTCATATCTTCTTGATGGACTAAAAATTTCATTAAAATTTTAAGTACTTTTTATTTTCACCTTGAGTTTACTTTTCATTGCTGACTGTACGTGCTTTCTTTTCATTAGATTTCATCTAGTATTTATTTTTCACTTTGTCCTAAAATTAGCATTTTTTACCTTGTTTTTTATATACTCTTTATTATTATAGTTATTTTTAAATGTTACTTTTACCTAATCTAAGAGCTTGTCTTTAGTCTGAAAATACACACTTAAATGGGTGTGTTAGGAACAAAAGAGAAAGTGCTTGTATAATTGATCTAGGAGCTTCTCCTATTTCCCAACTATGGAACAGTGGCTTTGGCCTGTAATCCTAGTTGATCAAGCAGCTGAGTTGGGAGGATGGCTTGAGCCTGGAAGGTTCAGGGTGCAGTGGGCTATGATGGTGCCACTGTTCTCCAGGTTGGGTGACAGCATGAGATTTTATGCCTAAAAAAAGAAAAAGAAAATGAAAAAGTAGGACAGTGACCCTCAAAGAGGAAGGAAATAGCCTCCCTAAGACTCCTTTGAATTGTGTGAGTGATCTTTGCTTGCTCCAGTGACTGGGATATGAGTTTAGTATGCAGAGGTAAGGAATGCTAAACATATTGCATCTGTAAATTAATTCTCTCAACAAAGAAGTCATCCACTCAGAACACCCAACAGTAACCTCTTGAAAATCATTGCTCTAAAGGAAAGAAAATGAAAAACAACAACCTCAGTCAAATAAAAGGAGGGAAAGAAACGATCGAATCAGTAAAGAGAAAGTCAAATTGCTGCTGTTTGCTGATGATATGATCATATACCTAGAAAACCCTAAAGACTCCTTCAAAAAGCTTCTAGAACTCATAAATGAATTCAGCAAAGTTTCAGGATACAAAATTAATGTACACAAATCATATCTCTGCTGTACACCAACAGCAACCAAGCTAAGAATGAAATCAAGAACTCAATGCCTTTTACAATAGCTGCAAAAAAAAAAAAAAAAATACTTAGGAATATTTCTAACCGAGGAGGTGAAAGGCCTCTACAAGGAAAACCATAAAACACTGTTGAAAGAAATCATAGATGACACAAACAAATGGAAACACATCCCATGTTCATGAATGGGTAAATCAACGTTGTAAAAATGACCATACTGCCAAAAGCTGTTTTCAAATTCAATGCAAGTTCCATCAAAATAACACCATCACTGTTCCCAGAACTAGAAAAGACAATTCTAAAATTCGTATGGAACCAAAGAAAAGCCCACAGAGCCAAAGCAAGAATAAGCAAAAAGAACAAATCTGGAGGCATCACATTACCTGACTTCAAACTATACCATAAGGCTATAGTCACATGAACAGCATGGTACTGGCATAAAAATAGACCAAAGACCAATGGAACAGAATACAGAACCAAGAAATAAATTCAAATACTTACAGCCAACTGATATTTGACAAAACAAACAAAAACATAAAGTAAGGAAAAGACCCCCTATTCAGGCCGTGTGCAGTAGCTCACGCCTGTAATCTCAGCACTTTGGAAGGCCGAGGTGGGTGTATCACAAGGTCAGGAGATGGAGACCATCCTGGCTAACACGGTGAAACCCCGTCTCTACTAAAATTACAAAAAATTAGACTGGCGTGGTGGCGTGGGACTGTAGTCCCAGCTACTCGGGAGGCTGAGGCAGGAGAATGGATTGAACTAAGGAGGCAGAGCCTGCAGTGAGCCGAGATCCCACCACTGAACTCCAGCCTGGGTGACAGAGCGAGACTCCCTCTCAAAAAAAAAAAAAAAAAAGGCCCCCTATTCAAACAAATGTTGCTGGTGTAATTGGCAAGCCACATGTAGAAGAATGTGAATGGATCCTCATCTCTCACCTTATACAAAAATCAACTCAAGATGGAACAAAAACTTAAAACTTGAAACCATAAAAATTCTAGAAGATAACATCAGAAAAACCCTTCAAAACATTAGCTTAGGCAAAGACTTGTTGACCAATAACCTAAAAGCAAATTCAATAGAAAAAATGATAAATAGGTGAGACTTAATTTAAGTAAAAAGTTTCTGCACAGCAAAAGAAACACTGAGCATATTAAACTGACAACCCACAAAGGGGGAGAAAATCTTCACCATCCATACCTCTGAAAAGGATGAATATCCAGAATCTAGAAGGAACTCAAACAAATTAGCAAGAAAAATATGAAGAATCCCATCAAAAAATGGTCTAAGGACATGAATAGACAATTCTACAAAGAAAATATACAAATGCCTACAAACATATGAAAAAAATGCTCAACATCACGAATGATCAAGGAAATGCAAATGAGAAACACAATGCAATACCACCTTACAGCTGCAAGAATGGCCATAATAAAAAATTTAAAAAATAATAGATGTTAGTTGGGATGTGCTGAAAAGGGATCACTTTTACATTTCTGCTGGGATTGTAAACTACTGCAACCACTATGGAAAACAGTGTGGTAATTCCTTAACGAACTAAAAGTAGAACTACCATTTGATTCTACAATCCCACTACTGGGTATCTACCCAGAGGAAAAGAAGTCATTATATGAAAAAGATAGCTGCACACACGTTTATAGCAACATAATATGATGTTTTATAAATATAAGTGATAAAATTCCTCAATTAAAAGTTTATTAGAGTTCATCAGTGTTGATATCATCTTTCCAAATTAAAAAAAAAATGTTTTCTGTTCGTTGTTTTGGTTTTTGTTTGTTTGTTTTGATGCATGGTCTTGCTCTTTTGCTTACTGCAGCCTCAGCTTCCTGGGCATGAGTAATCCTCTCACCTCAGTGACCCAGGTAACTGGAACTACAGGTGTGCACCACCATGCCTAATTGATTTTTAAAAATTTTCTTACAGAGTCTCACTGTGTTGCCTAGGCTGGTCTGAAACATCTGTGTTCAAACTATCCTCCCACCTTAGACTGAAAAAATGTTGACATTACAGGCACGAGCCATCCTGTCTGGCCAGAAATGTTTTTCCTTATTTTTTTCTTTCTTTCTTTTTTTTTTTTTTTTTTTGAGACAGAGTCTCTTGCTCTTTTGCCCAGGCTGGAGTGCAATTGCACGATCTTGGCTCACTGCAAGCTCCGACTCCCAGGATCACGCCATTCTCCTGTCTCAGCCTCCCGAGTAGCTGGGACTACAGGTGCCTGCCACCACGCCCGGCTAATTTTTTGTATTTTTAGTAGAGATGGGTTTTCACCGTGTTAGCTAGGATGGTCTCAATCTCCTGACCCCGTGATCCGCCCACCTTCTCCTCAGAAAGTGCTGCGATTACAGGTGTGAGCCACCAGGCCTGGCCCAGAAAATTATTTTTAATAAGGTTTCTTCCTTTCTTCCCCTCTCATCTCCCATATTTATGTCTCCTAGAATCTTAACACTAAATTTTCTTTTTTCCTCACATATAACAATTATTTAGATTTAACCTTAAGATTTACTGTGTATTCTTGCTTGTTGTACATACTGTACATCTTCCTCTAACTTGGATTTATTTATTTTTCTGGACAGTATTCTTAAGAAGTTTTTTCAGACAGTTTGAAGTTGGTAAGTTCATTGCGTCCTTTTGTCTTATGTCTTCATTCTTCCCTCACAGCAAATGTTGGCTTGCCTGGGCATATAATACTTAGACACAAGTTACAGTTCTTCATAACTTTGAAACATTATCTCTCTCTCTTTTAGTTTTTATTACTGATGAATACTATGATACCAAATTAATTCTTCAATCTCTAATAGGTAATATTTGGGTTTTACTTTTTTTCTTGAGGCATTTAGGATTTTTTTCTTTATCAGCTGAAATTTTACCATAATTTAATTTGATGAGGTTTTTGCTTCTTCCTGTTAAGCACTCAGCACGAAATTTCAATAAGAATCTCAAATCTCTCCTCCAGCTATGGGATATTTTATTTTATTTTTTCTTTTGAGGTTTTCCTCCCCATTATTGTATATTCGCTACCTTTCTGATACTCTAATTATCAATATGTTGGTTCCTTTTTTCATGTCTCCTTATATCCATCGTATACCCATCATATATACTAATGTGCCATCTTCTTGCATTACTCTCTGGAATAATCCCTTGCCTAATCTTCCAGCTCACTAATTTGCACGTTCAGCATTATGCATCCATTATTCTGCCCATCAATTCATATTTTTCTTTAAAATTCTGAAATAAAATGATTGTCAACTTAGACCCAGTAATAGTTATGCAAACTATAAATTGCCTAAATGGAAAAATACTGGGATTCAGAAAATGTACTTCCTATGTACTCTTTATGTACTCTTAGGAGAAGTAACCCTCATGCTGTTACTTGATTATGTGCTGCAGCAAATGAGGTAATAATTTAATAAAGAGGAAGACTTAGCATCTAGGGAGTGGGAAATTCGACCCTGGATTGTTTGCTGGATCACAGCGAAAGGAAGTCCCAGGAGACTGAACCAGACAGTAATCAGGCCAAGATGGTAAACAGCCCTCAAGGAAGGATAAAGATGGGGGGATCCAGGAAGGTGGAATCTGGAAAAAGTAGACTCCATACATTATAGAGCATATTTGAAACACTGAAAACTCGGAGAAATAATAAGTATATATAATGTACCAAAAAGCATTTAGAAACACCAGGAAAACAAAAACTGTATGAGTGGTAGTAGAATCATAACCTCCCACATGGTTTTATAGTGAATAATATTAATAGAATTTATATTAATGCATATTAATATAATTATACTGATTGAGACAATGCTGCATTATACTAATGAAGACAATCATCCACACTAATGATACAAGTGGTGTCATATGCTACTCGTAGGTGAAGTAAGATGAGAGACTCTGAAAACTGACTGCTGGATTTGGCGATGTAATCTTAACTAGAGCAGCTATGGGGAAATGTGTGTGCCAGATAAGATGATGCGGAGGTTGTGGGAAGCACGAATGGAGTGAGTTTTAAAAGAATTGGATGAGAGAAGCTGAGGCACTGTCTCTTGACAACTTGTGGTCAAGAACAGCAGTGAAAGGAGGGAGGGTAGCTAGGAAGGCTAATGGAATCAAATACCATTCCATGCCTACCAAGACTGGAGATGTTAACCAAGTTCCTAAGTTGATGGAAATGCACTGAAAGAGAGTGAAGCTGTTGATGCTGGAGAATCGAAGGGGCAGCAGCAGGAACAGAGTACTTGAGCAGGCAAGAAGAGATAGGATATTGGGCACAAGCTGAGGGGATTACAGTTAGAAGGAGGCACAGCCCAGCCATGGTGACATGAAGGCATATGGGGATTCAGTGCAAGAAATTTGCTAGATTTCTTGGTAGAAGGTGGAATATTTTTCCTGATTGATTTTACTTTCTCAGTGAAAGGAGAAGCAAGGTCATGAGCTAGAAGGGAGATTGCCTGGAAGCAGTGAGCACTGGCTCATTGTCTGTGGCCTGAAATTTAGAGGAAGACCAGGTAGCACAATTGTGTGTTTTTTTCTCCGGCCACTTCTCAGGTAAGCTTGTGATACATTTTCTTGCTGTTATAGTTTATTTTGATTTTTTGAGACAGAGTTTTGCTCTTGTTGCCCACGCTGGAGTGCAATGCTGTGATCTCGGCTCACTGCAAGCTCTGCCTCCTGGGTTCAAGCGATTCTCCTGTCTCAGCCTACTGAGGAGCTGGGGTTACAGGTGCCCACCACCATGCCCCGCTAATTTTTGTATTTTTAGTAGAGATGGGATTTCACCATTTTGGCCAGGCTGTTCTCGAACTCCTGATCTCAGGAGATCCACCCACCTCAGCCTCCAGAAGTGCTGGGATTACAGGCATGAGCCACCATGTCCAACAAGTTTGTGATAAAAATTTGCATTTAATAAGGATAAGAGTTTTGCGACAAGAGCAACAGAGATAATGGAAACAAAACTCAGGATATATAAAAGGTTGTGGTTATATTGCACTATGGATTGGGTATGGAGAAAAAAATGTGAACATGAGGTGTGTGATAAAGTCATAGAAATTCATGGGTTTATGAATTGAAGTTTCCCTCAGAACAAGGTATTGCTGGAGTTGGGATACTAGAGGGAAGGATGCATAAACTTCAGGGATGGTGTTGCAGATTGATCATGGAAACTGAGGTTTTGATTTTTTTTTAAATAAGGACTAGTGAATGGCCGTGGAGTAGGATGAATGCGATAGAATGAAGAACATCATTTGCTTTCCAAAAGTGACAGAGACATTGACATAAAATGAAAAGATACAAAGGTTTTGAAATACAAAATGCTGTAAATATTCATGTATATGTAATTTTTATATCACAAAGACCAGAAAAAAATGTATGGCTTTTGTTGTGGGTTGAATCGTGTGCCCTCCCATCCCAAAAATATGTTCAAGTCCTGACACCCAGTACCTATGAACATGACTTTATTGACCAACAGGATCTTTGCAGATATAATCAAGTTAAGATGAGACCACATTAGCTTAGGGTGGACCTTAATGTAATGATTTCTGTCCTAAAAAACAGAAGAAACTTTGGACACAGACACACCCAGAGGGAAAACTGCCACTTTAAGATGGAGGCAAAAACTGCAGTGATACAAGCCAGGGGATGCCAAAGATTGCTGGAAACTGAGGCTAGGAAGAGACAGGGAAGAATTCTTCTCTAGAGCTTTTAGGGAGAGCATGGCCCTGCTGACATCTTGATTTCAGATTTCTATTCTCCAGAACTGTGAGAGAATTAATCCCTGTGTTTGAAGCCACCCAGTTTCTGGTACATTGTTACAGCAGCCTGAGGAAACTAATATAGTTTTCAAACATGCATTAAAAAGCACTGAGAAACTAAGATGAAGAACAAAATATAGACTACATATGACAGCTCAAGAGTTATTTTCTGTGGGAGATTGCAGAAGTGAAGAAATCCTTCACTCTTGACAATGTGACATTGTAGCCCCTTATTTCTTCAAGAGCTAAAGTCTATTCCCCTATCCCTTGAAAGCTGGCATTGTGACTTGCTTTATCTGACAGAATGCACACCTCTGTTCAGTCTCTTGGGCCATTGTGACTGCTATGACTTCGTGAGCATGTAACCTGCTGGAGAATAAGACCAAGTGGGGCAGAGATCCCAGTTGAGGGCCCCACCCCATCCCAGGACCCAGCTGGTGCAGTTGACGAGGATGCGTGAGTTCTATTTTATGCAGTGTTAACTTAGAAGTTGACTCAGATGCATGCGTGAGCCTGGCTGAGGCACACTCAAACTACTGATTTATAGAATCATGAGTTAAACACATAGTAGGTTTTGTTTTTTGTTTGTTTGTTTGTTTTTGAGACAAGGAATCTCTTGTCTCAGCCTCCTAAGTGGCTGGGATTACAGATGCATGCCACCATATGCAGCTAATTTTTGTATTTTTTGTAGAGACAGTGTTTTGCCATGTTTCCCAGACCGGTCTCATCCTCCACTGCCTAAGTTCCCAAACTGCTGGGATTAAAGGCCTGAGCCAACTCGCCTGGCTCAAATGGTAGTTTTTGAATGCAATAGATAACATATGTCCCAGAACAGAAACCATGTAGGTCACATTCATTGATCATAATGCAATTAAATTCACAAAAGGACATAAAGAGTGGTCTGTAAGTTATTTATTCACCTCAAGATTGAAAGGAACCTGAGGACACTCTTTAAATGCAGGCTTGGATTAAAGAGGAGATCAAAATAATAGTCACATACTATTGAAAATAAATAAAAACAAAAGAAGTACATATCCAAAACAATGGAAAATAGCTTAAAATCATACTCGGAGGAAAACTTGTAACATTGATTAAATTTATGAAACACAAGAGTGAAAATAAATTAACTTAACTTCCACTTCAAGAAAGTGGTAATAACAGTGGTAGCTGATATGCATTGAGGGTTTGTGTGTTCTAAGTCTTTCATGTGTATTACTTCATTTAATTCTCATGTCACGCTATAAAATGGGCACTTTTATATTGCTAGGTTATCGATGAGGACACTGAGGTACAGAGAACAGCATGTCTAGTAAAAGACAGACCAATTACTAAACAATCTAGTATAACAAACTGAGAGGAAGTTTCCAGAGCTCAAGCTTTTTTTTTTTTTGACAGAGTTTTGATCTTTTTGCCCAGGCTGGAGTGCAATGGCACTATCTCAGCTCACTGCAACCTTTGCCTCCTGGGTTCAAGCGATTCTCCTTCCTCAGCCTCCCAATTAGCTGTGATTATAGGCCTGAGCCACCACGCCCCGCTAATTTTTTGATTTTAGTAGAGATGGGGTTTCACCAAGGTCGTCAGGCTGGTCTTGAACTCCTGATCTCACGTGATCCACCTGCCTCGGCCTCCCAAAGTGCTGGGATTAGAGGCATGAGCCACTGCATCTGGCCCCATGCTCTTAACACAGAACTGTCTATGTCTCAGATATACAGCAGCAAAACAAAACCAGAGAAAGTGGAAAGCAGATAATACAGAAGAAACAGAGGTGAAATGAAGAATATAATACTCAGAGAATATATAGAGAATGCAAATATATTTAAGAATCAGTATAAAGGCTAAATAAAACAACAACCTCAGAAGAAACCTAAGGTTCATCCCCAAATAGGAAATCCATTCTGAATGCTCTAAGAGATAAATAACACAAACCTACAAAGAGGTGATTATTAGAATAAATTTTTCCAGAGAGCAGAACGTGTTAGGAGCTTCTTAACTTATTATATTACTTCCACAAATCCTAGTATAATCTTGATAACCAAATTATACCCTAACAGAGCAACAACAAAAACAACAATAACAACAACAACAACAAAAAAAAGCCAGAAAACTAAAGGAAAATGTCTCAATGAATAGAACTGAAAAATTTTATGAAAAGCAGCAAACAAAATCCATCAACATATTAAAATTATTACAGTACAACAGTAATGCATGGAAATTCATCATTACTTCATTTAGCAATATAATTCATCTTATTAAGAAATATTACTTTCTAAAACATATCACCATGGAAACAAATGTCAATCAACAGGTAAAAAGTAAATTTCTTGTTAATACATATAACAGAAGAAAAAAGATCAAAACCTAGAAAAAAATACACACAAAGAGTTCATAAATAAGATGAATACCTAAACAGAAAGAAACAAGGAGTAAATAGCAAGGGGAATACAAAGGAATAAGCTTATAAGAGGATGAAGAGGCAGGGAGAGATGAATCACACCTGTAATCCCAGCACTTTGAAAGTCCAAGGCAGGAGGAGAGCTTGAGCCCAGGAGTTTGAGACAAGCCTGGGCAACATAGTGAGACCTCGACTCTACAAAAAATTTAAAAGAAAATTATCAGGTGCAGTGGTGCACACCTGTAGTTCTAGTTACTCAAGAGACTGAGGATCGCCTGAGGCTCCAATTGTATCATTGTAGTCAAGCCTGGGAGACAGGGTGAGATCCTGTCTCAAAAAATAAGAGGATGGCCAATATCTCCTACCTGGAAAAATTAACATAACGTAATGCCATAATTGTTCGCTTGATGGAAAAAGACTAAAAGGATTAATAAAAGCCAGGTTTTTTTGTTTGTTTGTTTTTGTTTTGAGATGGAGTCTTGCTCTGTCACCCAGGCTAGAGTGCAGTGGCATGTGATCTTGGCTCACTGCAACTTCAACCTCCCAGGTTGAGGCAATTCTACTGCCCCAGTCTCCCAAGTAGCTGGGATGACAGGCGTCCACCACTTAAGCAAAAACAAACACACAAACCCCAAGCTCTATTCCTAACTATACACAAATATGTGTGTAAATATATAGAAACCGATCTGAAACAACTGAGGTGAAATTGTTAATAACGGTGATTTTGGGAGGAAAAAGAAAGTAACAAGATAGAAGAGGTTGATATAGCAATGGGGACATTCATTTTAACTTAAAAAAATTAAAACATAAGCAAATATTATCTTAAACATGCATGTAATTTGCATTAGCAAAAAGAGAAATGAAGTCCCAGAAATATGCCGACATTTAAGAAAACACTACTGATGTGAAGTCATTATCCTCAGCAAAGAAATCCAGGAACAGAAAACCAAACACCACGTTCTCACTTATAGTGGGAGCTTAAAAATGAGAACACATGGACACAGGAAAGGGAACAACACACATTGGGGCCTGTCATGGGGTGAGGTTGGGGGAGGGAGAGCTTTAAGAAAAATAGCTCATGCATGCTGGGCTTAATACCTAGGTGATGGGCTGACAGGTGCAGCAAACCACCATGGCACACGTTTACCTATGTAACAAATCTGCACATCCTGCCCATGTACCTCAGAACTTAAAAATAAAACAAAACGCTAGTGGTAAAATAAAGTCTCAAAATGAAAAAGCGACAGACCAATTTTTGGTTCAAATAATGGTTTTCAACCCAGGTGTCATAAAGTAAAGACAAAGAATTTGATTACATATTGCAATTAAGACATACAGCAAATGACTAGAAAAATTATTCTCAACACATATGACGGTTAGTAGCTAATTTCCTTAAGAGGAAATGGTCATAAAACAATGAATGGGGGACAATGAACACTTGAAAATGGACGAACAGCTAGGTCTAGTGGTGTGTGCCTGTGGTCCCAGCTACTCAAGAGGCTGTTGCAGGGGAATTTTTTGAGCCCAGGGTTTGGAGGCTATAGTAAGCTGTGATTGGACCACTACAGTTCAGCGTGGATGACACAGCAAGACCTTGTCTCTAATTTTTTGTTTCTTTTTGAGACGGAGTCTAGCTTTGTAGCCAGGCTGGAGTGCAATTCCGCCATCTCGG
The DNA here is from genome assembly GCF_028885625.2 of Pongo pygmaeus. Classification (NCBI taxonomy): domain Eukaryota; kingdom Metazoa; phylum Chordata; class Mammalia; order Primates; family Hominidae; genus Pongo; species Pongo pygmaeus. Next base: position 832,409 of record NC_072388.2, on the reverse strand, counting down.
TTCCCTCCAACCTCTGCCTACCAGGTTCAAGCTATTCTTCTGCCTCAGCCACTTGAGTACTTGGGACAAAAGGCGCCAGCTACCACGCAGGTAATTTTTGAATTTTTAGTAGAGACGGGGTTTCCCAATGTTGGCCAGGATGGTCTCGATATCTTCACCTCGTGATCCGCCCGTCTCGGCCTCCCAAAGTGCTGGGATTGCAGGTGTGAGCCAGTGCGCCCGGCACAAAAGATTTTTTTAATTAAAAATTAAATAATTAAAAAGTGGGTGAAAGACGTGACAAGGCAGTGAAAAGAAAAATGAGAAAAAGACATCAAATATGATCACCTTGATTGTTAGCAATAAAATGAAAAAAAAATCCGTTTTATATATCAAAGATTAAACATTTTTATTGTAAATCAAGTGAACCTCAATAGTGTGAGAAAATAGACCCGTTTACATTTTAGGCTGAGTGAAAAAAACAAAAACTGTATTTCCTCCACTCTCATATCACAATTAACAAAGAAGATTTCTGTGTCAACAGATCCGGGGATTACTCTCGGTCAATCAAGCACACAATGCATTCTGCTCTCGACATTAGTTGGGTGTCTTCTAATTCAATTATGAGGCTATCTACCTGGACATAGCGTTAGATTCCCCAGGGCTCGGTTCCACAAGACTGGCCACCCACTCTGATACAACCGGCAAGTCCTAGTTTGTTTTACCTGTGCTTCTGACCAACAGGCTATAAAACAGGTTTCCACCACTCCTGATTTAGCTGCACTAATTTCCTCGAACACCTCACAGCAAGCAGGAAAACACTTACATTTACCATTTTATTATAGCGGAAATGGCAAAAATTTCAGAAAAAAGATTCATGGGGCTCGGCATGGGAGGAGGGGCGCACTACATTTCAGGAAGTTTTACCTAGAAGCTCTCAAAAGCCAGTCATTTTCAGTTATTATGGAGATTTCATTATACAGGCATCAAGAGTTAAACCATAGGCTATTGGTGAACAACTCACGCTGAGGATCTCAACCCTACCTGGAAATTGGGGTTGAGGAATTGCCATTCTCAGCCTGAGTAAAAGAATTTACACAAACTGAATTTTAAAACAAATTACCATAACTGAAAACTTAAATAGATGATTGAATTATCAGAAGCCACACTTTGATATTCCTAACCCGAGCACACTCATCCAATGAATGCTCCACCCAACTGGCACCGGAGTCTCTACGGGGATCCAGAGTACAAGAATGTTTATACAATGTATATCTCCAATATTTCTTCAAAGCCTTTTCAATTACAAGGGTAATTCTTAAGCTGCCATGCATCAGGGTTAGGGAGAGGGATTGTTAAAACACAGATCTGTGGATCTCCGGGGTTTGAGGGTTGCAAGGATACTGCTGGTATCAAAACCACAATGTGAGAACCACAGAACCACTAGTTGGTTTTCAGTGTTTCAGTGCATTTAATTCGTAATATATTTGGCCAAGAAAACTTGTAAGTTCTTAGATGGTCCCAAATGTGGAACATGAAATGAAATCAGGAGAAGAGTTTCCTAGGAGGTGTAGCCTGGGAAAGTTGGGGGTGACTGATGGAAAGGAGGAGTGAAGCTCCCCCATTTCCGCTGCTAGGCTGCGCCCGAGGCTATTTAAACCCACACTGGCGGGCCTGTACTCAGATCTTCACAGAGCAGAGCAGCCGCCGGAGCGTTTTACGGTCTCTGCGTGGACTTGGAGCTTACAGCGTCTTGCGACATGGAAGCGGATTCAGAGGACAGGACAGAACACTTGGGTAAGTGTATCTCTCTCTGTCTGTCTGTCTGTCTGTCTGTCTCATTGGTTGGTTTATTTCCATTTTCTTGAGGAGCACATACCTCACAACACACACACACACACACACACACACACACACACACACACTCGTTCATTCCGCGGGTTAGAAAATTGGTAGGGGTCCCTGGGAGCTACAGGTTTCCTAGTCATGTCTGCACCTAAGAATAGTAGGGTGTTGTCTGCCTATTCTTCTGAACGGTCCCCCAGCCCGGACTCCCCAAGATCCATGCTAGCCTCACCCAGCTTCTCCCTCTCCCCTCTCAGAAATTCAGACTTAAGAGGAAGCTCCTCACCAGGGATCCGGAGCTACATTCACCATCCCCTAGGGCTTCACCACACTCACCTCTGTCATCACCAGAATCCCACAAGCTCCCATTTCCCTTTCCTCACCGTGATGGGCAATCAATGAAGCCTTTGGGCTCTCCCGTGTCCTCCTCTGGGGATTCTTTAGAGTCACCAGGTTCATCAATAATATACCACATGTTCTTACTGCAATCACCCAGCAGCTCACAACCAGCTCTCGGGGAGACTCCTGTGTCTCCCACCTACTCTCCAAACAACCCCAGATTTCAGCTGGAGTCAGCCCCCCACACCCAGGAATCACCTACAAACTCACGGGCCTCACGGTGCTCCTCCCCTATGTCTTTCATCTCTTCAACCCCAGACCTCAGGGACTCTCCCGTGTCTCCCACTTACTCTCCAGCCATCCCCAGGTTTCTGCGGGAGTCAGCCCCATGCACCCAGGAGTCCCCCAGAGACTCACAGGTTTCGGGAGATTGTGAGCGGTGCCCCGTCCCTGACGCCTCAGGATTCATGCCCGCCTCACCCAGATTCTCCCTCTCCCCTCCCAGAAACTCAGACCCAAGGGTCAGCTCCCCACCAGGGATGTGGAAGTACTCTACATCATCCCGCAGGGCTTCACCACTCTCACATCCATCATCAACAGAATTTCACAACGTTACATTTCCCTTTCCTAACCAAGCAGGACAATCACTCATGTCATTGTGCTCTCCCGTGTCCTCCTCCGGAGATTCTTCACAGTCACCTCATTCATCAATAATATACCATATGTTCCTACTGCCATCATCCAGCAGCTCACCCCCAGCCGTCAATGACTCTCCTGTCTGTCCCAGCTACTCTCCAACTACGCCCAGATTTCAGCGGGAGTCGGTCTCCCACACCCCAGAAGCACCTACAAACTCAGAGACTTCAGTGAGATCCTCGCCAGTCTCTCTCACATCTTCAACCCCAGCCCTTACGGACCCTCCTGTCTCTCTCAACTACTATCCAACCACGCCCACATTTCGGCGGGAGTCAGTTCAAGGAACCCAGGGATCACCACCAAGCTCACCACTTTCACTGAGTTACTCCCCAGAATCTAGCACGTCTTTATCCCCAACCCTCAAGGACCCTCCTGTCTGTCCCAGCTACTCTCCAACCACGCCCACATTTCAGCGGGAGTCAGTTGCAAGCACCCAGAAGTCACCACCAAACTCACCAATTTCACTGCGTTACTCCCCAGTCTCTCTCATGTCTTCACCATCCCTCAGGGACTCTCCTGCCTGTCTCAGCTACTCTCCAGCCACGCCCAGATGTCAGCTGGAGTCAGTTCCAGGCACCCCGGAGTCACCACGAAACTCACCAGTTTCACTCAATTACTCTCCAGTCTCTCTGATGTCCTAACCAGCCCTCAGGGACTCTCCTGCCTGTCCCAGCTACTCTCCAACCACGCCCACATTTCAGCGGGAGTCACTTCCAGGCACCCCGGAATCACCACCAAACTCACCAATTTCACTCAATTACTCCCCAGTCTCCCTCATGTCTTCACCAGACCTCAGGGACTCTCCTGCCTGTCCCAACTACTCTCCAACCACGCCCACATTTCAGCGAGAGTCAGTTGCAGGCACCCAGAAATCACCACCAAACTCCCCAATTTCACTGCGTTACTCCCCAGTCTCTCTCATGTCTTCACCATCCCTCAGGGACTCTCCTGTCTGTCCCAGCTACTCTCCAACCACGCCCACATTTCAGCGAGAGTCAGTTGCAGGCACCCAGAAATCACCACCAAACTCACCCATTTCACTGCGTTACTCCCCAGTCTCTCTCATGTCTTCACCATCCCTCAGGGACTCTCCTGTCTGTCCCAGCTACTCTCCAACCACGCCCACATTTCAGCGAGAGTCAGTTGCAGGCACCCAGAAATCACCACCAAACTCACCAATTTCACTGCGTTACTCCCCAGTCTCTCTCATGTCTTCACCATCCCTCAGGGACTCTCCTGCCTGTCCCAGCTACTCTCCAACCACGCCCACATTTCAGCGGGAGTCACTTCCAGGCACCCCGGAATCACCACCAAACTCACCAATTTCACTCAATTACTCCCCAGTCTCCCTCATGTCTTCACCAGCCCTCGGGGACTCTCCTGTGGGTCCCAACTACTCTCAAACCACGCCCACATTTCAGCGGGAGTCAGTTCCAGGAACCCCGGAATCACCACCAAACTCACCAGTTTCACTCAATTACTCTCCAGTCTCTCTCATGTCTTCACCAGCCCTCAGGGACTCTCCTGCCTGTCCCAGCTACTCTCCAGCCACGCCCAGATGTCAGCTGGAGTCAGTTCCAGGCACCCCGGAGTCACCACCAAACTCACCAGTTTCACTGAGTTACTCCCCGGTCTCTCTCATGTCTTCACCCCCAGCCCTCAGGGACTCTCCTGTGTGTCCCCGCTACTCCCCAACCACGCCCAGATTTCAGCGGGAGTCAGTTCCAGGCACCCAGGGATCACCTACAAACTCACCAGTTTCACTGAGTTACTCCCCGGTCTCTCTCATGTCTTCACCCCCAGCCCCCTGGGACTCCCCTGTCTGTCCCAGCTACTCTCCTGCCACGCCCAGATTCCAGCGGGAGTCAGCCTCCTGCATTCCGGAGTCACCTACAGACTCACAGACCTCACTGAGATAATCCCTGGTCTCTCTCAGGTCTTTGCCCTCAGCCCACAGGGACTCTTGTGTCTCTTTCAGCTACTCTCAAAAGTTCTCTAGATTCCAGCTGGAGTCGGTTCCAGGCACCCAGGACACAACACCAAACTCACCAATTTCACTGACTTACTCCCCATTCTCGCTCATGTTGTCACCTCCAGCCCTCAGGGACTCTTCTGTCTCTCTCAGCTACTCTCCAACCATCTCCCGATTTCACCTGGAGTCAGCTTCCCACACCCAGGAATCACCTGCAGACTCACGGACCTTACTGCATCCCTCCCCCATTTCCTTCACCTCTTCACTCCCAGCCCTCAGGGACTCTCCTGCGTCTCCCAGCTTCTCTCCAGCCTTCCCCAGATTTCTGCCGCAGTCAGCCCCAGGCACCCAGGAGAACCCTAGACACTCACAGGCCTCACGAGACTATCTTCCTATGACCTGTATCTATACAGGGATGGCTCCCACCTATCCCTCAGTGACCCCAAACCCATCTCCACTTACACTCAGACACTCCCAGGGCCTGACAGCTACTCCCACTTATCGTCCTTCAGTTCGAAGCCCTGGCCAATCTACTAGCCAACATGACGCAGTTACCTGGCCATTTCTCCACATTTCTGGTGCGGGCCCCACACCCAGCCGCAGAAGAGCCTCTCCTGCATTCCGTCCTCACACACAGGCCTGTCCATCTACTTGCTACTGTCACACTCTTGCCAGCAGAAGAGGCCCCTGTATTGGCCGATATCACCACCCAGGCTATCCTCACCCCACAGCTGTGCAGCGGGACCCTCCTGCTGGCCCACCTGGCTGCCAGAGCCCATGCGGACACGAGCCTCCAGCATGTCGGCGTCCCTGCGGGCGACACTACCGGTGACATGGCTAGCATGACCCTCCTCCCTGGCAGTGACACTGTTGATGTCAGCCCCACTCGCAGATCTGTCATTTGTACATAAGGCCGTTTCCCCTTTTCTCTCTCTCTTCCATTCACAGGGCTATTCATTCTCTCTGTTTCTGCCTCCGTTTCAGATATTTACTCACCTATTTCTCTTTCACTATGTCTGCCGTGGTCTCGATGAGAGTGTGCCACATAAGATTCCCCCATTAAAAGTCATGAACTGAGTGGCTTTTACTGTATTTCTGGTTGTGCACATTCCATTTTAATTCGCAATCCATTTTAGAACATTTTATCACCCCCGACCAGAGAAAAACCCTGTAAACATTGGTCACTCCTCATTCTCTCTCAAACCCTCTCCCTGACCCTCAGCCCTAGGTAACGACTACATAGAGCGATCAACCCCATATCCATAGATTTCCATATTGTGGGCATTTCATATAAACACAGTTGCACAATATGTGAACTTTTGTGACTGACTTTACACTTAGTACAATATTTTCAAGATTCATCCACATTCTAGCCATACCCACAGTGTGAAACCATTTTCTTTCTTTTTGGTTTTAGTAACACCGGGTGTTTTCTCCTTCCTTCCTTCTCTCCCTTCCTTCCTTCCTTCCTTCCTTCCTTCCTTCCTTCCTTCCTTCCTTCCTCCTATTTCTCTCTTACACCTTCTGCCCTCTCTGCTTCATAGGCCTTAGCTGCATCCTACATTCTGCGTTTTTTTGGGGAAATCCTCGGCAGTTTCCGGAAAATTGTGTTATTGTTACTATTTACCGCTGTCTCTCATTGATGATTCTCCATCAATTGTAAACCTCTATTTGTTTTTCCCGAGTCACTAAGTATATTTTAATTAGGTACGCCTGTTTTTCTTTATACAGCCATTTCTGGAGTACAGGGTCACATACTCAAAAACACTGTGTAACTCAAAAACTCATCTAATATCCCAATATACCCATCACAAAATTGAAAAATCATAAATCAAACCATCATAAGTCACGGTTTGTCCGTGGATATGGGCTTCATCAATTCCATTGTATTCAATAATGCTGTACACCATTAACAGTGGCAGACTGTTGGGGAGTGGATTTTGATAGCATTTAAAAAACAGTTATTAGAGGGATACTTTAACCTGACTGAATATCTCATCTAATTGTATTAGCACGGTGAATGATTATGTGAAATGTTTTGAGACAGAGTAGTACATTTGTGAATGAAATTTTATGGCTTTTTTCACTTAGTAGGAACCTTTGTGTGCGGAAAGCTGAGAAAATTACTTTCTGCTGTAGAGTCTGGCATTCATTGTAGATTAAAGCTTATTTTTCTGCGAATAAATCTTATTCAATAAAATACGATTTTCTAAAATAAAAAAGAAGCACTTGTGATGTGAAGTCATTATCCTCAGCAAAGTAATCCGGAAAAGAAAACCAAACACCATATTCTCACTTATCATGGGAGCTGAAAAATGAGATCACATGGACACAGGAAGGGGAACAACACACACTGGGGCCTGTCGGGAGGCAGAGCATTAGGAAAAACAGCTAATGCATGCCGGGCTTAATAACTAGGTGATGGGTTGACAGGTGCAGCAAACCACCATGGCACACGTTTACCTTTGTAACAAATCTGCACATCCTGCACATATACCCCAGAACTTAGAAACGAAACGAAACGAAACGGAAAAACAATAACAAAAGGCTAGCGGCAAACTAAAGTTTCAAACTCAGAATGTGACGGACCCACTTTGGTTCAAATCATGGTTCTCAACCCAGGTGCCATAAGGCCAGGATAAAGAATTTGGTTACATATTGTAAATAAGACATACAGCAAATGACTAGAAAAGTTATTCTCAACCTATGTGTGTCTTGTAATTCAAGGATGACGCTATCTACCGGGACACAGCATTAGATTCCAAAGGGCTCAGTCCCGCAAGACTGGCCTCCCACTCTAATAACAATGGGAAGCCCAGCGTTGTTTTACCTCTGCTTCTTAGCAACTGGCTATAAATCGGGTTTCCACCACTCGCAGTTTTAGTTGCATTAATTTGCTGGAAGAGTTCACAGCACGCAGGGAAACACTTACATTTACCATGTTATTATAGCGGATGTTGCCAAAAATTCAGAAAAAAGACTTTGGGCCCGGCATGTGGGGAGGGGCGCACTACCTTCCTGGAAGTGTTATCCAGAAGCCCTCTAAACCCAGTCCTTTCGGGTTTTTATGGAGACCTCATTCTATAGGCACGATGGGTTAAACCATAGGCTATTGGTGAGCAACTCAACCTGAGGCTCTCAACCCTCCCTGGAAATTGGGGTTGAGGCTTTCCCATTCTCAGTCTGAGTAAGGGAATTTACATGAACGGAATTTTAAAAGAGATTAGCATAGCTGGAAACTTAATTAGGTGATTGAATTATCCGGAGCCACACCTTGATGTTCCTAACCCGAGCACCCTCATCCAACGAATGCTCCACCCAACTGGCTCCCAAGTCTCTACGTGGTTCCAGAGCAAAGGAATGTTTATACAAGGGATATCTCCACGTTTTCTTCAAAGTCTTTTCGCTTCCACGGGTAATTCTTCAACTGCCATGCATCAGGGTCACGGGGAGGGCTTGTTACAACACAGATCTGTGGATCTCCGGGGTTTGAGGGTTGAAAGGACGCTGCTGGTGTCAAAACCACAAGGTGAGAACCACAGAACCACTTGTTGGTTTTCAGTGTTTCAGTGCATTTAATTCCTAATATATTTGGCCAAGAAAACTTGTAAGTTCTTAGATTGTCCCAAATGTGGCGCGTGAAATCAAATCAGGAGAAGAGTTTCCTAGGAGGTGTAGCCTGGGAAAGTTGGGGGTGACTGATGGCAAGGAGGAGCGAAGCTCCGCCCTTTCCGCTGCTAGGCTGCGCCCGAGGCTATTTAAACCCACCCTGGCGAGCCTGTACTCAGATCTTCGCAGAGCGGAGCAGCGGCCGGAGCGTTTTGCGGGCTCTGCGTGGACTTGGAGCTTACAGCGTCTTGCGACTTGGAAGCGGATTCAGAGGACAGGACAGAACACTTGGGTAAGTGTATCTCTGCCTGTCTGTCTGTCTGTCTGTCTGTCTCATTGGTTGGTTTATTTCCATTTTCTTGAGGAGCACATACCTCACAACACACACACACACACCCACACACACACACACACACACACACACACACACACTCGTTCATTCTGCGGGTTAGAAAATTGGTAGGGGTCCCTGGGAGCTACAGGTTTCCTAGTCATGTCTGCACCTAAGAACAGTAGGGTCTTGTCTGGCTCTTCTTATGAACGGTCCCCCAGCCCGGACTCCCCAAGATCCATGCTAGCCTCACCCAGCTTCTCCCTCTCCCCTCTCAGAAACTCAGACTTAAGAGGAAGCTCCTCACCAGGGATCCGGAGCTACCATTCACCATCCCCTAGGGCTTCACCACACTCACCTCTGTCATCACCAGAATCCCACAAGCTCCCATTTCCCTTTCCTCACCGTGATGGGCAATCAATGAAGCCTTTGGGCTCTCCCGTGTCCTCCTCTGGGGATTCTTTAGAGTCACCAGGTTCATCAATAATATACCACATGTTCTTACTGCCATCACCCAGCAGCTCACAACCAGCTCTCGGGGAGACTCTTGTGTCTCCCAGCTACTCTCCAAACAACCCCAGATTTCAGCTGGAGTCAGCCCCCCACACCCAGGAATCACCTACAAACTCACGGGCCTCACGGTGCTCCTCCCCTATGTCTTTCATCTCTTCAACCCCAGGCCTCAGGGACTCCCCCGTGTCTCCCACTTACTCTCCAGCCATCCCCAGGTTTCTGCGGGAGTCAGCCCCATGCACCCAGGAGTCCCCCAGAGACTCACAGGTTTCGGGAGATTGTGAGCGGTCCCCCATCCCTGACGCCTCAGGATTCATGCCCGCCTCACCCAGCTTCTCCCTCTCCCCTCCCAGAAACTCAGACCCACGGGTCAGCTCCCCACCAGGGATGTGGAAGTACTCTACATCATCCCGCAGGGCTTCACCACTCTCACATCCATCATCAACAGAATTTCACAACGTTACATTTCCCTTTCCTAACCAAGCAGGACAGTCACTCTTGTCATTGTGCTCTCCCGTGTCCTCCTCCGGAGATTCTTCACAGTCACCTCATTCATCAATAATATACCATATGTTCCTACTGCCATCATCCAGCAGCTCACCCCCAGCCGTCAATGACTCTCCTGTCTGTCCCAGCTACTCTCCAACTACGCCCAGATTTCAGCGGGAGTCGGTCTCCCACACCCCAGAAGCACCTACAAACTCAGAGACTTCAGTGAGATCCTCGCCAGTCTCTCTCACGTCTTCACCCCCAGCCCTTACGGACCCTCCTGTCTCTCTCAACTACTATCCAACCACGCCCACATTTCAGCGGGAGTCAGTTCCAGCAACCCAGGGATCACCAGCAAGCTCACCACTTTCACTGAGTTACTCCCCAGTCTCTAGCACGTCTTTATCCCCAACCCTCAGGGACTATCCTGTCTGTCCCAGCTACTCTCCAACCACGCCCACATTTCAGCGAGAGTCAGTTGCAGGCACCCAGAAATCACCACCAAACTCACCCATTTCACTGCGTTACTCCCCAGTCTCTCTCATGTCTTCACCATCCCTCAGGGACTCTCCTGCCTGTCCCAGCTACTCTCCAACCACGCCCACATTTCAGCGGGAGTCACTTCCAGGCACCCCGGAATCACCACCAAACTCACCAATTTCACTCAATTACTCCCCAGTCTCCCTCATGTCTTCACCAGCCCTAGGGGACTCTCCTGTGGGTCCCAACTACTCTCAAACCACGCCCACATTTCAGCGGGAGTCAGTTCCAGGCACCCCGGAATCACCACCAAACTCACCAGTTTCACTCAATTACTCTCCAGTCTCTCTCATGTCTTCACCACCCCTCAGGGACTCTCCTGCCTGTCCCAGCTACTCTCCAGCCACGCCCAGATGTCAGCCGGAATCAGTTCCAGGCACCCCGGAGTCATCACCAAACTCACCAGTTTCACTGAGTTACTCCCCGGTCTCTCTCATGTCTTCACCCCCAGCCCTCAGGGACTCTCCTGTGTGTCCCCGCTACTCTCCAGCCACGCCCAGATTTCAGCGGGAGTCAGTTCCAGGCACCCAGGGATCACCTACACACTCCCCAGTTTCACTGAGTTACTCCCCGGTCTCTCTCATGTCTTCACCCCCAGCCCCCTGGGACTCCCCTGTCTGTCCCAGCTACTCTCCTGCCACGCCCAGATTCCAGCGGGAGTCAGCCTCCTGCATTCCGGAGTCACCTACAGACTCACAGACCTCACTGAGATCCTCCCTGGTCTCTCTCAGGTCTTTGCCCTCAGCCCACAGGGACTCTTGTGTCTCTTTCAGCTACTCTCAAAAGTTCTCTGGATTCCAGCTGGAGTCGGTTCCAGGCACCCAGGACACAACACCAAACTCACCAATTTCACTGACTTACTCCCCATTCTCGCTCATGTTGTCACCTCCAGCCCTCAGGGACTCTTCTGTCTCTCTCAGCTACTCTCCAACCATCTCCCGATTTCACCTGGAGTCACCTTCCCACACCCAGGAATCACCTGCAGACTCACGGACCTTACTGCATCCCTCCCCCATTTCCTTCACCTCTTCACTCCCAGCCTTCAGGGACTCTCCTGCGTCTCCCAGCTTCTCTCCAGCCTTCCCCAGATTTCTGCCGCAGTCAGCCCCAGGCACCCAGGAGAACCCTAGACACTCACAGGCCTCACGAGACGATCTCCCTATGACCTGTATCTATACAGGGATGGCTCCCACCTATCCCGCAGTGACCCCAAACCCATCTCCACTTACACTCAGACACTCCCAGGGCCTGACAGCTACTCCCCGTTATTGTCCTTCACTTCGAAGCCCTGGCCAATCTACTAGCCAACATGACGCAGTTACCTGGCCATTTCTCCACATTTCTGGTGCGGACCCCACACCCAGCCGCAGAAGAGCCTCTCCTGCATTCCGTCCTCACACACAGGCCTGTCCATCTACTTGCTACTGTCACACTCTTGCCAGCAGAAGAGGCCCCTGTATTGGCCGATATCACCACCCAGGCTATCCTCACCCCACAGCTGTGCAGCGGGACCCTCCTGCTGGCCCACGTGGCTGCCAGAGCCCATGCGGACACGAACCTCCAGCATGTCGGCGTCCCTGCGGGCGACACTACCGGTGACATGGCTAGCATGACCCTCCTCCCTGGCAGTGACACTGTTGATGTGAGCCCCACTTGCAGATCTGTCATTTGTACATAAGGCCATTTCCCCTTTTCTCTCTCTCTTCCGTTCACAGGGCTATTCATTCTCTCTGTTTCTGCCTCCGTTTCAGATATTTACTCACCTTTTTCCTCTTTCACTCTGTCTGCCGTGGTCTCGATGAGAGTGTGCCACATAAGATTCCCCCATTAAAAGTCATGAATTGAGTGGCTTTTACTGTATTTCTGGTTGTGCACATTCCATTTTAATTCGCAATCCATTTTAGAACATTTTATCACCACCGACCAGAGAAAAACCCTGTAAACATTGGTCACTCCTCATTCTCTCTCAAACCCTCTCCCTGACCCTCAGCCCTAGGTAACAACTACATAGAGCGATCAACCCCATATCCATAGATTTCCATATTGTGGGCATTTCATATAAACACAATTGCACAATATGTGAGCTTTTGTGACTGACTTTACACTTAGCACAATATTTTCAACATTCATCCACATTGTAGCCATACCCACAGTGGGAAACCATTTTCTTTCTTTTGGGTTTTAGTAACACCGGGTGTTTTCTCCTTCCTTCCTTCTCTCCTTCCTTCCTTCCTTCCTTCCTTCCTTCCTTCCTTCCTTCCTTCCTTCCTCCTATTTCTCTCTTACACCTTCTGCCCTCTCTGCTTCCTAGGCCTTAGCTGCATCCTACATTCTGCGTTTTTTTGGGGAAATCCTCGGCAGTTTCCGGAAAATTGTGTTATTGTTACTATTTACCGCTGTCTCTCATTGATGATTCTCCATCAATTGTAAACCTCTATTGGTTTTTCCCAAGTCACTAAGTATATTTTAATTAGGTACGCCTGTTTTTCTTTATACAGCCATTTCTGGAGTACAGGGTCACATACTCAAAATCGCTGTGTAACTCAAAAACTCATCTAATATCCCAATATACCCATCACAAAGTTGAAAAATCATATATCAAACCATCATAAGTCACGGTTTGTCCGTGGATATGGGCTTCATCAATTCCATTGTATTCAATAATGCTGTACACCATTAACAGTGGCAGACTGTTGGGGAGTGGATTTTGATAGCATTTTAAAAAACAGTTATTAGAGGGATACTTTAAAATGACTGAATATCTGATCTAATTGTATTAGCACGGTGAATGATTATGTGAAATGTTTTGAGACAGACTAGTACATTTGTGAATGAAATTTTATGGCTTTTTTCACTTAGTAGGAACCTTTGTGTGCGGAAAGCTGAGAAAATTACTTTCTGCTGTAGAGTCTGGCATTCATTGTAGATTAAAGCTTATTTTTCTGCGAATAAATCTTATTCAATAAAATACGATTTTCTAAAATAAAAAAGAAGCACTTGTGATGTGAAGTCATTATCCTCAGCAAAGTAATCCGGAAAAGAAAACCAAACACCATATTCTCACTTATCATGGGAGCTGAAAAATGAGATCACATGGACACAGGAAGGGGAACAACACACACTGGGGCCTGTCGGGAGGCAGAGCATTAGGAAAAACAGCTAATGCATGCCGGGCTTAATAACTAGGTGATGGGTTGACAGGTGCAGCAAACCACCATGGCACACGTTTACCTTTGTAACAAATCTGCACATCCTGCACATATACCCCAGAACTTAGAAACGAAACGAAACGAAACGGAAAAACAATAACAAAAGGCTAGCGGCAAACTAAAGTTTCAAACTCAGAATGTGACGGACCCACTTTGGTTCAAATCATGGTTCTCAACCCAGGTGCCATAAGGTCAGGATAAAGAATTTGGTTACATATTGTAAATAAGACATACAGCAAATGACTAGAAAAGTTATTCTCAACCTATGTGTGTCTTGTAATTCAAGGATGACGCTATCTACCGGGACACAGCATTAGATTCCAAAGGGCTCAGTCCCGCAAGACTGGCCTCCCACTCTAATAACAATGGGAAGCCCAGCGTTGTTTTACCTCTGCTTCTTAGCAACTGGCTATAAATCGGGTTTCCACCACTCGCAGTTTTAGTTGCATTAATTTGCTGGAAGAGTTCACAGCACGCAGGGAAACACTTACATTTACCATGTTATTATAGCGGATGTTGCCAAAAATTCAGAAAAAAGACTTTGGGCCCGGCATGTGGGGAGGGGCGCACTACCTTCCTGGAAGTGTTATCCAGAAGCCCTCTAAACCCAGTCCTTTCGGGTTTTTATGGAGACCTCATTCTATAGGCACGATGGGTTAAACCATAGGCTATTGGTGAGCAACTCAACCTGAGGCTCTCAACCCTCCCTGGAAATTGGGGTTGAGGCTTTCCCATTCTCAGTCTGAGTAAGGGAATTTACATGAACGGAATTTTAAAAGAGATTAGCATAGCTGGAAACTTAATTAGGTGATTGAATTATCCGGAGCCACACCTTGATGTTCCTAACCCGAGCACCCTCATCCAACGAATGCTCCACCCAACTGGCTCCCAAGTCTCTACGTGGTTCCAGAGCAAAGGAATGTTTATACAAGGGATATCTCCACGTTTTCTTCAAAGTCTTTTCGCTTCCACGGGTAATTCTTCAACTGCCATGCATCAGGGTCACGGGGAGGGCTTGTTACAACACAGATCTGTGGATCTCCGGGGTTTGAGGGTTGAAAGGACGCTGCTGGTGTCAAAACCACAAGGTGAGAACCACAGAACCACTTGTTGGTTTTCAGTGTTTCAGTGCATTTAATTCCTAATATATTTGGCCAAGAAAACTTGTAAGTTCTTAGATTGTCCCAAATGTGGCGCGTGAAATCAAATCAGGAGAAGAGTTTCCTAGGAGGTGTAGCCTGGGAAAGTTGGGGGTGACTGATGGCAAGGAGGAGCGAAGCTCCGCCCTTTCCGCTGCTAGGCTGCGCCCGAGGCTATTTAAACCCACCCTGGCGAGCCTGTACTCAGATCTTCGCAGAGCGGAGCAGCGGCCGGAGCGTTTTGCGGGCTCTGCGTGGACTTGGAGCTTACAGCGTCTTGCGACTTGGAAGCGGATTCAGAGGACAGGACAGAACACTTGGGTAAGTGTATCTCTGCCTGTCTGTCTGTCTGTCTGTCTGTCTCATTGGTTGGTTTATTTCCATTTTCTTGAGGAGCACATACCTCACAACACACACACACACACCCACACACACACACACACACACACACACACACACTCGTTCATTCTGCGGGTTAGAAAATTGGTAGGGGTCCCTGGGAGCTACAGGTTTCCTAGTCATGTCTGCACCTAAGAACAGTAGGGTCTTGTCTGGCTCTTCTTATGAACGGTCCCCCAGCCCGGACTCCCCAAGATCCATGCTAGCCTCACCCAGCTTCTCCCTCTCCCCTCTCAGAAACTCAGACTTAAGAGGAAGCTCCTCACCAGGGATCCGGAGCTACCATTCACCATCCCCTAGGGCTTCACCACACTCACCTCTGTCATCACCAGAATCCCACAAGCTCCCATTTCCCTTTCCTCACCGTGATGGGCAATCAATGAAGCCTTTGGGCTCTCCCGTGTCCTCCTCTGGGGATTCTTTAGAGTCACCAGGTTCATCAATAATATACCACATGTTCTTACTGCCATCACCCAGCAGCTCACAACCAGCTCTCGGGGAGACTCTTGTGTCTCCCAGCTACTCTCCAAACAACCCCAGATTTCAGCTGGAGTCAGCCCCCCACACCCAGGAATCACCTACAAACTCACGGGCCTCACGGTGCTCCTCCCCTATGTCTTTCATCTCTTCAACCCCAGGCCTCAGGGACTCCCCCGTGTCTCCCACTTGCTCTCCAGCCATCCCCAGGTTTCTGCGGGAGTCAGCCCCATGCACCCAGGAGTCCCCCAGAGACTCACAGGTTTCGGGAGATTGTGAGCGGTCCCCCATCCCTGACGCCTCAGGATTCATGCCCGCCTCACCCAGCTTCTCCCTCTCCCCTCCCAGAAACTCAGACCCACGGGTCAGCTCCCCACCAGGGATGTGGAAGTACTCTACATCATCCCGCAGGGCTTCACCACTCTCACATCCATCATCAACAGAATTTCACAACGTTACATTTCCCTTTCCTAACCAAGCAGGACAGTCACTCTTGTCATTGTGCTCTCCCGTGTCCTCCTCCGGAGATTCTTCACAGTCTCCTCATTCATCAATAATATACCATATGTTCCTACTGCCATCATCCAGCAGCTCACCCCCAGCCGTCAATGACTCTCCTGTCTGTCCCAGCTACTCTCCAACTACGCCCAGATTTCAGCGGGAGTCGGTCTCCCACACCCCAGAAGCACCTACAAACTCACAGACTTCAGTGAGATCCTCGCCAGTCTCTCTCACGTCTTCACCCCCAGCCCTTACGGACCCTCCTGTCTCTCTCAACTACTATCCAACCACGCCCACATTTCAGCGGGAGTCAGTTCCAGCAACCCAGGGATCACCAGCAAGCTCACCACTTTTACTGAGTTACTCCCCAGTCTCTAGCACGTCTTTATCCCCAACCCTCAGGGACTATCCTGTCTGTCCCAGCTACTCTCCAACCACGCCCACATTTCAGCGAGAGTCAGTTGCAGGCACCCAGAAATCACCACCAAACTCACCCATTTCACTGCGTTACTCCCCAGTCTCTCTCATGTCTTCACCATCCCTCAGGGACTCTCCTGCCTGTCCCAGCTACTCTCCAACCACGCCCACATTTCAGCGGGAGTCACTTCCAGGCACCCCGGAATCACCACCAAACTCACCAATTTCACTCAATTACTCCCCAGTCTCCCTCATGTCTTCACCAGCCCTAGGGGACTCTCCTGTGGGTCCCAACTACTCTCAAACCACGCCCACATTTCAGCGGGAGTCAGTTCCAGGCACCCCGGAATCACCACCAAACTCACCAGTTTCACTCAATTACTCTCCAGTCTCTCTCATGTCTTCACCACCCCTCAGGGACTCTCCTGCCTGTCCCAGCTACTCTCCAGCCACGCCCAGATGTCAGCCGGAATCAGTTCCAGGCACCCCGGAGTCATCACCAAACTCACCAGTTTCACTGAGTTACTCCCCGGTCTCTCTCATGTCTTCACCCCCAGCCCTCAGGGACTCTCCTGTGTGTCCCCGCTACTCTCCAGCCACGCCCAGATTTCAGCGGGAGTCAGTTCCAGGCACCCAGGGATCACCTACACACTCCCCAGTTTCACTGAGTTACTCCCCGGTCTCTCTCATGTCTTCACCCCCAGCCCCCTGGGACTCCCCTGTCTGTCCCAGCTACTCTCCTGCCACGCCCAGATTCCAGCGGGAGTCAGCCTCCTGCATTCCGGAGTCACCTACAGACTCACAGACCTCACTGAGATCCTCCCTGGTCTCTCTCAGGTCTTTGCCCTCAGCCCACAGGGACTCTTGTGTCTCTTTCAGCTACTCTCAAAAGTTCTCGGGATTCCAGCTGGAGTCGGTTCCAGGCACCCAGGACACAACACCAAACTCACCAATTTCACTGACTTACTCCCCATTCTCGCTCATGTTGTCACCTCCAGCCCTCAGGGACTCTTCTGTCTCTCTCAGCTACTCTCCAACCATCTCCCGATTTCACCTGGAGTCACCTTCCCACACCCAGGAATCACCTGCAGACTCACGGACCTTACCGCATCCCTCCCCCATTTCCTTCACCTCTTCACTCCCAGCCTTCAGGGACTCTCCTGCGTCTCCCAGCTTCTCTCCAGCCTTCCCCAGATTTCTGCCGCAGTCAGCCCCAGGCACCCAGGAGAACCCTAGACACTCACAGGCCTCACGAGACGATCTCCCTATGACCTGTAACTATACAGGGATGGCTCCCACCTATCCCGCAGTGACCCCAAACCCATCTCCACTTACACTCAGACACTCCCAGGGCCTGACAGCTACTCCCCGTTATTGTCCTTCACTTCGAAGCCCTGGCCAATCTACTAGCCAACATGACGCAGTTACCTGGCCATTTCTCCACATTTCTGGTGCGGGCCCCACACCCAGCCGCAGAAGAGCCTCTCCTGCATTCCGTCCTCACACACAGGCCTGTCCATCTACTTGCTACTGTCACACTCTTGCCAGCAGAAGAGGCCCCTGTATTGGCCGATATCACCACCCAGGCTATCCTCACCCCACAGCTGTGCAGCGGGACCCTCCTGCTGGCCCACGTGGCTGCCAGAGCCCATGCGGACACGAACCTCCAGCATGTCGGCGTCCCTGCGGGCGACACTACCGGTGACATGGCTAGCATGACCCTCCTCCCTGGCAGTGACACTGTTGATGTGAGCCCCACTTGCAGATCTGTCATTTGTACATAAGGCCATTTCCCCTTTTCTCTCTCTCTTCCGTTCACAGGGCTATTCATTCTCTCTGTTTCTGCCTCCGTTTCAGATATTTACTCACCTTTTTCCTCTTTCACTCTGTCTGCCGTGGTCTCGATGAGAGTGTGCCACATAAGATTCCCCCATTAAAAGTCATGAATTGAGTGGCTTATACTGTATTTCTGGTTGTGCACATTCCATTTTAATTCGCAATCCATTTTAGAACATTTTATCACCACCGACCAGAGAAAAACCCTGTAAACATTGGTCACTCCTCATTCTCTCTCAAACCCTCTCCCTGACCCTCAGCCCTAGGTAACAACTACATAGAGCGATCAACCCCATATCCATAGATTTCCATATTGTGGGCATTTCATATAAACACAATTGCACAATATGTGAGCTTTTGTGACTGACTTTACACTTAGCACAATATTTTCAACATTCATCCACATTGTAGCCATACCCACAGTGGGAAACCATTTTCTTTCTTTTGGGTTTTAGTAACACCGGGTGTTTTCTCCTTCCTTCCTTCTCTCCTTCCTTCCTTCCTTCCTTCCTTCCTTCCTTCCTTCCTCCTATTTCTCTCTTACACCTTCTGCCCTCTCTGCTTCCTAGGCCTTAGCTGCATCCTACATTCTGCGTTTTTTTGGGGAAATCCTCGGCAGTTTCCGGAAAATTGTGTTATTGTTACTATTTACCGCTGTCTCTCATTGATGATTCTCCATCAATTGTAAACCTCTATTGGTTTTTCCCAAGTCACTAAGTATATTTTAATTAGGTACGCCTGTTTTTCTTTATACAGCCATTTCTGGAGTACAGGGTCACATACTCAAAATCGCTGTGTAACTCAAAAACTCATCTAATATCCCAATATACCCATCACAAAGTTGAAAAATCATATATCAAACCATCATAAGTCACGGTTTGTCCGTGGATATGGGCTTCATCAATTCCATTGTATTCAATAATGCTGTACACCATTAACAGTGGCAGACTGTTGGGGAGTGGATTTTGATAGCATTTTAAAAAACAGTTATTAGAGGGATACTTTAAAATGACTGAATATCTGATCTAATTGTATTAGCACGGTGAATGATTATGTGAAATGTTTTGAGACAGACTAGTACATTTGTGAATGAAATTTTATGGCTTTTTTCACTTAGTAGGAACCTTTGTGTGCGGAAAGCTGAGAAAATTACTTTCTGCTGTAGAGTCTGGCATTCATTGTAGATTAAAGCTTATTTTTCTGCGAATAAATCTTATTCAATAAAATACGATTTTCTAAAATAAAAAAGAAGCACTTGTGATGTGAAGTCATTATCCTCAGCAAAGTAATCCGGAAAAGAAAACCAAACACCATATTCTCACTTATCATGGGAGCTGAAAAATGAGATCACATGGACACAGGAAGGGGAACAACACACACTGGGGCCTGTCGGGAGGCAGAGCATTAGGAAAAACAGCTAATGCATGCCGGGCTTAATAACTAGGTGATGGGTTGACAGGTGCAGCAAACCACCATGGCACACGTTTACCTTTGTAACAAATCTGCACATCCTGCACATATACCCCAGAACTTAGAAACGAAACGAAACGAAACGGAAAAACAATAACAAAAGGCTAGCGGCAAACTAAAGTTTCAAACTCAGAATGTGACGGACCCACTTTGGTTCAAATCATGGTTCTCAACCCAGGTGCCATAAGGTCAGGATAAAGAATTTGGTTACATATTGTAAATAAGACATACAGCAAATGACTAGAAAAGTTATTCTCAACCTATGTGTGTCTTGTAATTCAAGGATGACGCTATCTACCGGGACACAGCATTAGATTCCAAAGGGCTCAGTCCCGCAAGACTGGCCTCCCACTCTAATAACAATGGGAAGCCCAGCGTTGTTTTACCTCTGCTTCTTAGCAACTGGCTATAAATCGGGTTTCCACCACTCGCAGTTTTAGTTGCATTAATTTGCTGGAAGAGTTCACAGCACGCAGGGAAACACTTACATTTACCATGTTATTATAGCGGATGTTGCCAAAAATTCAGAAAAAAGACTTTGGGCCCGGCATGTGGGGAGGGGCGCACTACCTTCCTGGAAGTGTTATCCAGAAGCCCTCTAAACCCAGTCCTTTCGGGTTTTTATGGAGACCTCATTCTATAGGCACGATGGGTTAAACCATAGGCTATTGGTGAGCAACTCAACCTGAGGCTCTCAACCCTCCCTGGAAATTGGGGTTGAGGCTTTCCCATTCTCAGTCTGAGTAAGGGAATTTACATGAACGGAATTTTAAAAGAGATTAGCATAGCTGGAAACTTAATTAGGTGATTGAATTATCCGGAGCCACACCTTGATGTTCCTAACCCGAGCACCCTCATCCAACGAATGCTCCACCCAACTGGCTCCCAAGTCTCTACGTGGTTCCAGAGCAAAGGAATGTTTATACAAGGGATATCTCCACGTTTTCTTCAAAGTCTTTTCGCTTCCACGGGTAATTCTTCAACTGCCATGCATCAGGGTCACGGGGAGGGCTTGTTACAACACAGATCTGTGGATCTCCGGGGTTTGAGGGTTGAAAGGACGCTGCTGGTGTCAAAACCACAAGGTGAGAACCACAGAACCACTTGTTGGTTTTCAGTGTTTCAGTGCATTTAATTCCTAATATATTTGGCCAAGAAAACTTGTAAGTTCTTAGATTGTCCCAAATGTGGCGCGTGAAATCAAATCAGGAGAAGAGTTTCCTAGGAGGTGTAGCCTGGGAAAGTTGGGGGTGACTGATGGCAAGGAGGAGCGAAGCTCCGCCCTTTCCGCTGCTAGGCTGCGCCCCAGGCTATTTAAACCCACCCTGGCGGGCCTGTACTCAGATCTTCGCAGAGCGGAGCAGCGGCCGGAGCGTTTTGCGGGCTCTGCGTGGACTTGGAGCTTACAGCGTCTTGCGACTTGGAAGCGGATTCAGAGGACAGGACAGAACACTTGGGTAAGTGTATCTCTGCCTGTCTGTCTGTCTGTCTGTCTGTCTCATTGGTTGGTTTATTTCCATTTTCTTGAGGAGCACATACCTCACAACACACACACACACACCCACACACACACACACACACACACACACACACACTCGTTCATTCTGCGGGTTAGAAAATTGGTAGGGGTCCCTGGGAGCTACAGGTTTCCTAGTCATGTCTGCACCTAAGAACAGTAGGGTCTTGTCTGGCTCTTCTTATGAACGGTCCCCCAGCCCGGACTCCCCAAGATCCATGCTAGCCTCACCCAGCTTCTCCCTCTCCCCTCTCAGAAACTCAGACTTAAGAGGAAGCTCCTCACCAGGGATCCGGAGCTACCATTCACCATCCCCTAGGGCTTCACCACACTCACCTCTGTCATCACCAGAATCCCACAAGCTCCCATTTCCCTTTCCTCACCGTGATGGGCAATCAATGAAGCCTTTGGGCTCTCCCGTGTCCTCCTCTGGGGATTCTTTAGAGTCACCAGGTTCATCAATAATATACCACATGTTCTTACTGCCATCACCCAGCAGCTCACAACCAGCTCTCGGGGAGACTCTTGTGTCTCCCAGCTACTCTCCAAACAACCCCAGATTTCAGCTGGAGTCAGCCCCCCACACCCAGGAATCACCTACAAACTCACGGGCCTCACGGTGCTCCTCCCCTATGTCTTTCATCTCTTCAACCCCAGGCCTCAGGGACTCCCCCGTGTCTCCCACTTGCTCTCCAGCCATCCCCAGGTTTCTGCGGGAGTCAGCCCCATGCACCCAGGAGTCCCCCAGAGACTCACAGGTTTCGGGAGATTGTGAGCGGTCCCCCATCCCTGACGCCTCAGGATTCATGCCCGCCTCACCCAGCTTCTCCCTCTCCCCTCCCAGAAACTCAGACCCACGGGTCAGCTCCCCACCAGGGATGTGGAAGTACTCTACATCATCCCGCAGGGCTTCACCACTCTCACATCCATCATCAACAGAATTTCACAACGTTACATTTCCCTTTCCTAACCAAGCAGGACAGTCACTCTTGTCATTGTGCTCTCCCGTGTCCTCCTCCGGAGATTCTTCACAGTCTCCTCATTCATCAATAATATACCATATGTTCCTACTGCCATCATCCAGCAGCTCACCCCCAGCCGTCAATGACTCTCCTGTCTGTCCCAGCTACTCTCCAACTACGCCCAGATTTCAGCGGGAGTCGGTCTCCCACACCCCAGAAGCACCTACAAACTCACAGACTTCAGTGAGATCCTCGCCAGTCTCTCTCACGTCTTCACCCCCAGCCCTTACGGACCCTCCTGTCTCTCTCAACTACTATCCAACCACGCCCACATTTCAGCGGGAGTCAGTTCCAGCAACCCAGGGATCACCAGCAAGCTCACCACTTTTACTGAGTTACTCCCCAGTCTCTAGCACGTCTTTATCCCCAACCCTCAGGGACTATCCTGTCTGTCCCAGCTACTCTCCAACCACGCCCACATTTCAGCGAGAGTCAGTTGCAGGCACCCAGAAATCACCACCAAACTCACCCATTTCACTGCGTTACTCCCCAGTCTCTCTCATGTCTTCACCATCCCTCAGGGACTCTCCTGCCTGTCCCAGCTACTCTCCAACCACGCCCACATTTCAGCGGGAGTCACTTCCAGGCACCCCGGAATCACCACCAAACTCACCAATTTCACTCAATTACTCCCCAGTCTCCCTCATGTCTTCACCAGCCCTAGGGGACTCTCCTGTGGGTCCCAACTACTCTCAAACCACGCCCACATTTCAGCGGGAGTCAGTTCCAGGCACCCCGGAATCACCACCAAACTCACCAGTTTCACTCAATTACTCTCCAGTCTCTCTCATGTCTTCACCACCCCTCAGGGACTCTCCTGCCTGTCCCAGCTACTCTCCAGCCACGCCCAGATGTCAGCCGGAATCAGTTCCAGGCACCCCGGAGTCATCACCAAACTCACCAGTTTCACTGAGTTACTCCCCGGTCTCTCTCATGTCTTCACCCCCAGCCCTCAGGGACTCTCCTGTGTGTCCCCGCTACTCTCCAGCCACGCCCAGATTTCAGCGGGAGTCAGTTCCAGGCACCCAGGGATCACCTACACACTCCCCAGTTTCACTGAGTTACTCCCCGGTCTCTCTCATGTCTTCACCCCCAGCCCCCTGGGACTCCCCTGTCTGTCCCAGCTACTCTCCTGCCACGCCCAGATTCCAGCGGGAGTCAGCCTCCTGCATTCCGGAGTCACCTACAGACTCACAGACCTCACTGAGATCCTCCCTGGTCTCTCTCAGGTCTTTGCCCTCAGCCCACAGGGACTCTTGTGTCTCTTTCAGCTACTCTCAAAAGTTCTCGGGATTCCAGCTGGAGTCGGTTCCAGGCACCCAGGACACAACACCAAACTCACCAATTTCACTGACTTACTCCCCATTCTCGCTCATGTTGTCACCTCCAGCCCTCAGGGACTCTTCTGTCTCTCTCAGCTACTCTCCAACCATCTCCCGATTTCACCTGGAGTCACCTTCCCACACCCAGGAATCACCTGCAGACTCACGGACCTTACCGCATCCCTCCCCCATTTCCTTCACCTCTTCACTCCCAGCCTTCAGGGACTCTCCTGCGTCTCCCAGCTTCTCTCCAGCCTTCCCCAGATTTCTGCCGCAGTCAGCCCCAGGCACCCAGGAGAACCCTAGACACTCACAGGCCTCACGAGACGATCTCCCTATGACCTGTAACTATACAGGGATGGCTCCCACCTATCCCGCAGTGACCCCAAACCCATCTCCACTTACACTCAGACACTCCCAGGGCCTGACAGCTACTCCCCGTTATTGTCCTTCACTTCGAAGCCCTGGCCAATCTACTAGCCAACATGACGCAGTTACCTGGCCATTTCTCCACATTTCTGGTGCGGGCCCCACACCCAGCCGCAGAAGAGCCTCTCCTGCATTCCGTCCTCACACACAGGCCTGTCCATCTACTTGCTACTGTCACACTCTTGCCAGCAGAAGAGGCCCCTGTATTGGCCGATATCACCACCCAGGCTATCCTCACCCCACAGCTGTGCAGCGGGACCCTCCTGCTGGCCCACGTGGCTGCCAGAGCCCATGCGGACACGAACCTCCAGCATGTCGGCGTCCCTGCGGGCGACACTACCGGTGACATGGCTAGCATGACCCTCCTCCCTGGCAGTGACACTGTTGATGTGAGCCCCACTTGCAGATCTGTCATTTGTACATAAGGCCATTTCCCCTTTTCTCTCTCTCTTCCGTTCACAGGGCTATTCATTCTCTCTGTTTCTGCCTCCGTTTCAGATATTTACTCACCTTTTTCCTCTTTCACTCTGTCTGCCGTGGTCTCGATGAGAGTGTGCCACATAAGATTCCCCCATTAAAAGTCATGAATTGAGTGGCTTATACTGTATTTCTGGTTGTGCACATTCCATTTTAATTCGCAATCCATTTTAGAACATTTTATCACCACCGACCAGAGAAAAACCCTGTAAACATTGGTCACTCCTCATTCTCTCTCAAACCCTCTCCCTGACCCTCAGCCCTAGGTAACAACTACATAGAGCGATCAACCCCATATCCATAGATTTCCATATTGTGGGCATTTCATATAAACACAATTGCACAATATGTGAGCTTTTGTGACTGACTTTACACTTAGCACAATATTTTCAACATTCATCCACATTGTAGCCATACCCACAGTGGGAAACCATTTTCTTTCTTTTGGGTTTTAGTAACACCGGGTGTTTTCTCCTTCCTTCCTTCTCTCCTTCCTTCCTTCCTTCCTTCCTTCCTTCCTTCCTTCCTTCCTTCCTTCCTCCTATTTCTCTCTTACACCTTCTGCCCTCTCTGCTTCCTAGGCCTTAGCTGCATCCTACATTCTGCGTTTTTTTGGGGAAATCCTCGGCAGTTTCCGGAAAATTGTGTTATTGTTACTATTTACCGCTGTCTCTCATTGATGATTCTCCATCAATTGTAAACCTCTATTGGTTTTTCCCAAGTCACTAAGTATATTTTAATTAGGTACGCCTGTTTTTCTTTATACAGCCATTTCTGGAGTACAGGGTCACATACTCAAAATCGCTGTGTAACTCAAAAACTCATCTAATATCCCAATATACCCATCACAAAGTTGAAAAATCATATATCAAACCATCATAAGTCACGGTTTGTCCGTGGATATGGGCTTCATCAATTCCATTGTATTCAATAATGCTGTACACCATTAACAGTGGCAGACTGTTGGGGAGTGGATTTTGATAGCATTTTAAAAAACAGTTATTAGAGGGATACTTTAAAATGACTGAATATCTGATCTAATTGTATTAGCACGGTGAATGATTATGTGAAATGTTTTGAGACAGACTAGTACATTTGTGAATGAAATTTTATGGCTTTTTTCACTTAGTAGGAACCTTTGTGTGCGGAAAGCTGAGAAAATTACTTTCTGCTGTAGAGTCTGGCATTCATTGTAGATTAAAGCTTATTTTTCTGCGAATAAATCTTATTCAATAAAATACGATTTTCTAAAATAAAAAAGAAGCACTTGTGATGTGAAGTCATTATCCTCAGCAAAGTAATCCGGAAAAGAAAACCAAACACCATATTCTCACTTATCATGGGAGCTGAAAAATGAGATCACATGGACACAGGAAGGGGAACAACACACACTGGGGCCTGTCGGGAGGCAGAGCATTAGGAAAAACAGCTAATGCATGCCGGGCTTAATAACTAGGTGATGGGTTGACAGGTGCAGCAAACCACCATGGCACACGTTTACCTTTGTAACAAATCTGCACATCCTGCACATATACCCCAGAACTTAGAAACGAAACGAAACGAAACGGAAAAACAATAACAAAAGGCTAGCGGCAAACTAAAGTTTCAAACTCAGAATGTGACGGACCCACTTTGGTTCAAATCATGGTTCTCAACCCAGGTGCCATAAGGTCAGGATAAAGAATTTGGTTACATATTGTAAATAAGACATACAGCAAATGACTAGAAAAGTTATTCTCAACCTATGTGTGTCTTGTAATTCAAGGATGACGCTATCTACCGGGACACAGCATTAGATTCCAAAGGGCTCAGTCCCGCAAGACTGGCCTCCCACTCTAATAACAATGGGAAGCCCAGCGTTGTTTTACCTCTGCTTCTTAGCAACTGGCTATAAATCGGGTTTCCACCACTCGCAGTTTTAGTTGCATTAATTTGCTGGAAGAGTTCACAGCACGCAGGGAAACACTTACATTTACCATGTTATTATAGCGGATGTTGCCAAAAATTCAGAAAAAAGACTTTGGGCCCGGCATGTGGGGAGGGGCGCACTACCTTCCTGGAAGTGTTATCCAGAAGCCCTCTAAACCCAGTCCTTTCGGGTTTTTATGGAGACCTCATTCTATAGGCACGATGGGTTAAACCATAGGCTATTGGTGAGCAACTCAACCTGAGGCTCTCAACCCTCCCTGGAAATTGGGGTTGAGGCTTTCCCATTCTCAGTCTGAGTAAGGGAATTTACATGAACGGAATTTTAAAAGAGATTAGCATAGCTGGAAACTTAATTAGGTGATTGAATTATCCGGAGCCACACCTTGATGTTCCTAACCCGAGCACCCTCATCCAACGAATGCTCCACCCAACTGGCTCCCAAGTCTCTACGTGGTTCCAGAGCAAAGGAATGTTTATACAAGGGATATCTCCACGTTTTCTTCAAAGTCTTTTCGCTTCCACGGGTAATTCTTCAACTGCCATGCATCAGGGTCACGGGGAGGGCTTGTTACAACACAGATCTGTGGATCTCCGGGGTTTGAGGGTTGAAAGGACGCTGCTGGTGTCAAAACCACAAGGTGAGAACCACAGAACCACTTGTTGGTTTTCAGTGTTTCAGTGCATTTAATTCCTAATATATTTGGCCAAGAAAACTTGTAAGTTCTTAGATTGTCCCAAATGTGGCGCGTGAAATCAAATCAGGAGAAGAGTTTCCTAGGAGGTGTAGCCTGGGAAAGTTGGGGGTGACTGATGGCAAGGAGGAGCGAAGCTCCGCCCTTTCCGCTGCTAGGCTGCGCCCCAGGCTATTTAAACCCACCCTGGCGGGCCTGTACTCAGATCTTCGCAGAGCGGAGCAGCGGCCGGAGCGTTTTGCGGGCTCTGCGTGGACTTGGAGCTTACAGCGTCTTGCGACTTGGAAGCGGATTCAGAGGACAGGACAGAACACTTGGGTAAGTGTATCTCTGCCTGTCTGTCTGTCTGTCTGTCTGTCTCATTGGTTGGTTTATTTCCATTTTCTTGAGGAGCACATACCTCACAACACACACACACACACCCACACACACACACACACACACACACACACACACTCGTTCATTCTGCGGGTTAGAAAATTGGTAGGGGTCCCTGGGAGCTACAGGTTTCCTAGTCATGTCTGCACCTAAGAACAGTAGGGTCTTGTCTGGCTCTTCTTATGAACGGTCCCCCAGCCCGGACTCCCCAAGATCCATGCTAGCCTCACCCAGCTTCTCCCTCTCCCCTCTCAGAAACTCAGACTTAAGAGGAAGCTCCTCACCAGGGATCCGGAGCTACCATTCACCATCCCCTAGGGCTTCACCACACTCACCTCTGTCATCACCAGAATCCCACAAGCTCCCATTTCCCTTTCCTCACCGTGATGGGCAATCAATGAAGCCTTTGGGCTCTCCCGTGTCCTCCTCTGGGGATTCTTTAGAGTCACCAGGTTCATCAATAATATACCACATGTTCTTACTGCCATCACCCAGCAGCTCACAACCAGCTCTCGGGGAGACTCTTGTGTCTCCCAGCTACTCTCCAAACAACCCCAGATTTCAGCTGGAGTCAGCCCCCCACACCCAGGAATCACCTACAAACTCACGGGCCTCACGGTGCTCCTCCCCTATGTCTTTCATCTCTTCAACCCCAGGCCTCAGGGACTCCCCCGTGTCTCCCACTTGCTCTCCAGCCATCCCCAGGTTTCTGCGGGAGTCAGCCCCATGCACCCAGGAGTCCCCCAGAGACTCACAGGTTTCGGGAGATTGTGAGCGGTCCCCCATCCCTGACGCCTCAGGATTCATGCCCGCCTCACCCAGCTTCTCCCTCTCCCCTCCCAGAAACTCAGACCCACGGGTCAGCTCCCCACCAGGGATGTGGAAGTACTCTACATCATCCCGCAGGGCTTCACCACTCTCACATCCATCATCAACAGAATTTCACAACGTTACATTTCCCTTTCCTAACCAAGCAGGACAGTCACTCTTGTCATTGTGCTCTCCCGTGTCCTCCTCCGGAGATTCTTCACAGTCACCTCATTCATCAATAATATACCATATGTTCCTACTGCCATCATCCAGCAGCTCACCCCCAGCCGTCAATGACTCTCCTGTCTGTCCCAGCTACTCTCCAACTACGCCCAGATTTCAGCGGGAGTCGGTCTCCCACACCCCAGAAGCACCTACAAACTCACAGACTTCAGTGAGATCCTCGCCAGTCTCTCTCACGTCTTCACCCCCAGCCCTTACGGACCCTCCTGTCTCTCTCAACTACTATCCAACCACGCCCACATTTCAGCGGGAGTCAGTTCCAGCAACCCAGGGATCACCAGCAAGCTCACCACTTTCACTGAGTTACTCCCCAGTCTCTAGCACGTCTTTATCCCCAACCCTCAGGGACTATCCTGTCTGTCCCAGCTACTCTCCAACCACGCCCACATTTCAGCGAGAGTCAGTTGCAGGCACCCAGAAATCACCACCAAACTCACCCATTTCACTGCGTTACTCCCCAGTCTCTCTCATGTCTTCACCATCCCTCAGGGACTCTCCTGCCTGTCCCAGCTACTCTCCAACCACGCCCACATTTCAGCGGGAGTCACTTCCAGGCACCCCGGAATCACCACCAAACTCACCAATTTCACTCAATTACTCCCCAGTCTCCCTCATGTCTTCACCAGCCCTAGGGGACTCTCCTGTGGGTCCCAACTACTCTCAAACCACGCCCACATTTCAGCGGGAGTCAGTTCCAGGCACCCCGGAATCACCACCAAACTCACCAGTTTCACTCAATTACTCTCCAGTCTCTCTCATGTCTTCACCACCCCTCAGGGACTCTCCTGCCTGTCCCAGCTACTCTCCAGCCACGCCCAGATGTCAGCCGGAATCAGTTCCAGGCACCCCGGAGTCATCACCAAACTCACCAGTTTCACTGAGTTACTCCCCGGTCTCTCTCATGTCTTCACCCCCAGCCCTCAGGGACTCTCCTGTGTGTCCCCGCTACTCTCCAGCCACGCCCAGATTTCAGCGGGAGTCAGTTCCAGGCACCCAGGGATCACCTACACACTCCCCAGTTTCACTGAGTTACTCCCCGGTCTCTCTCATGTCTTCACCCCCAGCCCCCTGGGACTCCCCTGTCTGTCCCAGCTACTCTCCTGCCACGCCCAGATTCCAGCGGGAGTCAGCCTCCTGCATTCCGGAGTCACCTACAGACTCACAGACCTCACTGAGATCCTCCCTGGTCTCTCTCAGGTCTTTGCCCTCAGCCCACAGGGACTCTTGTGTCTCTTTCAGCTACTCTCAAAAGTTCTCGGGATTCCAGCTGGAGTCGGTTCCAGGCACCCAGGACACAACACCAAACTCACCAATTTCACTGACTTACTCCCCATTCTCGCTCATGTTGTCACCTCCAGCCCTCGGGGACTCTTCTGTCTCTCTCAGCTACTCTCCAACCATCTCCCGATTTCACCTGGAGTCACCTTCCCACACCCAGGAATCACCTGCAGACTCACGGACCTTACCGCATCCCTCCCCCATTTCCTTCACCTCTTCACTCCCAGCCTTCAGGGACTCTCCTGCGTCTCCCAGCTTCTCTCCAGCCTTCCCCAGATTTCTGCCGCAGTCAGCCCCAGGCACCCAGGAGAACCCTAGACACTCACAGGCCTCACGAGACGATCTCCCTATGACCTGTAACTATACAGGGATGGCTCCCACCTATCCCGCAGTGACCCCAAACCCATCTCCACTTACACTCAGACACTCCCAGGGCCTGACAGCTACTCCCCGTTATTGTCCTTCACTTCGAAGCCCTGGCCAATCTACTAGCCAACATGACGCAGTTACCTGGCCATTTCTCCACATTTCTGGTGCGGGCCCCACACCCAGCCGCAGAAGAGCCTCTCCTGCATTCCGTCCTCACACACAGGCCTGTCCATCTACTTGCTACTGTCACACTCTTGCCAGCAGAAGAGGCCCCTGTATTGGCCGATATCACCACCCAGGCTATCCTCACCCCACAGCTGTGCAGCGGGACCCTCCTGCTGGCCCACGTGGCTGCCAGAGCCCATGCGGACACGAACCTCCAGCATGTCGGCGTCCCTGCGGGCGACACTACCGGTGACATGGCTAGCATGACCCTCCTCCCTGGCAGTGACACTGTTGATGTGAGCCCCACTTGCAGATCTGTCATTTGTACATAAGGCCATTTCCCCTTTTCTCTCTCTCTTCCGTTCACAGGGCTATTCATTCTCTCTGTTTCTGCCTCCGTTTCAGATATTTACTCACCTTTTTCCTCTTTCACTCTGTCTGCCGTGGTCTCGATGAGAGTGTGCCACATAAGATTCCCCCATTAAAAGTCATGAATTGAGTGGCTTATACTGTATTTCTGGTTGTGCACATTCCATTTTAATTCGCAATCCATTTTAGAACATTTTATCACCACCGACCAGAGAAAAACCCTGTAAACATTGGTCACTCCTCATTCTCTCTCAAACCCTCTCCCTGACCCTCAGCCCTAGGTAACAACTACATAGAGCGATCAACCCCATATCCATAGATTTCCATATTGTGGGCATTTCATATAAACACAATTGCACAATATGTGAGCTTTTGTGACTGACTTTACACTTAGCACAATATTTTCAACATTCATCCACATTGTAGCCATACCCACAGTGGGAAACCATTTTCTTTCTTTTGGGTTTTAGTAACACCGGGTGTTTTCTCCTTCCTTCCTTCTCTCCTTCCTTCCTTCCTTCCTTCCTTCCTTCCTTCCTTCCTTCCTTCCTTCCTTCCTTCCTCCTATTTCTCTCTTACACCTTCTGCCCTCTCTGCTTCCTAGGCCTTAGCTGCATCCTACATTCTGCGTTTTTTTGGGGAAATCCTCGGCAGTTTCCGGAAAATTGTGTTATTGTTACTATTTACCGCTGTCTCTCATTGATGATTCTCCATCAATTGTAAACCTCTATTGGTTTTTCCCAAGTCACTAAGTATATTTTAATTAGGTACGCCTGTTTTTCTTTATACAGCCATTTCTGGAGTACAGGGTCACATACTCAAAATCGCTGTGTAACTCAAAAACTCATCTAATATCCCAATATACCCATCACAAAGTTGAAAAATCATATATCAAACCATCATAAGTCACGGTTTGTCCGTGGATATGGGCTTCATCAATTCCATTGTATTCAATAATGCTGTACACCATTAACAGTGGCAGACTGTTGGGGAGTGGATTTTGATAGCATTTTAAAAAACAGTTATTAGAGGGATACTTTAAAATGACTGAATATCTGATCTAATTGTATTAGCACGGTGAATGATTATGTGAAATGTTTTGAGACAGACTAGTACATTTGTGAATGAAATTTTATGGCTTTTTTCACTTAGTAGGAACCTTTGTGTGCGGAAAGCTGAGAAAATTACTTTCTGCTGTAGAGTCTGGCATTCATTGTAGATTAAAGCTTATTTTTCTGCGAATAAATCTTATTCAATAAAATACGATTTTCTAAAATAAAAAAGAAGCACTTGTGATGTGAAGTCATTATCCTCAGCAAAGTAATCCGGAAAAGAAAACCAAACACCATATTCTCACTTATCATGGGAGCTGAAAAATGAGATCACATGGACACAGGAAGGGGAACAACACACACTGGGGCCTGTCGGGAGGCAGAGCATTAGGAAAAACAGCTAATGCATGCCGGGCTTAATAACTAGGTGATGGGTTGACAGGTGCAGCAAACCACCATGGCACACGTTTACCTTTGTAACAAATCTGCACATCCTGCACATATACCCCAGAACTTAGAAACGAAACGAAACGAAACGGAAAAACAATAACAAAAGGCTAGCGGCAAACTAAAGTTTCAAACTCAGAATGTGACGGACCCACTTTGGTTCAAATCATGGTTCTCAACCCAGGTGCCATAAGGTCAGGATAAAGAATTTGGTTACATATTGTAAATAAGACATACAGCAAATGACTAGAAAAGGTATTCTCAACCTATGTGTGTCTTGTAATTCAAGGATGACGCTATCTACCGGGACACAGCATTAGATTCCAAAGGGCTCAGTCCCGCAAGACTGGCCTCCCACTCTAATAACAATGGGAAGCCCAGCGTTGTTTTACCTCTGCTTCTTAGCAACTGGCTATAAATCGGGTTTCCACCACTCGCAGTTTTAGTTGCATTAATTTGCTGGAAGAGTTCACAGCACGCAGGGAAACACTTACATTTACCATGTTATTATAGCGGATGTTGCCAAAAATTCAGAAAAAGACTTTGGGCCCGGCATGTGGGGAGGGGCGCACTACCTTCCTGGAAGTGTTATCCAGAAGCCCTCTAAACCCAGTCCTTTCGGGTTTTTATGGAGACCTCATTCTATAGGCACGATGGGTTAAACCATAGGCTATTGGTGAGCAACTCAACCTGAGGCTCTCAACCCTCCCTGGAAATTGGGGTTGAGGCTTTCCCATTCTCAGTCTGAGTAAGGGAATTTACATGAACGGAATTTTAAAAGAGATTAGCATAGCTGGAAACTTAATTAGGTGATTGAATTATCCGGAGCCACACCTTGATGTTCCTAACCCGAGCACCCTCATCCAACGAATGCTCCACCCAACTGGCTCCCAAGTCTCTACGTGGTTCCAGAGCAAAGGAATGTTTATACAAGGGATATCTCCACGTTTTCTTCAAAGTCTTTTCGCTTCCACGGGTAATTCTTCAACTGCCATGCATCAGGGTCACGGGGAGGGCTTGTTACAACACAGATCTGTGGATCTCCGGGGTTTGAGGGTTGAAAGGACGCTGCTGGTGTCAAAACCACAAGGTGAGAACCACAGAACCACTTGTTGGTTTTCAGTGTTTCAGTGCATTTAATTCCTAATATATTTGGCCAAGAAAACTTGTAAGTTCTTAGATTGTCCCAAATGTGGCGCGTGAAATCAAATCAGGAGAAGAGTTTCCTAGGAGGTGTAGCCTGGGAAAGTTGGGGGTGACTGATGGCAAGGAGGAGCGAAGCTCCGCCCTTTCCGCTGCTAGGCTGCGCCCGAGGCTATTTAAACCCACCCTGGCGGGCCTGTACTCAGATCTTCGCAGAGCGGAGCAGCGGCCGGAGCGTTTTGCGGGCTCTGCGTGGACTTGGAGCTTACAGCGTCTTGCGACTTGGAAGCGGATTCAGAGGACAGGACAGAACACTTGGGTAAGTGTATCTCTGCCTGTCTGTCTGTCTGTCTGTCTGTCTCATTGGTTGGTTTATTTCCATTTTCTTGAGGAGCACATACCTCACAACACACACACACACACACACACACACACACACACACACACACACACACACACACTCGTTCATTCTGCGGGTTAGAAAATTGGTAGGGGTCCCTGGGAGCTACAGGTTTCCTAGTCATGTCTGCACCTAAGAACAGTAGGGTCTTGTCTGGCTCTTCTTATGAACGGTCCCCCAGCCCGGACTCCCCAAGATCCATGCTAGCCTCACCCAGCTTCTCCCTCTCCCCTCTCAGAAACTCAGACTTAAGAGGAAGCTCCTCACCAGGGATCCGGAGCTACCATTCACCATCCCCTAGGGCTTCACCACACTCACCTCTGTCATCACCAGAATCCCACAAGCTCCCATTTCCCTTTCCTCACCGTGATGGGCAATCAATGAAGCCTTTGGGCTCTCCCGTGTCCTCCTCTGGGGATTCTTTAGAGTCACCAGGTTCATCAATAATATACCACATGTTCTTACTGCCATCACCCAGCAGCTCACAACCAGCTCTCGGGGAGACTCTTGTGTCTCCCAGCTACTCTCCAAACAACCCCAGATTTCAGCTGGAGTCAGCCCCCCACACCCAGGAATCACCTACAAACTCACGGGCCTCACGGTGCTCCTCCCCTATGTCTTTCATCTCTTCAACCCCAGGCCTCAGGGACTCCCCCGTGTCTCCCACTTGCTCTCCAGCCATCCCCAGGTTTCTGCGGGAGTCAGCCCCATGCACCCAGGAGTCCCCCAGAGACTCACAGGTTTCGGGAGATTGTGAGCGGTCCCCCATCCCTGACGCCTCAGGATTCATGCCCGCCTCACCCAGCTTCTCCCTCTCCCCTCCCAGAAACTCAGACCCACGGGTCAGCTCCCCACCAGGGATGTGGAAGTACTCTACATCATCCCGCAGGGCTTCACCACTCTCACATCCATCATCAACAGAATTTCACAACGTTACATTTCCCTTTCCTAACCAAGCAGGACAGTCACTCTTGTCATTGTGCTCTCCCGTGTCCTCCTCCGGAGATTCTTCACAGTCACCTCATTCATCAATAATATACCATATGTTCCTACTGCCATCATCCAGCAGCTCACCCCCAGCCGTCAATGACTCTCCTGTCTGTCCCAGCTACTCTCCAACTACGCCCAGATTTCAGCGGGGGTCGGTCTCCCACACCCCAGAAGCACCTACAAACTCACAGACTTCAGTGAGATCCTCGCCAGTCTCTCTCACGTCTTCACCCCCAGCCCTTACGGACCCTCCTGTCTCT
The DNA here is from genome assembly GCF_028885625.2 of Pongo pygmaeus. Classification (NCBI taxonomy): domain Eukaryota; kingdom Metazoa; phylum Chordata; class Mammalia; order Primates; family Hominidae; genus Pongo; species Pongo pygmaeus. Next base: position 797,357 of record NC_072388.2, on the reverse strand, counting down.
CTCAACTACTATCCAACCACGCCCACATTTCAGCGGGAGTCAGTTCCAGCAACCCAGGGATCACCAGCAAGCTCACCACTTTCACTGAGTTACTCCCCAGTCTCCAGCACGTCTTTATCCCCAACCCTCAGGGACTATCCTGTCTGTCCCAGCTACTCTCCAACCACGCCCACATTTCAGCGAGAGTCAGTTGCAGGCACCCAGAAATCACCACCAAACTCACCCATTTCACTGCGTTACTCCCCAGTCTCTCTCATGTCTTCACCATCCCTCAGGGACTCTCCTGCCTGTCCCAGCTACTCTCCAACCACGCCCACATTTCAGCGGGAGTCACTTCCAGGCACCCCGGAATCACCACCAAACTCACCAATTTCACTCAATTACTCCCCAGTCTCCCTCATGTCTTCACCAGCCCTAGGGGACTCTCCTGTGGGTCCCAACTACTCTCAAACCACGCCCACATTTCAGCGGGAGTCAGTTCCAGGCACCCCGGAATCACCACCAAACTCACCAGTTTCACTCAATTACTCTCCAGTCTCTCTCATGTCTTCACCACCCCTCAGGGACTCTCCTGCCTGTCCCAGCTACTCTCCAGCCACGCCCAGATGTCAGCCGGAATCAGTTCCAGGCACCCCGGAGTCATCACCAAACTCACCAGTTTCACTGAGTTACTCCCCGGTCTCTCTCATGTCTTCACCCCCAGCCCTCAGGGACTCTCCTGTGTGTCCCCGCTACTCTCCAGCCACGCCCAGATTTCAGCGGGAGTCAGTTCCAGGCACCCAGGGATCACCTACACACTCCCCAGTTTCACTGAGTTACTCCCCGGTCTCTCTCATGTCTTCACCCCCAGCCCCCTGGGACTCCCCTGTCTGTCCCAGCTACTCTCCTGCCACGCCCAGATTCCAGCGGGAGTCAGCCTCCTGCATTCCGGAGTCACCTACAGACTAACAGACCTCACTGAGATCCTCCCTGGTCTCTCTCAGGTCTTTGCCCTCAGCCCACAGGGACTCTTGTGTCTCTTTCAGCTACTCTCAAAAGTTCTCGGGATTCCAGCTGGAGTCGGTTCCAGGCACCCAGGACACAACACCAAACTCACCAATTTCACTGACTTACTCCCCATTCTCGCTCATGTTGTCACCTCCAGCCCTCGGGGACTCTTCTGTCTCTCTCAGCTACTCTCCAACCATCTCCCGATTTCACCTGGAGTCACCTTCCCACACCCAGGAATCACCTGCAGACTCACGGACCTTACCGCATCCCTCCCCCATTTCCTTCACCTCTTCACTCCCAGCCTTCAGGGACTCTCCTGCGTCTCCCAGCTTCTCTCCAGCCTTCCCCAGATTTCTGCCGCAGTCAGCCCCAGGCACCCAGGAGAACCCTAGACACTCACAGGCCTCACGAGACGATCTCCCTATGACCTGTAACTATACAGGGATGGCTCCCACCTATCCCGCAGTGACCCCAAACCCATCTCCACTTACACTCAGACACTCCCAGGGCCTGACAGCTACTCCCCGTTATTGTCCTTCACTTCGAAGCCCTGGCCAATCTACTAGCCAACATGACGCAGTTACCTGGCCATTTCTCCACATTTCTGGTGCGGGCCCCACACCCAGCCGCAGAAGAGCCTCTCCTGCATTCCGTCCTCACACACAGGCCTGTCCATCTACTTGCTACTGTCACACTCTTGCCAGCAGAAGAGGCCCCTGTATTGGCCGATATCACCACCCAGGCTATCCTCACCCCACAGCTGTGCAGCGGGACCCTCCTGCTGGCCCACGTGGCTGCCAGAGCCCATGCGGACACGAACCTCCAGCATGTCGGCGTCCCTGCGGGCGACACTACCGGTGACATGGCTAGCATGACCCTCCTCCCTGGCAGTGACACTGTTGATGTGAGCCCCACTTGCAGATCTGTCATTTGTACATAAGGCCATTTCCCCTTTTCTCTCTCTCTTCCGTTCACAGGGCTATTCATTCTCTCTGTTTCTGCCTCCGTTTCAGATATTTACTCACCTTTTTCCTCTTTCACTCTGTCTGCCGTGGTCTCGATGAGAGTGTGCCACATAAGATTCCCCCATTAAAAGTCATGAATTGAGTGGCTTATACTGTATTTCTGGTTGTGCACATTCCATTTTAATTCGCAATCCATTTTAGAACATTTTATCACCACCGACCAGAGAACAACCCTGTAAACATTGGTCACTCCTCATTCTCTCTCAAACCCTCTCCCTGACCCTCAGCCCTAGGTAACAACTACATAGAGCGATCAACCCCATATCCATAGATTTCCATATTGTGGGCATTTCATATAAACACAATTGCACAATATGTGAGCTTTTGTGACTGACTTTACACTTAGCACAATATTTTCAACATTCATCCACATTGTAGCCATACCCACAGTGGGAAACCATTTTCTTTCTTTTGGGTTTTAGTAACACCGGGTGTTTTCTCCTTCCTTCCTTCTCTCCTTCCTTCCTTCCTTCCTTCCTTCCTTCCTTCCTTCCTTCCTTCCTTCCTTCCTTCCTTCCTTCCTTCCTCCTATTTCTCTCTTACACCTTCTGCCCTCTCTGCTTCCTAGGCCTTAGCTGCATCCTACATTCTGCGTTTTTTTGGGGAAATCCTCGGCAGTTTCCGGAAAATTGTGTTATTGTTACTATTTACCGCTGTCTCTCATTGATGATTCTCCATCAATTGTAAACCTCTATTGGTTTTTCCCAAGTCACTAAGTATATTTTAATTAGGTACGCCTGTTTTTCTTTATACAGCCATTTCTGGAGTACAGGGTCACATACTCAAAATCGCTGTGTAACTCAAAAACTCATCTAATATCCCAATATACCCATCACAAAGTTGAAAAATCATATATCAAACCATCATAAGTCACGGTTTGTCCGTGGATATGGGCTTCATCAATTCCATTGTATTCAATAATGCTGTACACCATTAACAGTGGCAGACTGTTGGGGAGTGGATTTTGATAGCATTTTAAAAAACAGTTATTAGAGGGATACTTTAAAATGACTGAATATCTGATCTAATTGTATTAGCACGGTGAATGATTATGTGAAATGTTTTGAGACAGACTAGTACATTTGTGAATGAAATTTTATGGCTTTTTTCACTTAGTAGGAACCTTTGTGTGCGGAAAGCTGAGAAAATTACTTTCTGCTGTAGAGTCTGGCATTCATTGTAGATTAAAGCTTATTTTTCTGCGAATAAATCTTATTCAATAAAATACGATTTTCTAAAATAAAAAAGAAGCACTTGTGATGTGAAGTCATTATCCTCAGCAAAGTAATCCGGAAAAGAAAACCAAACACCATATTCTCACTTATCATGGGAGCTGAAAAATGAGATCACATGGACACAGGAAGGGGAACAACACACACTGGGGCCTGTCGGGAGGCAGAGCATTAGGAAAAACAGCTAATGCATGCCGGGCTTAATAACTAGGTGATGGGTTGACAGGTGCAGCAAACCACCATGGCACACGTTTACCTTTGTAACAAATCTGCACATCCTGCACATATACCCCAGAACTTAGAAACGAAACGAAACGAAACGGAAAAACAATAACAAAAGGCTAGCGGCAAACTAAAGTTTCAAACTCAGAATGTGACGGACCCACTTTGGTTCAAATCATGGTTCTCAACCCAGGTGCCATAAGGTCAGGATAAAGAATTTGGTTACATATTGTAAATAAGACATACAGCAAATGACTAGAAAAGTTATTCTCAACCTATGTGTGTCTTGTAATTCAAGGATGACGCTATCTACCGGGACACAGCATTAGATTCCAAAGGGCTCAGTCCCGCAAGACTGGCCTCCCACTCTAATAACAATGGGAAGCCCAGCGTTGTTTTACCTCTGCTTCTTAGCAACTGGCTATAAATCGGGTTTCCACCACTCGCAGTTTTAGTTGCATTAATTTGCTGGAAGAGTTCACAGCACGCAGGGAAACACTTACATTTACCATGTTATTATAGCGGATGTTGCCAAAAATTCAGAAAAAAGACTTTGGGCCCGGCATGTGGGGAGGGGCGCACTACCTTCCTGGAAGTGTTATCCAGAAGCCCTCTAAACCCAGTCCTTTCGGGTTTTTATGGAGACCTCATTCTATAGGCACGATGGGTTAAACCATAGGCTATTGGTGAGCAACTCAACCTGAGGCTCTCAACCCTCCCTGGAAATTGGGGTTGAGGCTTTCCCATTCTCAGTCTGAGTAAGGGAATTTACATGAACGGAATTTTAAAAGAGATTAGCATAGCTGGAAACTTAATTAGGTGATTGAATTATCCGGAGCCACACCTTGATGTTCCTAACCCGAGCACCCTCATCCAACGAATGCTCCACCCAACTGGCTCCCAAGTCTCTACGTGGTTCCAGAGCAAAGGAATGTTTATACAAGGGATATCTCCACGTTTTCTTCAAAGTCTTTTCGCTTCCACGGGTAATTCTTCAACTGCCATGCATCAGGGTCACGGGGAGGGCTTGTTACAACACAGATCTGTGGATCTCCGGGGTTTGAGGGTTGAAAGGACGCTGCTGGTGTCAAAACCACAAGGTGAGAACCACAGAACCACTTGTTGGTTTTCAGTGTTTCAGTGCATTTAATTCCTAATATATTTGGCCAAGAAAACTTGTAAGTTCTTAGATTGTCCCAAATGTGGCGGGTGAAATCAAATCAGGAGAAGAGTTTCCTAGGAGGTGTAGCCTGGGAAAGTTGGGGGTGACTGATGGCAAGGAGGAGCGAAGCTCCGCCCTTTCCGCTGCTAGGCTGCGCCCGAGGCTATTTAAACCCACCCTGGCGGGCCTGTACTCAGATCTTCGCAGAGCGGAGCAGCGGCCGGAGCGTTTTGCGGGCTCTGCGTGGACTTGGAGCTTACAGCGTCTTGCGACTTGGAAGCGGATTCAGAGGACAGGACAGAACACTTGGGTAAGTGTATCTCTGTCTGTCTGTCTGTCTGTCTGTCTGTCTGTCTCATTGGTTGGTTTATTTCCATTTTCTTGAGGAGCACATACCTCACAACACACACACAAACACACACACACACACACACACACACACTCGTTCATTCTGCGGGTTAGAAATTTGGTAGGGGTCCCTGGGAGCTACAGGTTTCCTAGTCATGTCTGCACCTAAGAACAGTAGGGTCTTGTCTGCCTTTTCTTATGAAAGGTCCCCCAGCCCGGACTCCCCAAGATCCATGCTAGCCTCACCCAGCTTCTCCCTCTCCCCTCTCAGAAACTCAGACTTAAGAGGAAGCTCCTCACCAGGGATCCGGAGCTACCATTCACCATCCCCTAGGGCTTCTCCACACTTACCTCTGTCATCACCGGAATCCCACAAGCTCCCATTTCCCTTTCCTCACCGTGATGGGCAATCAATGAAGCCTTTGGGCTCTCCCGTGTCCTCCTCTGGGGATTCTTTAGAGTCACCAGGTTCATCAATAATATACCACATGTTCTTACTGCCATCACCCAGCAGCTCACAACCAGCTCTCGGGGAGACTCTTGTGTCTCGCAGCTACTCTCCAAACAACCCCAGATTTCAGCTGGAGTCAGCCCCCCACACCCAGGAATCACCTACAAACTCACGGGCCTCACGGTGCTCCTCCCCTATGTCTTTCATCTCTTCAACCCCAGGCCTCAGGGACTCTCCCGTGTCTCCCACTTACTCTCCAGCCATCCCCAGGTTTCTGCGGGAGTCAGCCCCATGCACCCAGGAGTCCCCCAGAGACTCACAGGTTTCGGGAGATTGTGAGCGGTCCCCCGTCCCTGACGCCTCAGGATTCATGCCCGCCTCACCCAGCTTCTCCCTCTCCCCTCCCAGAAACTCAGACCCAAGGGTCAGCTCCCCACCAGGGATGTGGATGTACTCTACATCATCCCGCAGGGCTTCACCACTCTCACATCCATCATCAACAGAATTTCACAACGTTACATTTCCCTTTCCTAACCAAGCAGGACAATCACTCATGTCATTGTGCTCTCCCGTGTCCTCCTCCGGAGATTCTTCACAGTCACCTCATTCATCAATAATATACCATATGTTCCTACTGCCATCATCCAGCAACTCACCCCCAGCCGTCAATGACTCTCCTGTCTGTCCCAGCTACTCTCCAACTACGCCCAGATTTCAGCGGGAGTCGGTCTCCCACACCCCAGAAGCACCTACAAACTCACAGACTTCAGTGAGATCCTCGCCAGTCTCTCTCACGTCTTCACCCCCAGCCCTTACGGACCCTCCTGTCTCTCTCAACTACTATCCAACCACGCCCACATTTCAGCGGGAGTCAGTTCCAGCAACCCAGGGATCACCAGCAAGCTCACCACTTTCACTGAGTTACTCCCCAGTCTCTAGCACGTCTTTATCCCCAACCCTCAGGGACTCTCCTGTCTGTCCCAGCTACTCTCCAACCACGCCCACATTTCAGCGAGAGTCAGTTGCAGGCACCCAGAAATCACCACCAAACTCACCAATTTCACTGCGTTACTCCCCAGTCTCTCTCACGTCTTCACCATCCCTCAGGGACTCTCCTGTCTGTCCCAGCTACTCTCCAACCACGCCCACATTTCAGCGAGAGTCAGTTGCAGGCACCCAGAAATCACCACCAAACTCACCAATTTCACTGCGTTACTCCCCAGTCTCTCTCATGTCTTCACCATCCCTCAGGGACTCTCCTGCCTGTCCCAGCTACTCTCCAACCACGCCCACATTTCAGCGGGAGTCACTTCCAGGCACCCCGGAATCACCACCAAACTCACCAATTTCACTCAGTTACTCCCCAGTCTCCCTCATGTCTTCACCAGCCCTCAGGGACTCTCCTGTGGGTCCCAACTACTCTCAAACCACGCCCACATTTCAGCGGGAGTCAGTTCCAGGCACCCCGGAATCACCACCAAACTCACCAGTTTCACTCAATTACTCTCCAGTCTCTCTCATGTCTTCACCAGCCCTCAGGGACTCTCCTGCCTGTCCCAGCTACTCTCCAGCCACGCCCAGATGTCAGCTGGAGTCAGTTCCAGGCACCCCGGAGTCACCACCAAACTCACCACTTTCACTGAGTTACTCCCCGGTCTCTCTCATGTCTTCACCCCCAGCCCTCAGGGACTCTCCTGTGTGTCCCCGCTACTCTCCAACCACGCCCAGATTTCAGCGGGAGTCAGTTCCAGGCACCCAGGGATCACCTACAAACTCACCAGTTTCACTGAGTTACTCCCCGGTCTCTCTCATGTCTTCACCCCCAGCCCCCTGGGACTCCCCTGTCTCTCCCAGCTACTTTCCTGCCACGCCCAGATTCCAGCGGGAGTCAGCCTCCTGCATTCCGGAGTCAACTACAGACTCACAGACCTCACTGAGATCCTCCCTGGTCTCTCTCAGGTCTTTGCCCTCAGCCCACAGGGACTCTTGTGTCTCTTTCAGCTACTCTCAAAAGTTCTCTAGATTCCAGCTGGAGTCGGTTCCAGGCACCCAGGACACAACACCAAACTCACCAATTTCACTGACTTACTCCCCATTCTCGCTCATGTTGTCACCTCCAGCCCTCAGGGACTCTTCTGTCTCTCTCAGCTACTCTCCAACCATCTCCCGATTTCACCTGGAGTCAGCTTCCCACACCCAGGAATCACCTGCCGACTCACGGACCTTACTGCATCCCTCCCCCATTTCCTTCACCTCTTCACTCCCAGCCCTCAGGGACTCTCCTGCGTCTCCCAGCTTCTCTCCAGCCTTCCCCAGATTTCTGCCGCAGTCAGCCCCAGGCACCCAGGAGAACCCTAGACACTCACAGGCCTCACAAGACTATCTCCCTATGACCTGTATCTATACAGGGATGGCTCCCACCTATCCCTCAGTGACCCCAAACCCATCTCCACTTACACTCAGACACTCCCAGGGCCTGACAGCTACTCCCCGTTATTGTCCTTCAGTTCGAAGCCCTGGCCAATCTACTAGCCAACATGACGCAGTTACCTGGCCATTTCTCCACATTTCTGGTGCGGGCCCCACACCCAGCCGCAGAAGAGCCTCTCCTGCATTCCGTCCTCACACACAGGCCTGTCCATCTACTTGCTACTGTCACACTCTTGCCAGCAGAAGAGGCCCCTGTATTGGCCGATATCACCACCCAGGCTATCCTCACCCCACAGCTGTGCAGCGGGACCCTCCTGCTGGCCCACCTGGCTGCCAGAGCCCTTGCGGACACGAGCCTCCAGCATGTCGGCGTCCCTGCGGGCGACACTACCGGTGACATGGCTAGCATGACCCTCCTCCCTGGCAGTGACACTGTTGATGTCAGCCCCACTCGCAGATCTGTCATTTGTACATAAGGCCGTTTCCCCTTTTCTCTCTCTCTTCCATTCACAGGGCTATTCATTCTCTCTGTTTCTGCCTCCGTTTCAGATATTTACTCACCTTTTTCTCTTTCACTATGTCTGCCGTGGTCTCGATGAGAGTGTGCCACATAAGATTCCCCCATTAAAAGTCATGAATTGAGTGGCTTTTACTGTATTTCTGGTTGTGCACATTCCATTTTAATTCGCAATCCATTTTAGAACATTTTATCACCACCGACCAGAGAAAAACCCTGTAAACATTGGTCACTCCTCATTCTCTCTCAAACCCTCTCCCTGACCCTCAGCCCTAGGTAACAACTACATACAGCGATCAACCCCATATCCATAGATTTCCATATTGTGGGCATTTCATATAAACACAATTGCACAATATGTGAACTTTTGTGACTGACTTTACACTTAGCACAATATTTTCAAGATTCATCCACATTCTAGCCATACCCACAGTGGGAAACCATTTTCTTTCTTTTTGGTTTTAGTAACACCGGGTGTTTTCTCCTTCCTTCCTTCTCTCCTTCCTTCCTTCCTTCCTTCCTTCCTTCCTTCCTTCCTTCCTTCCTTCCTTCCTTCCTTCCTTCCTTCCTTCCTCCTATTTCTCTCTTACACCTTCTGCCCTCTCTGCTTCATAGGCCTTAGCTGCATCCTACGTTCTGCGTTTTTTTTGGGAAATCCTCGGCAGTTTCCGGAAAATTGTGTTATTGTTACTATTTACCGCTGTCTCTCATTCATGATTCTCCTTCAATTGTAAACCTCTATTGGTTTTTCCCGAGTCACTAAGTATATTTTAATTAGGTACGCCTGTTTTTCTTTATACAGCCATTTCTGGAGTACAGGGTCACATACTCAAAAACACTGTGTAACTCAAAAACTCATCTAATATCCCAATATACCCATCACAAAATTGAAAAATCATAAATCAAACCATCATAAGTCACGGTTTGTCCGTGGATATGGGCTTCATCAATTCCATTGTATTCAATAATGCTGTACACCATTAACAGTGGCAGACTGTTGGGGAGTGGATTTTGATAGCATTTTAAAAAACAGTTATTAGAGGGATACTTTAACCTGACTGAATATCTGATCTAATTGTATTAGCACGGTGAATGATTATGTGAAATGTTTTGAGACAGAGTAGTACATTTGTGAATGAAATTTTATGGCTTTTTTCACTTAGTAGGAACCTTTGTGTGCGGAAAGCTGAGAAAATTACTTTCTGCTGTAGAGTCTGGCATGCATTGTAGATTAAAGCTTATTTTTCTGCGAATAAATCTTATTCAATAAAATACTATTTTTTAAAAGAAAAAGAAAAAAAACACTTGTGATGTGTAGTCATTATCCTCAGCAAAGTAATCCGGAAAGGAAAACCAAACACCATATTCTCACTTATCATGGGAGCTGAAAAATGGGATCACATGGACACAGGAAGGGGAACAACACACACTGGGGCCTGTCGGGAGGCAGAGCATTAGGAAAAACAGCTAATGCATGCCGGGCTTAATAACTAGGTGATGGGTTGACAGGTGCAGCAAACCACCATGGCACACGTTTACCTTTGTAACAAATCTGCACATCCTGCACGTATACCCCAGAACTTAGAAACGAAACGAAACGAAACGGAAACACAATAACAAAAGGCTAGCGGCAAACTAAAGTTTCAAACTCAGAAAGTGACGGACCCACTTTGGTTCAAATCATGGTTCTCAACCCAGGTGCCATAAGGTCAGGATAAAGAATTTGGTTACATATTGTAAATAAGACATACAGCAAATGACTAGAAAAGTTATTCTCAACATATGTGTGTCTTCTAATTCAAGGATGACGCTATCTACCGGGACACAGCATTAGATTCCAAAGGGCTCAGTCCCGCAAGACTGGCCTCCCACTCTATTAACAATGGGAAGCCCAGCGTTGTTTTACCTCTGCTTCTTAGCAACTGGCTATAAATCGGGTTTCCACCACTCGCAGTTTTAGTTGCATTAATTTGCTGGAAGAGTTCACAGCACGCAGGGAAACACTTACATTTACCATTTTATTATAGCGGATGTTGCCAAAAATTCAGAAAAAAGACTTTGGGCCCGGCATGTGGGGAGGGGCGCACTACCTTCCAGGAAGTGTTATCCAGAAGCCCTCTAAACCCAGTCCTTTCGGGTTTTTATGGAGACCTCATTCTATAGGCATGATGGGTTAAACCATAGGCTATTGGTGAGCAACTCAACCTGAGGCTCTCAACCCTCCCTGGAAATTGGGGTTGAGGCTTTCCCATTCTCAGTCTGAGTAAGGGAATTTACATGAACGGAATTTTAAAAGAGATTAGCATAGCTGGAAACTTAATTAGGTGATTGAATTATCCGGAGCCACACCTTGATGTTCCTAACCCGAGCACCCTCATCCAACGAATGCTCCACCCAACTGGCTCCCAAGTCTCTACGTGGTTCCAGAGCAAAGGAATGTTTATACAGGGCATATCTCCACGTTTTCTTCAAAGTCTTTTCGCTTCCACGGGTAATTCTTAAACTGCCATGCATCAGGGTCAGGGGGAGGGCTTGTTACAACACAGATCTGTGGATCTAAGGGGTTTAAGGGTTGCAAGGACGCTGCTGGTGTCAAAACCACAAGGTGAGAACCACAGAACCACTAGTTGGTTTTCAGTGTTTCAGTGCATTTAATTCATAATATATTTGACCAAGAAAACTTGTAAGTTCTTAGATTGTCCCAAATGTGGCGCATGAAATCAAATCAGGAGAAGAGTTTCCTAGGAGGTGTAGCCTGGGAAAGTTGGGGGTGACTGATGCAAAGGAGGAGCGAAGCTCCGCCCTTTCCGCTGCTAGGCTGCGCCCCAGGCTATTTAAACCCACCCTGGCGGGCCTGTACTCAGATCTTCGCAGAGCGGAGCAGCGGCCGGAGCGTTTTGCGGGCTCTGCGTGGACTTGGAGCTTACAGCGTCTTGCGACTTGGAAGCGGATTCAGAGGACAGGACAGAACACTTCGGTAAGTGTATCTCTGTCTGTCTGTCTGTCTGTCTCATTGGTTGGTTTATTTCCATTTTCTTGAGGAGCACATACCTCACAACACACACACAAACACACACACACACACACACACACACTCGTTCATTCTGCGGGTTAGAAATTTGGTAGGGGTCCCTGGGAGCTACAGGTTTCCTAGTCATGTCTGCACCTAAGAACAGTAGGGTCTTGTCTGCCTTTTCTTATGAAAGGTCCCCCAGCCCGGACTCCCCAAGATCCATGCTAGCCTCACCCAGCTTCTCCCTCTCCCCTCTCAGAAACTCAGACTTAAGAGGAAGCTCCTCACCAGGGATCCGGAGCTACCATTCACCATCCCCTAGGGCTTCTCCACACTTACCTCTGTCATCACCGGAATCCCACAAGCTCCCATTTCCCTTTCCTCACCGTGATGGGCAATCAATGAAGCCTTTGGGCTCTCCCGTGTCCTCCTCTGGGGATTCTTTAGAGTCACCAGGTTCATCAATAATATACCACATGTTCTTACTGCCATCACCCAGCAGCTCACAACCAGCTCTCGGGGAGACTCTTGTGTCTCGCAGCTACTCTCCAAACAACCCCAGATTTCAGCTGGAGTCAGCCCCCCACACCCAGGAATCACCTACAAACTCACGGGCCTCACGGTGCTCCTCCCCTATGTCTTTCATCTCTTCAACCCCAGGCCTCAGGGACTCTCCCGTGTCTCCCACTTACTCTCCAGCCATCCCCAGGTTTCTGCGGGAGTCAGCCCCATGCACCCAGGAGTCCCCCAGAGACTCACAGGTTTCGGGAGATTGTGAGCGGTCCCCCGTCCCTGACGCCTCAGGATTCATGCCCGCCTCACCCAGCTTCTCCCTCTCCCCTCCCAGAAACTCAGACCCAAGGGTCAGCTCCCCACCAGGGATGTGGATGTACTCTACATCATCCCGCAGGGCTTCACCACTCTCACATCCATCATCAACAGAATTTCACAACGTTACATTTCCCTTTCCTAACCAAGCAGGACAATCACTCATGTCATTGTGCTCTCCCGTGTCCTCCTCCGGAGATTCTTCACAGTCACCTCATTCATCAATAATATACCATATGTTCCTACTGCCATCATCCAGCAGCTCACCCCCAGCCGTCAATGACTCTCCTGTCTGTCCCAGCTACTCTCCAACTACGCCCAGATTTCAGCGGGAGTCGGTCTCCCACACCCCAGAAGCACCTACAAACTCACAGACTTCAGTGAGATCCTCGCCAGTCTCTCTCACGTCTTCACCCCCAGCCCTTACGGACCCTCCTGTCTCTCTCAACTACTATCCAACCACGCCCACATTTCAGCGGGAGTCAGTTCCAGCAACCCAGGGATCACCAGCAAGCTCACCACTTTCACTGAGTTACTCCCCAGTCTCTAGCACGTCTTTATCCCCAACCCTCAGGGACTCTCCTGTCTGTCCCAGCTACTCTCCAACCACGCCCACATTTCAGCGAGAGTCAGTTGCAGGCACCCAGAAATCACCACCAAACTCACCCATTTCACTGCGTTACTCCCCAGTCTCTCTCACGTCTTCACCATCCCTCAGGGACTCTCCTGTCTGTCCCAGCTACTCTCCAACCACGCCCACATTTCAGCGAGAGTCAGTTGCAGGCACCCAGAAATCACCACCAAACTCACCAATTTCACTGCGTTACTCCCCAGTCTCTCTCATGTCTTCACCATCCCTCAGGGACTCTCCTGCCTGTCCCAGCTACTCTCCAACCACGCCCACATTTCAGCGGGAGTCACTTCCAGGCACCCCGGAATCACCACCAAACTCACCAATTTCACTCAGTTACTCCCCAGTCTCCCTCATGTCTTCACCAGCCCTCAGGGACTCTCCTGTGGGTCCCAACTACTCTCAAACCACGCCCACATTTCAGCGGGAGTCAGTTCCAGGCACCCCGGAATCACCACCAAACTCACCAGTTTCACTCAATTACTCTCCAGTCTCTCTCATGTCTTCACCAGCCCTCAGGGACTCTCCTGCCTGTCCCAGCTACTCTCCAGCCACGCCCAGATGTCAGCTGGAGTCAGTTCCAGGCACCCCGGAGTCACCACCAAACTCACCAGTTTCACTGAGTTACTCCCCGGTCTCTCTCATGTCTTCACCCCCAGCCCTCAGGGACTCTCCTGTGTGTCCCCGCTACTCTCCAACCACGCCCAGATTTCAGCGGGAGTCAGTTCCAGGCACCCAGGGATCACCTACAAACTCACCAGTTTCACTGAGTTACTCCCCGGTCTCTCTCATGTCTTCACCCCCAGCCCCCTGGGACTCCCCTGTCTCTCCCAGCTACTTTCCTGCCACGCCCAGATTCCAGCGGGAGTCAGCCTCCTGCATTCCGGAGTCACCTACAGACTCACAGACCTCACTGAGATCCTCCCTGGTCTCTCTCAGGTCTTTGCCCTCAGCCCACAGGGACTCTTGTGTCTCTTTCAGCTACTCTCAAAAGTTCTCTAGATTCCAGCTGGAGTCGGTTCCAGGCACCCAGGACACAACACCAAACTCACCAATTTCACTGACTTACTCCCCATTCTCGCTCATGTTGTCACCTCCAGCCCTCAGGGACTCTTCTGTCTCTCTCAGCTACTCTCCAACCATCTCCCGATTTCACCTGGAGTCAGCTTCCCACACCCAGGAATCACCTGCCGACTCACGGACCTTACTGCATCCCTCCCCCATTTCCTTCACCTCTTCACTCCCAGCCCTCAGGGACTCTCCTGCGTCTCCCAGCTTCTCTCCAGCCTTCCCCAGATTTCTGCCGCAGTCAGCCCCAGGCACCCAGGAGAACCCTAGACACTCACAGGCCTCACGAGACTATCTCCCTATGACCTGTATCTATACAGGGATGGCTCCCACCTATCCCTCAGTGACCCCAAACCCATCTCCACTTACACTCAGACACTCCCAGGGCCTGACAGCTACTCCCCGTTATTGTCCTTCAGTTCGAAGCCCTGGCCAATCTACTAGCCAACATGACGCAGTTACCTGGCCATTTCTCCACATTTCTGGTGCGGGCCCCACACCCAGCCGCAGAAGAGCCTCTCCTGCATTCCGTCCTCACACACAGGCCTGTCCATCTACTTGCTACTGTCACACTCTTGCCAGCAGAAGAGGCCCCTGTATTGGCCGATATCACCACCCAGGCTATCCTCACCCCACAGCTGTGCAGCGGGACCCTCCTGCTGGCCCACCTGGCTGCCAGAGCCCTTGCGGACACGAGCCTCCAGCATGTCGGCGTCCCTGCGGGCGACACTACCGGTGACATGGCTAGCATGACCCTCCTCCCTGGCAGTGACACTGTTGATGTCAGCCCCACTCGCAGATCTGTCATTTGTACATAAGGCCGTTTCCCCTTTTCTCTCTCTCTTCCATTCACAGGGCTATTCATTCTCTCTGTTTCTGCCTCCGTTTCAGATATTTACTCACCTTTTTCTCTTTCACTATGTCTGCCGTGGTCTCGATGAGAGTGTGCCACATAAGATTCCCCCATTAAAAGTCATGAATTGAGTGGCTTTTACTGTATTTCTAGTTGTGCACATTCCATTTTAATTCGCAATCCATTTTAGAACATTTTATCACCACCGACCAGAGAAAAACCCTGTAAACATTGGTCACTCCTCATTCTCTCTCAAACCCTCTCCCTGACCCTCAGCCCTAGGTAACAACTACATAGAGCGATCAACCCCATATCCATAGATTTCCATATTGTGGGCATTTCATATAAACACAATTGCACAATATGTGAACTTTTGTGACTGACTTTACACTTAGCACAATATTTTCAAGATTCATCCACATTCTAGCCATACCCACAGTGGGAAACCATTTTCTTTCTTTTTGGTTTTAGTAACACCGGGTGTTTTCTCCTTCCTTCCTTCTCTCCTTCCTTCCTTCTCTCCTTCCTTCCTTCCTTCCTTCCTTCCTTCCTTCCTTCCTTCCTTCCTTCCTTCCTTCCTTCCTCCTATTTCTCTCTTACACCTTCTGCCCTCTCTGCTTCATAGGCCTTAGCTGCATCCTACGTTCTGCGTTTTTTTTGGGAAATCCTCGGCAGTTTCCGGAAAATTGTGTTATTGTTACTATTTACCGCTGTCTCTCATTCATGATTCTCCTTCAATTGTAAACCTCTATTGGTTTTTCCCGAGTCACTAAGTATATTTTAATTAGGTACGCCTGTTTTTCTTTATACAGCCATTTCTGGAGTACAGGGTCACATACTCAAAAACACTGTGTAACTCAAAAACTCATCTAATATCCCAATATACCCATCACAAAATTGAAAAATCATAAATCAAACCATCATAAGTCACGGTTTGTCCGTGGATATGGGCTTCATCAATTCCATTGTATTCAATAATGCTGTACACCATTAACAGTGGCAGACTGTTGGGGAGTGGATTTTGATAGCATTTTAAAAAACAGTTATTAGAGGGATACTTTAACCTGACTGAATATCTGATCTAATTGTATTAGCACGGTGAATGATTATGTGAAATGTTTTGAGACAGAGTAGTACATTTGTGAATGAAATTTTATGGCTTTTTTCACTTAGTAGGAACCTTTGTGTGCGGAAAGCTGAGAAAATTACTTTCTGCTGTAGAGTCTGGCATGCATTGTAGATTAAAGCTTATTTTTCTGCGAATAAATCTTATTCAATAAAATACTATTTTTTAAAAGAAAAAGAAAAAAAACACTTGTGATGTGTAGTCATTATCCTCAGCAAAGTAATCCGGAAAGGAAAACCAAACACCATATTCTCACTTATCATGGGAGCTGAAAAATGGGATCACATGGACACAGGAAGGGGAACAACACACACTGGGGCCTGTCGGGAGGCAGAGCATTAGGAAAAACAGCTAATGCATGCCGGGCTTAATAACTAGGTGATGGGTTGACAGGTGCAGCAAACCACCATGGCACACGTTTACCTTTGTAACAAATCTGCACATCCTGCACGTATACCCCAGAACTTAGAAACGAAACGAAACGAAACGGAAACACAATAACAAAAGGCTAGCGGCAAACTAAAGTTTCAAACTCAGAAAGTGACGGACCCACTTTGGTTCAAATCATGGTTCTCAACCCAGGTGCCATAAGGTCAGGATAAAGAATTTGGTTACATATTGTAAATAAGACATACAGCAAATGACTAGAAAAGTTATTCTCAACATATGTGTGTCTTCTAATTCAAGGATGACGCTATCTACCGGGACACAGCATTAGATTCCAAAGGGCTCAGTCCCGCAAGACTGGCCTCCCACTCTATTAACAATGGGAAGCCCAGCGTTGTTTTACCTCTGCTTCTTAGCAACTGGCTATAAATCGGGTTTCCACCACTCGCAGTTTTAGTTGCATTAATTTGCTGGAAGAGTTCACAGCACGCAGGGAAACACTTACATTTACCATTTTATTATAGCGGATGTTGCCAAAAATTCAGAAAAAAGACTTTGGGCCCGGCATGTGGGGAGGGGCGCACTACCTTCCAGGAAGTGTTATCCAGAAGCCCTCTAAACCCAGTCCTTTCGGGTTTTTATGGAGACCTCATTCTATAGGCATGATGGGTTAAACCATAGGCTATTGGTGAGCAACTCAACCTGAGGCTCTCAACCCTCCCTGGAAATTGGGGTTGAGGCTTTCCCATTCTCAGTCTGAGTAAGGGAATTTACATGAACGGAATTTTAAAAGAGATTAGCATAGCTGGAAACTTAATTAGGTGATTGAATTATCCGGAGCCACACCTTGATGTTCCTAACCCGAGCACCCTCATCCAACGAATGCTCCACCCAACTGGCTCCCAAGTCTCTACGTGGTTCCAGAGCAAAGGAATGTTTATACAGGGCATATCTCCACGTTTTCTTCAAAGTCTTTTCGCTTCCACGGCTAATTCTTAAACTGCCATGCATCAGGGTCAGGGGGAGGGCTTGTTACAACACAGATCTGTGGATCTCCGGGGTTTAAGGGTTGCAAGGACGCTGCTGGTGTCAAAACCACAAGGTGAGAACCACAGAACCACTAGTTGGTTTTCAGTGTTTCAGTACATTTAATTCATAATATATTTGACCAAGAAAACTTGTAAGTTCTTAGATTGTCCCAAATGTGGCGCATGAAATCAAATCAGGAGAAGAGTTTCCTAGGAGGTGTAGCCTGGGAAAGTTGGGGGTGACTGATGCAAAGGAGGAGCGAAGCTCCGCCCTTTCCGCTGCTAGGCTGCGCCCGAGGCTATTTAAACCCACCCTGGCGGGCCTGTACTCAGATCTTCGCAGAGCGGAGCAGCGGCCGGAGCGTTTTGCGGGCTCTGCGTGGACTTGGAGCTTACAGCGTCTTGCGACTTGGAAGCGGATTCAGAGGACAGGACAGAACACTTGGGTAAGTGTATCTCTGTCTGTCTGTCTGTCTGTCTGTCTGTCTGTCTCATTGGTTGGTTTATTTCCATTTTCTTGAGGAGCACATACCTCACAACACACACACAAACACACACACACACACACACACACACTCGTTCATTCTGCGGGTTAGAAATTTGGTAGGGGTCCCTGGGAGCTACAGGTTTCCTAGTCATGTCTGCACCTAAGAACAGTAGGGTCTTGTCTGCCTTTTCTTATGAAAGGTCCCCCAGCCCGGACTCCCCAAGATCCATGCTAGCCTCACCCAGCTTCTCCCTCTCCCCTCTCAGAAACTCAGACTTAAGAGGAAGCTCCTCACCAGGGATCCGGAGCTACCATTCACCATCCCCTAGGGCTTCTCCACACTTACCTCTGTCATCACCGGAATCCCACAAGCTCCCATTTCCCTTTCCTCACCGTGATGGGCAATCAATGAAGCCTTTGGGCTCTCCCGTGTCCTCCTCTGGGGATTCTTTAGAGTCACCAGGTTCATCAATAATATACCACATGTTCTTACTGCCATCACCCAGCAGCTCACAACCAGCTCTCGGGGAGACTCTTGTGTCTCGCAGCTACTCTCCAAACAACCCCAGATTTCAGCTGGAGTCAGCCCCCCACACCCAGGAATCACCTACAAACTCACGGGCCTCACGGTGCTCCTCCCCTATGTCTTTCATCTCTTCAACCCCAGGCCTCAGGGACTCTCCCGTGTCTCCCACTTACTCTCCAGCCATCCCCAGGTTTCTGCGGGAGTCAGCCCCATGCACCCAGGAGTCCCCCAGAGACTCACAGGTTTCGGGAGATTGTGAGCGGTCCCCCGTCCCTGACGCCTCAGGATTCATGCCCGCCTCACCCAGCTTCTCCCTCTCCCCTCCCAGAAACTCAGACCCAAGGGTCAGCTCCCCACCAGGGATGTGGATGTACTCTACATCATCCCGCAGGGCTTCACCACTCTCACATCCATCATCAACAGAATTTCACAACGTTACATTTCCCTTTCCTAACCAAGCAGGACAATCACTCATGTCATTGTGCTCTCCCGTGTCCTCCTCCGGAGATTCTTCACAGTCACCTCATTCATCAATAATATACCATATGTTCCTACTGCCATCATCCAGCAGCTCACCCCCAGCCGTCAATGACTCTCCTGTCTGTCCCAGCTACTCTCCAACTACGCCCAGATTTCAGCGGGAGTCGGTCTCCCACACCCCAGAAGCACCTACAAACTCACAGACTTCAGTGAGATCCTCGCCAGTCTCTCTCACGTCTTCACCCCCAGCCCTTACGGACCCTCCTGTCTCTCTCAACTACTATCCAACCACGCCCACATTTCAGCGGGAGTCAGTTCCAGCAACCCAGGGATCACCAGCAAGCTCACCACTTTCACTGAGTTACTCCCCAGTCTCTAGCACGTCTTTATCCCCAACCCTCAGGGACTCTCCTGTCTGTCCCAGCTACTCTCCAACCACGCCCACATTTCAGCGAGAGTCAGTTGCAGGCACCCAGAAATCACCACCAAACTCACCAATTTCACTGCGTTACTCCCCAGTCTCTCTCACGTCTTCACCATCCCTCAGGGACTCTCCTGTCTGTCCCAGCTACTCTCCAACCACGCCCACATTTCAGCGAGAGTCAGTTGCAGGCACCCAGAAATCACCACCAAACTCACCAATTTCACTGCGTTACTCCCCAGTCTCTCTCATGTCTTCACCATCCCTCAGGGACTCTCCTGCCTGTCCCAGCTACTCTCCAACCACGCCCACATTTCAGCGGGAGTCACTTCCAGGCACCCCGGAATCACCACCAAACTCACCAATTTCACTCAGTTACTCCCCAGTCTCCCTCATGTCTTCACCAGCCCTCAGGGACTCTCCTGTGGGTCCCAACTACTCTCAAACCACGCCCACATTTCAGCGGGAGTCAGTTCCAGGCACCCCGGAATCACCACCAAACTCACCAGTTTCACTCAATTACTCTCCAGTCTCTCTCATGTCTTCACCAGCCCTCAGGGACTCTCCTGCCTGTCCCAGCTACTCTCCAGCCACGCCCAGATGTCAGCTGGAGTCAGTTCCAGGCACCCCGGAGTCACCACCAAACTCACCAGTTTCACTGAGTTACTCCCCGGTCTCTCTCATGTCTTCACCCCCAGCCCTCAGGGACTCTCCTGTGTGTCCCCGCTACTCTCCAACCACGCCCAGATTTCAGCGGGAGTCAGTTCCAGGCACCCAGGGATCACCTACAAACTCACCAGTTTCACTGAGTTACTCCCCGGTCTCTCTCATGTCTTCACCCCCAGCCCCCTGGGACTCCCCTGTCTCTCCCAGCTACTTTCCTGCCACGCCCAGATTCCAGCGGGAGTCAGCCTCCTGCATTCCGGAGTCACCTACAGACTCACAGACCTCACTGAGATCCTCCCTGGTCTCTCTCAGGTCTTTGCCCTCAGCCCACAGGGACTCTTGTGTCTCTTTCAGCTACTCTCAAAAGTTCTCTAGATTCCAGCTGGAGTCGGTTCCAGGCACCCAGGACACAACACCAAACTCACCAATTTCACTGACTTACTCCCCATTCTCGCTCATGTTGTCACCTCCAGCCCTCAGGGACTCTTCTGTCTCTCTCAGCTACTCTCCAACCATCTCCCGATTTCACCTGGAGTCAGCTTCCCACACCCAGGAATCACCTGCCGACTCACGGACCTTACTGCATCCCTCCCCCATTTCCTTCACCTCTTCACTCCCAGCCCTCAGGGACTCTCCTGCGTCTCCCAGCTTCTCTCCAGCCTTCCCCAGATTTCTGCCGCAGTCAGCCCCAGGCACCCAGGAGAACCCTAGACACTCACAGGCCTCACGAGACTATCTCCCTATGACCTGTATCTATACAGGGATGGCTCCCACCTATCCCTCAGTGACCCCAAACCCATCTCCACTTACACTCAGACACTCCCAGGGCCTGACAGCTACTCCCCGTTATTGTCCTTCAGTTCGAAGCCCTGGCCAATCTACTAGCCAACATGACGCAGTTACCTGGCCATTTCTCCACATTTCTGGTGCGGGCCCCACACCCAGCCGCAGAAGAGCCTCTCCTGCATTCCGTCCTCACACACAGGCCTGTCCATCTACTTGCTACTGTCACACTCTTGCCAGCAGAAGAGGCCCCTGTATTGGCCGATATCACCACCCAGGCTATCCTCACCCCACAGCTGTGCAGCGGGACCCTCCTGCTGGCCCACCTGGCTGCCAGAGCCCTTGCGGACACGAGCCTCCAGCATGTCGGCGTCCCTGCGGGCGACACTACCGGTGACATGGCTAGCATGACCCTCCTCCCTGGCAGTGACACTGTTGATGTCAGCCCCACTCGCAGATCTGTCATTTGTACATAAGGCCGTTTCCCCTTTTCTCTCTCTCTTCCATTCACAGGGCTATTCATTCTCTCTGTTTCTGCCTCCGTTTCAGATATTTACTCACCTTTTTCTCTTTCACTATGTCTGCCGTGGTCTCGATGAGAGTGTGCCACATAAGATTCCCCCATTAAAAGTCATGAATTGAGTGGCTTTTACTGTATTTCTGGTTGTGCACATTCCATTTTAATTCGCAATCCATTTTAGAACATTTTATCACCACCGACCAGAGAAAAACCCTGTAAACATTGGTCACTCCTCATTCTCTCTCAAACCCTCTCCCTGACCCTCAGCCCTAGGTAACAACTACATAGAGCGATCAACCCCATATCCATAGATTTCCATATTGTGGGCATTTCATATAAACACAATTGCACAATATGTGAACTTTTGTGACTGACTTTACACTTAGCACAATATTTTCAAGATTCATCCACATTCTAGCCATACCCACAGTGGGAAACCATTTTCTTTCTTTTTGGTTTTAGTAACACCGGGTGTTTTCTCCTTCCTTCCTTCTCTCCTTCCTTCCTTCCTTCCTTCCTTCCTTCCTTCCTTCCTTCCTTCCTTCCTTCCTTCCTTCCTTCCTTCCTCCTATTTCTCTCTTACACCTTCTGCCCTCTCTGCTTCATAGGCCTTAGCTGCATCCTACGTTCTGCGTTTTTTTTGGGAAATCCTCGGCAGTTTCCGGAAAATTGTGTTATTGTTACTATTTACCGCTGTCTCTCATTCATGATTCTCCTTCAATTGTAAACCTCTATTGGTTTTTCCCGAGTCACTAAGTATATTTTAATTAGGTACGCCTGTTTTTCTTTCTACAGCCATTTCTGGAGTACAGGGTCACATACTCAAAAACACTGTGTAACTCAAAAACTCATCTAATATCCCAATATACCCATCACAAAATTGAAAAATCATAAATCAAACCATCATAAGTCACGGTTTGTCCGTGGATATGGGCTTCATCAATTCCATTGTATTCAATAATGCTGTACACCATTAACAGTGGCAGACTGTTGGGGAGTGGATTTTGATAGCATTTTAAAAAACAGTTATTAGAGGGATACTTTAACCTGACTGAATATCTGATCTAATTGTATTAGCACGGTGAATGATTATGTGAAATGTTTTGAGACAGAGTAGTACATTTGTGAATGAAATTTTATGGCTTTTTTCACTTAGTAGGAACCTTTGTGTGCGGAAAGCTGAGAAAATTACTTTCTGCTGTAGAGTCTGGCATGCATTGTAGATTAAAGCTTATTTTTCTGCGAATAAATCTTATTCAATAAAATACTATTTTTTAAAAGAAAAAGAAAAAAAACACTTGTGATGTGTAGTCATTATCCTCAGCAAAGTAATCCGGAAAGGAAAACCAAACACCATATTCTCACTTATCATGGGAGCTGAAAAATGGGATCACATGGACACAGGAAGGGGAACAACACACACTGGGGCCTGTCGGGAGGCAGAGCATTAGGAAAAACAGCTAATGCATGCCGGGCTTAATAACTAGGTGATGGGTTGACAGGTGCAGCAAACCACCATGGCACACGTTTACCTTTGTAACAAATCTGCACATCCTGCACGTATACCCCAGAACTTAGAAACGAAACGAAACGAAACGGAAACACAATAACAAAAGGCTAGCGGCAAACTAAAGTTTCAAACTCAGAAAGTGACGGACCCACTTTGGTTCAAATCATGGTTCTCAACCCAGGTGCCATAAGGTCAGGATAAAGAATTTGGTTACATATTGTAAATAAGACATACAGCAAATGACTAGAAAAGTTATTCTCAACATATGTGTGTCTTCTAATTCAAGGATGACGCTATCTACCGGGACACAGCATTAGATTCCAAAGGGCTCAGTCCCGCAAGACTGGCCTCCCACTCTATTAACAATGGGAAGCCCAGCGTTGTTTTACCTCTGCTTCTTAGCAACTGGCTATAAATCGGGTTTCCACCACTCGCAGTTTTAGTTGCATTAATTTGCTGGAAGAGTTCACAGCACGCAGGGAAACACTTACATTTACCATTTTATTATAGCGGATGTTGCCAAAAATTCAGAAAAAAGACTTTGGGCCCGGCATGTGGGGAGGGGCGCACTACCTTCCAGGAAGTGTTATCCAGAAGCCCTCTAAACCCAGTCCTTTCGGGTTTTTATGGAGACCTCATTCTATAGGCATGATGGGTTAAACCATAGGCTATTGGTGAGCAACTCAACCTGAGGCTCTCAACCCTCCCTGGAAATTGGGGTTGAGGCTTTCCCATTCTCAGTCTGAGTAAGGGAATTTACATGAACGGAATTTTAAAAGAGATTAGCATAGCTGGAAACTTAATTAGGTGATTGAATTATCCGGAGCCACACCTTGATGTTCCTAACCCGAGCACCCTCATCCAACGAATGCTCCACCCAACTGGCTCCCAAGTCTCTACGTGGTTCCAGAGCAAAGGAATGTTTATACAGGGCATATCTCCACGTTTTCTTCAAAGTCTTTTCGCTTCCACGGGTAATTCTTAAACTGCCATGCATCAGGGTCAGGGGGAGGGCTTGTTACAACACAGATCTGTGGATCTCCGGGGTTTAAGGGTTGCAAGGACGCTGCTGGTGTCAAAACCACAAGGTGAGAACCACAGAACCACTAGTTGGTTTTCAGTGTTTCAGTACATTTAATTCATAATATATTTGACCAAGAAAACTTGTAAGTTCTTAGATTGTCCCAAATGTGGCGCATGAAATCAAATCAGGAGAAGAGTTTCCTAGGAGGTGTAGCCTGGGAAAGTTGGGGGTGACTGATGCAAAGGAGGAGCGAAGCTCCGCCCTTTCCGCTGCTAGGCTGCGCCCGAGGCTATTTAAACCCACCCTGGCGGGCCTGTACTCAGATCTTCGCAGAGCGGAGCAGCGGCCGGAGCGTTTTGCGGGCTCTGCGTGGACTTGGAGCTTACAGCGTCTTGCGACTTGGAAGCGGATTCAGAGGACAGGACAGAACACTTGGGTAAGTGTATCTCTGTCTGTCTGTCTGTCTGTCTGTCTGTCTGTCTCATTGGTTGGTTTATTTCCATTTTCTTGAGGAGCACATACCTCACAACACACACACAAACACACACACACACACACACACACACTCGTTCATTCTGCGGGTTAGAAATTTGGTAGGGGTCCCTGGGAGCTACAGGTTTCCTAGTCATGTCTGCACCTAAGAACAGTAGGGTCTTGTCTGCCTTTTCTTATGAAAGGTCCCCCAGCCCGGACTCCCCAAGATCCATGCTAGCCTCACCCAGCTTCTCCCTCTCCCCTCTCAGAAACTCAGACTTAAGAGGAAGCTCCTCACCAGGGATCCGGAGCTACCATTCACCATCCCCTAGGGCTTCTCCACACTTACCTCTGTCATCACCGGAATCCCACAAGCTCCCATTTCCCTTTCCTCACCGTGATGGGCAATCAATGAAGCCTTTGGGCTCTCCCGTGTCCTCCTCTGGGGATTCTTTAGAGTCACCAGGTTCATCAATAATATACCACATGTTCTTACTGCCATCACCCAGCAGCTCACAACCAGCTCTCGGGGAGACTCTTGTGTCTCGCAGCTACTCTCCAAACAACCCCAGATTTCAGCTGGAGTCAGCCCCCCACACCCAGGAATCACCTACAAACTCACGGGCCTCACGGTGCTCCTCCCCTATGTCTTTCATCTCTTCAACCCCAGGCCTCAGGGACTCTCCCGTGTCTCCCACTTACTCTCCAGCCATCCCCAGGTTTCTGCGGGAGTCAGCCCCATGCACCCAGGAGTCCCCCAGAGACTCACAGGTTTCGGGAGATTGTGAGCGGTCCCCCGTCCCTGACGCCTCAGGATTCATGCCCGCCTCACCCAGCTTCTCCCTCTCCCCTCCCAGAAACTCAGACCCAAGGGTCAGCTCCCCACCAGGGATGTGGATGTACTCTACATCATCCCGCAGGGCTTCACCACTCTCACATCCATCATCAACAGAATTTCACAACGTTACATTTCCCTTTCCTAACCAAGCAGGACAGTCACTCATGTCATTGTGCTCTCCCGTGTCCTCCTCCGGAGATTCTTCACAGTCACCTCATTCATCAATAATATACCATATGTTCCTACTGCCA
This sequence comes from Pongo pygmaeus, assembly GCF_028885625.2. Lineage (NCBI taxonomy): Eukaryota > Metazoa > Chordata > Mammalia > Primates > Hominidae > Pongo > Pongo pygmaeus. The sequence continues at coordinate 772,066 of NC_072388.2, read as the reverse complement.
TCATCCAGCAGCTCACCCCCAGCCGTCAATGACTCTCCTGTCTGTCCCAGCTACTCTCCAACTACGCCCAGATTTCAGCGGGAGTCGGTCTCCCACACCCCAGAAGCACCTACAAACTCACAGACTTCAGTGAGATCCTCGCCAGTCTCTCTCACGTCTTCACCCCCAGCCCTTACGGACCCTCCTGTCTCTCTCAACTACTATCCAACCACGCCCACATTTCAGCGGGAGTCAGTTCCAGCAACCCAGGGATCACCAGCAAGCTCACCACTTTCACTGAGTTACTCCCCAGTCTCTAGCACGTCTTTATCCCCAACCCTCAGGGACTCTCCTGTCTGTCCCAGCTACTCTCCAACCACGCCCACATTTCAGCGAGAGTCAGTTGCAGGCACCCAGAAATCACCACCAAACTCACCAATTTCACTGCGTTACTCCCCAGTCTCTCTCACGTCTTCACCATCCCTCAGGGACTCTCCTGTCTGTCCCAGCTACTCTCCAACCACGCCCACATTTCAGCGAGAGTCAGTTGCAGGCACCCAGAAATCACCACCAAACTCACCAATTTCACTGCGTTACTCCCCAGTCTCTCTCATGTCTTCACCATCCCTCAGGGACTCTCCTGCCTGTCCCAGCTACTCTCCAACCACGCCCACATTTCAGCGGGAGTCACTTCCAGGCACCCCGGAATCACCACCAAACTCACCAATTTCACTCAGTTACTCCCCAGTCTCCCTCATGTCTTCACCAGCCCTCAGGGACTCTCCTGTGGGTCCCAACTACTCTCAAACCACGCCCACATTTCAGCGGGAGTCAGTTCCAGGCACCCCGGAATCACCACCAAACTCACCAGTTTCACTCAATTACTCTCCAGTCTCTCTCATGTCTTCACCAGCCCTCAGGGACTCTCCTGCCTGTCCCAGCTACTCTCCAGCCACGCCCAGATGTCAGCTGGAGTCAGTTCCAGGCACCCCGGAGTCACCACCAAACTCACCAGTTTCACTGAGTTACTCCCCGGTCTCTCTCATGTCTTCACCCCCAGCCCTCAGGGACTCTCCTGTGTGTCCCCGCTACTCTCCAACCACGCCCAGATTTCAGCGGGAGTCAGTTCCAGGCACCCAGGGATCACCTACAAACTCACCAGTTTCACTGAGTTACTCCCCGGTCTCTCTCATGTCTTCACCCCCAGCCCCCTGGGACTCCCCTGTCTCTCCCAGCTACTTTCCTGCCACGCCCAGATTCCAGCGGGAGTCAGCCTCCTGCATTCCGGAGTCACCTACAGACTCACAGACCTCACTGAGATCCTCCCTGGTCTCTCTCAGGTCTTTGCCCTCAGCCCACAGGGACTCTTGTGTCTCTTTCAGCTACTCTCAAAAGTTCTCTAGATTCCAGCTGGAGTCGGTTCCAGGCACCCAGGACACAACACCAAACTCACCAATTTCACTGACTTACTCCCCATTCTCGCTCATGTTGTCACCTCCAGCCCTCAGGGACTCTTCTGTCTCTCTCAGCTACTCTCCAACCATCTCCCGATTTCACCTGGAGTCACCTTCCCACACCCAGGAATCACCTGCCGACTCACGGACCTTACTGCATCCCTCCCCCATTTCCTTCACCTCTTCACTCCCAGCCCTCAGGGACTCTCCTGCGTCTCCCAGCTTCTCTCCAGCCTTCCCCAGATTTCTGCCGCAGTCAGCCCCAGGCACCCAGGAGAACCCTAGACACTCACAGGCCTCACGAGACTATCTCCCTATGACCTGTATCTATACAGGGATGGCTCCCACCTATCCCTCAGTGACCCCAAACCCATCTCCACTTACACTCAGACACTCCCAGGGCCTGACAGCTACTCCCCGTTATTGTCCTTCAGTTCGAAGCCCTGGCCAATCTACTAGCCAACATGACGCAGTTACCTGGCCATTTCTCCACATTTCTGGTGCGGGCCCCACACCCAGCCGCAGAAGAGCCTCTCCTGCATTCCGTCCTCACACACAGGCCTGTCCATCTACTTGCTACTGTCACACTCTTGCCAGCAGAAGAGGCCCCTGTATTGGCCGATATCACCACCCAGGCTATCCTCACCCCACAGCTGTGCAGCGGGACCCTCCTGCTGGCCCACCTGGCTGCCAGAGCCCTTGCGGACACGAGCCTCCAGCATGTCGGCGTCCCTGCGGGCGACACTACCGGTGACATGGCTAGCATGACCCTCCTCCCTGGCAGTGACACTGTTGATGTCAGCCCCACTCGCAGATCTGTCATTTGTACATAAGGCCGTTTCCCCTTTTCTCTCTCTCTTCCATTCACAGGGCTATTCATTCTCTCTGTTTCTGCCTCCGTTTCAGATATTTACTCACCTTTTTCTCTTTCACTATGTCTGCCGTGGTCTCGATGAGAGTGTGCCACATAAGATTCCCCCATTAAAAGTCATGAATTGAGTGGCTTTTACTGTATTTCTGGTTGTGCACATTCCATTTTAATTCGCAATCCATTTTAGAACATTTTATCACCACCGACCAGAGAAAAACCCTGTAAACATTGGTCACTCCTCATTCTCTCTCAAACCCTCTCCCTGACCCTCAGCCCTAGGTAACAACTACATAGAGCGATCAACCCCATATCCATAGATTTCCATATTGTGGGCATTTCATATAAACACAATTGCACAATATGTGAACTTTTGTGACTGACTTTACACTTAGCACAATATTTTCAAGATTCATCCACATTCTAGCCATACCCACAGTGGGAAACCATTTTCTTTCTTTTTGGTTTTAGTAACACCGGGTGTTTTCTCCTTCCTTCCTTCTCTCCTTCCTTCCTTCCTTCCTTCCTTCCTTCCTTCCTTCCTTCCTTCCTTCCTTCCTTCCTTCCTTCCTTCCTCCTATTTCTCTCTTACACCTTCTGCCCTCTCTGCTTCATAGGCCTTAGCTGCATCCTACGTTCTGCGTTTTTTTTGGGAAATCCTCGGCAGTTTCCGGAAAATTGTGTTATTGTTACTATTTACCGCTGTCTCTCATTCATGATTCTCCTTCAATTGTAAACCTCTATTGGTTTTTCCCGAGTCACTAAGTATATTTTAATTAGGTACGCCTGTTTTTCTTTATACAGCCATTTCTGGAGTACAGGGTCACATACTCAAAAACACTGTGTAACTCAAAAACTCATCTAATATCCCAATATACCCATCACAAAATTGAAAAATCATAAATCAAACCATCATAAGTCACGGTTTGTCCGTGGATATGGGCTTCATCAATTCCATTGTATTCAATAATGCTGTACACCATTAACAGTGGCAGACTGTTGGGGAGTGGATTTTGATAGCATTTTAAAAAACAGTTATTAGAGGGATACTTTAACCTGACTGAATATCTGATCTAATTGTATTAGCACGGTGAATGATTATGTGAAATGTTTTGAGACAGAGTAGTACATTTGTGAATGAAATTTTATGGCTTTTTTCACTTAGTAGGAACCTTTGTGTGCGGAAAGCTGAGAAAATTACTTTCTGCTGTAGAGTCTGGCATGCATTGTAGATTAAAGCTTATTTTTCTGCGAATAAATCTTATTCAATAAAATACTATTTTTTAAAAGAAAAAGAAAAAAAACACTTGTGATGTGTAGTCATTATCCTCAGCAAAGTAATCCGGAAAGGAAAACCAAACACCATATTCTCACTTATCATGGGAGCTGAAAAATGGGATCACATGGACACAGGAAGGGGAACAACACACACTGGGGCCTGTCGGGAGGCAGAGCATTAGGAAAAACAGCTAATGCATGCCGGGCTTAATAACTAGGTGATGGGTTGACAGGTGCAGCAAACCACCATGGCACACGTTTACCTTTGTAACAAATCTGCACATCCTGCACGTATACCCCAGAACTTAGAAACGAAACGAAACGAAACGGAAACACAATAACAAAAGGCTAGCGGCAAACTAAAGTTTCAAACTCAGAAAGTGACGGACCCACTTTGGTTCAAATCATGGTTCTCAACCCAGGTGCCATAAGGTCAGGATAAAGAATTTGGTTACATATTGTAAATAAGACATACAGCAAATGACTAGAAAAGTTATTCTCAACATATGTGTGTCTTCTAATTCAAGGATGACGCTATCTACCGGGACACAGCATTAGATTCCAAAGGGCTCAGTCCCGCAAGACTGGCCTCCCACTCTATTAACAATGGGAAGCCCAGCGTTGTTTTACCTCTGCTTCTTAGCAACTGGCTATAAATCGGGTTTCCACCACTCGCAGTTTTAGTTGCATTAATTTGCTGGAAGAGTTCACAGCACGCAGGGAAACACTTACATTTACCATTTTATTATAGCGGATGTTGCCAAAAATTCAGAAAAAAGACTTTGGGCCCGGCATGTGGGGAGGGGCGCACTACCTTCCAGGAAGTGTTATCCAGAAGCCCTCTAAACCCAGTCCTTTCGGGTTTTTATGGAGACCTCATTCTATAGGCATGATGGGTTAAACCATAGGCTATTGGTGAGCAACTCAACCTGAGGCTCTCAACCCTCCCTGGAAATTGGGGTTGAGGCTTTCCCATTCTCAGTCTGAGTAAGGGAATTTACATGAACGGAATTTTAAAAGAGATTAGCATAGCTGGAAACTTAATTAGGTGATTGAATTATCCGGAGCCACACCTTGATGTTCCTAACCCGAGCACCCTCATCCAACGAATGCTCCACCCAACTGGCTCCCAAGTCTCTACGTGGTTCCAGAGCAAAGGAATGTTTATACAGGGCATATCTCCACGTTTTCTTCAAAGTCTTTTCGCTTCCACGGGTAATTCTTAAACTGCCATGCATCAGGGTCAGGGGGAGGGCTTGTTACAACACAGATCTGTGGATCTCCGGGGTTTAAGGGTTGCAAGGACGCTGCTGGTGTCAAAACCACAAGGTGAGAACCACAGAACCACTAGTTGGTTTTCAGTGTTTCAGTACATTTAATTCATAATATATTTGACCAAGAAAACTTGTAAGTTCTTAGATTGTCCCAAATGTGGCGCATGAAATCAAATCAGGAGAAGAGTTTCCTAGGAGGTGTAGCCTGGGAAAGTTGGGGGTGACTGATGCAAAGGAGGAGCGAAGCTCCGCCCTTTCCGCTGCTAGGCTGCGCCCGAGGCTATTTAAACCCACCCTGGCGGGCCTGTACTCAGATCTTCGCAGAGCGGAGCAGCGGCCGGAGCGTTTTGCGGGCTCTGCGTGGACTTGGAGCTTACAGCGTCTTGCGACTTGGAAGCGGATTCAGAGGACAGGACAGAACACTTGGGTAAGTGTATCTCTGTCTGTCTGTCTGTCTGTCTGTCTGTCTGTCTCATTGGTTGGTTTATTTCCATTTTCTTGAGGAGCACATACCTCACAACACACACACAAACACACACACACACACACACACACACACTCGTTCATTCTGCGGGTTAGAAATTTGGTAGGGGTCCCTGGGAGCTACAGGTTTCCTAGTCATGTCTGCACCTAAGAACAGTAGGGTCTTGTCTGCCTTTTCTTATGAAAGGTCCCCCAGCCCGGACTCCCCAAGATCCATGCTAGCCTCACCCAGCTTCTCCCTCTCCCCTCTCAGAAACTCAGACTTAAGAGGAAGCTCCTCACCAGGGATCCGGAGCTACCATTCACCATCCCCTAGGGCTTCTCCACACTTACCTCTGTCATCACCGGAATCCCACAAGCTCCCATTTCCCTTTCCTCACCGTGATGGGCAATCAATGAAGCCTTTGGGCTCTCCCGTGTCCTCCTCTGGGGATTCTTTAGAGTCACCAGGTTCATCAATAATATACCACATGTTCTTACTGCCATCACCCAGCAGCTCACAACCAGCTCTCGGGGAGACTCTTGTGTCTCGCAGCTACTCTCCAAACAACCCCAGATTTCAGCTGGAGTCAGCCCCCCACACCCAGGAATCACCTACAAACTCACGGGCCTCACGGTGCTCCTCCCCTATGTCTTTCATCTCTTCAACCCCAGGCCTCAGGGACTCTCCCGTGTCTCCCACTTACTCTCCAGCCATCCCCAGGTTTCTGCGGGAGTCAGCCCCATGCACCCAGGAGTCCCCCAGAGACTCACAGGTTTCGGGAGATTGTGAGCGGTCCCCCGTCCCTGACGCCTCAGGATTCATGCCCGCCTCACCCAGCTTCTCCCTCTCCCCTCCCAGAAACTCAGACCCAAGGGTCAGCTCCCCACCAGGGATGTGGATGTACTCTACATCATCCCGCAGGGCTTCACCACTCTCACATCCATCATCAACAGAATTTCACAACGTTACATTTCCCTTTCCTAACCAAGCAGGACAGTCACTCATGTCATTGTGCTCTCCCGTGTCCTCCTCCGGAGATTCTTCACAGTCACCTCATTCATCAATAATATACCATATGTTCCTACTGCCATCATCCAGCAGCTCACCCCCAGCCGTCAATGACTCTCCTGTCTGTCCCAGCTACTCTCCAACTACGCCCAGATTTCAGCGGGAGTCGGTCTCCCACACCCCAGAAGCACCTACAAACTCACAGACTTCAGTGAGATCCTCGCCAGTCTCTCTCACGTCTTCACCCCCAGCCCTTACGGACCCTCCTGTCTCTCTCAACTACTATCCAACCACGCCCACATTTCAGCGGGAGTCAGTTCCAGCAACCCAGGGATCACCAGCAAGCTCACCACTTTCACTGAGTTACTCCCCAGTCTCTAGCACGTCTTTATCCCCAACCCTCAGGGACTCTCCTGTCTGTCCCAGCTACTCTCCAACCACGCCCACATTTCAGCGAGAGTCAGTTGCAGGCACCCAGAAATCACCACCAAACTCACCAATTTCACTGCGTTACTCCCCAGTCTCTCTCACGTCTTCACCATCCCTCAGGGACTCTCCTGTCTGTCCCAGCTACTCTCCAACCACGCCCACATTTCAGCGAGAGTCAGTTGCAGGCACCCAGAAATCACCACCAAACTCACCAATTTCACTGCGTTACTCCCCAGTCTCTCTCATGTCTTCACCATCCCTCAGGGACTCTCCTGCCTGTCCCAGCTACTCTCCAACCACGCCCACATTTCAGCGGGAGTCACTTCCAGGCACCCCGGAATCACCACCAAACTCACCAATTTCACTCAGTTACTCCCCAGTCTCCCTCATGTCTTCACCAGCCCTCAGGGACTCTCCTGTGGGTCCCAACTACTCTCAAACCACGCCCACATTTCAGCGGGAGTCAGTTCCAGGCACCCCGGAATCACCACCAAACTCACCAGTTTCACTCAATTACTCTCCAGTCTCTCTCATGTCTTCACCAGCCCTCAGGGACTCTCCTGCCTGTCCCAGCTACTCTCCAGCCACGCCCAGATGTCAGCTGGAGTCAGTTCCAGGCACCCCGGAGTCACCACCAAACTCACCAGTTTCACTGAGTTACTCCCCGGTCTCTCTCATGTCTTCACCCCCAGCCCTCAGGGACTCTCCTGTGTGTCCCCGCTACTCTCCAACCACGCCCAGATTTCAGCGGGAGTCAGTTCCAGGCACCCAGGGATCACCTACAAACTCACCAGTTTCACTGAGTTACTCCCCGGTCTCTCTCATGTCTTCACCCCCAGCCCCCTGGGACTCCCCTGTCTCTCCCAGCTACTTTCCTGCCACGCCCAGATTCCAGCGGGAGTCAGCCTCCTGCATTCCGGAGTCACCTACAGACTCACAGACCTCACTGAGATCCTCCCTGGTCTCTCTCAGGTCTTTGCCCTCAGCCCACAGGGACTCTTGTGTCTCTTTCAGCTACTCTCAAAAGTTCTCTAGATTCCAGCTGGAGTCGGTTCCAGGCACCCAGGACACAACACCAAACTCACCAATTTCACTGACTTACTCCCCATTCTCGCTCATGTTGTCACCTCCAGCCCTCAGGGACTCTTCTGTCTCTCTCAGCTACTCTCCAACCATCTCCCGATTTCACCTGGAGTCACCTTCCCACACCCAGGAATCACCTGCCGACTCACGGACCTTACTGCATCCCTCCCCCATTTCCTTCACCTCTTCACTCCCAGCCCTCAGGGACTCTCCTGCGTCTCCCAGCTTCTCTCCAGCCTTCCCCAGATTTCTGCCGCAGTCAGCCCCAGGCACCCAGGAGAACCCTAGACACTCACAGGCCTCACGAGACTATCTCCCTATGACCTGTATCTATACAGGGATGGCTCCCACCTATCCCTCAGTGACCCCAAACCCATCTCCACTTACACTCAGACACTCCCAGGGCCTGACAGCTACTCCCCGTTATTGTCCTTCAGTTCGAAGCCCTGGCCAATCTACTAGCCAACATGACGCAGTTACCTGGCCATTTCTCCACATTTCTGGTGCGGGCCCCACACCCAGCCGCAGAAGAGCCTCTCCTGCATTCCGTCCTCACACACAGGCCTGTCCATCTACTTGCTACTGTCACACTCTTGCCAGCAGAAGAGGCCCCTGTATTGGCCGATATCACCACCCAGGCTATCCTCACCCCACAGCTGTGCAGCGGGACCCTCCTGCTGGCCCACCTGGCTGCCAGAGCCCTTGCGGACACGAGCCTCCAGCATGTCGGCGTCCCTGCGGGCGACACTACCGGTGACATGGCTAGCATGACCCTCCTCCCTGGCAGTGACACTGTTGATGTCAGCCCCACTCGCAGATCTGTCATTTGTACATAAGGCCGTTTCCCCTTTTCTCTCTCTCTTCCATTCACAGGGCTATTCATTCTCTCTGTTTCTGCCTCCGTTTCAGATATTTACTCACCTTTTTCTCTTTCACTATGTCTGCCGTGGTCTCGATGAGAGTGTGCCACATAAGATTCCCCCATTAAAAGTCATGAATTGAGTGGCTTTTACTGTATTTCTGGTTGTGCACATTCCATTTTAATTCGCAATCCATTTTAGAACATTTTATCACCACCGACCAGAGAAAAACCCTGTAAACATTGGTCACTCCTCATTCTCTCTCAAACCCTCTCCCTGACCCTCAGCCCTAGGTAACAACTACATAGAGCGATCAACCCCATATCCATAGATTTCCATATTGTGGGCATTTCATATAAACACAATTGCACAATATGTGAACTTTTGTGACTGACTTTACACTTAGCACAATATTTTCAAGATTCATCCACATTCTAGCCATACCCACAGTGGGAAACCATTTTCTTTCTTTTTGGTTTTAGTAACACCGGGTGTTTTCTCCTTCCTTCCTTCTCTCCTTCCTTCCTTCCTTCCTTCCTTCCTTCCTTCCTTCCTTCCTTCCTTCCTTCCTTCCTTCCTTCCTTCCTCCTATTTCTCTCTTACACCTTCTGCCCTCTCTGCTTCATAGGCCTTAGCTGCATCCTACGTTCTGCGTTTTTTTTGGGAAATCCTCGGCAGTTTCCGGAAAATTGTGTTATTGTTACTATTTACCGCTGTCTCTCATTCATGATTCTCCTTCAATTGTAAACCTCTATTGGTTTTTCCCGAGTCACTAAGTATATTTTAATTAGGTACGCCTGTTTTTCTTTATACAGCCATTTCTGGAGTACAGGGTCACATACTCAAAAACACTGTGTAACTCAAAAACTCATCTAATATCCCAATATACCCATCACAAAATTGAAAAATCATAAATCAAACCATCATAAGTCACGGTTTGTCCGTGGATATGGGCTTCATCAATTCCATTGTATTCAATAATGCTGTACACCATTAACAGTGGCAGACTGTTGGGGAGTGGATTTTGATAGCATTTTAAAAAACAGTTATTAGAGGGATACTTTAACCTGACTGAATATCTGATCTAATTGTATTAGCACGGTGAATGATTATGTGAAATGTTTTGAGACAGAGTAGTACATTTGTGAATGAAATTTTATGGCTTTTTTCACTTAGTAGGAACCTTTGTGTGCGGAAAGCTGAGAAAATTACTTTCTGCTGTAGAGTCTGGCATGCATTGTAGATTAAAGCTTATTTTTCTGCGAATAAATCTTATTCAATAAAATACTATTTTTTAAAAGAAAAAGAAAAAAAACACTTGTGATGTGTAGTCATTATCCTCAGCAAAGTAATCCGGAAAGGAAAACCAAACACCATATTCTCACTTATCATGGGAGCTGAAAAATGGGATCACATGGACACAGGAAGGGGAACAACACACACTGGGGCCTGTCGGGAGGCAGAGCATTAGGAAAAACAGCTAATGCATGCCGGGCTTAATAACTAGGTGATGGGTTGACAGGTGCAGCAAACCACCATGGCACACGTTTACCTTTGTAACAAATCTGCACATCCTGCACGTATACCCCAGAACTTAGAAACGAAACGAAACGAAACGGAAACACAATAACAAAAGGCTAGCGGCAAACTAAAGTTTCAAACTCAGAAAGTGACGGACCCACTTTGGTTCAAATCATGGTTCTCAACCCAGGTGCCATAAGGTCAGGATAAAGAATTTGGTTACATATTGTAAATAAGACATACAGCAAATGACTAGAAAAGTTATTCTCAACCTATGTGTGTCTTCTAATTCAAGGATGACGCTATCTACCGGGACACAGCATTAGATTCCAAAGGGCTCAGTCCCGCAAGACTGGCCTCCCACTCTATTAACAATGGGAAGCCCAGCGTTGTTTTACCTCTGCTTCTTAGCAACTGGCTATAAATCGGGTTTCCACCACTCGCAGTTTTAGTTGCATTAATTTGCTGGAAGAGTTCACAGCACGCAGGGAAACACTTACATTTACCATTTTATTATAGCGGATGTTGCCAAAAATTCAGAAAAAAGACTTTGGGCCCGGCATGTGGGGAGGGGCGCACTACCTTCCAGGAAGTGTTATCCAGAAGCCCTCTAAACCCAGTCCTTTCGGGTTTTTATGGAGACCTCATTCTATAGGCATGATGGGTTAAACCATAGGCTATTGGTGAGCAACTCAACCTGAGGCTCTCAACCCTCCCTGGAAATTGGGGTTGAGGCTTTCCCATTCTCAGTCTGAGTAAGGGAATTTACATGAACGGAATTTTAAAAGAGATTAGCATAGCTGGAAACTTAATTAGGTGATTGAATTATCCGGAGCCACACCTTGATGTTCCTAACCCGAGCACCCTCATCCAACGAATGCTCCACCCAACTGGCTCCCAAGTCTCTACGTGGTTCCAGAGCAAAGGAATGTTTATACAGGGCATATCTCCACGTTTTCTTCAAAGTCTTTTCGCTTCCACGGGTAATTCTTAAACTGCCATGCATCAGGGTCAGGGGGAGGGCTTGTTACAACACAGATCTGTGGATCTCCGGGGTTTAAGGGTTGCAAGGACGCTGCTGGTGTCAAAACCACAAGGTGAGAACCACAGAACCACTAGTTGGTTTTCAGTGTTTCAGTACATTTAATTCATAATATATTTGACCAAGAAAACTTGTAAGTTCTTAGATTGTCCCAAATGTGGCGCATGAAATCAAATCAGGAGAAGAGTTTCCTAGGAGGTGTAGCCTGGGAAAGTTGGGGGTGACTGATGCAAAGGAGGAGCGAAGCTCCGCCCTTTCCGCTGCTAGGCTGCGCCCGAGGCTATTTAAACCCACCCTGGCGGGCCTGTACTCAGATCTTCGCAGAGCGGAGCAGCGGCCGGAGCGTTTTGCGGGCTCTGCGTGGACTTGGAGCTTACAGCGTCTTGCGACTTGGAAGCGGATTCAGAGGACAGGACAGAACACTTGGGTAAGTGTATCTCTGTCTGTCTGTCTGTCTGTCTGTCTCATTGGTTGGTTTATTTCCATTTTCTTGAGGAGCACATACCTCACAACACACACACAAACACACACACACACACACACACACTCGTTCATTCTGCGGGTTAGAAATTTGGTAGGGGTCCCTGGGAGCTACAGGTTTCCTAGTCATGTCTGCACCTAAGAACAGTAGGGTCTTGTCTGCCTTTTCTTATGAAAGGTCCCCCAGCCCGGACTCCCCAAGATCCATGCTAGCCTCACCCAGCTTCTCCCTCTCCCCTCTCAGAAACTCAGACTTAAGAGGAAGCTCCTCACCAGGGATCCGGAGCTACCATTCACCATCCCCTAGGGCTTCTCCACACTTACCTCTGTCATCACCGGAATCCCACAAGCTCCCATTTCCCTTTCCTCACCGTGATGGGCAATCAATGAAGCCTTTGGGCTCTCCCGTGTCCTCCTCTGGGAATTCTTTAGAGTCACCAGGTTCATCAATAATATACCACATGTTCTTACTGCCATCACCCAGCAGCTCACAACCAGCTCTCGGGGAGACTCTTGTGTCTCGCAGCTACTCTCCAAACAACCCCAGATTTCAGCTGGAGTCAGCCCCCCACACCCAGGAATCACCTACAAACTCACGGGCCTCACGGTGCTCCTCCCCTATGTCTTTCATCTCTTCAACCCCAGGCCTCAGGGACTCTCCCGTGTCTCCCATTTACTCTGCAGCCATCCCCAGGTTTCTGCGGGAGTCAGCCCCATGCACCCAGGAGTCCCCCAGAGACTCACAGGTTTCGGGAGATTGTGAGCGGTCCCCCGTCCCTGACGCCTCAGGATTCATGCCCGCCTCACCCAGCTTCTCCCTCTCCCCTCCCAGAAACTCAGACCCAAGGGTCAGCTCCCCACCAGGGATGTGGAAGTACTCTACATCATCCCGCAGGGCTTCACCACTCTCACATCCATCATCAACAGAATTTCACAACGTTACATTTCCCTTTCCTAACCAAGCAGGACAATCACTCATGTCATTGTGCTCTCCCGTGTCCTCCTCCGGAGATTCTTCACAGTCACCTCATTCATCAATAATATACCATATGTTCCTACTGCCATCATCCAGCAGCTCACCCCCAGCCGTCAATGACTCTCCTGTCTGTCCCAGCTACTCTCCAACTACGCCCAGATTTCAGCGGGAGTCGGTCTCCCACACCCCAGAAGCACCTACAAACTCACAGACTTCAGTGAGATCCTCGCCAGTCTCTCTCACGTCTTCACCCCCAGCCCTTACGGACCCTCCTGTCTCTCTCAACTACTATCCAACCACGCCCACATTTCAGCGGGAGTCAGTTCCAGCAACCCAGGGATCACCAGCAAGCTCACCACTTTCACTGAGTTACTCCCCAGTCTCTAGCACGTCTTTATCCCCAACCCTCAGGGACTCTCCTGTCTGTCCCAGCTACTCTCCAACCACGCCCACATTTCAGCGAGAGTCAGTTGCAGGCACCCAGAAATCACCACCAAACTCACCAATTTCACTGCGTTACTCCCCAGTCTCTCTCATGTCTTCACCATCCCTCAGGGACTCTCCTGCCTGTCCCAGCTACTCTCCAACCACGCCCACATTTCAGCGGGAGTCACTTCCAGGCACCCCGGAATCACCACCAAACTCACCAATTTCACTCAATTACTCCCCTGTCTCCCTCATGTCTTCACCAGCCCTCAGGGACTCTCCTGTGGGTCCCAACTACTCTCAAACCACGCCCACATTTCAGCGGGAGTCAGTTCCAGGCACCCCGGAATCACCACCAAACTCACCAGTTTCACTCAATTACTCTCCAGTCTCTCTCATGTCTTCACCAGCCCTCAGGGACTCTCCTGCCTGTCCCAGCTACTCTCCAGCCACGCCCAGATGTCAGCTGGAGTCAGTTCCAGGCACCCCGGAGTCACCACCAAACTCACCAGTTTCACTGAGTTACTCCCCGGTCTCTCTCATGTCTTCACCCCCAGCCCTCAGGGACTCTCCTGTGTGTCCCCGCTACTCTCCAACCACGCCCAGATTTCAGCGGGAGTCAGTTCCAGGCACCCAGGGATCACCTACAAACTCACCAGTTTCACTGAGTTACTCCCCGGTCTCTCTCATGTCTTCACCCCCAGCCCCCTGGGACTCCCCTGTCTGTCCCAGCTACTCTCCTGCCACGCCCAGATTCCAGCGGGAGTCAGCCTCCTGCATTCCGGAGTCACCTACAGACTCACAAACCTCACTGAGATCCTCCCTGGTCTCTCTCAGGTCTTTGCCCTCAGCCCACAGGGACTCTTGTGTCTCTTTCAGCTACTCTCAAAAGTTCTCTAGATTCCAGCTGGAGTCGGTTCCAGGCACCCAGGACACAACACCAAACTCACCAATTTCACTGACTTACTCCCCATTCTCGCTCATGTTGTCACCTCCAGCCCTCAGGGACTCTTCTGTCTCTCTCAGCTACTCTCCAACCATCTCCCGATTTCACCTGGAGTCAGCTTCCCACACCCAGGAGTCACCTGCAGACTCACGGACCTTACTGCATCCCTCCCCCATTCCCTTCACCTCTTCACTCCCAGCCCTCAGGGACTCTCCTGCGTCTCCCAGCTTCTCTCCAGCCTTCCCCAGATTTCTGCCGCAGTCAGCCCCAGGCACCCAGGAGAACCCTAGACACTCACAGGCCTCACGAGACTATCTCCCTATGACCTGTATCTATACAGGGATGGCTCCCACCTATCCCTCAGTGACCCCAAACCCATCTCCACTTACACTCAGACACTCCCAGGGCCTGACAGCTACTCCCCGTTATTGTCCTTCAGTTCGAAGCCCTGGCCAATCTACTAGCCAACATGACGCAGTTACCTGGCCATTTCTCCACATTTCTGGTGCGGGCCCCACACCCAGCCGCAGAAGAGCCTCTCCTGCATTCCGTCCTCACACACAGGCCTGTCCATCTACTTGCTACTGTCACACTCTTGCCAGCAGAAGAGGCCCCTGTATTGGCCGATATCACCACCCAGGCTATCCTCACCCCACAGCTGTGCAGCGGGACCCTCCTGCTGGCCCACCTGGCTGCCAGAGCCCATGCGGACACGAACCTCCAGCGTGTCGGCGTCCCTGCGGGCGACACTACCGGTGACATGGCTAGCATGACCCTCCTCCCTGGCAGTGGCACTGTTGATGTGAGCCCCACTCGCAGATCTGTCATTTGTACGTAAGGCCGTTTCCCCTTTTCTCTCTCTCTTCCATTCACAGGGCTATTCATTCTCTCTGTTTCTGCCTCCGTTTCAGATATTTACTCACCTTTTTCTCTTTCACTATGTCTGCCGTGGTCTCGATGAGAGTGTGCCACATAAGATTCCCCCATTAAAAGTCATGAATTGAGTGGCTTTTACTGTATTTCTGGTTGTGCACATTCCATTTTAATTCGCAATCCATTTTAGAACATTTTATCACCACCGACCAGAGAAAAACCCTGTAAACATTGGTCACTCCTCATTCTCTCTCAAACCCTCTCCCTGACCCTCAGCCCTAGGTAACAACTACATAGAGCGAACAACCCCATATCCATAGATTTCCATATTGTGGGCATTTCATATAAACACAATTGCACCATATGTGAGGTTTTGTGACTGACTTTACACTTAGCACAATATTTTCAAGATTCATCCACATTCTAGCCATACCCACAGTGGGAAACCATTTTCTTTCTTTTTGGTTTTAGTAACACCGGGTGTTTTCTCCTTTCTTCCTTCCTTCCTTCCTTCCTTCCTTCCTTCCTTCCTTCCTTCCACCTATTTCTCTCTTACACTTTCTGCCCTCTCTGCTTCATAGGCCTTAGCTGCATCCTACGTTCTGCGTTTTTTTTGGGAAATCCTCGGCAGTTTCCGGAAAATTGTGTTATTGTTACTATTTACCGCTGTCTCTCATTCATGATTCTCCATCAATTGTAAACCTCTATTGGTTTTTCCCGAGTCACTAAGTGTATTTTAATTAGGTACGCCTGTTTTTCTTTCTACAGCCATTTCTGGAGTACAGGGTCACATACTCAAAAACACTGTGTAACTCAAAAACTCATCTAATATCCCAATATACCCATCACAAAATTGAAAAATCATAAATCAAACCATCATAAGTCACGGTTTGTCCGTGGATATGGGCTTCATCAATTCCATTGTATTCAATAATGCTGTACACCATTAACAGTGGCAGACTGTTGGGGAGTGGATTTTGATAGCATTTTAAAAAACAGTTATTAGAGGGATACTTTAACCTGACCGAATATCTGATCTAATTGTATTAGCACGGTGAATGATTATGTGAAATGTTTTGAGACAGAGTAGTACATTTGTGAATGAAATTTTATGGCTTTTTTCACTTAGTAGGAACCTTTGTGTGCGGAAAGCTGAGAAAATTACTTTCTGCTGTAGAGTCTGGCATTCATTGTAGATTAAAGCTTATTTTTCTGCGAATAAATCTTATTCAATAAAATACTATTTTTTAAAAGAAAAAGAAAAAAAACACTTGTGATGTGTAGTCATTATCCTCAGCAAAGTAATCCGGAAAGGAAAACCAAACACCATATTCTCACTTATCATGGGAGCTGAAAAATGGGATCACATGGACACAGGAAGGGGAACAACACACACTGGGGCCTGTCGGGAGGCAGAGCGTTAGGAAAAACAGCTAATGCATGCCGGGCTTAATACCTAGGTGATGGGTTGACAGGTGCAGCAAACCACCATGGCACACGTTTACCTTTGTAACAAATCTGCACATCCTGCACATATACCCCAGAACTTAGAAACGAAACGAAACGAAACGGAAACACAATAACAAAAGGCTAGCGGCAAACTAAAGTTTCAAACTCAGAATGTGACGGACCCACTTTGGTTCAAATCATGGTTCTCAACCCAGGTGCCATAAGGTCAGGATAAAGAATTTGGTTACATATTGTAAATAAGACATACAGCAAATGACTAGAAAAGTTATTCTCAACATATGTGTGTCTTCTAATTCAAGGATGACGCTATCTACCGGGACACAGCATTAGATTCCAAAGGGCTCAGTCCCGCAAGACTGGCCTCCCACTCTATTAACAATGGGAAGCCCAGCGTTGTTTTACCTCTGCTTCTTAGCAACTGGCTATAAATCGGGTTTCCACCACTCGCAGTTTTAGTTGCATTAATTTGCTGGAAGAGTTCACAGCACGCAGGGAAACACTTACATTTACCATTTTATTATAGCGGATGTTGCCAAAAATTCAGAAAAAAGACTTTGGGCCCGGCATGTGGGGAGGGGCGCACTACCTTCCAGGAAGTGTTATCCAGAAGCCCTCTAAACCCAGTCCTTTCGGGTTTTTATGGAGACCTCATTCTATAGGCATGATGGGTTAAACCATAGGCTATTGGTGAGCAACTCAACCTGAGGCTCTCAACCCTCCCTGGAAATTGGGGTTGAGGCTTTCCCATTCTCAGTCTGAGTAAGGGAATTTACATGAACGGAATTTTAAAAGAGATTAGCATAGCTGGAAACTTAATTAGGTGATTGAATTATCCGGAGCCACACCTTGATGTTCCTAACCCGAGCACCCTCATCCAACGAATGCTCCACCCAACTGGCTCCCAAGTCTCTACGTGGTTCCAGAGCAAAGGAATGTTTATACAGGGCATATCTCCACGTTTTCTTCAAAGTCTTTTCGCTTCCACGGGTAATTCTTAAACTGCCATGCATCAGGGTCAGGGGGAGGGCTTGTTACAACACAGATCTGTGGATCTAAGGGGTTTAAGGGTTGCAAGGACGCTGCTGGTGTCAAAACCACAAGGTGAGAACCACAGAACCACTAGTTGGTTTTCAGTGTTTCAGTGCATTTAATTCATAATATATTTGACCAAGAAAACTTGTGAGTTCTTAGATTGTCCCAAATGTGGCGCATGAAATCAAATCAGGAGAAGAGTTTCCTAGGAGGTGTAGCCTGGGAAAGTTGGGGGTGACTGATGCAAAGGAGGAGCGAAGCTCCGCCCTTTCCGCTGCTAGGCTGCGCCCGAGGCTATTTAAACCCACCCTGGCGGGCCTGTACTCAGATCTTCGCAGAGCGGAGCAGCGGCCGGAGCGTTTTGCGGGCTCTGCGTGGACTTGGAGCTTACAGCGTCTTGCGACTTGGAAGCGGATTCAGAGGACAGGACAGAACACTTCGGTAAGTGTATCTCTGTCTGTCTGTCTGTCTGTCTGTCTCATTGGTTGGTTTATTTCCATTTTCTTGAGGAGCACATACCTCACAACACACACACAAACACACACACACACACACACACACACTCGTTCATTCTGCGGGTTAGAAATTTGGTAGGGGTCCCTGGGAGCTACAGGTTTCCTAGTCATGTCTGCACCTAAGAACAGTAGGGTCTTGTCTGCCTTTTCTTATGAAAGGTCCCCCAGCCCGGACTCCCCAAGATCCATGCTAGCCTCACCCAGCTTCTCCCTCTCCCCTCTCAGAAACTCAGACTTAAGAGGAAGCTCCTCACCAGGGATCCGGAGCTACCATTCACCATCCCCTAGGGCTTCTCCACACTTACCTCTGTCATCACCGGAATCCCACAAGCTCCCATTTCCCTTTCCTCACCGTGATGGGCAATCAATGAAGCCTTTGGGCTCTCCCGTGTCCTCCTCTGGGAATTCTTTAGAGTCACCAGGTTCATCAATAATATACCACATGTTCTTACTGCCATCACCCAGCAGCTCACAACCAGCTCTCGGGGAGACTCTTGTGTCTCGCAGCTACTCTCCAAACAACCCCAGATTTCAGCTGGAGTCAGCCCCCCACACCCAGGAATCACCTACAAACTCACGGGCCTCACGGTGCTCCTCCCCTATGTCTTTCATCTCTTCAACCCCAGGCCTCAGGGACTCTCCCGTGTCTCCCACTTACTCTCCAGCCATCCCCAGGTTTCTGCGGGAGTCAGCCCCATGCACCCAGGAGTCCCCCAGAGACTCACAGGTTTCGGGAGATTGTGAGCGGTCCCCCGTCCCTGACGCCTCAGGATTCATGCCCGCCTCACCCAGCTTCTCCCTCTCCCCTCCCAGAAACTCAGACCCAAGGGTCAGCTCCCCACCAGGGATGTGGAAGTACTCTACATCATCCCGCAGGGCTTCACCACTCTCACATCCATCATCAACAGAATTTCACAACGTTACATTTCCCTTTCCTAACCAAGCAGGACAATCACTCATGTCATTGTGCTCTCCCGTGTCCTCCTCCGGAGATTCTTCACAGTCACCTCATTCATCAATAATATACCATATGTTCCTACTGCCATCATCCAGCAGCTCACCCCCAGCCGTCAATGACTCTCCTGTCTGTCCCAGCTACTCTCCAACTACGCCCAGATTTCAGCGGGAGTCGGTCTCCCACACCCCAGAAGCACCTACAAACTCACAGACTTCAGTGAGATCCTCGCCAGTCTCTCTCACGTCTTCACCCCCAGCCCTTACGGACCCTCCTGTCTCTCTCAACTACTATCCAACCACGCCCACATTTCAGCGGGAGTCAGTTCCAGCAACCCAGGGATCACCAGCAAGCTCACCACTTTCACTGAGTTACTCCCCAGTCTCTAGCACGTCTTTATCCCCAACCCTCAGGGACTCTCCTGTCTGTCCCAGCTACTCTCCAACCACGCCCACATTTCAGCGAGAGTCAGTTGCAGGCACCCAGAAATCACCACCAAACTCACCAATTTCACTGCGTTACTCCCCAGTCTCTCTCATGTCTTCACCATCCCTCAGGGACTCTCCTGCCTGTCCCAGCTACTCTCCAACCACGCCCACATTTCAGCGGGAGTCACTTCCAGGCACCCCGGAATCACCACCAAACTCACCAATTTCACTCAATTACTCCCCAGTCTCCCTCATGTCTTCACCAGCCCTCAGGGACTCTCCTGTGGGTCCCAACTACACTCAAACCACGCCCACATTTCAGCGGGAGTCAGTTCCAGGCACCCCGGAATCACCACCAAACTCACCAGTTTCACTCAATTACTCTCCAGTCTCTCTCATGTCTTCACCAGCCCTCAGGGACTCTCCTGCCTGTCCCAGCTACTCTCCAGCCACGCCCAGATGTCAGCTGGAGTCAGTTCCAGGCACCCCGGAGTCACCACCAAACTCACCAGTTTCACTGAGTTTCTCCCCGGTCTCTCTCATGTCTTCACCCCCAGCCCTCAGGGACTCTCCTGTGTGTCCCCGCTACTCTCCAACCACGCCCAGATTTCAGCGGGAGTCAGTTCCAGGCACCCAGGGATCACCTACAAACTCACCAGTTTCACTGAGTTACTCCCCGGTCTCTCTCATGTCTTCACCCCCAGCCCCCTGGGACTCCCCTGTCTGTCCCAGCTACTCTCCTGCCACGCCCAGATTCCAGCGGGAGTCAGCCTCCTGCATTCCGGAGTCACCTACAGACTCACAGACCTCACTGAGATCCTCCCTGGTCTCTCTCAGGTCTTTGCCCTCAGCCCACAGGGACTCTTGTGTCTCTTTCAGCTACTCTCAAAAGTTCTCTAGATTCCAGCTGGAGTCGGTTCCAGGCACCCAGGACACAACACCAAACTCACCAATTTCACTGACTTACTCCCCATTCTCGCTCATGTTGTCACCTCCAGCCCTCAGGGACTCTTCTGTCTCTCTCAGCTACTCTCCAACCATCTCCCGATTTCACCTGGAGTCAGCTTCCCACACCCAGGAGTCACCTGCAGACTCACGGACCTTACTGCATCCCTCCCCCATTCCCTTCACCTCTTCACTCCCAGCCCTCAGGGACTCTCCTGCGTCTCCCAGCTTCTCTCCAGCCTTCCCCAGATTTCTGCCGCAGTCAGCCCCAGGCACCCAGGAGAACCCTAGACACTCACAGGCCTCACGAGACTATCTCCCTATGACCTGTATCTATACAGGGATGGCTCCCACCTATCCCTCAGTGACCCCAAACCCATCTCCACTTACACTCAGACACTCCCAGGGCCTGACAGCTACTCCCCGTTATTGTCCTTCAGTTCGAAGCCCTGGCCAATCTACTAGCCAACATGACGCAGTTACCTGGCCATTTCTCCACATTTCTGGTGCGGGCCCCACACCCAGCCGCAGAAGAGCCTCTCCTGCATTCCGTCCTCACACACAGGCCTGTCCATCTACTTGCTACTGTCACACTCTTGCCAGCAGAAGAGGCCCCTGTATTGGCCGATATCACCACCCAGGCTATCCTCACCCCACAGCTGTGCAGCGGGACCCTCCTGCTGGCCCACCTGGCTGCCAGAGCCCATGCGGACACGAACCTCCAGCGTGTCGGCGTCCCTGCGGGCGACACTACCGGTGACATGGCTAGCATGACCCTCCTCCCTGGCAGTGGCACTGTTGATGTGAGCCCCACTCGCAGATCTGTCATTTGTACGTAAGGCCGTTTCCCCTTTTCTCTCTCTCTTCCATTCACAGGGCTATTCATTCTCTCTGTTTCTGCCTCCGTTTCAGATATTTACTCACCTTTTTCTCTTTCACTATGTCTGCCGTGGTCTCGATGAGAGTGTGCCACATAAGATTCCCCCATTAAAAGTCATGAATTGAGTGGCTTTTACTGTATTTCTGGTTGTGCACATTCCATTTTAATTCGCAATCCATTTTAGAACATTTTATCACCACCGACCAGAGAAAAACCCTGTAAACATTGGTCACTCCTCATTCTCTCTCAAACCCTCTCCCTGACCCTCAGCCCTAGGTAACAACTACATAGAGCGATCAACCCCATATCCATAGATTTCCATATTGTGGGCATTTCATATAAACACAATTGCACCATATGTGAGGTTTTGTGACTGACTTTACACTTAGCACAATATTTTCAAGATTCATCCACATTCTAGCCATACCCACAGTGGGAAACCATTTTCTTTCTTTTTGGTTTTAGTAACACCGGGTGTTTTCTCCTTTCTTCCTTCCTTCCTTCCTTCCTTCCTTCCTTCCTTCCTTCCTTCCTTCCTTCCTTCCTTCCACCTATTTCTCTCTTACACTTTCTGCCCTCTCTGCTTCATAGGCCTTAGCTGCATCCTACGTTCTGCGTTTTTTTTGGGAAATCCTCGGCAGTTTCCGGAAAATTGTGTTATTGTTACTATTTACCGCTGTCTCTCATTCATGATTCTCCATCAATTGTAAACCTCTATTGGTTTTTCCCGAGTCACTAAGTGTATTTTAATTAGGTACGCCTGTTTTTCTTTCTACAGCCATTTCTGGAGTACAGGGTCACATACTCAAAAACACTGTGTAACTCAAAAACTCATCTAATATCCCAATATACCCATCACAAAATTGAAAAATCATAAATCAAACCATCATAAGTCACGGTTTGTCCGTGGATATGGGCTTCATCAATTCCATTGTATTCAATAATGCTGTACACCATTAACAGTGGCAGACTGTTGGGGAGTGGATTTTGATAGCATTTTAAAAAACAGTTATTAGAGGGATACTTTAACCTGACCGAATATCTGATCTAATTGTATTAGCACGGTGAATGATTATGTGAAATGTTTTGAGACAGAGTAGTACATTTGTGAATGAAATTTTATGGCTTTTTTCACTTAGTAGGAACCTTTGTGTGCGGAAAGCTGAGAAAATTACTTTCTGCTGTAGAGTCTGGCATTCATTGTAGATTAAAGCTTATTTTTCTGCGAATAAATCTTATTCAATAAAATACTATTTTTTAAAAGAAAAAGAAAAAAAACACTTGTGATGTGTAGTCATTATCCTCAGCAAAGTAATCCGGAAAGGAAAACCAAACACCATATTCTCACTTATCATGGGAGCTGAAAAATGGGATCACATGGACACAGGAAGGGGAACAACACACACTGGGGCCTGTCGGGAGGCAGAGCGTTAGGAAAAACAGCTAATGCATGCCGGGCTTAATACCTAGGTGATGGGTTGACAGGTGCAGCAAACCACCATGGCACACGTTTACCTTTGTAACAAATCTGCACATCCTGCACATATACCCCAGAACTTAGAAACGAAACGAAACGAAACGGAAACACAATAACAAAAGGCTAGCGGCAAACTAAAGTTTCAAACTCAGAATGTGACGGACCCACTTTGGTTCAAATCATGGTTCTCAACCCAGGTGCCATAAGGTCAGGATAAAGAATTTGGTTACATATTGTAAATAAGACATACAGCAAATGACTAGAAAAGTTATTCTCAACATATGTGTGTCTTCTAATTCAAGGATGACGCTATCTACCGGGACACAGCATTAGATTCCAAAGGGCTCAGTCCCGCAAGACTGGCCTCCCACTCTATTAACAATGGGAAGCCCAGCGTTGTTTTACCTCTGCTTCTTAGCAACTGGCTATAAATCGGGTTTCCACCACTCGCAGTTTTAGTTGCATTAATTTGCTGGAAGAGTTCACAGCACGCAGGGAAACACTTACATTTACCATTTTATTATAGCGGATGTTGCCAAAAATTCAGAAAAAAGACTTTGGGCCCGGCATGTGGGGAGGGGCGCACTACCTTCCAGGAAGTGTTATCCAGAAGCCCTCTAAACCCAGTCCTTTCGGGTTTTTATGGAGACCTCATTCTATAGGCATGATGGGTTAAACCATAGGCTATTGGTGAGCAACTCAACCTGAGGCTCTCAACCCTCCCTGGAAATTGGGGTTGAGGCTTTCCCATTCTCAGTCTGAGTAAGGGAATTTACATGAACGGAATTTTAAAAGAGATTAGCATAGCTGGAAACTTAATTAGGTGATTGAATTATCCGGAGCCACACCTTGATGTTCCTAACCCGAGCACCCTCATCCAACGAATGCTCCACCCAACTGGCTCCCAAGTCTCTACGTGGTTCCAGAGCAAAGGAATGTTTATACAGGGCATATCTCCACGTTTTCTTCAAAGTCTTTTCGCTTCCACGGGTAATTCTTAAACTGCCATGCATCAGGGTCAGGGGGAGGGCTTGTTACAACACAGATCTGTGGATCTAAGGGGTTTAAGGGTTGCAAGGACGCTGCTGGTGTCAAAACCACAAGGTGAGAACCACAGAACCACTAGTTGGTTTTCAGTGTTTCAGTGCATTTAATTCATAATATATTTGACCAAGAAAACTTGTAAGTTCTTAGATTGTCCCAAATGTGGCGCATGAAATCAAATCAGGAGAAGAGTTTCCTAGGAGGTGTAGCCTGGGAAAGTTGGGGGTGACTGATGCAAAGGAGGAGCGAAGCTCCGCCCTTTCCGCTGCTAGGCTGCGCCCGAGGCTATTTAAACCCACCCTGGCGGGCCTGTACTCAGATCTTCGCAGAGCGGAGCAGCGGCCGGAGCGTTTTGCGGGCTCTGCGTGGACTTGGAGCTTACAGCGTCTTGCGACTTGGAAGCGGATTCAGAGGACAGGACAGAACACTTCGGTAAGTGTATCTCTGTCTGTCTGTCTGTCTGTCTGTCTCATTGGTTGGTTTATTTCCATTTTCTTGAGGAGCACATACCTCACAACACACACACAAACACACACACACACACACACACACTCGTTCATTCTGCGGGTTAGAAATTTGGTAGGGGTCCCTGGGAGCTACAGGTTTCCTAGTCATGTCTGCACCTAAGAACAGTAGGGTCTTGTCTGCCTTTTCTTATGAAAGGTCCCCCAGCCCGGACTCCCCAAGATCCATGCTAGCCTCACCCAGCTTCTCCCTCTCCCCTCTCAGAAACTCAGACTTAAGAGGAAGCTCCTCACCAGGGATCCGGAGCTACCATTCACCATCCCCTAGGGCTTCTCCACACTTACCTCTGTCATCACCGGAATCCCACAAGCTCCCATTTCCCTTTCCTCACCGTGATGGGCAATCAATGAAGCCTTTGGGCTCTCCCGTGTCCTCCTCTGGGAATTCTTTAGAGTCACCAGGTTCATCAATAATATACCACATGTTCTTACTGCCATCACCCAGCAGCTCACAACCAGCTCTCGGGGAGACTCTTGTGTCTCGCAGCTACTCTCCAAACAACCCCAGATTTCAGCTGGAGTCAGCCCCCCACACCCAGGAATCACCTACAAACTCACGGGCCTCACGGTGCTCCTCCCCTATGTCTTTCATCTCTTCAACCCCAGGCCTCAGGGACTCTCCCGTGTCTCCCACTTACTCTCCAGCCATCCCCAGGTTTCTGCGGGAGTCAGCCCCATGCACCCAGGAGTCCCCCAGAGACTCACAGGTTTCGGGAGATTGTGAGCGGTCCCCCGTCCCTGACGCCTCAGGATTCATGCCCGCCTCACCCAGCTTCTCCCTCTCCCCTCCCAGAAACTCAGACCCAAGGGTCAGCTCCCCACCAGGGATGTGGAAGTACTCTACATCATCCCGCAGGGCTTCACCACTCTCACATCCATCATCAACAGAATTTCACAACGTTACATTTCCCTTTCCTAACCAAGCAGGACAATCACTCATGTCATTGTGCTCTCCCGTGTCCTCCTCCGGAGATTCTTCACAGTCACCTCATTCATCAATAATATACCATATGTTCCTACTGCCATCATCCAGCAGCTCACCCCCAGCCGTCAATGACTCTCCTGTCTGTCCCAGCTATTCTCCAACTACGCCCAGATTTCAGCGGGAGTCGGTCTCCCACACCCCAGAAGCACCTACAAACTCACAGACTTCAGTGAGATCCTCGCCAGTCTCTCTCACGTCTTCACCCCCAGCCCTTACGGACCCTCCTGTCTCTCTCAACTACTATCCAACCACGCCCACATTTCAGCGGGAGTCAGTTCCAGCAACCCAGGGATCACCAGCAAGCTCACCACTTTCACTGAGTTACTCCCCAGTCTCTAGCACGTCTTTATCCCCAACCCTCAGGGACTCTCCTGTCTGTCCCAGCTACTCTCCAACCACGCCCACATTTCAGCGAGAGTCAGTTGCAGGCACCCAGAAATCACCACCAAACTCACCGATTTCACTGCGTTACTCCCCAGTCTCTCTCATGTCTTCACCATCCCTCAGGGACTCTCCTGCCTGTCCCAGCTACTCTCCAACCACGCCCACATTTCAGCGGGAGTCACTTCCAGGCACCCCGGAATCACCACCAAACTCACCAATTTCACTCAATTACTCCCCAGTCTCCCTCATGTCTTCACCAGCCCTCAGGGACTCTCCTGTGGGTCCCAACTACACTCAAACCACGCCCACATTTCAGCGGGAGTCAGTTCCAGGCACCCCGGAATCACCACCAAACTCACCAGTTTCACTCAATTACTCTCCAGTCTCTCTCATGTCTTCACCAGCCCTCAGGGACTCTCCTGCCTGTCCCAGCTACTCTCCAGCCACGCCCAGATGTCAGCTGGAGTCAGTTCCAGGCACCCCGGAGTCACCACCGAACTCACCAGTTTCACTGAGTTTCTCCCCGGTCTCTCTCATGTCTTCACCCCCAGCCCTCAGGGACTCTCCTGTGTGTCCCCGCTACTCTCCAACCACGCCCAGATTTCAGCGGGAGTCAGTTCCAGGCACCCAGGGATCACCTACAAACTCACCAGTTTCACTGAGTTACTCCCCGGTCTCTCTCATGTCTTCACCCCCAGCCCCCTGGGACTCCCCTGTCTGTCCCAGCTACTCTCCTGCCACGCCCAGATTCCAGCGGGAGTCAGCCTCCTGCATTCCGGAGTCACCTACAGACTCACAGACCTCACTGAGATCCTCCCTGGTCTCTCTCAGGTCTTTGCCCTCAGCCCACAGGGACTCTTGTGTCTCTTTCAGCTACTCTCAAAAGTTCTCTAGATTCCAGCTGGAGTCGGTTCCAGGCACCCAGGACACAACACCAAACTCACCAATTTCACTGACTTACTCCCCATTCTCGCTCATGTTGTCACCTCCAGCCCTCAGGGACTCTTCTGTCTCTCTCAGCTACTCTCCAACCATCTCCCGATTTCACCTGGAGTCAGCTTCCCACACCCAGGAGTCACCTGCAGACTCACGGACCTTACTGCATCCCTCCCCCATTCCCTTCACCTCTTCACTCCCAGCCCTCAGGGACTCTCCTGCGTCTCCCAGCTTCTCTCCAGCCTTCCCCAGATTTCTGCCGCAGTCAGCCCCAGGCACCCAGGAGAACCCTAGACACTCACAGGCCTCACGAGACTATCTCCCTATGACCTGTATCTATACAGGGATGGCTCCCACCTATCCCTCAGTGACCCCAAACCCATCTCCACTTACACTCAGACACTCCCAGGGCCTGACAGCTACTCCCCGTTATTGTCCTTCAGTTCGAAGCCCTGGCCAATCTACTAGCCAACATGACGCAGTTACCTGGCCATTTCTCCACATTTCTGGTGCGGGCCCCACACCCAGCCGCAGAAGAGCCTCTCCTGCATTCCGTCCTCACACACAGGCCTGTCCATCTACTTGCTACTGTCACACTCTTGCCAGCAGAAGAGGCCCCTGTATTGGCCGATATCACCACCCAGGCTATCCTCACCCCACAGCTGTGCAGCGGGACCCTCCTGCTGGCCCACCTGGCTGCCAGAGCCCATGCGGACACGAACCTCCAGCGTGTCGGCGTCCCTGCGGGCGACACTACCGGTGACATGGCTAGCATGACCCTCCTCCCTGGCAGTGGCACTGTTGATGTGAGCCCCACTCGCAGATCTGTCATTTGTACGTAAGGCCGTTTCCCCTTTTCTCTCTCTCTTCCATTCACAGGGCTATTCATTCTCTCTGTTTCTGCCTCCGTTTCAGATATTTACTCACCTTTTTCTCTTTCACTATGTCTGCCGTGGTCTCGATGAGAGTGTGCCACATAAGATTCCCCCATTAAAAGTCATGAATTGAGTGGCTTTTACTGTATTTCTGGTTGTGCACATTCCATTTTAATTCGCAATCCATTTTAGAACATTTTATCACCACCGACCAGAGAAAAACCCTGTAAACATTGGTCACTCCTCATTCTCTCTCAAACCCTCTCCCTGACCCTCAGCCCTAGGTAACAACTACATAGAGCGATCAACCCCATATCCATAGATTTCCATATTGTGGGCATTTCATATAAACACAATTGCACCATATGTGAGGTTTTGTGACTGACTTTACACTTAGCACAATATTTTCAAGATTCATCCACATTCTAGCCATACCCACAGTGGGAAACCATTTTCTTTCTTTTTGGTTTTAGTAACACCGGGTGTTTTCTCCTTTCTTCCTTCCTTCCTTCCTTCCTTCCTTCCTTCCTTCCTTCCTTCCTTCCTTCCTTCCACCTATTTCTCTCTTACACTTTCTGCCCTCTCTGCTTCATAGGCCTTAGCTGCATCCTACGTTCTGCGTTTTTTTTGGGAAATCCTCGGCAGTTTCCGGAAAATTGTGTTATTGTTACTATTTACCGCTGTCTCTCATTCATGATTCTCCATCAATTGTAAACCTCTATTGGTTTTTCCCGAGTCACTAAGTGTATTTTAATTAGGTACGCCTGTTTTGCTTTCTACAGCCATTTCTGGAGTACAGGGTCACATACTCAAAAACACTGTGTAACTCAAAAACTCATCTAATATCCCAATATACCCATCACAAAATTGAAAAATCATAAATCAAACCATCATAAGTCACGGTTTGTCCGTGGATATGGGCTTCATCAATTCCATTGTATTCAATAATGCTGTACACCATTAACAGTGGCAGACTGTTGGGGAGTGGATTTTGATAGCATTTTAAAAAACAGTTATTAGAGGGATACTTTAACCTGACCGAATATCTGATCTAATTGTATTAGCACGGTGAATGATTATGTGAAATGTTTTGAGACAGAGTAGTACATTTGTGAATGAAATTTTATGGCTTTTTTCACTTAGTAGGAACCTTTGTGTGCGGAAAGCTGAGAAAATTACTTTCTGCTGTAGAGTCTGGCATTCATTGTAGATTAAAGCTTATTTTTCTGCGAATAAATCTTATTCAATAAAATACTATTTTTTAAAAGAAAAAGAAAAAAAACACTTGTGATGTGTAGTCATTATCCTCAGCAAAGTAATCCGGAAAGGAAAACCAAACACCATATTCTCACTTATCATGGGAGCTGAAAAATGGGATCACATGGACACAGGAAGGGGAACAACACACACTGGGGCCTGTCGGGAGGCAGAGCGTTAGGAAAAACAGCTAATGCATGCCGGGCTTAATACCTAGGTGATGGGTTGACAGGTGCAGCAAACCACCATGGCACACGTTTACCTTTGTAACAAATCTGCACATCCTGCACATATACCCCAGAACTTAGAAACGAAACGAAACGAAACGGAAACACAATAACAAAAGGCTAGCGGCAAACTAAAGTTTCAAACTCAGAATGTGACGGACCCACTTTGGTTCAAATCATGGTTCTCAACCCAGGTGCCATAAGGTCAGGATAAAGAATTTGGTTACATATTGTAAATAAGACATACAGCAAATGACTAGAAAAGTTATTCTCAACATATGTGTGTCTTCTAATTCAAGGATGACGCTATCTACCGGGACACAGCATTAGATTCCAAAGGGCTCAGTCCCGCAAGACTGGCCTCCCACTCTATTAACAATGGGAAGCCCAGCGTTGTTTTACCTCTGCTTCTTAGCAACTGGCTATAAATCGGGTTTCCACCACTCGCAGTTTTAGTTGCATTAATTTGCTGGAAGAGTTCACAGCACGCAGGGAAACACTTACATTTACCATTTTATTATAGCGGATGTTGCCAAAAATTCAGAAAAAAGACTTTGGGCCCGGCATGTGGGGAGGGGCGCACTACCTTCCAGGAAGTGTTATCCAGAAGCCCTCTAAACCCAGTCCTTTCGGGTTTTTATGGAGACCTCATTCTATAGGCATGATGGGTTAAACCATAGGCTATTGGTGAGCAACTCAACCTGAGGCTCTCAACCCTCCCTGGAAATTGGGGTTGAGGCTTTCCCATTCTCAGTCTGAGTAAGGGAATTTACATGAACGGAATTTTAAAAGAGATTAGCATAGCTGGAAACTTAATTAGGTGATTGAATTATCCGGAGCCACACCTTGATGTTCCTAACCCGAGCACCCTCATCCAACGAATGCTCCACCCAACTGGCTCCCAAGTCTCTACGTGGTTCCAGAGCAAAGGAATGTTTATACAGGGCATATCTCCACGTTTTCTTCAAAGTCTTTTCGCTTCCACGGGTAATTCTTAAACTGCCATGCATCAGGGTCAGGGGGAGGGCTTGTTACAACACAGATCTGTGGATCTAAGGGGTTTAAGGGTTGCAAGGACGCTGCTGGTGTCAAAACCACAAGGTGAGAACCACAGAACCACTAGTTGGTTTTCAGTGTTTCAGTGCATTTAATTCATAATATATTTGACCAAGAAAACTTGTAAGTTCTTAGATTGTCCCAAATGTGGCGCATGAAATCAAATCAGGAGAAGAGTTTCCTAGGAGGTGTAGCCTGGGAAAGTTGGGGGTGACTGATGCAAAGGAGGAGCGAAGCTCCGCCCTTTCCGCTGCTAGGCTGCGCCCGAGGCTATTTAAACCCACCCTGGCGGGCCTGTACTCAGATCTTCGCAGAGCGGAGCAGCGGCCGGAGCGTTTTGCGGGCTCTGCGTGGACTTGGAGCTTACAGCGTCTTGCGACTTGGAAGCGGATTCAGAGGACAGGACAGAACACTTCGGTAAGTGTATCTCTGTCTGTCTGTCTGTCTGTCTGTCTCATTGGTTGGTTTATTTCCATTTTCTTGAGGAGCACATACCTCACAACACACACACAAACACACACACACACACACACACACACTCGTTCATTCTGCGGGTTAGAAATTTGGTAGGGGTCCCTGGGAGCTACAGGTTTCCTAGTCATGTCTGCACCTAAGAACAGTAGGGTCTTGTCTGCCTTTTCTTATGAAAGGTCCCCCAGCCCGGACTCCCCAAGATCCATGCTAGCCTCACCCAGCTTCTCCCTCTCCCCTCTCAGAAACTCAGACTTAAGAGGAAGCTCCTCACCAGGGATCCGGAGCTACCATTCACCATCCCCTAGGGCTTCTCCACACTTACCTCTGTCATCACCGGAATCCCACAAGCTCCCATTTCCCTTTCCTCACCGTGATGGGCAATCAATGAAGCCTTTGGGCTCTCCCGTGTCCTCCTCTGGGAATTCTTTAGAGTCACCAGGTTCATCAATAATATACCACATGTTCTTACTGCCATCACCCAGCAGCTCACAACCAGCTCTCGGGGAGACTCTTGTGTCTCGCAGCTACTCTCCAAACAACCCCAGATTTCAGCTGGAGTCAGCCCCCCACACCCAGGAATCACCTACAAACTCACGGGCCTCACGGTGCTCCTCCCCTATGTCTTTCATCTCTTCAACCCCAGGCCTCAGGGACTCTCCCGTGTCTCCCACTTACTCTCCAGCCATCCCCAGGTTTCTGCGGGAGTCAGCCCCATGCACCCAGGAGTCCCCCAGAGACTCACAGGTTTCGGGAGATTGTGAGCGGTCCCCCGTCCCTGACGCCTCAGGATTCATGCCCGCCTCACCCAGCTTCTCCCTCTCCCCTCCCAGAAACTCAGACCCAAGGGTCAGCTCCCCACCAGGGATGTGGAAGTACTCTACATCATCCCGCAGGGCTTCACCACTCTCACATCCATCATCAACAGAATTTCACAACGTTACATTTCCCTTTCCTAACCAAGCAGGACAATCACTCATGTCATTGTGCTCTCCCGTGTCCTCCTCCGGAGATTCTTCACAGTCACCTCATTCATCAATAATATACCATATGTTCCTACTGCCATCATCCAGCAGCTCACCCCCAGCCGTCAATGACTCTCCTGTCTGTCCCAGCTATTCTCCAACTACGCCCAGATTTCAGCGGGAGTCGGTCTCCCACACCCCAGAAGCACCTACAAACTCACAGACTTCAGTGAGATCCTCGCCAGTCTCTCTCACGTCTTCACCCCCAGCCCTTACGGACCCTCCTGTCTCTCTCAACTACTATCCAACCACGCCCACATTTCAGCGGGAGTCAGTTCCAGCAACCCAGGGATCACCAGCAAGCTCACCACTTTCACTGAGTTACTCCCCAGTCTCTAGCACGTCTTTATCCCCAACCCTCAGGGACTCTCCTGTCTGTCCCAGCTACTCTCCAACCACGCCCACATTTCAGCGAGAGTCAGTTGCAGGCACCCAGAAATCACCACCAAACTCACCAATTTCACTGCGTTACTCCCCAGTCTCTCTCATGTCTTCACCATCCCTCAGGGACTCTCCTGCCTGTCCCAGCTACTCTCCAACCACGCCCACATTTCAGCGGGAGTCACTTCCAGGCACCCCGGAATCACCACCAAACTCACCAATTTCACTCAATTACTCCCCAGTCTCCCTCATGTCTTCACCAGCCCTCAGGGACTCTCCTGTGGGTCCCAACTACACTCAAACCACGCCCACATTTCAGCGGGAGTCAGTTCCAGGCACCCCGGAATCACCACCAAACTCACCAGTTTCACTCAATTACTCTCCAGTCTCTCTCATGTCTTCACCAGCCCTCAGGGACTCTCCTGCCTGTCCCAGCTACTCTCCAGCCACGCCCAGATGTCAGCTGGAGTCAGTTCCAGGCACCCCGGAGTCACCACCGAACTCACCAGTTTCACTGAGTTTCTCCCCGGTCTCTCTCATGTCTTCACCCCCAGCCCTCAGGGACTCTCCTGTGTGTCCCCGCTACTCTCCAACCACGCCCAGATTTCAGCGGGAGTCAGTTCCAGGCACCCAGGGATCACCTACAAACTCACCAGTTTCACTGAGTTACTCCCCGGTCTCTCTCATGTCTTCACCCCCAGCCCCCTGGGACTCCCCTGTCTGTCCCAGCTACTCTCCTGCCACGCCCAGATTCCAGCGGGAGTCAGCCTCCTGCATTCCGGAGTCACCTACAGACTCACAGACCTCACTGAGATCCTCCCTGGTCTCTCTCAGGTCTTTGCCCTCAGCCCACAGGGACTCTTGTGTCTCTTTCAGCTACTCTCAAAAGTTCTCTAGATTCCAGCTGGAGTCGGTTCCAGGCACCCAGGACACAACACCAAACTCACCAATTTCACTGACTTACTCCCCATTCTCGCTCATGTTGTCACCTCCAGCCCTCAGGGACTCTTCTGTCTCTCTCAGCTACTCTCCAACCATCTCCCGATTTCACCTGGAGTCAGCTTCCCACACCCAGGAGTCACCTGCAGACTCACGGACCTTACTGCATCCCTCCCCCATTCCCTTCACCTCTTCACTCCCAGCCCTCAGGGACTCTCCTGCGTCTCCCAGCTTCTCTCCAGCCTTCCCCAGATTTCTGCCGCAGTCAGCCCCAGGCACCCAGGAGAACCCTAGACACTCACAGGCCTCACGAGACTATCTCCCTATGACCTGTATCTATACAGGGATGGCTCCCACCTATCCCTCAGTGACCCCAAACCCATCTCCACTTACACTCAGACACTCCCAGGGCCTGACAGCTACTCCCCGTTATTGTCCTTCAGTTCGAAGCCCTGGCCAATCTACTAGCCAACATGACGCAGTTACCTGGCCATTTCTCCACATTTCTGGTGCGGGCCCCACACCCAGCCGCAGAAGAGCCTCTCCTGCATTCCGTCCTCACACACAGGCCTGTCCATCTACTTGCTACTGTCACACTCTTGCCAGCAGAAGAGGCCCCTGTATTGGCCGATATCACCACCCAGGCTATCCTCACCCCACAGCTGTGCAGCGGGACCCTCCTGCTGGCCCACCTGGCTGCCAGAGCCCATGCGGACACGAACCTCCAGCGTGTCGGCGTCCCTGCGGGCGACACTACCGGTGACATGGCTAGCATGACCCTCCTCCCTGGCAGTGGCACTGTTGATGTGAGCCCCACTCGCAGATCTGTCATTTGTACGTAAGGCCGTTTCCCCTTTTCTCTCTCTCTTCCATTCACAGGGCTATTCATTCTCTCTGTTTCTGCCTCCGTTTCAGATATTTACTCACCTTTTTCTCTTTCACTATGTCTGCCGTGGTCTCGATGAGAGTGTGCCACATAAGATTCCCCCATTAAAAGTCATGAATTGAGTGGCTTTTACTGTATTTCTGGTTGTGCACATTCCATTTTAATTCGCAATCCATTTTAGAACATTTTATCACCACCGACCAGAGAAAAACCCTGTAAACATTGGTCACTCCTCATTCTCTCTCAAACCCTCTCCCTGACCCTCAGCCCTAGGTAACAACTACATAGAGCGATCAACCCCATATCCATAGATTTCCATATTGTGGGCATTTCATATAAACACAATTGCACCATATGTGAGGTTTTGTGACTGACTTTACACTTAGCACAATATTTTCAAGATTCATCCACATTCTAGCCATACCCACAGTGGGAAACCATTTTCTTTCTTTTTGGTTTTAGTAACACCGGGTGTTTTCTCCTTTCTTCCTTCCTTCCTTCCTTCCTTCCTTCCTTCCTTCCTTCCTTCCACCTATTTCTCTCTTACACTTTCTGCCCTCTCTGCTTCATAGGCCTTAGCTGCATCCTACGTTCTGCGTTTTTTTTGGGAAATCCTCGGCAGTTTCCGGAAAATTGTGTTATTGTTACTATTTACCGCTGTCTCTCATTCATGATTCTCCATCAATTGTAAACCTCTATTGGTTTTTCCCGAGTCACTAAGTGTATTTTAATTAGGTACGCCTGTTTTGCTTTCTACAGCCATTTCTGGAGTACAGGGTCACATACTCAAAAACACTGTGTAACTCAAAAACTCATCTAATATCCCAATATACCCATCACAAAATTGAAAAATCATAAATCAAACCATCATAAGTCACGGTTTGTCCGTGGATATGGGCTTCATCAATTCCATTGTATTCAATAATGCTGTACACCATTAACAGTGGCAGACTGTTGGGGAGTGGATTTTGATAGCATTTTAAAAAACAGTTATTAGAGGGATACTTTAACCTGACCGAATATCTGATCTAATTGTATTAGCACGGTGAATGATTATGTGAAATGTTTTGAGACAGAGTAGTACATTTGTGAATGAAATTTTATGGCTTTTTTCACTTAGTAGGAACCTTTGTGTGCGGAAAGCTGAGAAAATTACTTTCTGCTGTAGAGTCTGGCATTCATTGTAGATTAAAGCTTATTTTTCTGCGAATAAATCTTATTCAATAAAATACTATTTTTTAAAAGAAAAAGAAAAAAAACACTTGTGATGTGTAGTCATTATCCTCAGCAAAGTAATCCGGAAAGGAAAACCAAACACCATATTCTCACTTATCATGGGAGCTGAAAAATGGGATCACATGGACACAGGAAGGGGAACAACACACACTGGGGCCTGTCGGGAGGCAGAGCGTTAGGAAAAACAGCTAATGCATGCCGGGCTTAATACCTAGGTGATGGGTTGACAGGTGCAGCAAACCACCATGGCACACGTTTACCTTTGTAACAAATCTGCACATCCTGCACATATACCCCAGAACTTAGAAACGAAACGAAACGAAACGGAAACACAATAACAAAAGGCTAGCGGCAAACTAAAGTTTCAAACTCAGAATGTGACGGACCCACTTTGGTTCAAATCATGGTTCTCAACCCAGGTGCCATAAGGTCAGGATAAAGAATTTGGTTACATATTGTAAATAAGACATACAGCAAATGACTAGAAAAGTTATTCTCAACATATGTGTGTCTTCTAATTCAAGGATGACGCTATCTACCGGGACACAGCATTAGATTCCAAAGGGCTCAGTCCCGCAAGACTGGCCTCCCACTCTATTAACAATGGGAAGCCCAGCGTTGTTTTACCTCTGCTTCTTAGCAACTGGCTATAAATCGGGTTTCCACCACTCGCAGTTTTAGTTGCATTAATTTGCTGGAAGAGTTCACAGCACGCAGGGAAACACTTACATTTACCATTTTATTATAGCGGATGTTGCCAAAAATTCAGAAAAAAGACTTTGGGCCCGGCATGTGGGGAGGGGCGCACTACCTTCCAGGAAGTGTTATCCAGAAGCCCTCTAAACCCAGTCCTTTCGGGTTTTTATGGAGACCTCATTCTATAGGCATGATGGGTTAAACCATAGGCTATTGGTGAGCAACTCAACCTGAGGCTCTCAACCCTCCCTGGAAATTGGGGTTGAGGCTTTCCCATTCTCAGTCTGAGTAAGGGAATTTACATGAACGGAATTTTAAAAGAGATTAGCATAGCTGGAAACTTAATTAGGTGATTGAATTATCCGGAGCCACACCTTGATGTTCCTAACCCGAGCACCCTCATCCAACGAATGCTCCACCCAACTGGCTCCCAAGTCTCTACGTGGTTCCAGAGCAAAGGAATGTTTATACAGGGCATATCTCCACGTTTTCTTCAAAGTCTTTTCGCTTCCACGGGTAATTCTTAAACTGCCATGCATCAGGGTCAGGGGGAGGGCTTGTTACAACACAGATCTGTGGATCTAAGGGGTTTAAGGGTTGCAAGGACGCTGCTGGTGTCAAAACCACAAGGTGAGAACCACAGAACCACTAGTTGGTTTTCAGTGTTTCAGTGCATTTAATTCATAATATATTTGACCAAGAAAACTTGTAAGTTCTTAGATTGTCCCAAATGTGGCGCATGAAATCAAATCAGGAGAAGAGTTTCCTAGGAGGTGTAGCCTGGGAAAGTTGGGGGTGACTGATGCAAAGGAGGAGCGAAGCTCCGCCCTTTCCGCTGCTAGGCTGCGCCCGAGGCTATTTAAACCCACCCTGGCGGGCCTGTACTCAGATCTTCGCAGAGCGGAGCAGCGGCCGGAGCGTTTTGCGGGCTCTGCGTGGACTTGGAGCTTACAGCGTCTTGCGACTTGGAAGCGGATTCAGAGGACAGGACAGAACACTTCGGTAAGTGTATCTCTGTCTGTCTGTCTGTCTGTCTGTCTCATTGGTTGGTTTATTTCCATTTTCTTGAGGAGCACATACCTCACAACACACACACAAACACACACACACACACACACACACACTCGTTCATTCTGCGGGTTAGAAATTTGGTAGGGGTCCCTGGGAGCTACAGGTTTCCTAGTCATGTCTGCACCTAAGAACAGTAGGGTCTTGTCTGCCTTTTCTTATGAAAGGTCCCCCAGCCCGGACTCCCCAAGATCCATGCTAGCCTCACCCAGCTTCTCCCTCTCCCCTCTCAGAAACTCAGACTTAAGAGGAAGCTCCTCACCAGGGATCCGGAGCTACCATTCACCATCCCCTAGGGCTTCTCCACACTTACCTCTGTCATCACCGGAATCCCACAAGCTCCCATTTCCCTTTCCTCACCGTGATGGGCAATCAATGAAGCCTTTGGGCTCTCCCGTGTCCTCCTCTGGGAATTCTTTAGAGTCACCAGGTTCATCAATAATATACCACATGTTCTTACTGCCATCACCCAGCAGCTCACAACCAGCTCTCGGGGAGACTCTTGTGTCTCGCAGCTACTCTCCAAACAACCCCAGATTTCAGCTGGAGTCAGCCCCCCACACCCAGGAATCACCTACAAACTCACGGGCCTCACGGTGCTCCTCCCCTATGTCTTTCATCTCTTCAACCCCAGGCCTCAGGGACTCTCCCGTGTCTCCCACTTACTCTCCAGCCATCCCCAGGTTTCTGCGGGAGTCAGCCCCATGCACCCAGGAGTCCCCCAGAGACTCACAGGTTTCGGGAGATTGTGAGCGGTCCCCCGTCCCTGACGCCTCAGGATTCATGCCCGCCTCACCCAGCTTCTCCCTCTCCCCTCCCAGAAACTCAGACCCAAGGGTCAGCTCCCCACCAGGGATGTGGAAGTACTCTACATCATCCCGCAGGGCTTCACCACTCTCACATCCATCATCAACAGAATTTCACAACGTTACATTTCCCTTTCCTAACCAAGCAGGACAATCACTCATGTCATTGTGCTCTCCCGTGTCCTCCTCCGGAGATTCTTCACAGTCACCTCATTCATCAATAATATACCATATGTTCCTACTGCCATCATCCAGCAGCTCACCCCCAGCCGTCAATGACTCTCCTGTCTGTCCCAGCTACTCTCCAACTACGCCCAGATTTCAGCGGGAGTCGGTCTCCCACACCCCAGAAGCACCTACAAACTCACAGACTTCAGTGAGATCCTCGCCAGTCTCTCTCACGTCTTCACCTCCAGCCCTTACGGACCCTCCTGTCTCTCTCAACTACTATCCAACCACGCCCACATTTCAGCGGGAGTCAGTTCCAGCAACCCAGGGATCACCAGCAAGCTCACCACTTTCACTGAGTTACTCCCCAGTCTCTAGCACGTCTTTATCCCCAACCCT
The DNA here is from genome assembly GCF_028885625.2 of Pongo pygmaeus. Taxonomy (NCBI): domain Eukaryota; kingdom Metazoa; phylum Chordata; class Mammalia; order Primates; family Hominidae; genus Pongo; species Pongo pygmaeus. Next base: position 734,038 of record NC_072388.2, on the reverse strand, counting down.
CAGGGACTCTCCTGTCTGTCCCAGCTACTCTCCAACCACGCCCACATTTCAGCGAGAGTCAGTTGCAGGCACCCAGAAATCACCACCAAACTCACCGATTTCACTGCGTTACTCCCCAGTCTCTCTCATGTCTTCACCATCCCTCAGGGACTCTCCTGCCTGTCCCAGCTACTCTCCAACCACGCCCACATTTCAGCGGGAGTCACTTCCAGGCACCCCGGAATCACCACCAAACTCACCAATTTCACTCAATTACTCCCCAGTCTCCCTCATGTCTTCACCAGCCCTCAGGGACTCTCCTGTGGGTCCCAACTACACTCAAACCACGCCCACATTTCAGCGGGAGTCAGTTCCAGGCACCCCGGAATCACCACCAAACTCACCAGTTTCACTCAATTACTCTCCAGTCTCTCTCATGTCTTCACCAGCCCTCAGGGACTCTCCTGCCTGTCCCAGCTACTCTCCAGCCACGCCCAGATGTCAGCTGGAGTCAGTTCCAGGCACCCCGGAGTCACCACCGAACTCACCAGTTTCACTGAGTTTCTCCCCGGTCTCTCTCATGTCTTCACCCCCAGCCCTCAGGGACTCTCCTGTGTGTCCCCGCTACTCTCCAACCACGCCCAGATTTCAGCGGGAGTCAGTTCCAGGCACCCAGGGATCACCTACAAACTCACCAGTTTCACTGAGTTACTCCCCGGTCTCTCTCATGTCTTCACCCCCAGCCCCCTGGGACTCCCCTGTCTGTCCCAGCTACTCTCCTGCCACGCCCAGATTCCAGCGGGAGTCAGCCTCCTGCATTCCGGAGTCACCTACAGACTCACAGACCTCACTGAGATCCTCCCTGGTCTCTCTCAGGTCTTTGCCCTCAGCCCACAGGGACTCTTGTGTCTCTTTCAGCTACTCTCAAAAGTTCTCTAGATTCCAGCTGGAGTCGGTTCCAGGCACCCAGGACACAACACCAAACTCACCAATTTCACTGACTTACTCCCCATTCTCGCTCATGTTGTCACCTCCAGCCCTCAGGGACTCTTCTGTCTCTCTCAGCTACTCTCCAACCATCTCCCGATTTCACCTGGAGTCAGCTTCCCACACCCAGGAGTCACCTGCAGACTCACGGACCTTACTGCATCCCTCCCCCATTCCCTTCACCTCTTCACTCCCAGCCCTCAGGGACTCTCCTGCGTCTCCCAGCTTCTCTCCAGCCTTCCCCAGATTTCTGCCGCAGTCAGCCCCAGGCACCCAGGAGAACCCTAGACACTCACAGGCCTCACGAGACTATCTCCCTATGACCTGTATCTATACAGGGATGGCTCCCACCTATCCCTCAGTGACCCCAAACCCATCTCCACTTACACTCAGACACTCCCAGGGCCTGACAGCTACTCCCCGTTATTGTCCTTCAGTTCGAAGCCCTGGCCAATCTACTAGCCAACATGACGCAGTTACCTGGCCATTTCTCCACATTTCTGGTGCGGGCCCCACACCCAGCCGCAGAAGAGCCTCTCCTGCATTCCGTCCTCACACACAGGCCTGTCCATCTACTTGCTACTGTCACACTCTTGCCAGCAGAAGAGGCCCCTGTATTGGCCGATATCACCACCCAGGCTATCCTCACCCCACAGCTGTGCAGCGGGACCCTCCTGCTGGCCCACCTGGCTGCCAGAGCCCATGCGGACACGAACCTCCAGCGTGTCGGCGTCCCTGCGGGCGACACTACCGGTGACATGGCTAGCATGACCCTCCTCCCTGGCAGTGGCACTGTTGATGTGAGCCCCACTCGCAGATCTGTCATTTGTACGTAAGGCCGTTTCCCCTTTTCTCTCTCTCTTCCATTCACAGGGCTATTCATTCTCTCTGTTTCTGCCTCCGTTTCAGATATTTACTCACCTTTTTCTCTTTCACTATGTCTGCCGTGGTCTCGATGAGAGTGTGCCACATAAGATTCCCCCATTAAAAGTCATGAATTGAGTGGCTTTTACTGTATTTCTGGTTGTGCACATTCCATTTTAATTCGCAATCCATTTTAGAACATTTTATCACCACCGACCAGAGAAAAACCCTGTAAACATTGGTCACTCCTCATTCTCTCTCAAACCCTCTCCCTGACCCTCAGCCCTAGGTAACAACTACATAGAGCGATCAACCCCATATCCATAGATTTCCATATTGTGGGCATTTCATATAAACACAATTGCACCATATGTGAGGTTTTGTGACTGACTTTACACTTAGCACAATATTTTCAAGATTCATCCACATTCTAGCCATACCCACAGTGGGAAACCATTTTCTTTCTTTTTGGTTTTAGTAACACCGGGTGTTTTCTCCTTTCTTCCTTCCTTCCTTCCTTCCTTCCTTCCTTCCTTCCTTCCTTCCTTCCTTCCTTCCTTCCACCTATTTCTCTCTTACACTTTCTGCCCTCTCTGCTTCATAGGCCTTAGCTGCATCCTACGTTCTGCGTTTTTTTTGGGAAATCCTCGGCAGTTTCCGGAAAATTGTGTTATTGTTACTATTTACCGCTGTCTCTCATTCATGATTCTCCATCAATTGTAAACCTCTATTGGTTTTTCCCGAGTCACTAAGTGTATTTTAATTAGGTACGCCTGTTTTGCTTTCTACAGCCATTTCTGGAGTACAGGGTCACATACTCAAAAACACTGTGTAACTCAAAAACTCATCTAATATCCCAATATACCCATCACAAAATTGAAAAATCATAAATCAAACCATCATAAGTCACGGTTTGTCCGTGGATATGGGCTTCATCAATTCCATTGTATTCAATAATGCTGTACACCATTAACAGTGGCAGACTGTTGGGGAGTGGATTTTGATAGCATTTTAAAAAACAGTTATTAGAGGGATACTTTAACCTGACCGAATATCTGATCTAATTGTATTAGCACGGTGAATGATTATGTGAAATGTTTTGAGACAGAGTAGTACATTTGTGAATGAAATTTTATGGCTTTTTTCACTTAGTAGGAACCTTTGTGTGCGGAAAGCTGAGAAAATTACTTTCTGCTGTAGAGTCTGGCATTCATTGTAGATTAAAGCTTATTTTTCTGCGAATAAATCTTATTCAATAAAATACTATTTTTTAAAAGAAAAAGAAAAAAAACACTTGTGATGTGTAGTCATTATCCTCAGCAAAGTAATCCGGAAAGGAAAACCAAACACCATATTCTCACTTATCATGGGAGCTGAAAAATGGGATCACATGGACACAGGAAGGGGAACAACACACACTGGGGCCTGTCGGGAGGCAGAGCGTTAGGAAAAACAGCTAATGCATGCCGGGCTTAATACCTAGGTGATGGGTTGACAGGTGCAGCAAACCACCATGGCACACGTTTACCTTTGTAACAAATCTGCACATCCTGCACATATACCCCAGAACTTAGAAACGAAACGAAACGAAACGGAAACACAATAACAAAAGGCTAGCGGCAAACTAAAGTTTCAAACTCAGAATGTGACGGACCCACTTTGGTTCAAATCATGGTTCTCAACCCAGGTGCCATAAGGTCAGGATAAAGAATTTGGTTACATATTGTAAATAAGACATACAGCAAATGACTAGAAAAGTTATTCTCAACATATGTGTGTCTTCTAATTCAAGGATGACGCTATCTACCGGGACACAGCATTAGATTCCAAAGGGCTCAGTCCCGCAAGACTGGCCTCCCACTCTATTAACAATGGGAAGCCCAGCGTTGTTTTACCTCTGCTTCTTAGCAACTGGCTATAAATCGGGTTTCCACCACTCGCAGTTTTAGTTGCATTAATTTGCTGGAAGAGTTCACAGCACGCAGGGAAACACTTACATTTACCATTTTATTATAGCGGATGTTGCCAAAAATTCAGAAAAAAGACTTTGGGCCCGGCATGTGGGGAGGGGCGCACTACCTTCCAGGAAGTGTTATCCAGAAGCCCTCTAAACCCAGTCCTTTCGGGTTTTTATGGAGACCTCATTCTATAGGCATGATGGGTTAAACCATAGGCTATTGGTGAGCAACTCAACCTGAGGCTCTCAACCCTCCCTGGAAATTGGGGTTGAGGCTTTCCCATTCTCAGTCTGAGTAAGGGAATTTACATGAACGGAATTTTAAAAGAGATTAGCATAGCTGGAAACTTAATTAGGTGATTGAATTATCCGGAGCCACACCTTGATGTTCCTAACCCGAGCACCCTCATCCAACGAATGCTCCACCCAACTGGCTCCCAAGTCTCTACGTGGTTCCAGAGCAAAGGAATGTTTATACAGGGCATATCTCCACGTTTTCTTCAAAGTCTTTTCGCTTCCACGGGTAATTCTTAAACTGCCATGCATCAGGGTCAGGGGGAGGGCTTGTTACAACACAGATCTGTGGATCTAAGGGGTTTAAGGGTTGCAAGGACGCTGCTGGTGTCAAAACCACAAGGTGAGAACCACAGAACCACTAGTTGGTTTTCAGTGTTTCAGTGCATTTAATTCATAATATATTTGACCAAGAAAACTTGTAAGTTCTTAGATTGTCCCAAATGTGGCGCATGAAATCAAATCAGGAGAAGAGTTTCCTAGGAGGTGTAGCCTGGGAAAGTTGGGGGTGACTGATGCAAAGGAGGAGCGAAGCTCCGCCCTTTCCGCTGCTAGGCTGCGCCCGAGGCTATTTAAACCCACCCTGGCGGGCCTGTACTCAGATCTTCGCAGAGCGGAGCAGCGGCCGGAGCGTTTTGCGGGCTCTGCGTGGACTTGGAGCTTACAGCGTCTTGCGACTTGGAAGCGGATTCAGAGGACAGGACAGAACACTTCGGTAAGTGTATCTCTGTCTGTCTGTCTGTCTGTCTGTCTCATTGGTTGGTTTATTTCCATTTTCTTGAGGAGCACATACCTCACAACACACACACAAACACACACACACACACACACACACACTCGTTCATTCTGCGGGTTAGAAATTTGGTAGGGGTCCCTGGGAGCTACAGGTTTCCTAGTCATGTCTGCACCTAAGAACAGTAGGGTCTTGTCTGCCTTTTCTTATGAAAGGTCCCCCAGCCCGGACTCCCCAAGATCCATGCTAGCCTCACCCAGCTTCTCCCTCTCCCCTCTCAGAAACTCAGACTTAAGAGGAAGCTCCTCACCAGGGATCCGGAGCTACCATTCACCATCCCCTAGGGCTTCTCCACACTTACCTCTGTCATCACCGGAATCCCACAAGCTCCCATTTCCCTTTCCTCACCGTGATGGGCAATCAATGAAGCCTTTGGGCTCTCCCGTGTCCTCCTCTGGGAATTCTTTAGAGTCACCAGGTTCATCAATAATATACCACATGTTCTTACTGCCATCACCCAGCAGCTCACAACCAGCTCTCGGGGAGACTCTTGTGTCTCGCAGCTACTCTCCAAACAACCCCAGATTTCAGCTGGAGTCAGCCCCCCACACCCAGGAATCACCTACAAACTCACGGGCCTCACGGTGCTCCTCCCCTATGTCTTTCATCTCTTCAACCCCAGGCCTCAGGGACTCTCCCGTGTCTCCCACTTACTCTCCAGCCATCCCCAGGTTTCTGCGGGAGTCAGCCCCATGCACCCAGGAGTCCCCCAGAGACTCACAGGTTTCGGGAGATTGTGAGCGGTCCCCCGTCCCTGACGCCTCAGGATTCATGCCCGCCTCACCCAGCTTCTCCCTCTCCCCTCCCAGAAACTCAGACCCAAGGGTCAGCTCCCCACCAGGGATGTGGAAGTACTCTACATCATCCCGCAGGGCTTCACCACTCTCACATCCATCATCAACAGAATTTCACAACGTTACATTTCCCTTTCCTAACCAAGCAGGACAATCACTCATGTCATTGTGCTCTCCCGTGTCCTCCTCCGGAGATTCTTCACAGTCACCTCATTCATCAATAATATACCATATGTTCCTACTGCCATCATCCAGCAGCTCACCCCCAGCCGTCAATGACTCTCCTGTCTGTCCCAGCTATTCTCCAACTACGCCCAGATTTCAGCGGGAGTCGGTCTCCCACACCCCAGAAGCACCTACAAACTCACAGACTTCAGTGAGATCCTCGCCAGTCTCTCTCACGTCTTCACCCCCAGCCCTTACGGACCCTCCTGTCTCTCTCAACTACTATCCAACCACGCCCACATTTCAGCGGGAGTCAGTTCCAGCAACCCAGGGATCACCAGCAAGCTCACCACTTTCACTGAGTTACTCCCCAGTCTCTAGCACGTCTTTATCCCCAACCCTCAGGGACTCTCCTGTCTGTCCCAGCTACTCTCCAACCACGCCCACATTTCAGCGAGAGTCAGTTGCAGGCACCCAGAAATCACCACCAAACTCACCAATTTCACTGCGTTACTCCCCAGTCTCTCTCATGTCTTCACCATCCCTCAGGGACTCTCCTGCCTGTCCCAGCTACTCTCCAACCACGCCCACATTTCAGCGGGAGTCACTTCCAGGCACCCCGGAATCACCACCAAACTCACCAATTTCACTCAATTACTCCCCAGTCTCCCTCATGTCTTCACCAGCCCTCAGGGACTCTCCTGTGGGTCCCAACTACACTCAAACCACGCCCACATTTCAGCGGGAGTCAGTTCCAGGCACCCCGGAATCACCACCAAACTCACCAGTTTCACTCAATTACTCTCCAGTCTCTCTCATGTCTTCACCAGCCCTCAGGGACTCTCCTGCCTGTCCCAGCTACTCTCCAGCCACGCCCAGATGTCAGCTGGAGTCAGTTCCAGGCACCCCGGAGTCACCACCGAACTCACCAGTTTCACTGAGTTTCTCCCCGGTCTCTCTCATGTCTTCACCCCCAGCCCTCAGGGACTCTCCTGTGTGTCCCCGCTACTCTCCAACCACGCCCAGATTTCAGCGGGAGTCAGTTCCAGGCACCCAGGGATCACCTACAAACTCACCAGTTTCACTGAGTTACTCCCCGGTCTCTCTCATGTCTTCACCCCCAGCCCCCTGGGACTCCCCTGTCTGTCCCAGCTACTCTCCTGCCACGCCCAGATTCCAGCGGGAGTCAGCCTCCTGCATTCCGGAGTCACCTACAGACTCACAGACCTCACTGAGATCCTCCCTGGTCTCTCTCAGGTCTTTGCCCTCAGCCCACAGGGACTCTTGTGTCTCTTTCAGCTACTCTCAAAAGTTCTCTAGATTCCAGCTGGAGTCGGTTCCAGGCACCCAGGACACAACACCAAACTCACCAATTTCACTGACTTACTCCCCATTCTCGCTCATGTTGTCACCTCCAGCCCTCAGGGACTCTTCTGTCTCTCTCAGCTACTCTCCAACCATCTCCCGATTTCACCTGGAGTCAGCTTCCCACACCCAGGAGTCACCTGCAGACTCACGGACCTTACTGCATCCCTCCCCCATTCCCTTCACCTCTTCACTCCCAGCCCTCAGGGACTCTCCTGCGTCTCCCAGCTTCTCTCCAGCCTTCCCCAGATTTCTGCCGCAGTCAGCCCCAGGCACCCAGGAGAACCCTAGACACTCACAGGCCTCACGAGACTATCTCCCTATGACCTGTATCTATACAGGGATGGCTCCCACCTATCCCTCAGTGACCCCAAACCCATCTCCACTTACACTCAGACACTCCCAGGGCCTGACAGCTACTCCCCGTTATTGTCCTTCAGTTCGAAGCCCTGGCCAATCTACTAGCCAACATGACGCAGTTACCTGGCCATTTCTCCACATTTCTGGTGCGGGCCCCACACCCAGCCGCAGAAGAGCCTCTCCTGCATTCCGTCCTCACACACAGGCCTGTCCATCTACTTGCTACTGTCACACTCTTGCCAGCAGAAGAGGCCCCTGTATTGGCCGATATCACCACCCAGGCTATCCTCACCCCACAGCTGTGCAGCGGGACCCTCCTGCTGGCCCACCTGGCTGCCAGAGCCCATGCGGACACGAACCTCCAGCGTGTCGGCGTCCCTGCGGGCGACACTACCGGTGACATGGCTAGCATGACCCTCCTCCCTGGCAGTGGCACTGTTGATGTGAGCCCCACTCGCAGATCTGTCATTTGTACGTAAGGCCGTTTCCCCTTTTCTCTCTCTCTTCCATTCACAGGGCTATTCATTCTCTCTGTTTCTGCCTCCGTTTCAGATATTTACTCACCTTTTTCTCTTTCACTATGTCTGCCGTGGTCTCGATGAGAGTGTGCCACATAAGATTCCCCCATTAAAAGTCATGAATTGAGTGGCTTTTACTGTATTTCTGGTTGTGCACATTCCATTTTAATTCGCAATCCATTTTAGAACATTTTATCACCACCGACCAGAGAAAAACCCTGTAAACATTGGTCACTCCTCATTCTCTCTCAAACCCTCTCCCTGACCCTCAGCCCTAGGTAACAACTACATAGAGCGATCAACCCCATATCCATAGATTTCCATATTGTGGGCATTTCATATAAACACAATTGCACCATATGTGAGGTTTTGTGACTGACTTTACACTTAGCACAATATTTTCAAGATTCATCCACATTCTAGCCATACCCACAGTGGGAAACCATTTTCTTTCTTTTTGGTTTTAGTAACACCGGGTGTTTTCTCCTTTCTTCCTTCCTTCCTTCCTTCCTTCCTTCCTTCCTTCCTTCCTTCCTTCCACCTATTTCTCTCTTACACTTTCTGCCCTCTCTGCTTCATAGGCCTTAGCTGCATCCTACGTTCTGCGTTTTTTTTGGGAAATCCTCGGCAGTTTCCGGAAAATTGTGTTATTGTTACTATTTACCGCTGTCTCTCATTCATGATTCTCCATCAATTGTAAACCTCTATTGGTTTTTCCCGAGTCACTAAGTGTATTTTAATTAGGTACGCCTGTTTTGCTTTCTACAGCCATTTCTGGAGTACAGGGTCACATACTCAAAAACACTGTGTAACTCAAAAACTCATCTAATATCCCAATATACCCATCACAAAATTGAAAAATCATAAATCAAACCATCATAAGTCACGGTTTGTCCGTGGATATGGGCTTCATCAATTCCATTGTATTCAATAATGCTGTACACCATTAACAGTGGCAGACTGTTGGGGAGTGGATTTTGATAGCATTTTAAAAAACAGTTATTAGAGGGATACTTTAACCTGACCGAATATCTGATCTAATTGTATTAGCACGGTGAATGATTATGTGAAATGTTTTGAGACAGAGTAGTACATTTGTGAATGAAATTTTATGGCTTTTTTCACTTAGTAGGAACCTTTGTGTGCGGAAAGCTGAGAAAATTACTTTCTGCTGTAGAGTCTGGCATTCATTGTAGATTAAAGCTTATTTTTCTGCGAATAAATCTTATTCAATAAAATACTATTTTTTAAAAGAAAAAGAAAAAAAACACTTGTGATGTGTAGTCATTATCCTCAGCAAAGTAATCCGGAAAGGAAAACCAAACACCATATTCTCACTTATCATGGGAGCTGAAAAATGGGATCACATGGACACAGGAAGGGGAACAACACACACTGGGGCCTGTCGGGAGGCAGAGCGTTAGGAAAAACAGCTAATGCATGCCGGGCTTAATACCTAGGTGATGGGTTGACAGGTGCAGCAAACCACCATGGCACACGTTTACCTTTGTAACAAATCTGCACATCCTGCACATATACCCCAGAACTTAGAAACGAAACGAAACGAAACGGAAACACAATAACAAAAGGCTAGCGGCAAACTAAAGTTTCAAACTCAGAATGTGACGGACCCACTTTGGTTCAAATCATGGTTCTCAACCCAGGTGCCATAAGGTCAGGATAAAGAATTTGGTTACATATTGTAAATAAGACATACAGCAAATGACTAGAAAAGTTATTCTCAACATATGTGTGTCTTCTAATTCAAGGATGACGCTATCTACCGGGACACAGCATTAGATTCCAAAGGGCTCAGTCCCGCAAGACTGGCCTCCCACTCTATTAACAATGGGAAGCCCAGCGTTGTTTTACCTCTGCTTCTTAGCAACTGGCTATAAATCGGGTTTCCACCACTCGCAGTTTTAGTTGCATTAATTTGCTGGAAGAGTTCACAGCACGCAGGGAAACACTTACATTTACCATTTTATTATAGCGGATGTTGCCAAAAATTCAGAAAAAAGACTTTGGGCCCGGCATGTGGGGAGGGGCGCACTACCTTCCAGGAAGTGTTATCCAGAAGCCCTCTAAACCCAGTCCTTTCGGGTTTTTATGGAGACCTCATTCTATAGGCATGATGGGTTAAACCATAGGCTATTGGTGAGCAACTCAACCTGAGGCTCTCAACCCTCCCTGGAAATTGGGGTTGAGGCTTTCCCATTCTCAGTCTGAGTAAGGGAATTTACATGAACGGAATTTTAAAAGAGATTAGCATAGCTGGAAACTTAATTAGGTGATTGAATTATCCGGAGCCACACCTTGATGTTCCTAACCCGAGCACCCTCATCCAACGAATGCTCCACCCAACTGGCTCCCAAGTCTCTACGTGGTTCCAGAGCAAAGGAATGTTTATACAGGGCATATCTCCACGTTTTCTTCAAAGTCTTTTCGCTTCCACGGGTAATTCTTAAACTGCCATGCATCAGGGTCAGGGGGAGGGCTTGTTACAACACAGATCTGTGGATCTAAGGGGTTTAAGGGTTGCAAGGACGCTGCTGGTGTCAAAACCACAAGGTGAGAACCACAGAACCACTAGTTGGTTTTCAGTGTTTCAGTGCATTTAATTCATAATATATTTGACCAAGAAAACTTGTAAGTTCTTAGATTGTCCCAAATGTGGCGCATGAAATCAAATCAGGAGAAGAGTTTCCTAGGAGGTGTAGCCTGGGAAAGTTGGGGGTGACTGATGCAAAGGAGGAGCGAAGCTCCGCCCTTTCCGCTGCTAGGCTGCGCCCGAGGCTATTTAAACCCACCCTGGCGGGCCTGTACTCAGATCTTCGCAGAGCGGAGCAGCGGCCGGAGCGTTTTGCGGGCTCTGCGTGGACTTGGAGCTTACAGCGTCTTGCGACTTGGAAGCGGATTCAGAGGACAGGACAGAACACTTCGGTAAGTGTATCTCTGTCTGTCTGTCTGTCTGTCTGTCTCATTGGTTGGTTTATTTCCATTTTCTTGAGGAGCACATACCTCACAACACACACACAAACACACACACACACACACACACACACTCGTTCATTCTGCGGGTTAGAAATTTGGTAGGGGTCCCTGGGAGCTACAGGTTTCCTAGTCATGTCTGCACCTAAGAACAGTAGGGTCTTGTCTGCCTTTTCTTATGAAAGGTCCCCCAGCCCGGACTCCCCAAGATCCATGCTAGCCTCACCCAGCTTCTCCCTCTCCCCTCTCAGAAACTCAGACTTAAGAGGAAGCTCCTCACCAGGGATCCGGAGCTACCATTCACCATCCCCTAGGGCTTCTCCACACTTACCTCTGTCATCACCGGAATCCCACAAGCTCCCATTTCCCTTTCCTCACCGTGATGGGCAATCAATGAAGCCTTTGGGCTCTCCCGTGTCCTCCTCTGGGAATTCTTTAGAGTCACCAGGTTCATCAATAATATACCACATGTTCTTACTGCCATCACCCAGCAGCTCACAACCAGCTCTCGGGGAGACTCTTGTGTCTCGCAGCTACTCTCCAAACAACCCCAGATTTCAGCTGGAGTCAGCCCCCCACACCCAGGAATCACCTACAAACTCACGGGCCTCACGGTGCTCCTCCCCTATGTCTTTCATCTCTTCAACCCCAGGCCTCAGGGACTCTCCCGTGTCTCCCACTTACTCTCCAGCCATCCCCAGGTTTCTGCGGGAGTCAGCCCCATGCACCCAGGAGTCCCCCAGAGACTCACAGGTTTCGGGAGATTGTGAGCGGTCCCCCGTCCCTGACGCCTCAGGATTCATGCCCGCCTCACCCAGCTTCTCCCTCTCCCCTCCCAGAAACTCAGACCCAAGGGTCAGCTCCCCACCAGGGATGTGGAAGTACTCTACATCATCCCGCAGGGCTTCACCACTCTCACATCCATCATCAACAGAATTTCACAACGTTACATTTCCCTTTCCTAACCAAGCAGGACAATCACTCATGTCATTGTGCTCTCCCGTGTCCTCCTCCGGAGATTCTTCACAGTCACCTCATTCATCAATAATATACCATATGTTCCTACTGCCATCATCCAGCAGCTCACCCCCAGCCGTCAATGACTCTCCTGTCTGTCCCAGCTACTCTCCAACTACGCCCAGATTTCAGCGGGAGTCGGTCTCCCACACCCCAGAAGCACCTACAAACTCACAGACTTCAGTGAGATCCTCGCCAGTCTCTCTCACGTCTTCACCTCCAGCCCTTACGGACCCTCCTGTCTCTCTCAACTACTATCCAACCACGCCCACATTTCAGCGGGAGTCAGTTCCAGCAACCCAGGGATCACCAGCAAGCTCACCACTTTCACTGAGTTACTCCCCAGTCTCTCTCATGTCTTCACCATCCCTCAGGGACTCTCCTGTCTGTCCCAGCTACTCTCCAACCACGCCCACATTTCAGCGAGAGTCAGTTGCAGGCACCCAGAAATCACCACCAAACTCACCAATTTCACTGCGTTACTCCCCAGTCTCTCTCATGTCTTCACCATCCCTCAGGGACTCTCCTGCCTGTCCCAGCTACTCTCCAACCACGCCCACATTTCAGCGGGAGTCACTTCCAGGCACCCCGGAATCACCACCAAACTCACCAATTTCACTCAATTACTCCCCAGTCTCCCTCATGTCTTCACCAGCCCTCAGGGACTCTCCTGTGGGTCCCAACTACACTCAAACCACGCCCACATTTCAGCGGGAGTCAGTTCCAGGCACCCCGGAATCACCACCAAACTCACCAGTTTCACTCAATTACTCTCCAGTCTCTCTCATGTCTTCACCAGCCCTCAGGGACTCTCCTGCCTGTCCCAGCTACTCTCCAGCCACGCCCAGATGTCAGCTGGAGTCAGTTCCAGGCACCCCGGAGTCACCACCGAACTCACCAGTTTCACTGAGTTTCTCCCCGGTCTCTCTCATGTCTTCACCCCCAGCCCTCAGGGACTCTCCTGTGTGTCCCCGCTACTCTCCAACCACGCCCAGATTTCAGCGGGAGTCAGTTCCAGGCACCCAGGGATCACCTACAAACTCACCAGTTTCACTGAGTTACTCCCCGGTCTCTCTCATGTCTTCACCCCCAGCCCCCTGGGACTCCCCTGTCTGTCCCAGCTACTCTCCTGCCACGCCCAGATTCCAGCGGGAGTCAGCCTCCTGCATTCCGGAGTCACCTACAGACTCACAGACCTCACTGAGATCCTCCCTGGTCTCTCTCAGGTCTTTGCCCTCAGCCCACAGGGACTCTTGTGTCTCTTTCAGCTACTCTCAAAAGTTCTCTAGATTCCAGCTGGAGTCGGTTCCAGGCACCCAGGACACAACACCAAACTCACCAATTTCACTGACTTACTCCCCATTCTCGCTCATGTTGTCACCTCCAGCCCTCAGGGACTCTTCTGTCTCTCTCAGCTACTCTCCAACCATCTCCCGATTTCACCTGGAGTCAGCTTCCCACACCCAGGAGTCACCTGCAGACTCACGGACCTTACTGCATCCCTCCCCCATTCCCTTCACCTCTTCACTCCCAGCCCTCAGGGACTCTCCTGCGTCTCCCAGCTTCTCTCCAGCCTTCCCCAGATTTCTGCCGCAGTCAGCCCCAGGCACCCAGGAGAACCCTAGACACTCACAGGCCTCACGAGACTATCTCCCTATGACCTGTATCTATACAGGGATGGCTCCCACCTATCCCTCAGTGACCCCAAACCCATCTCCACTTACACTCAGACACTCCCAGGGCCTGACAGCTACTCCCCGTTATTGTCCTTCAGTTCGAAGCCCTGGCCAATCTACTAGCCAACATGACGCAGTTACCTGGCCATTTCTCCACATTTCTGGTGCGGGCCCCACACCCAGCCGCAGAAGAGCCTCTCCTGCATTCCGTCCTCACACACAGGCCTGTCCATCTACTTGCTACTGTCACACTCTTGCCAGCAGAAGAGGCCCCTGTATTGGCCGATATCACCACCCAGGCTATCCTCACCCCACAGCTGTGCAGCGGGACCCTCCTGCTGGCCCACCTGGCTGCCAGAGCCCATGCGGACACGAACCTCCAGCGTGTCGGCGTCCCTGCGGGCGACACTACCGGTGACATGGCTAGCATGACCCTCCTCCCTGGCAGTGGCACTGTTGATGTGAGCCCCACTCGCAGATCTGTCATTTGTACGTAAGGCCGTTTCCCCTTTTCTCTCTCTCTTCCATTCACAGGGCTATTCATTCTCTCTGTTTCTGCCTCCGTTTCAGATATTTACTCACCTTTTTCTCTTTCACTATGTCTGCCGTGGTCTCGATGAGAGTGTGCCACATAAGATTCCCCCATTAAAAGTCATGAATTGAGTGGCTTTTACTGTATTTCTGGTTGTGCACATTCCATTTTAATTCGCAATCCATTTTAGAACATTTTATCACCACCGACCAGAGAAAAACCCTGTAAACATTGGTCACTCCTCATTCTCTCTCAAACCCTCTCCCTGACCCTCAGCCCTAGGTAACAACTACATAGAGCGAACAACCCCATATCCATAGATTTCCATATTGTGGGCATTTCATATAAACACAATTGCACCATATGTGAGGTTTTGTGACTGACTTTACACTTAGCACAATATTTTCAAGATTCATCCACATTCTAGCCATACCCACAGTGGGAAACCATTTTCTTTCTTTTTGGTTTTAGTAACACCGGGTGTTTTCTCCTTTCTTCCTTCCTTCCTTCCTTCCTTCCTTCCTTCCTTCCTTCCTTCCTTCCTTCCTTCCTTCCACCTATTTCTCTCTTACACTTTCTGCCCTCTCTGCTTCATAGGCCTTAGCTGCATCCTACGTTCTGCGTTTTTTTTGGGAAATCCTCGGCAGTTTCCGGAAAATTGTGTTATTGTTACTATTTACCGCTGTCTCTCATTCATGATTCTCCATCAATTGTAAACCTCTATTGGTTTTTCCCGAGTCACTAAGTGTATTTTAATTAGGTACGCCTGTTTTTCTTTCTACAGCCATTTCTGGAGTACAGGGTCGCATACTCAAAAACACTGTGTAACTCAAAAACTCATCTAATATCCCAATATACCCATCACAAAATTGAAAAATCATAAATCAAACCATCATAAGTCACGGTTTGTCCGTGGATATGGGCTTCATCAATTCCATTGTATTCAATAATGCTGTACACCATTAACAGTGGCAGACTGTTGGGGAGTGGATTTTGATAGCATTTTAAAAAACAGTTATTAGAGGGATACTTTAACCTGACCGAATATCTGATCTAATTGTATTAGCACGGTGAATGATTATGTGAAATGTTTTGAGACAGAGTAGTACATTTGTGAATGAAATTTTATGGCTTTTTTCACTTAGTAGGAACCTTTGTGTGCGGAAAGCTGAGAAAATTACTTTCTGCTGTAGAGTCTGGCATTCATTGTAGATTAAAGCTTATTTTTCTGCGAATAAATCTTATTCAATAAAATACTATTTTTTAAAAGAAAAAGAAAAAAAACACTTGTGATGTGTAGTCATTATCCTCAGCAAAGTAATCCGGAAAGGAAAACCAAACACCATATTCTCACTTATCATGGGAGCTGAAAAATGGGATCACATGGACACAGGAAGGGGAACAACACACACTGGGGCCTGTCGGGAGGCAGAGCGTTAGGAAAAACAGCTAATGCATGCCGGGCTTAATACCTAGGTGATGGGTTGACAGGTGCAGCAAACCACCATGGCACACGTTTACCTTTGTAACAAATCTGCACATCCTGCACATATACCCCAGAACTTAGAAACGAAACGAAACGAAACGGAAACACAATAACAAAAGGCTAGCGGCAAACTAAAGTTTCAAACTCAGAATGTGACGGACCCACTTTGGTTCAAATCATGGTTCTCAACCCAGGTGCCATAAGGTCAGGATAAAGAATTTGGTTACATATTGTAAATAAGACATACAGCAAATGACTAGAAAAGTTATTCTCAACATATGTGTGTCTTCTAATTCAAGGATGACGCTATCTACCGGGACACAGCATTAGATTCCAAAGGGCTCAGTCCCGCAAGACTGGCCTCCCACTCTATTAACAATGGGAAGCCCAGCGTTGTTTTACCTCTGCTTCTTAGCAACTGGCTATAAATCGGGTTTCCACCACTCGCAGTTTTAGTTGCATTAATTTGCTGGAAGAGTTCACAGCACGCAGGGAAACACTTACATTTACCATTTTATTATAGCGGATGTTGCCAAAAATTCAGAAAAAAGACTTTGGGCCCGGCATGTGGGGAGGGGCGCACTACCTTCCAGGAAGTGTTATCCAGAAGCCCTCTAAACCCAGTCCTTTCGGGTTTTTATGGAGACCTCATTCTATAGGCATGATGGGTTAAACCATAGGCTATTGGTGAGCAACTCAACCTGAGGCTCTCAACCCTCCCTGGAAATTGGGGTTGAGGCTTTCCCATTCTCAGTCTGAGTAAGGGAATTTACATGAACGGAATTTTAAAAGAGATTAGCATAGCTGGAAACTTAATTAGGTGATTGAATTATCCGGAGCCACACCTTGATGTTCCTAACCCGAGCACCCTCATCCAACGAATGCTCCACCCAACTGGCTCCCAAGTCTCTACGTGGTTCCAGAGCAAAGGAATGTTTATACAGGGCATATCTCCACGTTTTCTTCAAAGTCTTTTCGCTTCCACGGGTAATTCTTAAACTGCCATGCATCAGGGTCAGGGGGAGGGCTTGTTACAACACAGATCTGTGGATCTAAGGGGTTTAAGGGTTGCAAGGACGCTGCTGGTGTCAAAACCACAAGGTGAGAACCACAGAACCACTAGTTGGTTTTCAGTGTTTCAGTGCATTTAATTCATAATATATTTGACCAAGAAAACTTGTAAGTTCTTAGATTGTCCCAAATGTGGCGCATGAAATCAAATCAGGAGAAGAGTTTCCTAGGAGGTGTAGCCTGGGAAAGTTGGGGGTGACTGATGCAAAGGAGGAGCGAAGCTCCGCCCTTTCCGCTGCTAGGCTGCGCCCGAGGCTATTTAAACCCACCCTGGCGGGCCTGTACTCAGATCTTCGCAGAGCGGAGCAGCGGCCGGAGCGTTTTGCGGGCTCTGCGTGGACTTGGAGCTTACAGCGTCTTGCGACTTGGAAGCGGATTCAGAGGACAGGACAGAACACTTCGGTAAGTGTATCTCTGTCTGTCTGTCTGTCTGTCTGTCTCATTGGTTGGTTTATTTCCATTTTCTTGAGGAGCACATACCTCACAACACACACACAAACACACACACACACACACACACACACTCGTTCATTCTGCGGGTTAGAAATTTGGTAGGGGTCCCTGGGAGCTACAGGTTTCCTAGTCATGTCTGCACCTAAGAACAGTAGGGTCTTGTCTGCCTTTTCTTATGAAAGGTCCCCCAGCCCGGACTCCCCAAGATCCATGCTAGCCTCACCCAGCTTCTCCCTCTCCCCTCTCAGAAACTCAGACTTAAGAGGAAGCTCCTCACCAGGGATCCGGAGCTACCATTCACCATCCCCTAGGGCTTCTCCACACTTACCTCTGTCATCACCGGAATCCCACAAGCTCCCATTTCCCTTTCCTCACCGTGATGGGCAATCAATGAAGCCTTTGGGCTCTCCCGTGTCCTCCTCTGGGAATTCTTTAGAGTCACCAGGTTCATCAATAATATACCACATGTTCTTACTGCCATCACCCAGCAGCTCACAACCAGCTCTCGGGGAGACTCTTGTGTCTCGCAGCTACTCTCCAAACAACCCCAGATTTCAGCTGGAGTCAGCCCCCCACACCCAGGAATCACCTACAAACTCACGGGCCTCACGGTGCTCCTCCCCTATGTCTTTCATCTCTTCAACCCCAGGCCTCAGGGACTCTCCCGTGTCTCCCACTTACTCTCCAGCCATCCCCAGGTTTCTGCGGGAGTCAGCCCCATGCACCCAGGAGTCCCCCAGAGACTCACAGGTTTCGGGAGATTGTGAGCGGTCCCCCGTCCCTGACGCCTCAGGATTCATGCCCGCCTCACCCAGCTTCTCCCTCTCCCCTCCCAGAAACTCAGACCCAAGGGTCAGCTCCCCACCAGGGATGTGGAAGTACTCTACATCATCCCGCAGGGCTTCACCACTCTCACATCCATCATCAACAGAATTTCACAACGTTACATTTCCCTTTCCTAACCAAGCAGGACAATCACTCATGTCATTGTGCTCTCCCGTGTCCTCCTCCGGAGATTCTTCACAGTCACCTCATTCATCAATAATATACCATATGTTCCTACTGCCATCATCCAGCAGCTCACCCCCAGCCGTCAATGACTCTCCTGTCTGTCCCAGCTACTCTCCAACTACGCCCAGATTTCAGCGGGAGTCGGTCTCCCACACCCCAGAAGCACCTACAAACTCACAGACTTCAGTGAGATCCTCGCCAGTCTCTCTCACGTCTTCACCTCCAGCCCTTACGGACCCTCCTGTCTCTCTCAACTACTATCCAACCACGCCCACATTTCAGCGGGAGTCAGTTCCAGCAACCCAGGGATCACCAGCAAGCTCACCACTTTCACTGAGTTACTCCCCAGTCTCTCTCATGTCTTCACCATCCCTCAGGGACTCTCCTGTCTGTCCCAGCTACTCTCCAACCACGCCCACATTTCAGCGAGAGTCAGTTGCAGGCACCCAGAAATCACCACCAAACTCACCAATTTCACTGCGTTACTCCCCAGTCTCTCTCATGTCTTCACCATCCCTCAGGGACTCTCCTGCCTGTCCCAGCTACTCTCCAACCACGCCCACATTTCAGCGGGAGTCACTTCCAGGCACCCCGGAATCACCACCAAACTCACCAATTTCACTCAATTACTCCCCAGTCTCCCTCATGTCTTCACCAGCCCTCAGGGACTCTCCTGTGGGTCCCAACTACACTCAAACCACGCCCACATTTCAGCGGGAGTCAGTTCCAGGCACCCCGGAATCACCACCAAACTCACCAGTTTCACTCAATTACTCTCCAGTCTCTCTCATGTCTTCACCAGCCCTCAGGGACTCTCCTGCCTGTCCCAGCTACTCTCCAGCCACGCCCAGATGTCAGCTGGAGTCAGTTCCAGGCACCCCGGAGTCACCACCGAACTCACCAGTTTCACTGAGTTTCTCCCCGGTCTCTCTCATGTCTTCACCCCCAGCCCTCAGGGACTCTCCTGTGTGTCCCCGCTACTCTCCAACCACGCCCAGATTTCAGCGGGAGTCAGTTCCAGGCACCCAGGGATCACCTACAAACTCACCAGTTTCACTGAGTTACTCCCCGGTCTCTCTCATGTCTTCACCCCCAGCCCCCTGGGACTCCCCTGTCTGTCCCAGCTACTCTCCTGCCACGCCCAGATTCCAGCGGGAGTCAGCCTCCTGCATTCCGGAGTCACCTACAGACTCACAGACCTCACTGAGATCCTCCCTGGTCTCTCTCAGGTCTTTGCCCTCAGCCCACAGGGACTCTTGTGTCTCTTTCAGCTACTCTCAAAAGTTCTCTAGATTCCAGCTGGAGTCGGTTCCAGGCACCCAGGACACAACACCAAACTCACCAATTTCACTGACTTACTCCCCATTCTCGCTCATGTTGTCACCTCCAGCCCTCAGGGACTCTTCTGTCTCTCTCAGCTACTCTCCAACCATCTCCCGATTTCACCTGGAGTCAGCTTCCCACACCCAGGAGTCACCTGCAGACTCACGGACCTTACTGCATCCCTCCCCCATTCCCTTCACCTCTTCACTCCCAGCCCTCAGGGACTCTCCTGCGTCTCCCAGCTTCTCTCCAGCCTTCCCCAGATTTCTGCCGCAGTCAGCCCCAGGCACCCAGGAGAACCCTAGACACTCACAGGCCTCACGAGACTATCTCCCTATGACCTGTATCTATACAGGGATGGCTCCCACCTATCCCTCAGTGACCCCAAACCCATCTCCACTTACACTCAGACACTCCCAGGGCCTGACAGCTACTCCCCGTTATTGTCCTTCAGTTCGAAGCCCTGGCCAATCTACTAGCCAACATGACGCAGTTACCTGGCCATTTCTCCACATTTCTGGTGCGGGCCCCACACCCAGCCGCAGAAGAGCCTCTCCTGCATTCCGTCCTCACACACAGGCCTGTCCATCTACTTGCTACTGTCACACTCTTGCCAGCAGAAGAGGCCCCTGTATTGGCCGATATCACCACCCAGGCTATCCTCACCCCACAGCTGTGCAGCGGGACCCTCCTGCTGGCCCACCTGGCTGCCAGAGCCCATGCGGACACGAACCTCCAGCGTGTCGGCGTCCCTGCGGGCGACACTACCGGTGACATGGCTAGCATGACCCTCCTCCCTGGCAGTGGCACTGTTGATGTGAGCCCCACTCGCAGATCTGTCATTTGTACGTAAGGCCGTTTCCCCTTTTCTCTCTCTCTTCCATTCACAGGGCTATTCATTCTCTCTGTTTCTGCCTCCGTTTCAGATATTTACTCACCTTTTTCTCTTTCACTATGTCTGCCGTGGTCTCGATGAGAGTGTGCCACATAAGATTCCCCCATTAAAAGTCATGAATTGAGTGGCTTTTACTGTATTTCTGGTTGTGCACATTCCATTTTAATTCGCAATCCATTTTAGAACATTTTATCACCACCGACCAGAGAAAAACCCTGTAAACATTGGTCACTCCTCATTCTCTCTCAAACCCTCTCCCTGACCCTCAGCCCTAGGTAACAACTACATAGAGCGAACAACCCCATATCCATAGATTTCCATATTGTGGGCATTTCATATAAACACAATTGCACCATATGTGAGGTTTTGTGACTGACTTTACACTTAGCACAATATTTTCAAGATTCATCCACATTCTAGCCATACCCACAGTGGGAAACCATTTTCTTTCTTTTTGGTTTTAGTAACACCGGGTGTTTTCTCCTTTCTTCCTTCCTTCCTTCCTTCCTTCCTTCCTTCCTTCCTTCCTTCCTTCCTTCCTTCCTTCCACCTATTTCTCTCTTACACTTTCTGCCCTCTCTGCTTCATAGGCCTTAGCTGCATCCTACGTTCTGCGTTTTTTTTGGGAAATCCTCGGCAGTTTCCGGAAAATTGTGTTATTGTTACTATTTACCGCTGTCTCTCATTCATGATTCTCCATCAATTGTAAACCTCTATTGGTTTTTCCCGAGTCACTAAGTGTATTTTAATTAGGTACGCCTGTTTTTCTTTCTACAGCCATTTCTGGAGTACAGGGTCGCATACTCAAAAACACTGTGTAACTCAAAAACTCATCTAATATCCCAATATACCCATCACAAAATTGAAAAATCATAAATCAAACCATCATAAGTCACGGTTTGTCCGTGGATATGGGCTTCATCAATTCCATTGTATTCAATAATGCTGTACACCATTAACAGTGGCAGACTGTTGGGGAGTGGATTTTGATAGCATTTTAAAAAACAGTTATTAGAGGGATACTTTAACCTGACCGAATATCTGATCTAATTGTATTAGCACGGTGAATGATTATGTGAAATGTTTTGAGACAGAGTAGTACATTTGTGAATGAAATTTTATGGCTTTTTTCACTTAGTAGGAACCTTTGTGTGCGGAAAGCTGAGAAAATTACTTTCTGCTGTAGAGTCTGGCATTCATTGTAGATTAAAGCTTATTTTTCTGCGAATAAATCTTATTCAATAAAATACTATTTTTTAAAAGAAAAAGAAAAAAAACACTTGTGATGTGTAGTCATTATCCTCAGCAAAGTAATCCGGAAAGGAAAACCAAACACCATATTCTCACTTATCATGGGAGCTGAAAAATGGGATCACATGGACACAGGAAGGGGAACAACACACACTGGGGCCTGTCGGGAGGCAGAGCGTTAGGAAAAACAGCTAATGCATGCCGGGCTTAATACCTAGGTGATGGGTTGACAGGTGCAGCAAACCACCATGGCACACGTTTACCTTTGTAACAAATCTGCACATCCTGCACATATACCCCAGAACTTAGAAACGAAACGAAACGAAACGGAAACACAATAACAAAAGGCTAGCGGCAAACTAAAGTTTCAAACTCAGAATGTGACGGACCCACTTTGGTTCAAATCATGGTTCTCAACCCAGGTGCCATAAGGTCAGGATAAAGAATTTGGTTACATATTGTAAATAAGACATACAGCAAATGACTAGAAAAGTTATTCTCAACATATGTGTGTCTTCTAATTCAAGGATGACGCTATCTACCGGGACACAGCATTAGATTCCAAAGGGCTCAGTCCCGCAAGACTGGCCTCCCACTCTATTAACAATGGGAAGCCCAGCGTTGTTTTACCTCTGCTTCTTAGCAACTGGCTATAAATCGGGTTTCCACCACTCGCAGTTTTAGTTGCATTAATTTGCTGGAAGAGTTCACAGCACGCAGGGAAACACTTACATTTACCATTTTATTATAGCGGATGTTGCCAAAAATTCAGAAAAAAGACTTTGGGCCCGGCATGTGGGGAGGGGCGCACTACCTTCCAGGAAGTGTTATCCAGAAGCCCTCTAAACCCAGTCCTTTCGGGTTTTTATGGAGACCTCATTCTATAGGCATGATGGGTTAAACCATAGGCTATTGGTGAGCAACTCAACCTGAGGCTCTCAACCCTCCCTGGAAATTGGGGTTGAGGCTTTCCCATTCTCAGTCTGAGTAAGGGAATTTACATGAACGGAATTTTAAAAGAGATTAGCATAGCTGGAAACTTAATTAGGTGATTGAATTATCCGGAGCCACACCTTGATGTTCCTAACCCGAGCACCCTCATCCAACGAATGCTCCACCCAACTGGCTCCCAAGTCTCTACGTGGTTCCAGAGCAAAGGAATGTTTATACAGGGCATATCTCCACGTTTTCTTCAAAGTCTTTTCGCTTCCACGGGTAATTCTTAAACTGCCATGCATCAGGGTCAGGGGGAGGGCTTGTTACAACACAGATCTGTGGATCTAAGGGGTTTAAGGGTTGCAAGGACGCTGCTGGTGTCAAAACCACAAGGTGAGAACCACAGAACCACTAGTTGGTTTTCAGTGTTTCAGTGCATTTAATTCATAATATATTTGACCAAGAAAACTTGTAAGTTCTTAGATTGTCCCAAATGTGGCGCATGAAATCAAATCAGGAGAAGAGTTTCCTAGGAGGTGTAGCCTGGGAAAGTTGGGGGTGACTGATGCAAAGGAGGAGCGAAGCTCCGCCCTTTCCGCTGCTAGGCTGCGCCCGAGGCTATTTAAACCCACCCTGGCGGGCCTGTACTCAGATCTTCGCAGAGCGGAGCAGCGGCCGGAGCGTTTTGCGGGCTCTGCGTGGACTTGGAGCTTACAGCGTCTTGCGACTTGGAAGCGGATTCAGAGGACAGGACAGAACACTTCGGTAAGTGTATCTCTGTCTGTCTGTCTGTCTGTCTGTCTCATTGGTTGGTTTATTTCCATTTTCTTGAGGAGCACATACCTCACAACACACACACAAACACACACACACACACACACACACACTCGTTCATTCTGCGGGTTAGAAATTTGGTAGGGGTCCCTGGGAGCTACAGGTTTCCTAGTCATGTCTGCACCTAAGAACAGTAGGGTCTTGTCTGCCTTTTCTTATGAAAGGTCCCCCAGCCCGGACTCCCCAAGATCCATGCTAGCCTCACCCAGCTTCTCCCTCTCCCCTCTCAGAAACTCAGACTTAAGAGGAAGCTCCTCACCAGGGATCCGGAGCTACCATTCACCATCCCCTAGGGCTTCTCCACACTTACCTCTGTCATCACCGGAATCCCACAAGCTCCCATTTCCCTTTCCTCACCGTGATGGGCAATCAATGAAGCCTTTGGGCTCTCCCGTGTCCTCCTCTGGGAATTCTTTAGAGTCACCAGGTTCATCAATAATATACCACATGTTCTTACTGCCATCACCCAGCAGCTCACAACCAGCTCTCGGGGAGACTCTTGTGTCTCGCAGCTACTCTCCAAACAACCCCAGATTTCAGCTGGAGTCAGCCCCCCACACCCAGGAATCACCTACAAACTCACGGGCCTCACGGTGCTCCTCCCCTATGTCTTTCATCTCTTCAACCCCAGGCCTCAGGGACTCTCCCGTGTCTCCCACTTACTCTCCAGCCATCCCCAGGTTTCTGCGGGAGTCAGCCCCATGCACCCAGGAGTCCCCCAGAGACTCACAGGTTTCGGGAGATTGTGAGCGGTCCCCCGTCCCTGACGCCTCAGGATTCATGCCCGCCTCACCCAGCTTCTCCCTCTCCCCTCCCAGAAACTCAGACCCAAGGGTCAGCTCCCCACCAGGGATGTGGAAGTACTCTACATCATCCCGCAGGGCTTCACCACTCTCACATCCATCATCAACAGAATTTCACAACGTTACATTTCCCTTTCCTAACCAAGCAGGACAATCACTCATGTCATTGTGCTCTCCCGTGTCCTCCTCCGGAGATTCTTCACAGTCACCTCATTCATCAATAATATACCATATGTTCCTACTGCCATCATCCAGCAGCTCACCCCCAGCCGTCAATGACTCTCCTGTCTGTCCCAGCTACTCTCCAACTACGCCCAGATTTCAGCGGGAGTCGGTCTCCCACACCCCAGAAGCACCTACAAACTCACAGACTTCAGTGAGATCCTCGCCAGTCTCTCTCACGTCTTCACCTCCAGCCCTTACGGACCCTCCTGTCTCTCTCAACTACTATCCAACCACGCCCACATTTCAGCGGGAGTCAGTTCCAGCAACCCAGGGATCACCAGCAAGCTCACCACTTTCACTGAGTTACTCCCCAGTCTCTCTCATGTCTTCACCATCCCTCAGGGACTCTCCTGTCTGTCCCAGCTACTCTCCAACCACGCCCACATTTCAGCGAGAGTCAGTTGCAGGCACCCAGAAATCACCACCAAACTCACCAATTTCACTGCGTTACTCCCCAGTCTCTCTCATGTCTTCACCATCCCTCAGGGACTCTCCTGCCTGTCCCAGCTACTCTCCAACCACGCCCACATTTCAGCGGGAGTCACTTCCAGGCACCCCGGAATCACCACCAAACTCACCAATTTCACTCAATTACTCCCCAGTCTCCCTCATGTCTTCACCAGCCCTCAGGGACTCTCCTGTGGGTCCCAACTACACTCAAACCACGCCCACATTTCAGCGGGAGTCAGTTCCAGGCACCCCGGAATCACCACCAAACTCACCAGTTTCACTCAATTACTCTCCAGTCTCTCTCATGTCTTCACCAGCCCTCAGGGACTCTCCTGCCTGTCCCAGCTACTCTCCAGCCACGCCCAGATGTCAGCTGGAGTCAGTTCCAGGCACCCCGGAGTCACCACCGAACTCACCAGTTTCACTGAGTTTCTCCCCGGTCTCTCTCATGTCTTCACCCCCAGCCCTCAGGGACTCTCCTGTGTGTCCCCGCTACTCTCCAACCACGCCCAGATTTCAGCGGGAGTCAGTTCCAGGCACCCAGGGATCACCTACAAACTCACCAGTTTCACTGAGTTACTCCCCGGTCTCTCTCATGTCTTCACCCCCAGCCCCCTGGGACTCCCCTGTCTGTCCCAGCTACTCTCCTGCCACGCCCAGATTCCAGCGGGAGTCAGCCTCCTGCATTCCGGAGTCACCTACAGACTCACAGACCTCACTGAGATCCTCCCTGGTCTCTCTCAGGTCTTTGCCCTCAGCCCACAGGGACTCTTGTGTCTCTTTCAGCTACTCTCAAAAGTTCTCTAGATTCCAGCTGGAGTCGGTTCCAGGCACCCAGGACACAACACCAAACTCACCAATTTCACTGACTTACTCCCCATTCTCGCTCATGTTGTCACCTCCAGCCCTCAGGGACTCTTCTGTCTCTCTCAGCTACTCTCCAACCATCTCCCGATTTCACCTGGAGTCAGCTTCCCACACCCAGGAGTCACCTGCAGACTCACGGACCTTACTGCATCCCTCCCCCATTCCCTTCACCTCTTCACTCCCAGCCCTCAGGGACTCTCCTGCGTCTCCCAGCTTCTCTCCAGCCTTCCCCAGATTTCTGCCGCAGTCAGCCCCAGGCACCCAGGAGAACCCTAGACACTCACAGGCCTCACGAGACTATCTCCCTATGACCTGTATCTATACAGGGATGGCTCCCACCTATCCCTCAGTGACCCCAAACCCATCTCCACTTACACTCAGACACTCCCAGGGCCTGACAGCTACTCCCCGTTATTGTCCTTCAGTTCGAAGCCCTGGCCAATCTACTAGCCAACATGACGCAGTTACCTGGCCATTTCTCCACATTTCTGGTGCGGGCCCCACACCCAGCCGCAGAAGAGCCTCTCCTGCATTCCGTCCTCACACACAGGCCTGTCCATCTACTTGCTACTGTCACACTCTTGCCAGCAGAAGAGGCCCCTGTATTGGCCGATATCACCACCCAGGCTATCCTCACCCCACAGCTGTGCAGCGGGACCCTCCTGCTGGCCCACCTGGCTGCCAGAGCCCATGCGGACACGAACCTCCAGCGTGTCGGCGTCCCTGCGGGCGACACTACCGGTGACATGGCTAGCATGACCCTCCTCCCTGGCAGTGGCACTGTTGATGTGAGCCCCACTCGCAGATCTGTCATTTGTACGTAAGGCCGTTTCCCCTTTTCTCTCTCTCTTCCATTCACAGGGCTATTCATTCTCTCTGTTTCTGCCTCCGTTTCAGATATTTACTCACCTTTTTCTCTTTCACTATGTCTGCCGTGGTCTCGATGAGAGTGTGCCACATAAGATTCCCCCATTAAAAGTCATGAATTGAGTGGCTTTTACTGTATTTCTGGTTGTGCACATTCCATTTTAATTCGCAATCCATTTTAGAACATTTTATCACCACCGACCAGAGAAAAACCCTGTAAACATTGGTCACTCCTCATTCTCTCTCAAACCCTCTCCCTGACCCTCAGCCCTAGGTAACAACTACATAGAGCGAACAACCCCATATCCATAGATTTCCATATTGTGGGCATTTCATATAAACACAATTGCACCATATGTGAGGTTTTGTGACTGACTTTACACTTAGCACAATATTTTCAAGATTCATCCACATTCTAGCCATACCCACAGTGGGAAACCATTTTCTTTCTTTTTGGTTTTAGTAACACCGGGTGTTTTCTCCTTTCTTCCTTCCTTCCTTCCTTCCTTCCTTCCTTCCTTCCTTCCTTCCTTCCACCTATTTCTCTCTTACACTTTCTGCCCTCTCTGCTTCATAGGCCTTAGCTGCATCCTACGTTCTGCGTTTTTTTTGGGAAATCCTCGGCAGTTTCCGGAAAATTGTGTTATTGTTACTATTTACCGCTGTCTCTCATTCATGATTCTCCATCAATTGTAAACCTCTATTGGTTTTTCCCGAGTCACTAAGTGTATTTTAATTAGGTACGCCTGTTTTTCTTTCTACAGCCATTTCTGGAGTACAGGGTCGCATACTCAAAAACACTGTGTAACTCAAAAACTCATCTAATATCCCAATATACCCATCACAAAATTGAAAAATCATAAATCAAACCATCATAAGTCACGGTTTGTCCGTGGATATGGGCTTCATCAATTCCATTGTATTCAATAATGCTGTACACCATTAACAGTGGCAGACTGTTGGGGAGTGGATTTTGATAGCATTTTAAAAAACAGTTATTAGAGGGATACTTTAACCTGACCGAATATCTGATCTAATTGTATTAGCACGGTGAATGATTATGTGAAATGTTTTGAGACAGAGTAGTACATTTGTGAATGAAATTTTATGGCTTTTTTCACTTAGTAGGAACCTTTGTGTGCGGAAAGCTGAGAAAATTACTTTCTGCTGTAGAGTCTGGCATTCATTGTAGATTAAAGCTTATTTTTCTGCGAATAAATCTTATTCAATAAAATACTATTTTTTAAAAGAAAAAGAAAAAAAACACTTGTGATGTGTAGTCATTATCCTCAGCAAAGTAATCCGGAAAGGAAAACCAAACACCATATTCTCACTTATCATGGGAGCTGAAAAATGGGATCACATGGACACAGGAAGGGGAACAACACACACTGGGGCCTGTCGGGAGGCAGAGCGTTAGGAAAAACAGCTAATGCATGCCGGGCTTAATACCTAGGTGATGGGTTGACAGGTGCAGCAAACCACCATGGCACACGTTTACCTTTGTAACAAATCTGCACATCCTGCACATATACCCCAGAACTTAGAAACGAAACGAAACGAAACGGAAACACAATAACAAAAGGCTAGCGGCAAACTAAAGTTTCAAACTCAGAATGTGACGGACCCACTTTGGTTCAAATCATGGTTCTCAACCCAGGTGCCATAAGGTCAGGATAAAGAATTTGGTTACATATTGTAAATAAGACATACAGCAAATGACTAGAAAAGTTATTCTCAACATATGTGTGTCTTCTAATTCAAGGATGACGCTATCTACCGGGACACAGCATTAGATTCCAAAGGGCTCAGTCCCGCAAGACTGGCCTCCCACTCTATTAACAATGGGAAGCCCAGCGTTGTTTTACCTCTGCTTCTTAGCAACTGGCTATAAATCGGGTTTCCACCACTCGCAGTTTTAGTTGCATTAATTTGCTGGAAGAGTTCACAGCACGCAGGGAAACACTTACATTTACCATTTTATTATAGCGGATGTTGCCAAAAATTCAGAAAAAAGACTTTGGGCCCGGCATGTGGGGAGGGGCGCACTACCTTCCAGGAAGTGTTATCCAGAAGCCCTCTAAACCCAGTCCTTTCGGGTTTTTATGGAGACCTCATTCTATAGGCATGATGGGTTAAACCATAGGCTATTGGTGAGCAACTCAACCTGAGGCTCTCAACCCTCCCTGGAAATTGGGGTTGAGGCTTTCCCATTCTCAGTCTGAGTAAGGGAATTTACATGAACGGAATTTTAAAAGAGATTAGCATAGCTGGAAACTTAATTAGGTGATTGAATTATCCGGAGCCACACCTTGATGTTCCTAACCCGAGCACCCTCATCCAACGAATGCTCCACCCAACTGGCTCCCAAGTCTCTACGTGGTTCCAGAGCAAAGGAATGTTTATACAGGGCATATCTCCACGTTTTCTTCAAAGTCTTTTCGCTTCCACGGGTAATTCTTAAACTGCCATGCATCAGGGTCAGGGGGAGGGCTTGTTACAACACAGATCTGTGGATCTAAGGGGTTTAAGGGTTGCAAGGACGCTGCTGGTGTCAAAACCACAAGGTGAGAACCACAGAACCACTAGTTGGTTTTCAGTGTTTCAGTGCATTTAATTCATAATATATTTGACCAAGAAAACTTGTAAGTTCTTAGATTGTCCCAAATGTGGCGCATGAAATCAAATCAGGAGAAGAGTTTCCTAGGAGGTGTAGCCTGGGAAAGTTGGGGGTGACTGATGCAAAGGAGGAGCGAAGCTCCGCCCTTTCCGCTGCTAGGCTGCGCCCGAGGCTATTTAAACCCACCCTGGCGGGCCTGTACTCAGATCTTCGCAGAGCGGAGCAGCGGCCGGAGCGTTTTGCGGGCTCTGCGTGGACTTGGAGCTTACAGCGTCTTGCGACTTGGAAGCGGATTCAGAGGACAGGACAGAACACTTCGGTAAGTGTATCTCTGTCTGTCTGTCTGTCTGTCTGTCTCATTGGTTGGTTTATTTCCATTTTCTTGAGGAGCACATACCTCACAACACACACACAAACACACACACACACACACACACACACTCGTTCATTCTGCGGGTTAGAAATTTGGTAGGGGTCCCTGGGAGCTACAGGTTTCCTAGTCATGTCTGCACCTAAGAACAGTAGGGTCTTGTCTGCCTTTTCTTATGAAAGGTCCCCCAGCCCGGACTCCCCAAGATCCATGCTAGCCTCACCCAGCTTCTCCCTCTCCCCTCTCAGAAACTCAGACTTAAGAGGAAGCTCCTCACCAGGGATCCGGAGCTACCATTCACCATCCCCTAGGGCTTCTCCACACTTACCTCTGTCATCACCGGAATCCCACAAGCTCCCATTTCCCTTTCCTCACCGTGATGGGCAATCAATGAAGCCTTTGGGCTCTCCCGTGTCCTCCTCTGGGAATTCTTTAGAGTCACCAGGTTCATCAATAATATACCACATGTTCTTACTGCCATCACCCAGCAGCTCACAACCAGCTCTCGGGGAGACTCTTGTGTCTCGCAGCTACTCTCCAAACAACCCCAGATTTCAGCTGGAGTCAGCCCCCCACACCCAGGAATCACCTACAAACTCACGGGCCTCACGGTGCTCCTCCCCTATGTCTTTCATCTCTTCAACCCCAGGCCTCAGGGACTCTCCCGTGTCTCCCACTTACTCTCCAGCCATCCCCAGGTTTCTGCGGGAGTCAGCCCCATGCACCCAGGAGTCCCCCAGAGACTCACAGGTTTCGGGAGATTGTGAGCGGTCCCCCGTCCCTGACGCCTCAGGATTCATGCCCGCCTCACCCAGCTTCTCCCTCTCCCCTCCCAGAAACTCAGACCCAAGGGTCAGCTCCCCACCAGGGATGTGGAAGTACTCTACATCATCCCGCAGGGCTTCACCACTCTCACATCCATCATCAACAGAATTTCACAACGTTACATTTCCCTTTCCTAACCAAGCAGGACAATCACTCATGTCATTGTGCTCTCCCGTGTCCTCCTCCGGAGATTCTTCACAGTCACCTCATTCATCAATAATATACCATATGTTCCTACTGCCATCATCCAGCAGCTCACCCCCAGCCGTCAATGACTCTCCTGTCTGTCCCAGCTACTCTCCAACTACGCCCAGATTTCAGCGGGAGTCGGTCTCCCACACCCCAGAAGCACCTACAAACTCACAGACTTCAGTGAGATCCTCGCCAGTCTCTCTCACGTCTTCACCTCCAGCCCTTACGGACCCTCCTGTCTCTCTCAACTACTATCCAACCACGCCCACATTTCAGCGGGAGTCAGTTCCAGCAACCCAGGGATCACCAGCAAGCTCACCACTTTCACTGAGTTACTCCCCAGTCTCTCTCATGTCTTCACCATCCCTCAGGGACTCTCCTGTCTGTCCCAGCTACTCTCCAACCACGCCCACATTTCAGCGAGAGTCAGTTGCAGGCACCCAGAAATCACCACCAAACTCACCAATTTCACTGCGTTACTCCCCAGTCTCTCTCATGTCTTCACCATCCCTCAGGGACTCTCCTGCCTGTCCCAGCTACTCTCCAACCACGCCCACATTTCAGCGGGAGTCACTTCCAGGCACCCCGGAATCACCACCAAACTCACCAATTTCACTCAATTACTCCCCAGTCTCCCTCATGTCTTCACCAGCCCTCAGGGACTCTCCTGTGGGTCCCAACTACACTCAAACCACGCCCACATTTCAGCGGGAGTCAGTTCCAGGCACCCCGGAATCACCACCAAACTCACCAGTTTCACTCAATTACTCTCCAGTCTCTCTCATGTCTTCACCAGCCCTCAGGGACTCTCCTGCCTGTCCCAGCTACTCTCCAGCCACGCCCAGATGTCAGCTGGAGTCAGTTCCAGGCACCCCGGAGTCACCACCGAACTCACCAGTTTCACTGAGTTTCTCCCCGGTCTCTCTCATGTCTTCACCCCCAGCCCTCAGGGACTCTCCTGTGTGTCCCCGCTACTCTCCAACCACGCCCAGATTTCAGCGGGAGTCAGTTCCAGGCACCCAGGGATCACCTACAAACTCACCAGTTTCACTGAGTTACTCCCCGGTCTCTCTCATGTCTTCACCCCCAGCCCCCTGGGACTCCCCTGTCTGTCCCAGCTACTCTCCTGCCACGCCCAGATTCCAGCGGGAGTCAGCCTCCTGCATTCCGGAGTCACCTACAGACTCACAGACCTCACTGAGATCCTCCCTGGTCTCTCTCAGGTCTTTGCCCTCAGCCCACAGGGACTCTTGTGTCTCTTTCAGCTACTCTCAAAAGTTCTCTAGATTCCAGCTGGAGTCGGTTCCAGGCACCCAGGACACAACACCAAACTCACCAATTTCACTGACTTACTCCCCATTCTCGCTCATGTTGTCACCTCCAGCCCTCAGGGACTCTTCTGTCTCTCTCAGCTACTCTCCAACCATCTCCCGATTTCACCTGGAGTCAGCTTCCCACACCCAGGAGTCACCTGCAGACTCACGGACCTTACTGCATCCCTCCCCCATTCCCTTCACCTCTTCACTCCCAGCCCTCAGGGACTCTCCTGCGTCTCCCAGCTTCTCTCCAGCCTTCCCCAGATTTCTGCCGCAGTCAGCCCCAGGCACCCAGGAGAACCCTAGACACTCACAGGCCTCACGAGACTATCTCCCTATGACCTGTATCTATACAGGGATGGCTCCCACCTATCCCTCAGTGACCCCAAACCCATCTCCACTTACACTCAGACACTCCCAGGGCCTGACAGCTACTCCCCGTTATTGTCCTTCAGTTCGAAGCCCTGGCCAATCTACTAGCCAACATGACGCAGTTACCTGGCCATTTCTCCACATTTCTGGTGCGGGCCCCACACCCAGCTGCAGAAGAGCCTCTCCTGCATTCCGTCCTCACACACAGGCCTGTCCATCTACTTGCTACTGTCACACTCTTGCCAGCAGAAGAGGCCCCTGTATTGGCCGATATCACCACCCAGGCTATCCTCACCCCACAGCTGTGCAGCGGGACCCTCCTGCTGGCCCACCTGGCTGCCAGAGCCCATGCGGACACGAACCTCCAGCGTGTCGGCGTCCCTGCGGGCGACACTACCGGTGACATGGCTAGCATGACCCTCCTCCCTGGCAGTGGCACTGTTGATGTGAGCCCCACTCGCAGATCTGTCATTTGTACGTAAGGCCGTTTCCCCTTTTCTCTCTCTCTTCCATTCACAGGGCTATTCATTCTCTCTGTTTCTGCCTCCGTTTCAGATATTTACTCACCTTTTTCTCTTTCACTATGTCTGCCGTGGTCTCGATGAGAGTGTGCCACATAAGATTCCCCCATTAAAAGTCATGAATTGAGTGGCTTTTACTGTATTTCTGGTTGTGCACATTCCATTTTAATTCGCAATCCATTTTAGAACATTTTATCACCACCGACCAGAGAAAAACCCTGTAAACATTGGTCACTCCTCATTCTCTCTCAAACCCTCTCACTGACCCTCAGCCCTAGGTAACAACTACATAGAGCGAACAACCCCATATCCATAGATTTCCATATTGTGGGCATTTCATATAAACACAATTGCACCATATGTGAGGTTTTGTGACTGACTTTACACTTAGCACAATATTTTCAAGATTCATCCACATTCTAGCCATACCCACAGTGGGAAACCATTTTCTTTCTTTTTGGTTTTAGTAACACCGGGTGTTTTCTCCTTTCTTCCTTCCTTCCTTCCTTCCTTCCTTCCTTCCTTCCTTCCTTCCTTCCTTCCTTCCTTCCTTCCACCTATTTCTCTCTTACACTTTCTGCCCTCTCTGCTTCATAGGCCTTAGCTGCATCCTACGTTCTGCGTTTTTTTTGGGAAATCCTCGGCAGTTTCCGGAAAATTGTGTTATTGTTACTATTTACCGCTGTCTCTCATTCATGATTCTCCATCAATTGTAAACCTCTATTGGTTTTTCCCGAGTCACTAAGTGTATTTTAATTAGGTACGCCTGTTTTTCTTTCTACAGCCATTTCTGGAGTACAGGGTCGCATACTCAAAAACACTGTGTAACTCAAAAACTCATCTAATATCCCAATATACCCATCACAAAATTGAAAAATCATAAATCAAACCATCATAAGTCACGGTTTGTCCGTGGATATGGGCTTCATCAATTCCATTGTATTCAATAATGCTGTACACCATTAACAGTGGCAGACTGTTGGGGAGTGGATTTTGATAGCATTTTAAAAAACAGTTATTAGAGGGATACTTTAACCTGACTGAATATCTGATCTAATTGTATTAGCACGGTGAATGATTATGTGAAATGTTTTGAGACAGAGTAGTACATTTGTGAATGAAATTTTATGGCTTTTTTCACTTAGTAGGAACCTTTGTGTGCGGAAAGCTGAGAAAATTACTTTCTGCTGTAGAGTCTGGCATTCATTGTAGATTAAAGCTTATTTTTCTGCGAATAAATCTTATTCAATAAAATACTATTTTTTAAAAGAAAAAGAAAAAAAACACTTGTGATGTGTAGTCATTATCCTCAGCAAAGTAATCCGGAAAGGAAAACCAAACACCATATTCTCACTTATCATGGGAGCTGAAAAATGGGATCACATGGACACAGGAAGGGGAACAACACACACTGGGGCCTGTCGGGAGGCAGAGCGTTAGGAAAAACAGCTAATGCATGCCGGGCTTAATACCTAGGTGATGGGTTGACAGGTGCAGCAAACCACCATGGCACACGTTTACCTTTGTAACAAATCTGCACATCCTGCACATATACCCCAGAACTTAGAAACGAAACGAAACGAAACGGAAACACAATAACAAAAGGCTAGCGGCAAACTAAAGTTTCAAACTCAGAATGTGACGGACCCACTTTGGTTCAAATCATGGTTCTCAACCCAGGTGCCATAAGGTCAGGATAAAGAATTTGGTTACATATTGTAAATAAGACATACAGCAAATGACTAGAAAAGTTATTCTCAACATATGTGTGTCTTCTAATTCAAGGATGACGCTATCTACCGGGACACAGCATTAGATTCCAAAGGGCTCAGTCCCGCAAGACTGGCCTCCCACTCTATTAACAATGGGAAGCCCAGCGTTGTTTTACCTCTGCTTCTTAGCAACTGGCTATAAATCGGGTTTCCACCACTCGCAGTTTTAGTTGCATTAATTTGCTGGAAGAGTTCACAGCACGCAGGGAAACACTTACATTTACCATTTTATTATAGCGGATGTTGCCAAAAATTCAGAAAAAAGACTTTGGGCCCGGCATGTGGGGAGGGGCGCACTACCTTCCAGGAAGTGTTATCCAGAAGCCCTCTAAACCCAGTCCTTTCGGGTTTTTATGGAGACCTCATTCTATAGGCATGATGGGTTAAACCATAGGCTATTGGTGAGCAACTCAACCTGAGGCTCTCAACCCTCCCTGGAAATTGGGGTTGAGGCTTTCCCATTCTCAGTCTGAGTAAGGGAATTTACATGAACGGAATTTTAAAAGAGATTAGCATAGCTGGAAACTTAATTAGGTGATTGAATTATCCGGAGCCACACCTTGATGTTCCTAACCCGAGCACCCTCATCCAACGAATGCTCCACCCAACTGGCTCCCAAGTCTCTACGTGGTTCCAGAGCAAAGGAATGTTTATACAGGGCATATCTCCACGTTTTCTTCAAAGTCTTTTCGCTTCCACGGGTAATTCTTAAACTGCCATGCATCAGGGTCAGGGGGAGGGCTTGTTACAACACAGATCTGTGGATCTAAGGGGTTTAAGGGTTGCAAGGACGCTGCTGGTGTCAAAACCACAAGGTGAGAACCACAGAACCACTAGTTGGTTTTCAGTGTTTCAGTGCATTTAATTCATAATATATTTGACCAAGAAAACTTGTAAGTTCTTAGATTGTCCCAAATGTGGCGCATGAAATCAAATCAGGAGAAGAGTTTCCTAGGAGGTGTAGCCTGGGAAAGTTGGGGGTGACTGATGCAAAGGAGGAGCGAAGCTCCGCCCTTTCCGCTGCTAGGCTGCGCCCGAGGCTATTTAAACCCACCCTGGCGGGCCTGTACTCAGATCTTCGCAGAGCGGAGCAGCGGCCGGAGCGTTTTGCGGGCTCTGCGTGGACTTGGAGCTTACAGCGTCTTGCGACTTGGAAGCGGATTCAGAGGACAGGACAGAACACTTCGGTAAGTGTATCTCTGTCTGTCTGTCTGTCTGTCTGTCTCATTGGTTGGTTTATTTCCATTTTCTTGAGGAGCACATACCTCACAACACACACACAAACACACACACACACACACACACACACTCGTTCATTCTGCGGGTTAGAAATTTGGTAGGGGTCCCTGGGAGCTACAGGTTTCCTAGTCATGTCTGCACCTAAGAACAGTAGGGTCTTGTCTGCCTTTTCTTATGAAAGGTCCCCCAGCCCGGACTCCCCAAGATCCATGCTAGCCTCACCCAGCTTCTCCCTCTCCCCTCTCAGAAACTCAGACTTAAGAGGAAGCTCCTCACCAGGGATCCGGAGCTACCATTCACCATCCCCTAGGGCTTCTCCACACTTACCTCTGTCATCACCGGAATCCCACAAGCTCCCATTTCCCTTTCCTCACCGTGATGGGCAATCAATGAAGCCTTTGGGCTCTCCCGTGTCCTCCTCTGGGAATTCTTTAGAGTCACCAGGTTCATCAATAATATACCACATGTTCTTACTGCCATCACCCAGCAGCTCACAACCAGCTCTCGGGGAGACTCTTGTGTCTCGCAGCTACTCTCCAAACAACCCCAGATTTCAGCTGGAGTCAGCCCCCCACACCCAGGAATCACCTACAAACTCACGGGCCTCACGGTGCTCCTCCCCTATGTCTTTCATCTCTTCAACCCCAGGCCTCAGGGACTCTCCCGTGTCTCCCACTTACTCTCCAGCCATCCCCAGGTTTCTGCGGGAGTCAGCCCCATGCACCCAGGAGTCCCCCAGAGACTCACAGGTTTCGGGAGATTGTGAGCGGTCCCCCGTCCCTGACGCCTCAGGATTCATGCCCGCCTCACCCAGCTTCTCCCTCTCCCCTCCCAGAAACTCAGACCCAAGGGTCAGCTCCCCACCAGGGATGTGGAAGTACTCTACATCATCCCGCAGGGCTTCACCACTCTCACATCCATCATCAACAGAATTTCACAACGTTACATTTCCCTTTCCTAACCAAGCAGGACAATCACTCATGTCATTGTGCTCTCCCGTGTCCTCCTCCGGAGATTCTTCACAGTCACCTCATTCATCAATAATATACCATATGTTCCTACTGCCATCATCCAGCAGCTCACCCCCAGCCGTCAATGACTCTCCTGTCTGTCCCAGCTACTCTCCAACTACGCCCAGATTTCAGCGGGAGTCGGTCTCCCACACCCCAGAAGCACCTACAAACTCACAGACTTCAGTGAGATCCTCGCCAGTCTCTCTCACGTCTTCACCCCCAGCCCTTACGGACCCTCCTGTCTCTCTCAACTACTATCCAACCACGCCCACATTTCAGCGGGAGTCAGTTCCAGCAACCCAGGGATCACCAGCAAGCTCACCACTTTCACTGAGTTACTCCCCAGTCTCTAGCACGTCTTTATCCCCAACCCTCAGGGACTCTCCTGTCTGTCCCAGCTACTCTCCAACCACGCCCACATTTCAGCGAGAGTCAGTTGCAGGCACCCAGAAATCACCACCAAACTCACCAATTTCACTGCGTTACTCCCCAGTCTCTCTCATGTCTTCACCATCCCTCAGGGACTCTCCTGCCTGTCCCAGCTACTCTCCAACCACGCCCACATTTCAGCGGGAGTCACTTCCAGGCACCCCGGAATCACCACCAAACTCACCAATTTCACTCAATTACTCCCCAGTCTCCCTCATGTCTTCACCAGCCCTCAGGGACTCTCCTGTGGGTCCCAACTACACTCAAACCACGCCCACATTTCAGCGGGAGTCAGTTCCAGGCACCCCGGAATCACCACCAAACTCACCAGTTTCACTCAATTACTCTCCAGTCTCTCTCATGTCTTCACCAGCCCTCAGGGACTCTCCTGCCTGTCCCAGCTACTCTCCAGCCACGCCCAGATGTCAGCTGGAGTCAGTTCCAGGCACCCCGGAGTCACCACCAAACTCACCAGTTTCACTGAGTTTCTCCCCGGTCTCTCTCATGTCTTCACCCCCAGCCCTCAGGGACTCTCCTGTGTGTCCCCGCTACTCTCCAACCACGCCCAGATTTCAGCGGGAGTCAGTTCCAGGCACCCAGGGGTCACCTACAAACTCACCAGTTTCACTGAGTTACTCCCCGGTCTCTCTCATGTCTTCACCCCCAGCCCCCTGGGACTCCCCTGTCTGTCCCAGCTACTCTCCTGCCACGCCCAGATTCCAGCGGGAGTCAGCCTCCTGCATTCCGGAGTCACCTACAGACTCACAGACCTCACTGAGATCCTCCCTGGTCTCTCTCAGGTCTTTGCCCTCAGCCCACAGGGACTCTTGTGTCTCTTTCAGCTACTCTCAAAAGTTCTCTAGATTCCAGCTGGAGTCGGTTCCAGGCACCCAGGACACAACACCAAACTCACCAATTTCACTGACTTACTCCCCATTCTCGCTCATGTTGTCACCTCCAGCCCTCAGGGACTCTTCTGTCTCTCTCAGCTACTCTCCAACCATCTCCCGATTTCACCTGGAGTCAGCTTCCCACACCCAGGAGTCACCTGCAGACTCACGGACCTTACTGCATCCCTCCCCCATTCCCTTCACCTCTTCACTCCCAGCCCTCAGGGACTCTCCTGCGTCTCCCAGCTTCTCTCCAGCCTTCCCCAGATTTCTGCCGCAGTCAGCCCCAGGCACCCAGGAGAACCCTAGACACTCACAGGCCTCACGAGACTATCTCCCTATGACCTGTATCTATACAGGGATGGCTCCCACCTATCCCTCAGTGACCCCAAACCCATCTCCACTTACACTCAGACACTCCCAGGGCCTGACAGCTACTCCCCGTTATTGTCCTTCAGTTCGAAGCCCTGGCCAATCTACTAGCCAACATGACGCAGTTACCTGGCCATTTCTCCACATTTCTGGTGCGGGCCCCACACCCAGCCGCAGAAGAGCCTCTCCTGCATTCCGTCCTCACACACAGGCCTGTCCATCTACTTGCTACTGTCACACTCTTGCCAGCAGAAGAGGCCCCTGTATTGGCCGATATCACCACCCAGGCTATCCTCACCCCACAGCTGTGCAGCGGGACCCTCCTGCTGGCCCACCTGGCTGCCAGAGCCCATGCGGACACGAACCTCCAGCGTGTCGGCGTCCCTGCGGGCGACACTACCGGTGACATGGCTAGCATGACCCTCCTCCCTGGCAGTGGCACTGTTGATGTGAGCCCCACTCGCAGATCTGTCATTTGTACGTAAGGCCGTTTCCCCTTTTCTCTCTCTCTTCCATTCACAGGGCTATTCATTCTCTCTGTTTCTGCCTCCGTTTCAGATATTTACTCACCTTTTTCTCTTTCACTATGTCTGCCGTGGTCTCGATGAGAGTGTGCCACATAAGATTCCCCCATTAAAAGTCATGAATTGAGTGGCTTTTACTGTATTTCTGGTTGTGCACATTCCATTTTAATTCGCAATCCATTTTAGAACATTTTATCACCACCGACCAGAGAAAAACCCTGTAAACATTGGTCACTCCTCATTCTCTCTCAAACCCTCTCCCTGACCCTCAGCCCTAGGTAACAACTACATAGAGCGAACAACCCCATATCCATAGATTTCCATATTGTGGGCATTTCATATAAACACAATTGCACCATATGTGAGGTTTTGTGACTGACTTTACACTTAGCACAATATTTTCAAGATTCATCCACATTCTAGCCATACCCACAGTGGGAAACCATTTTCTTTCTTTTTGGTTTTAGTAACACCGGGTGTTTTCTCCTTTCTTCCTTCCTTCCTTCCTTCCTTCCTTCCTTCCTTCCTTCCTTCCTTCCACCTATTTCTCTCTTACACTTTCTGCCCTCTCTGCTTCATAGGCCTTAGCTGCATCCTACGTTCTGCGTTTTTTTTGGGAAATCCTCGGCAGTTTCCGGAAAATTGTGTTATTGTTACTATTTACCGCTGTCTCTCATTCATGATTCTCCATCAATTGTAAACCTCTATTGGTTTTTCCCGAGTCACTAAGTGTATTTTAATTAGGTACGCCTGTTTTTCTTTCTACAGCCATTTCTGGAGTACAGGGTCGCATACTCAAAAACACTGTGTAACTCAAAAACTCATCTAATATCCCAATATACCCATCACAAAATTGAAAAATCATAAATCAAACCATCATAAGTCACGGTTTGTCCGTGGATATGGGCTTCATCAATTCCATTGTATTCAATAATGCTGTACACCATTAACAGTGGCAGACTGTTGGGGAGTGGATTTTGATAGCATTTTAAAAAACAGTTATTAGAGGGATACTTTAACCTGACTGAATATCTGATCTAATTGTATTAGCACGGTGAATGATTATGTGAAATGTTTTGAGACAGAGTAGTACATTTGTGAATGAAATTTTATGGCTTTTTTCACTTAGTAGGAACCTTTGTGTGCGGAAAGCTGAGAAAATTACTTTCTGCTGTAGAGTCTGGCATTCATTGTAGATTAAAGCTTATTTTTCTGCGAATAAATCTTATTCAATAAAATACTATTTTTTAAAAGAAAAAGAAAAAAAACACTTGTGATGTGTAGTCATTATCCTCAGCAAAGTAATCCGGAAAGGAAAACCAAACACCATATTCTCACTTATCATGGGAGCTGAAAAATGGGATCACATGGACACAGGAAGGGGAACAACACACACTGGGGCCTGTCGGGAGGCAGAGCGTTAGGAAAAACAGCTAATGCATGCCGGGCTTAATACCTAGGTGATGGGTTGACAGGTGCAGCAAACCACCATGGCACACGTTTACCTTTGTAACAAATCTGCACATCCTGCACATATACCCCAGAACTTAGAAACGAAACGAAACGAAACGGAAACACAATAACAAAAGGCTAGCGGCAAACTAAAGTTTCAAACTCAGAATGTGACGGACCCACTTTGGTTCAAATCATGGTTCTCAACCCAGGTGCCATAAGGTCAGGATAAAGAATTTGGTTACATATTGTAAATAAGACATACAGCAAATGACTAGAAAAGTTATTCTCAACATATGTGTGTCTTCTAATTCAAGGATGACGCTATCTACCGGGACACAGCATTAGATTCCAAAGGGCTCAGTCCCGCAAGACTGGCCTCCCACTCTATTAACAATGGGAAGCCCAGCGTTGTTTTACCTCTGCTTCTTAGCAACTGGCTATAAATCGGGTTTCCACCACTCGCAGTTTTAGTTGCATTAATTTGCTGGAAGAGTTCACAGCACGCAGGGAAACACTTACATTTACCATTTTATTATAGCGGATGTTGCCAAAAATTCAGAAAAAAGACTTTGGGCCCGGCATGTGGGGAGGGGCGCACTACCTTCCAGGAAGTGTTATCCAGAAGCCCTCTAAACCCAGTCCTTTCGGGTTTTTATGGAGACCTCATTCTATAGGCATGATGGGTTAAACCATAGGCTATTGGTGAGCAACTCAACCTGAGGCTCTCAACCCTCCCTGGAAATTGGGGTTGAGGCTTTCCCATTCTCAGTCTGAGTAAGGGAATTTACATGAACGGAATTTTAAAAGAGATTAGCATAGCTGGAAACTTAATTAGGTGATTGAATTATCCGGAGCCACACCTTGATGTTCCTAACCCGAGCACCCTCATCCAACGAATGCTCCACCCAACTGGCTCCCAAGTCTCTACGTGGTTCCAGAGCAAAGGAATGTTTATACAGGGCATATCTCCACGTTTTCTTCAAAGTCTTTTCGCTTCCACGGGTAATTCTTAAACTGCCATGCATCAGGGTCAGGGGGAGGGCTTGTTACAACACAGATCTGGGGATCTAAGGGGTTTAAGGGTTGCAAGGACGCTGCTGGTGTCAAAACCACAAGGTGAGAACCACAGAACCACTAGTTGGTTTTCAGTGTTTCAGTGCATTTAATTCATAATATATTTGACCAAGAAAACTTGTAAGTTCTTAGATTGTCCCAAATGTGGCGCATGAAATCAAATCAGGAGAAGAGTTTCCTAGGAGGTGTAGCCTGGGAAAGTTGGGGGTGACTGATGCAAAGGAGGAGCGAAGCTCCGCCCTTTCCGCTGCTAGGCTGCGCCCGAGGCTATTTAAACCCACCCTGGCGGGCCTGTACTCAGATCTTCGCAGAGCGGAGCAGCGGCCGGAGCGTTTTGCGGGCTCTGCGTGGACTTGGAGCTTACAGCGTCTTGCGACTTGGAAGCGGATTCAGAGGACAGGACAGAACACTTCGGTAAGTGTATCTCTGTCTGTCTGTCTGTCTGTCTGTCTCATTGGTTGGTTTATTTCCATTTTCTTGAGGAGCACATACCTCACAACACACACACAAACACACACACACACACACACACACTCGTTCATTCTGCGGGTTAGAAATTTGGTAGGGGTCCCTGGGAGCTACAGGTTTCCTAGTCATGTCTGCACCTAAGAACAGTAGGGTCTTGTCTGCCTTTTCTTATGAAAGGTCCCCCAGCCCGGACTCCCCAAGATCCATGCTAGCCTCACCCAGCTTCTCCCTCTCCCCTCTCAGAAACTCAGACTTAAGAGGAAGCTCCTCACCAGGGATCCGGAGCTACCATTCACCATCCCCTAGGGCTTCTCCACACTTACCTCTGTCATCACCGGAATCCCACAAGCTCCCATTTCCCTTTCCTCACCGTGATGGGCAATCAATGAAGCCTTTGGGCTCTCCCGTGTCCTCCTCTGGGAATTCTTTAGAGTCACCAGGTTCATCAATAATATACCACATGTTCTTACTGCCATCACCCAGCAGCTCACAACCAGCTCTCGGGGAGACTCTTGTGTCTCGCAGCTACTCTCCAAACAACCCCAGATTTCAGCTGGAGTCAGCCCCCCACACCCAGGAATCACCTACAAACTCACGGGCCTCACGGTGCTCCTCCCCTATGTCTTTCATCTCTTCAACCCCAGGCCTCAGGGACTCTCCCGTGTCTCCCACTTACTCTCCAGCCATCCCCAGGTTTCTGCGGGAGTCAGCCCCATGCACCCAGGAGTCCCCCAGAGACTCACAGGTTTCGGGAGATTGTGAGCGGTCCCCCGTCCCTGACGCCTCAGGATTCATGCCCGCCTCACCCAGCTTCTCCCTCTCCCCTCCCAGAAACTCAGACCCAAGGGTCAGCTCCCCACCAGGGATGTGGAAGTACTCTACATCATCCCGCAGGGCTTCACCACTCTCACATCCATCATCAACAGAATTTCACAACGTTACATTTCCCTTTCCTAACCAAGCAGGACAATCACTCATGTCATTGTGCTCTCCCGTGTCCTCCTCCGGAGATTCTTCACAGTCACCTCATTCATCAATAATATACCATATGTTCCTACTGCCATCATCCAGCAGCTCACCCCCAGCCGTCAATGACTCTCCTGTCTGTCCCAGCTACTCTCCAACTACGCCCAGATTTCAGCGGGAGTCGGTCTCCCACACCCCAGAAGCACCTACAAACTCACAGACTTCAGTGAGATCCTCGCCAGTCTCTCTCACGTCTTCACCCC
Organism: Pongo pygmaeus; assembly: GCF_028885625.2. Taxonomy (NCBI): domain Eukaryota; kingdom Metazoa; phylum Chordata; class Mammalia; order Primates; family Hominidae; genus Pongo; species Pongo pygmaeus. Next base: position 690,593 of record NC_072388.2, on the reverse strand, counting down.
CAGCCCTTACGGACCCTCCTGTCTCTCTCAACTACTATCCAACCACGCCCACATTTCAGCGGGAGTCAGTTCCAGCAACCCAGGGATCACCAGCAAGCTCACCACTTTCACTGAGTTACTCCCCAGTCTCTAGCACGTCTTTATCCCCAACCCTCAGGGACTCTCCTGTCTGTCCCAGCTACTCTCCAACCACGCCCACATTTCAGCGAGAGTCAGTTGCAGGCACCCAGAAATCACCACCAAACTCACCAATTTCACTGCGTTACTCCCCAGTCTCTCTCATGTCTTCACCATCCCTCAGGGACTCTCCTGCCTGTCCCAGCTACTCTCCAACCACGCCCACATTTCAGCGGGAGTCACTTCCAGGCACCCCGGAATCACCACCAAACTCACCAATTTCACTCAATTACTCCCCAGTCTCCCTCATGTCTTCACCAGCCCTCAGGGACTCTCCTGTGGGTCCCAACTACTCTCAAACCACGCCCACATTTCAGCGGGAGTCAGTTCCAGGCACCCCGGAATCACCACCAAACTCACCAGTTTCACTCAATTACTCTCCAGTCTCTCTCATGTCTTCACCAGCCCTCAGGGACTCTCCTGCCTGTCCCAGCTACTCTCCAGCCACGCCCAGATGTCAGCTGGAGTCAGTTCCAGGCACCCCGGAGTCACCACCAAACTCACCAGTTTCACTGAGTTACTCCCCGGTCTCTCTCATGTCTTCACCCCCAGCCCTCAGGGACTCTCCTGTGTGTCCCCGCTACTCTCCAACCACGCCCAGATTTCAGCGGGAGTCAGTTCCAGGCACCCAGGGATCACCTACAAACTCACCAGTTTCACTGAGTTACTCCCCGGTCTCTCTCATGTCTTCACCCCCAGCCCCCTGGGACTCCCCTGTCTGTCCCAGCTACTCTCCTGCCACGCCCAGATTCCAGCGGGAGTCAGCCTCCTGCATTCCGGAGTCACCTACAGACTCACAGACCTCACTGAGATCCTCCCTGGTCTCTCTCAGGTCTTTGCCCTCAGCCCACAGGGACTCTTGTGTCTCTTTCAGCTACTCTCAAAAGTTCTCTAGATTCCAGCTGGAGTCGGTTCCAGGCACCCAGGACACAACACCAAACTCACCAATTTCACTGACTTACTCCCCATTCTCGCTCATGTTGTCACCTCCAGCCCTCAGGGACTCTTCTGTCTCTCTCAGCTACTCTCCAACCATCTCCCGATTTCACCTGGAGTCAGCTTCCCACACCCAGGAGTCACCTGCAGACTCACGGACCTTACTGCATCCCTCCCCCATTCCCTTCACCTCTTCACTCCCAGCCCTCAGGGACTCTCCTGCGTCTCCCAGCTTCTCTCCAGCCTTCCCCAGATTTCTGCCGCAGTCAGCCCCAGGCACCCAGGAGAACCCTAGACACTCACAGGCCTCACGAGACTATCTCCCTATGACCTGTATCTATACAGGGATGGCTCCCACCTATCCCTCAGTGACCCCAAACCCATCTCCACTTACACTCAGACACTCCCAGGGCCTGACAGCTACTCCCCGTTATTGTCCTTCAGTTCGAAGCCCTGGCCAATCTACTAGCCAACATGACGCAGTTACCTGGCCATTTCTCCACATTTCTGGTGCGGGCCCCACACCCAGCCGCAGAAGAGCCTCTCCTGCATTCCGTCCTCACACACAGGCCTGTCCATCTACTTGCTACTGTCACACTCTTGCCAGCAGAAGAGGCCCCTGTATTGGCCGATATCACCACCCAGGCTATCCTCACCCCACAGCTGTGCAGCGGGACCCTCCTGCTGGCCCACCTGGCTGCCAGAGCCCATGCGGACACGAACCTCCAGCGTGTCGGCGTCCCTGCGGGCGACACTACCGGTGACATGGCTAGCATGACCCTCCTCCCTGGCAGTGGCACTGTTGATGTGAGCCCCACTCGCAGATCTGTCATTTGTACGTAAGGCCGTTTCCCCTTTTCTCTCTCTCTTCCATTCACAGGGCTATTCATTCTCTCTGTTTCTGCCTCCGTTTCAGATATTTACTCACCTTTTTCTCTTTCACTATGTCTGCCGTGGTCTCGATGAGAGTGTGCCACATAAGATTCCCCCATTAAAAGTCATGAATTGAGTGGCTTTTACTGTATTTCTGGTTGTGCACATTCCATTTTAATTCGCAATCCATTTTAGAACATTTTATCACCACCGACCAGAGAAAAACCCTGTAAACATTGGTCACTCCTCATTCTCTCTCAAACCCTCTCCCTGACCCTCAGCCCTAGGTAACAACTACATAGAGCGATCAACCCCATATCCATAGATTTCCATATTGTGGGCATTTCATATAAACACAATTGCACCATATGTGAGGTTTTGTGACTGACTTTACACTTAGCACAATATTTTCAAGATTCATCCACATTCTAGCCATACCCACAGTGGGAAACCATTTTCTTTCTTTTTGGTTTTAGTAACACCGGGTGTTTTCTCCTTTCTTCCTTCCTTCCTTCCTTTCTTCCTTCCTTCCTTCCTTCCTTCCTTCCTTCCTTCCTTCCACCTATTTCTCTCTTACACTTTCTGCCCTCTCTGCTTCATAGGCCTTAGCTGCATCCTACGTTCTGCGTTTTTTTTGGGAAATCCTCGGCAGTTTCCGGAAAATTGTGTTATTGTTACTATTTACCGCTGTCTCTCATTCATGATTCTCCATCAATTGTAAACCTCTATTGGTTTTTCCCGAGTCACTAAGTGTATTTTAATTAGGTACGCCTGTTTTGCTTTCTACAGCCATTTCTGGAGTACAGGGTCACATACTCAAAAACACTGTGTAACTCAAAAACTCATCTAATATCCCAATATACCCATCACAAAATTGAAAAATCATAAATCAAACCATCATAAGTCACGGTTTGTCCGTGGATATGGGCTTCATCAATTCCATTGTATTCAATAATGCTGTACACCATTAACAGTGGCAGACTGTTGGGGAGTGGATTTTGATAGCATTTTAAAAAACAGTTATTAGAGGGATACTTTAACCTGACTGAATATCTGATCTAATTGTATTAGCACGGTGAATGATTATGTGAAATGTTTTGAGACAGAGTAGTACATTTGTGAATGAAATTTTATGGCTTTTTTCACTTAGTAGGAACCTTTGTGTGCGGAAAGCTGAGAAAATTACTTTCTGCTGTAGAGTCTGGCATTCATTGTAGATTAAAGCTTATTTTTCTGCGAATAAATCTTATTCAATAAAATACTATTTTTTAAAAGAAAAAGAAAAAAAACACTTGTGATGTGTAGTCATTATCCTCAGCAAAGTAATCCGGAAAGGAAAACCAAACACCATATTCTCACTTATCATGGGAGCTGAAAAATGGGATCACATGGACACAGGAAGGGGAACAACACACACTGGGGCCTGTCGGGAGGCAGAGCATTAGGAAAAACAGCTAATGCATGCCGGGCTTAATACCTAGGTGATGGGTTGACAGGTGCAGCAAACCACCATGGCACACGTTTACCTTTGTAACAAATCTGCACATCCTGCACATATACCCCAGAACTTAGAAACGAAACGAAACGAAACGGAAACACAATAACAAAAGGCTAGCGGCAAACTAAAGTTTCAAACTCAGAATGTGACGGACCCACTTTGGTTCAAATCATGGTTCTCAACCCAGGTGCCATAAGGTCAGGATAAAGAATTTGGTTACATATTGTAAATAAGACATACAGCAAATGACTAGAAAAGTTATTCTCAACATATGTGTGTCTTCTAATTCAAGGATGACGCTATCTACCGGGACACAGCATTAGATTCCAAAGGGCTCAGTCCCGCAAGACTGGCCTCCCACTCTATTAACAATGGGAAGCCCAGCGTTGTTTTACCTCTGCTTCTTAGCAACTGGCTATAAATCGGGTTTCCACCACTCGCAGTTTTAGTTGCATTAATTTGCTGGAAGAGTTCACAGCACGCAGGGAAACACTTACATTTACCATTTTATTATAGCGGATGTTGCCAAAAATTCAGAAAAAAGACTTTGGGCCCGGCATGTGGGGAGGGGCGCACTACCTTCCAGGAAGTGTTATCCAGAAGCCCTCTAAACCCAGTCCTTTCGGGTTTTTATGGAGACCTCATTCTATAGGCATGATGGGTTAAACCATAGGCTATTGGTGAGCAACTCAACCTGAGGCTCTCAACCCTCCCTGGAAATTGGGGTTGAGGCTTTCCCATTCTCAGTCTGAGTAAGGGAATTTACATGAACGGAATTTTAAAAGAGATTAGCATAGCTGGAAACTTAATTAGGTGATTGAATTATCCGGAGCCACACCTTGATGTTCCTAACCCGAGCACCCTCATCCAACGAATGCTCCACCCAACTGGCTCCCAAGTCTCTACGTGGTTCCAGAGCAAAGGAATGTTTATACAGGGCATATCTCCACGTTTTCTTCAAAGTCTTTTCGCTTCCACGGGTAATTCTTAAACTGCCATGCATCAGGGTCAGGGGGAGGGCTTGTTACAACACAGATCTGGGGATCTAAGGGGTTTAAGGGTTGCAAGGACGCTGCTGGTGTCAAAACCACAAGGTGAGAACCACAGAACCACTAGTTGGTTTTCAGTGTTTCAGTGCATTTAATTCATAATATATTTGACCAAGAAAACTTGTAAGTTCTTAGATTGTCCCAAATGTGGCGCATGAAATCAAATCAGGAGAAGAGTTTCCTAGGAGGTGTAGCCTGGGAAAGTTGGGGGTGACTGATGCAAAGGAGGAGCGAAGCTCCGCCCTTTCCGCTGCTAGGCTGCGCCCGAGGCTATTTAAACCCACCCTGGCGGGCCTGTACTCAGATCTTCGCAGAGCGGAGCAGCGGCCGGAGCGTTTTGCGGGCTCTGCGTTTACTTGGAGCTTACAGCGTCTTGCGACTTGGAAGCGGATTCAGAGGACAGGACAGAACACTTCGGTAAGTGTATCTCTGTCTGTCTGTCTGTCTGTCTGTCTCATTGGTTGGTTTATTTCCATTTTCTTGAGGAGCACATACCTCACAACACACACACAAACACACACACACACACACACACACTCGTTCATTCTGCGGGTTAGAAATTTGGTAGGGGTCCCTGGGAGCTACAGGTTTCCTAGTCATGTCTGCACCTAAGAACAGTAGGGTCTTGTCTGCCTTTTCTTATGAAAGGTCCCCCAGCCCGGACTCCCCAAGATCCATGCTAGCCTCACCCAGCTTCTCCCTCTCCCCTCTCAGAAACTCAGACTTAAGAGGAAGCTCCTCACCAGGGATCCGGAGCTACCATTCACCATCCCCTAGGGCTTCTCCACACTTACCTCTGTCATCACCGGAATCCCACAAGCTCCCATTTCCCTTTCCTCACCGTGATGGGCAATCAATGAAGCCTTTGGGCTCTCCCGTGTCCTCCTCTGGGAATTCTTTAGAGTCACCAGGTTCATCAATAATATACCACATGTTCTTACTGCCATCACCCAGCAGCTCACAACCAGCTCTCGGGGAGACTATTGTGTCTCGCAGCTACTCTCCAAACAACCCCAGATTTCAGCTGGAGTCAGCCCCCCACACCCAGGAATCACCTACAAACTCACGGGCCTCACGGTGCTCCTCCCCTATGTCTTTCATCTCTTCAACCCCAGGCCTCAGGGACTCTCCCGTGTCTCCCACTTACTCTCCAGCCATCCCCAGGTTTCTGCGGGAGTCAGCCCCATGCACCCAGGAGTCCCCCAGAGACTCACAGGTTTCGGGAGATTGTGAGCGGTCCCCCGTCCCTGACGCCTCAGGATTCATGCCCGCCTCACCCAGCTTCTCCCTCTCCCCTCCCAGAAACTCAGACCCAAGGGTCAGCTCCCCACCAGGGATGTGGAAGTACTCTACATCATCCCGCAGGGCTTCACCACTCTCACATCCATCATCAACAGAATTTCACAACGTTACATTTCCCTTTCCTAACCAAGCAGGACAATCACTCATGTCATTGTGCTCTCCCGTGTCCTCCTCCGGAGATTCTTCACAGTCACCTCATTCATCAATAATATACCATATGTTCCTACTGCCATCATCCAGCAGCTCACCCCCAGCCGTCAATGACTCTCCTGTCTGTCCCAGCTACTCTCCAACTACGCCCAGATTTCAGCGGGAGTCGGTCTCCCACACCCCAGAAGCACCTACAAACTCACAGACTTCAGTGAGATCCTCGCCAGTCTCTCTCACGTCTTCACCCCCAGCCCTTACGGACCCTCCTGTCTCTCTCAACTACTATCCAACCACGCCCACATTTCAGCGGGAGTCAGTTCCAGCAACCCAGGGATCACCAGCAAGCTCACCACTTTCACTGAGTTACTCCCCAGTCTCTAGCACGTCTTTATCCCCAACCCTCAGGGACTCTCCTGTCTGTCCCAGCTACTCTCCAACCACGCCCACATTTCAGCGAGAGTCAGTTGCAGGCACCCAGAAATCACCACCAAACTCACCAATTTCACTGCGTTACTCCCCAGTCTCTCTCATGTCTTCACCATCCCTCAGGGACTCTCCTGCCTGTCCCAGCTACTCTCCAACCACGCCCACATTTCAGCGGGAGTCACTTCCAGGCACCCCGGAATCACCACCAAACTCACCAATTTCACTCAATTACTCCCCAGTCTCCCTCATGTCTTCACCAGCCCTCAGGGACTCTCCTGTGGGTCCCAACTACTCTCAAACCACGCCCACATTTCAGCGGGAGTCAGTTCCAGGCACCCCGGAATCACCACCAAACTCACCAGTTTCACTCAATTACTCTCCAGTCTCTCTCATGTCTTCACCAGCCCTCAGGGACTCTCCTGCCTGTCCCAGCTACTCTCCAGCCACGCCCAGATGTCAGCTGGAGTCAGTTCCAGGCACCCCGGAGTCACCACCAAACTCACCAGTTTCACTGAGTTACTCCCCGGTCTCTCTCATGTCTTCACCCCCAGCCCTCAGGGACTCTCCTGTGTGTCCCCGCTACTCTCCAACCACGCCCAGATTTCAGCGGGAGTCAGTTCCAGGCACCCAGGGATCACCTACAAACTCACCAGTTTCACTGAGTTACTCCCCGGTCTCTCTCATGTCTTCACCCCCAGCCCCCTGGGACTCCCCTGTCTGTCCCAGCTACTCTCCTGCCACGCCCAGATTCCAGCGGGAGTCAGCCTCCTGCATTCCGGAGTCACCTACAGACTCACAGACCTCACTGAGATCCTCCCTGGTCTCTCTCAGGTCTTTGCCCTCAGCCCACAGGGACTCTTGTGTCTCTTTCAGCTACTCTCAAAAGTTCTCTAGATTCCAGCTGGAGTCGGTTCCAGGCACCCAGGACACAACACCAAACTCACCAATTTCACTGACTTACTCCCCATTCTCGCTCATGTTGTCACCTCCAGCCCTCAGGGACTCTTCTGTCTCTCTCAGCTACTCTCCAACCATCTCCCGATTTCACCTGGAGTCAGCTTCCCACACCCAGGAGTCACCTGCAGACTCACGGACCTTACTGCATCCCTCCCCCATTCCCTTCACCTCTTCACTCCCAGCCCTCAGGGACTCTCCTGCGTCTCCCAGCTTCTCTCCAGCCTTCCCCAGATTTCTGCCGCAGTCAGCCCCAGGCACCCAGGAGAACCCTAGACACTCACAGGCCTCACGAGACTATCTCCCTATGACCTGTATCTATACAGGGATGGCTCCCACCTATCCCTCAGTGACCCCAAACCCATCTCCACTTACACTCAGACACTCCCAGGGCCTGACAGCTACTCCCCGTTATTGTCCTTCAGTTCGAAGCCCTGGCCAATCTACTAGCCAACATGACGCAGTTACCTGGCCATTTCTCCACATTTCTGGTGCGGGCCCCACACCCAGCCGCAGAAGAGCCTCTCCTGCATTCCGTCCTCACACACAGGCCTGTCCATCTACTTGCTACTGTCACACTCTTGCCAGCAGAAGAGGCCCCTGTATTGGCCGATATCACCACCCAGGCTATCCTCACCCCACAGCTGTGCAGCGGGACCCTCCTGCTGGCCCACCTGGCTGCCAGAGCCCATGCGGACACGAACCTCCAGCGTGTCGGCGTCCCTGCGGGCGACACTACCGGTGACATGGCTAGCATGACCCTCCTCCCTGGCAGTGGCACTGTTGATGTGAGCCCCACTCGCAGATCTGTCATTTGTACGTAAGGCCGTTTCCCCTTTTCTCTCTCTCTTCCATTCACAGGGCTATTCATTCTCTCTGTTTCTGCCTCCGTTTCAGATATTTACTCACCTTTTTCTCTTTCACTATGTCTGCCGTGGTCTCGATGAGAGTGTGCCACATAAGATTCCCCCATTAAAAGTCATGAATTGAGTGGCTTTTACTGTATTTCTGGTTGTGCACATTCCATTTTAATTCGCAATCCATTTTAGAACATTTTATCACCACCGACCAGAGAAAAACCCTGTAAACATTGGTCACTCCTCATTCTCTCTCAAACCCTCTCCCTGACCCTCAGCCCTAGGTAACAACTACATAGAGCGATCAACCCCATATCCATAGATTTCCATATTGTGGGCATTTCATATAAACACAATTGCACCATATGTGAGGTTTTGTGACTGACTTTACACTTAGCACAATATTTTCAAGATTCATCCACATTCTAGCCATACCCACAGTGGGAAACCATTTTCTTTCTTTTTGGTTTTAGTAACACCGGGTGTTTTCTCCTTTCTTCCTTCCTTCCTTCCTTCTTTCCTTCCTTCCTTCCTTCCTTCCTTCCTTCCTTCCTTCCTTCCTTCCTTCCTTCCTTCCACCTATTTCTCTCTTACACTTTCTGCCCTCTCTGCTTCATAGGCCTTAGCTGCATCCTACGTTCTGCGTTTTTTTTGGGAAATCCTCGGCAGTTTCCGGAAAATTGTGTTATTGTTACTATTTACCGCTGTCTCTCATTCATGATTCTCCATCAATTGTAAACCTCTATTGGTTTTTCCCGAGTCACTAAGTGTATTTTAATTAGGTACGCCTGTTTTGCTTTCTACAGCCATTTCTGGAGTACAGGGTCACATACTCAAAAACACTGTGTAACTCAAAAACTCATCTAATATCCCAATATACCCATCACAAAATTGAAAAATCATAAATCAAACCATCATAAGTCACGGTTTGTCCGTGGATATGGGCTTCATCAATTCCATTGTATTCAATAATGCTGTACACCATTAACAGTGGCAGACTGTTGGGGAGTGGATTTTGATAGCATTTTAAAAAACAGTTATTAGAGGGATACTTTAACCTGACTGAATATCTGATCTAATTGTATTAGCACGGTGAATGATTATGTGAAATGTTTTGAGACAGAGTAGTACATTTGTGAATGAAATTTTATGGCTTTTTTCACTTAGTAGGAACCTTTGTGTGCGGAAAGCTGAGAAAATTACTTTCTGCTGTAGAGTCTGGCATTCATTGTAGATTAAAGCTTATTTTTCTGCGAATAAATCTTATTCAATAAAATACTATTTTTTAAAAGAAAAAGAAAAAAAACACTTGTGATGTGTAGTCATTATCCTCAGCAAAGTAATCCGGAAAGGAAAACCAAACACCATATTCTCACTTATCATGGGAGCTGAAAAATGGGATCACATGGACACAGGAAGGGGAACAACACACACTGGGGCCTGTCGGGAGGCAGAGCATTAGGAAAAACAGCTAATGCATGCCGGGCTTAATACCTAGGTGATGGGTTGACAGGTGCAGCAAACCACCATGGCACACGTTTACCTTTGTAACAAATCTGCACATCCTGCACATATACCCCAGAACTTAGAAACGAAACGAAACGAAACGGAAACACAATAACAAAAGGCTAGCGGCAAACTAAAGTTTCAAACTCAGAATGTGACGGACCCACTTTGGTTCAAATCATGGTTCTCAACCCAGGTGCCATAAGGTCAGGATAAAGAATTTGGTTACATATTGTAAATAAGACATACAGCAAATGACTAGAAAAGTTATTCTCAACATATGTGTGTCTTCTAATTCAAGGATGACGCTATCTACCGGGACACAGCATTAGATTCCAAAGGGCTCAGTCCCGCAAGACTGGCCTCCCACTCTATTAACAATGGGAAGCCCAGCGTTGTTTTACCTCTGCTTCTTAGCAACTGGCTATAAATCGGGTTTCCACCACTCGCAGTTTTAGTTGCATTAATTTGCTGGAAGAGTTCACAGCACGCAGGGAAACACTTACATTTACCATTTTATTATAGCGGATGTTGCCAAAAATTCAGAAAAAAGACTTTGGGCCCGGCATGTGGGGAGGGGCGCACTACCTTCCAGGAAGTGTTATCCAGAAGCCCTCTAAACCCAGTCCTTTCGGGTTTTTATGGAGACCTCATTCTATAGGCATGATGGGTTAAACCATAGGCTATTGGTGAGCAACTCAACCTGAGGCTCTCAACCCTCCCTGGAAATTGGGGTTGAGGCTTTCCCATTCTCAGTCTGAGTAAGGGAATTTACATGAACGGAATTTTAAAAGAGATTAGCATAGCTGGAAACTTAATTAGGTGATTGAATTATCCGGAGCCACACCTTGATGTTCCTAACCCGAGCACCCTCATCCAACGAATGCTCCACCCAACTGGCTCCCAAGTCTCTACGTGGTTCCAGAGCAAAGGAATGTTTATACAGGGCATATCTCCACGTTTTCTTCAAAGTCTTTTCGCTTCCACGGGTAATTCTTAAACTGCCATGCATCAGGGTCAGGGGGAGGGCTTGTTACAACACAGATCTGGGGATCTAAGGGGTTTAAGGGTTGCAAGGACGCTGCTGGTGTCAAAACCACAAGGTGAGAACCACAGAACCACTAGTTGGTTTTCAGTGTTTCAGTGCATTTAATTCATAATATATTTGACCAAGAAAACTTGTAAGTTCTTAGATTGTCCCAAATGTGGCGCATGAAATCAAATCAGGAGAAGAGTTTCCTAGGAGGTGTAGCCTGGGAAAGTTGGGGGTGACTGATGCAAAGGAGGAGCGAAGCTCCGCCCTTTCCGCTGCTAGGCTGCGCCCGAGGCTATTTAAACCCACCCTGGCGGGCCTGTACTCAGATCTTCGCAGAGCGGAGCAGCGGCCGGAGCGTTTTGCGGGCTCTGCGTTTACTTGGAGCTTACAGCGTCTTGCGACTTGGAAGCGGATTCAGAGGACAGGACAGAACACTTCGGTAAGTGTATCTCTGTCTGTCTGTCTGTCTGTCTGTCTCATTGGTTGGTTTATTTCCATTTTCTTGAGGAGCACATACCTCACAACACACACACAAACACACACACACACACACACACACTCGTTCATTCTGCGGGTTAGAAATTTGGTAGGGGTCCCTGGGAGCTACAGGTTTCCTAGTCATGTCTGCACCTAAGAACAGTAGGGTCTTGTCTGCCTTTTCTTATGAAAGGTCCCCCAGCCCGGACTCCCCAAGATCCATGCTAGCCTCACCCAGCTTCTCCCTCTCCCCTCTCAGAAACTCAGACTTAAGAGGAAGCTCCTCACCAGGGATCCGGAGCTACCATTCACCATCCCCTAGGGCTTCTCCACACTTACCTCTGTCATCACCGGAATCCCACAAGCTCCCATTTCCCTTTCCTCACCGTGATGGGCAATCAATGAAGCCTTTGGGCTCTCCCGTGTCCTCCTCTGGGAATTCTTTAGAGTCACCAGGTTCATCAATAATATACCACATGTTCTTACTGCCATCACCCAGCAGCTCACAACCAGCTCTCGGGGAGACTATTGTGTCTCGCAGCTACTCTCCAAACAACCCCAGATTTCAGCTGGAGTCAGCCCCCCACACCCAGGAATCACCTACAAACTCACGGGCCTCACGGTGCTCCTCCCCTATGTCTTTCATCTCTTCAACCCCAGGCCTCAGGGACTCTCCCGTGTCTCCCACTTACTCTCCAGCCATCCCCAGGTTTCTGCGGGAGTCAGCCCCATGCACCCAGGAGTCCCCCAGAGACTCACAGGTTTCGGGAGATTGTGAGCGGTCCCCCGTCCCTGACGCCTCAGGATTCATGCCCGCCTCACCCAGCTTCTCCCTCTCCCCTCCCAGAAACTCAGACCCAAGGGTCAGCTCCCCACCAGGGATGTGGAAGTACTCTACATCATCCCGCAGGGCTTCACCACTCTCACATCCATCATCAACAGAATTTCACAACGTTACATTTCCCTTTCCTAACCAAGCAGGACAATCACTCATGTCATTGTGCTCTCCCGTGTCCTCCTCCGGAGATTCTTCACAGTCACCTCATTCATCAATAATATACCATATGTTCCTACTGCCATCATCCAGCAGCTCACCCCCAGCCGTCAATGACTCTCCTGTCTGTCCCAGCTACTCTCCAACTACGCCCAGATTTCAGCGGGAGTCGGTCTCCCACACCCCAGAAGCACCTACAAACTCACAGACTTCAGTGAGATCCTCGCCAGTCTCTCTCACGTCTTCACCCCCAGCCCTTACGGACCCTCCTGTCTCTCTCAACTACTATCCAACCACGCCCACATTTCAGCGGGAGTCAGTTCCAGCAACCCAGGGATCACCAGCAAGCTCACCACTTTCACTGAGTTACTCCCCAGTCTCTAGCACGTCTTTATCCCCAACCCTCAGGGACTCTCCTGTCTGTCCCAGCTACTCTCCAACCACGCCCACATTTCAGCGAGAGTCAGTTGCAGGCACCCAGAAATCACCACCAAACTCACCAATTTCACTGCGTTACTCCCCAGTCTCTCTCATGTCTTCACCATCCCTCAGGGACTCTCCTGCCTGTCCCAGCTACTCTCCAACCACGCCCACATTTCAGCGGGAGTCACTTCCAGGCACCCCGGAATCACCACCAAACTCACCAATTTCACTCAATTACTCCCCAGTCTCCCTCATGTCTTCACCAGCCCTCAGGGACTCTCCTGTGGGTCCCAACTACTCTCAAACCACGCCCACATTTCAGCGGGAGTCAGTTCCAGGCACCCCGGAATCACCACCAAACTCACCAGTTTCACTCAATTACTCTCCAGTCTCTCTCATGTCTTCACCAGCCCTCAGGGACTCTCCTGCCTGTCCCAGCTACTCTCCAGCCACGCCCAGATGTCAGCTGGAGTCAGTTCCAGGCACCCCGGAGTCACCACCAAACTCACCAGTTTCACTGAGTTACTCCCCGGTCTCTCTCATGTCTTCACCCCCAGCCCTCAGGGACTCTCCTGTGTGTCCCCGCTACTCTCCAACCACGCCCAGATTTCAGCGGGAGTCAGTTCCAGGCACCCAGGGATCACCTACAAACTCACCAGTTTCACTGAGTTACTCCCCGGTCTCTCTCATGTCTTCACCCCCAGCCCCCTGGGACTCCCCTGTCTGTCCCAGCTACTCTCCTGCCACGCCCAGATTCCAGCGGGAGTCAGCCTCCTGCATTCCGGAGTCACCTACAGACTCACAGACCTCACTGAGATCCTCCCTGGTCTCTCTCAGGTCTTTGCCCTCAGCCCACAGGGACTCTTGTGTCTCTTTCAGCTACTCTCAAAAGTTCTCTAGATTCCAGCTGGAGTCGGTTCCAGGCACCCAGGACACAACACCAAACTCACCAATTTCACTGACTTACTCCCCATTCTCGCTCATGTTGTCACCTCCAGCCCTCAGGGACTCTTCTGTCTCTCTCAGCTACTCTCCAACCATCTCCCGATTTCACCTGGAGTCAGCTTCCCACACCCAGGAGTCACCTGCAGACTCACGGACCTTACTGCATCCCTCCCCCATTCCCTTCACCTCTTCACTCCCAGCCCTCAGGGACTCTCCTGCGTCTCCCAGCTTCTCTCCAGCCTTCCCCAGATTTCTGCCGCAGTCAGCCCCAGGCACCCAGGAGAACCCTAGACACTCACAGGCCTCACGAGACTATCTCCCTATGACCTGTATCTATACAGGGATGGCTCCCACCTATCCCTCAGTGACCCCAAACCCATCTCCACTTACACTCAGACACTCCCAGGGCCTGACAGCTACTCCCCGTTATTGTCCTTCAGTTCGAAGCCCTGGCCAATCTACTAGCCAACATGACGCAGTTACCTGGCCATTTCTCCACATTTCTGGTGCGGGCCCCACACCCAGCCGCAGAAGAGCCTCTCCTGCATTCCGTCCTCACACACAGGCCTGTCCATCTACTTGCTACTGTCACACTCTTGCCAGCAGAAGAGGCCCCTGTATTGGCCGATATCACCACCCAGGCTATCCTCACCCCACAGCTGTGCAGCGGGACCCTCCTGCTGGCCCACCTGGCTGCCAGAGCCCATGCGGACACGAACCTCCAGCGTGTCGGCGTCCCTGCGGGCGACACTACCGGTGACATGGCTAGCATGACCCTCCTCCCTGGCAGTGGCACTGTTGATGTGAGCCCCACTCGCAGATCTGTCATTTGTACGTAAGGCCGTTTCCCCTTTTCTCTCTCTCTTCCATTCACAGGGCTATTCATTCTCTCTGTTTCTGCCTCCGTTTCAGATATTTACTCACCTTTTTCTCTTTCACTATGTCTGCCGTGGTCTCGATGAGAGTGTGCCACATAAGATTCCCCCATTAAAAGTCATGAATTGAGTGGCTTTTACTGTATTTCTGGTTGTGCACATTCCATTTTAATTCGCAATCCATTTTAGAACATTTTATCACCACCGACCAGAGAAAAACCCTGTAAACATTGGTCACTCCTCATTCTCTCTCAAACCCTCTCCCTGACCCTCAGCCCTAGGTAACAACTACATAGAGCGATCAACCCCATATCCATAGATTTCCATATTGTGGGCATTTCATATAAACACAATTGCACCATATGTGAGGTTTTGTGACTGACTTTACACTTAGCACAATATTTTCAAGATTCATCCACATTCTAGCCATACCCACAGTGGGAAACCATTTTCTTTCTTTTTGGTTTTAGTAACACCGGGTGTTTTCTCCTTTCTTCCTTCCTTCCTTCCTTCTTTCCTTCCTTCCTTCCTTCCTTCCTTCCTTCCTTCCTTCCTTCCTTCCTTCCTTCCTTCCACCTATTTCTCTCTTACACTTTCTGCCCTCTCTGCTTCATAGGCCTTAGCTGCATCCTACGTTCTGCGTTTTTTTTGGGAAATCCTCGGCAGTTTCCGGAAAATTGTGTTATTGTTACTATTTACCGCTGTCTCTCATTCATGATTCTCCATCAATTGTAAACCTCTATTGGTTTTTCCCGAGTCACTAAGTGTATTTTAATTAGGTACGCCTGTTTTGCTTTCTACAGCCATTTCTGGAGTACAGGGTCACATACTCAAAAACACTGTGTAACTCAAAAACTCATCTAATATCCCAATATACCCATCACAAAATTGAAAAATCATAAATCAAACCATCATAAGTCACGGTTTGTCCGTGGATATGGGCTTCATCAATTCCATTGTATTCAATAATGCTGTACACCATTAACAGTGGCAGACTGTTGGGGAGTGGATTTTGATAGCATTTTAAAAAACAGTTATTAGAGGGATACTTTAACCTGACTGAATATCTGATCTAATTGTATTAGCACGGTGAATGATTATGTGAAATGTTTTGAGACAGAGTAGTACATTTGTGAATGAAATTTTATGGCTTTTTTCACTTAGTAGGAACCTTTGTGTGCGGAAAGCTGAGAAAATTACTTTCTGCTGTAGAGTCTGGCATTCATTGTAGATTAAAGCTTATTTTTCTGCGAATAAATCTTATTCAATAAAATACTATTTTTTAAAAGAAAAAGAAAAAAAACACTTGTGATGTGTAGTCATTATCCTCAGCAAAGTAATCCGGAAAGGAAAACCAAACACCATATTCTCACTTATCATGGGAGCTGAAAAATGGGATCACATGGACACAGGAAGGGGAACAACACACACTGGGGCCTGTCGGGAGGCAGAGCATTAGGAAAAACAGCTAATGCATGCCGGGCTTAATACCTAGGTGATGGGTTGACAGGTGCAGCAAACCACCATGGCACACGTTTACCTTTGTAACAAATCTGCACATCCTGCACATATACCCCAGAACTTAGAAACGAAACGAAACGAAACGGAAACACAATAACAAAAGGCTAGCGGCAAACTAAAGTTTCAAACTCAGAATGTGACGGACCCACTTTGGTTCAAATCATGGTTCTCAACCCAGGTGCCATAAGGTCAGGATAAAGAATTTGGTTACATATTGTAAATAAGACATACAGCAAATGACTAGAAAAGTTATTCTCAACATATGTGTGTCTTCTAATTCAAGGATGACGCTATCTACCGGGACACAGCATTAGATTCCAAAGGGCTCAGTCCCGCAAGACTGGCCTCCCACTCTATTAACAATGGGAAGCCCAGCGTTGTTTTACCTCTGCTTCTTAGCAACTGGCTATAAATCGGGTTTCCACCACTCGCAGTTTTAGTTGCATTAATTTGCTGGAAGAGTTCACAGCACGCAGGGAAACACTTACATTTACCATTTTATTATAGCGGATGTTGCCAAAAATTCAGAAAAAAGACTTTGGGCCCGGCATGTGGGGAGGGGCGCACTACCTTCCAGGAAGTGTTATCCAGAAGCCCTCTAAACCCAGTCCTTTCGGGTTTTTATGGAGACCTCATTCTATAGGCATGATGGGTTAAACCATAGGCTATTGGTGAGCAACTCAACCTGAGGCTCTCAACCCTCCCTGGAAATTGGGGTTGAGGCTTTCCCATTCTCAGTCTGAGTAAGGGAATTTACATGAACGGAATTTTAAAAGAGATTAGCATAGCTGGAAACTTAATTAGGTGATTGAATTATCCGGAGCCACGCCTTGATGTTCCTAACCCGAGCACCCTCATCCAACGAATGCTCCACCCAACTGGCTCCCAAGTCTCTACGTGGTTCCAGAGCAAAGGAATGTTTATACAGGGCATATCTCCACGTTTTCTTCAAAGTCTTTTCGCTTCCACGGGTAATTCTTAAACTGCCATGCATCAGGGTCAGGGGGAGGGCTTGTTACAACACAGATCTGTGGATCTAAGGGGTTTAAGGGTTGCAAGGACGCTGCTGGTGTCAAAACCACAAGGTGAGAACCACAGAACCACTAGTTGGTTTTCAGTGTTTCAGTGCATTTAATTCATAATATATTTGACCAAGAAAACTTGTAAGTTCTTAGATTGTCCCAAATGTGGCGCATGAAATCAAATCAGGAGAAGAGTTTCCTAGGAGGTGTAGCCTGGGAAAGTTGGGGGTGACTGATGGAAAGGAGGAGCGAAGCTCCGCCCTTTCCGCTGCTAGGCTGCGCCCCAGGCTATTTAAACCCACCCTGGCGGGCCTGTACTCAGATCTTCGCAGATCGGAGCAGCGGCCGGAGCGTTTTGCGGGCTCTGCGTGGACTTGGAGCTTACAGCGTCTTGCGACCTGGAAGCGGATTCAGAGGACAGGACAGAACACTTGGGTAAGTGTACCTCTGTCTGTCTGTCTGTCTGTCTGTCTGTCTGTCTGTCTCATTGGTTGGTTTATTTCCATTTTCTTGAGGAGCACATACCTCACAACACACACACAAACACACACACACACACACACACACACACACACACACTCGTTCATTCTGCGGGTTAGTAAATTGGTAGGGGTCCCTGGGAGCTACAGGTTTCCTAGTCATGTCTGCACCTAAGAACAGTAGGGTCTTGTCTGCCTCTTCTTATGAAAGGTCCCCCAGCCCGGACTCCCCAAGATCCATGCTAGCCTCACCCAGCTTCTCCCTCTCCCCTCTCAGAAACTCAGACTTAAGAGGAAGCTCCTCACCAGGGATCCGGAGCTACCATTCACCATCCCCTAGGGCTTCTCCACACTCACCTCTGTCATCACCGGAATCCCACAAGCTCCCATTTCCCTTTCCTCACCGTGATGGGCAATCAATGAAGCCTTTGGGCTCTCCCGTGTCCTCCTCTGGGAATTCTTTAGAGTCACCAGGTTCATCAATAATATACCACATGTTCTTACTGCCATCACCCAGCAGCTCACAACCAGCTCTCGGGGAGACTCTTGTGTCTCGCAGCTACTCTCCAAACAACCCCAGATTTCAGCTGGAGTCAGCCCCCCACACCCAGGAATCACCTACAAACTCACGGGCCTCACGGTGCTCCTCCCCTATGTCTTTCATCTCTTCAACCCCAGGCCTCAGGGACTCTCCCGTGTCTCCCACTTACTCTCCAGCCATCCCCAGGTTTCTGCGGGAGTCAGCCCCATGCACCCAGGAGTCCCCCAGAGACTCACAGGTTTCGGGAGATTGTGAGCGGTCCCCCGTCCCTGACGCCTCAGGATTCACGCCCGCCTCACCCAGCTTCTCCCTCTCCCCTCCCAGAAACTCAGACCCAAGGGTCAGCTCCCCACCAGGGATGTGGAAGTACTCTACATCATCCCGCAGGGCTTCACCACTCTCACATCCATCATCAACAGAATTTCACAACGTTACATTTCCCTTTCCTAACCAAGCAGGACAATCACTCATGTCATTGTGCTCTCCCGTGTCCTCCTCCGGAGATTCTTCACAGTCACCTCATTCATCAATAATATACCATATGTTCCTACTGCCATCATCCAGCAGCTCACCCCCAGCCGTCAATGACTCTCCTGTCTGTCCCAGCTACTCTCCAACTACGCCCAGATTTCAGCGGGAGTCGGTCTCCCACACCCCAGAAGCACCTACAAACTCACAGACTTCAGTGAGATCCTCGCCAGTCTCTCTCACGTCTTCACCCCCAGCCCTTACGGACCCTCCTGTCTCTCTCAACTACTATCCAACCACGCCCACATTTCAGCGGGAGTCAGTTCCAGCAACCCAGGGATCACCAGCAAGCTCACCACTTTCACTGAGTTACTCCCCAGTCTCTAGCACGTCTTTATCCCCAACCCTCAGGGACTCTCCTGTCTGTCCCAGCTACTCTCCAACCACGCCCACATTTCAGCGAGAGTCAGTTGCAGGCACCCAGAAATCACCACCAAACTCACCAATTTCACTGCGTTACTCCCCAGTCTCTCTCATGTCTTCACCATCCCTCAGGGACTCTCCTGCCTGTCCCAGCTACTCTCCAACCACGCCCACATTTCAGCGGGAGTCACTTCCAGGCACCCCGGAATCACCACCAAACTCACCAATTTCACTCAATTACTCCCCAGTCTCCCTCATGTCTTCACCAGCCCTCAGGGACTCTCCTGTGGGTCCCAACTACTCTCAAACCACGCCCACATTTCAGCGGGAGTCAGTTCCAGGCACCCCGGAATCACCACCAAACTCACCAGTTTCACTCAATTACTCTCCAGTCTCTCTCATGTCTTCACCAGCCCTCAGGGACTCTCCTGCCTGTCCCAGCTACTCTCCAGCCACGCCCAGATGTCAGCTGGAGTCAGTTCCAGGCACCCCGGAGTCACCACCAAACTCACCAGTTTCACTGAGTTACTCCCCGGTCTCTCTCATGTCTTCACCCCCAGCCCTCAGGGACTCTCCTGTGTGTCCCCGCTACTCTCCAACCACGCCCAGATTTCAGCGGGAGTCAGTTCCAGGCACCCAGGGATCACCTACAAACTCACCAGTTTCACTGAGTTACTCCCCGGTCTCTCTCATGTCTTCACCCCCAGCCCCCTGGGACTCCCCTGTCTGTCCCAGCTACTCTCCTGCCACGCCCAGATTCCAGCGGGAGTCAGCCTCCTGCATTCCGGAGTCACCTACAGACTCACAGACCTCACTGAGATCCTCCCTGGTCTCTCTCAGGTCTTTGCCCTCAGCCCACAGGGACTCTTGTGTCTCTTTCAGCTACTCTCAAAAGTTCTCTAGATTCCAGCTGGAGTCGGTTCCAGGCACCCAGGACACAACACCAAACTCACCAATTTCACTGACTTACTCCCCATTCTCGCTCATGTTGTCACCTCCAGCCCTCAGGGACTCTTCTGTCTCTCTCAGCTACTCTCCAACCATCTCCCGATTTCACCTGGAGTCAGCTTCCCACACCCAGGAGTCACCTGCAGACTCACGGACCTTACTGCATCCCTCCCCCATTCCCTTCACCTCTTCACTCCCAGCCCTCAGGGACTCTCCTGCGTCTCCCAGCTTCTCTCCAGCCTTCCCCAGATTTCTGCCGCAGTCAGCCCCAGGCACCCAGGAGAACCCTAGACACTCACAGGCCTCACGAGACTATCTCCCTATGACCTGTATCTATACAGGGATGGCTCCCACCTATCCCTCAGTGACCCCAAACCCATCTCCACTTACACTCAGACACTCCCAGGGCCTGACAGCTACTCCCCGTTATTGTCCTTCAGTTCGAAGCCCTGGCCAATCTACTAGCCAACATGACGCAGTTACCTGGCCATTTCTCCACATTTCTGGTGCGGGCCCCACACCCAGCCGCAGAAGAGCCTCTCCTGCATTCCGTCCTCACACACAGGCCTGTCCATCTACTTGCTACTGTCACACTCTTGCCAGCAGAAGAGGCCCCTGTATTGGCCGATATCACCACCCAGGCTATCCTCACCCCACAGCTGTGCAGCGGGACCCTCCTGCTGGCCCACCTGGCTGCCAGAGCCCATGCGGACACGAACCTCCAGCGTGTCGGCGTCCCTGCGGGCGACACTACCGGTGACATGGCTAGCATGACCCTCCTCCCTGGCAGTGACACTGTTGATGTGAGCCCCACTCGCAGATCTGTCATTTGTACGTAAGGCCGTTTCCCCTTTTCTCTCTCTCTTCCATTCACAGGGCTATTCATTCTCTCTGTTTCTGCCTCCGTTTCAGATATTTACTCACCTTTTTCTCTTTCACTATGTCTGCCGTGGTCTCGATGAGAGTGTGCCACATAAGATTCCCCCATTAAAAGTCATGAATTGAGTGGCTTTTACTGTATTTCTGGTTGTGCACATTCCATTTTAATTCGCAATCCATTTTAGAATATTTTATCACCACCGACCAGAGAAAAACCCTGTAAACATTGGTCACTCCTCATTCTCTCTCAAACCCTCTCCCTGACCCTCAGCCCTAGGTAACAACTACATAGAGCGATCAACCCCATATCCATAGATTTCCATATTGTGGGCATTTCATATAAACACAATTGCACAATATGTGAACTTTTGTGACTGACTTTACACTTAGCACAATATTTTCAAGATTCATCCACATTCTAGCCATACCCACAGTGGGAAACCATTTTCTTTCTTTTTGGTTTTAGTAACACCGGGTGTTTTCTCCTTTCTTCCTTCCTTCCTTCCTTCCTTCCTTCCTTCCTTCCTTCCTTCCTTCCTTCCACCTATTTCTCTCTTACACTTTCTGCCCTCTCTGCTTCATAGGCCTTAGCTGCATCCTACGTTCTGCGTTTTTTTTGGGAAATCCTCGGCAGTTTCCGGAAAATTGTGTTATTGTTACTATTTACCGCTGTCTCTCATTCATGATTCTCCATCAATTGTAAACCTCTATTGGTTTTTCCCGAGTCACTAAGTATATTTTAATTAGGTACGCCTGTTTTTCTTTCTACAGCCATTTCTGGAGTACAGGGTCACATACTCAAAAACACTGTGTAACTCAAAAACTCATCTAATATCCCAATATACCCATCACAAAATTGAAAAATCATAAATCAAACCATCATAAGTCACGGTTTGTCCGTGGATATGGGCTTCATCAATTCCATTGTATTCAATAATGCTGTACACCATTAACAGTGGCAGACTGTTGGGGAGTGGATTTTGATAGCACTTTAAAAAACAGTTATTGGAGGGATACTTTAACCTGACTGAATATCTGATCTAATTGTATTAGCACGGTGAATGATTATGTGAAATGTTTTGAGACAGAGTAGTACATTTGTGAATGAAATTTTATGGCTTTTTTCACTTAGTAGGAACCTTTGTGTGCGGAAAGCTGAGAAAATTACTTTCTGCTGTAGAGTCTGGCATTCATTGTAGATTAAAGCTTATTTTTCTGCGAGTAAATCTTATTCAATAAAATACTATTTTTTAAAATAAAAAGAAAAAAAACACTTGTGATGTGTAGTCATTATCCTCAGCAAAGTAATCCGGAAAGGAAAACCAAACACCATATTCTCACTTATCATGGGAGCTGAAAAATGGGATCACATGGACACAGGAAGGGGAACAACACACACTGGGGCCTGTCGGGAGGCAGAGCATTAGGAAAAACAGCTAATGCATGCCGGGCTTAATAAGTAGGTGATGGGTTGACAGGTGCAGCAAACCACCATGGCACACGTTTACCTTTGTAACAAATCTGCACATCCTGCACATATACCCCAGAACTTAGAAACGAAACGAAACGAAACGGAAACACAATAACAAAAGGCTAGCGGCAAACTAAAGTTTCAAACTCAGAAAGTGACGGACCCACTTTGGTTCAAATCATGGTTCTCAACCCAGGTGCCATAAGGTCAGGATAAAGAATTTGGTTACATATTGTAAATAAGACATACAGCAAATGACTAGAAAAGTTATTCTCAACATATGTGTGTCTTCTAATTCAAGGATGACGCTATCTACCGGGACACAGCATTAGATTCCAAAGGGCTCAGTCCCGCAAGACTGGCCTCCCACTCTATTAACAATGGGAAGCCCAGCGTTGTTTTACCTCTGCTTCTTAGCAACTGGCTATAAATCGGGTTTCCACCACTCGCAGTTTTAGTTGCATTAATTTGCTGGAAGAGTTCACAGCACGCAGGGAAACACTTACATTTACCATTTTATTATAGCGGATGTTGCCAAAAATTCAGAAAAAAGACTTTGGGCCCGGCATGTGGGGAGGGGCGCACTACCTTCCAGGAAGTGTTATCCAGAAGCCCTCTAAACCCAGTCCTTTCGGGTTTTTATGGAGACCTCATTCTATAGGCATGATGGGTTAAACCATAGGCTATTGGTGAGCAACTCAACCTGAGGCTCTCAACCCTCCCTGGAAATTGGGGTTGAGGCTTTCCCATTCTCAGTCTGAGTAAGGGAATTTACATGAACGGAATTTTAAAAGAGATTAGCATAGCTGGAAACTTAATTAGGTGATTGAATTATCCGGAGCCACACCTTGATGTTCCTAACCCGAGCACCCTCATCCAACGAATGCTCCACCCAACTGGCTCCCAAGTCTCTACGTGGTTCCAGAGCAAAGGAATGTTTATACAGGGCATATCTCCACGTTTTCTTCAAAGTCTTTTCGCTTCCACGGGTAATTCTTAAACTGCCATGCATCAGGGTCAGGGGGAGGGCTTGTTACAACACAGATCTGTGGATCTAAGGGGTTTAAGGGTTGCAAGGACGCTGCTGGTGTCAAAACCACAAGGTGAGAACCACAGAACCACTAGTTGGTTTTCAGTGTTTCAGTGCATTTAATTCATAATATATTTGACCAAGAAAACTTGTAAGTTCTTAGATTGTCCCAAATGTGGCGCATGAAATCAAATCAGGAGAAGAGTTTCCTAGGAGGTGTAGCCTGGGAAAGTTGGGGGTGACTGATGGAAAGGAGGAGCGAAGCTCCGCCCTTTCCGCTGCTAGGCTGCGCCCGAGGCTATTTAAACCCACCCTGGCGGGCCTGTACTCAGATCTTCGCAGAGCGGAGCAGCGGCCGGAGCGTTTTGCGGGCTCTGCGTGGACTTGGAGCTTACAGCGTCTTGCGACCTGGAAGCGGATTCAGAGGACAGGACAGAACACTTGGGTAAGTGTACCTCTGTCTGTCTGTCTGTCTGTCTGTCTGTCTGTCTGTCTCATTGGTTGGTTTATTTCCATTTTCTTGAGGAGCACATACCTCACAACACACACACAAACACACACACACACACACACACACACACACACACTCGTTCATTCTGCGGGTTAGTAAATTGGTAGGGGTCCCTGGGAGCTACAGGTTTCCTAGTCATGTCTGCACCTAAGAACAGTAGGGTCTTGTCTGCCTCTTCTTATGAAAGGTCCCCCAGCCCGGACTCCCCAAGATCCATGCTAGCCTCACCCAGCTTCTCCCTCTCCCCTCTCAGAAACTCAGACTTAAGAGGAAGCTCCTCACCAGGGATCCGGAGCTACCATTCACCATCCCCTAGGGCTTCTCCACACTCACCTCTGTCATCACCGGAATCCCACAAGCTCCCATTTCCCTTTCCTCACCGTGATGGGCAATCAATGAAGCCTTTGGGCTCTCCCGTGTCCTCCTCTGGGAATTCTTTAGAGTCACCAGGTTCATCAATAATATACCACATGTTCTTACTGCCATCACCCAGCAGCTCACAACCAGCTCTCGGGGAGACTCTTGTGTCTCGCAGCTACTCTCCAAACAACCCCAGATTTCAGCTGGAGTCAGCCCCCCACACCCAGGAATCACCTACAAACTCACGGGCCTCACGGTGCTCCTCCCCTATGTCTTTCATCTCTTCAACCCCAGGCCTCAGGGACTCTCCCGTGTCTCCCACTTACTCTCCAGCCATCCCCAGGTTTCTGCGGGAGTCAGCCCCATGCACCCAGGAGTCCCCCAGAGACTCACAGGTTTCGGGAGATTGTGAGCGGTCCCCCGTCCCTGACGCCTCAGGATTCATGCCCGCCTCACCCAGCTTCTCCCTCTCCCCTCCCAGAAACTCAGACCCAAGGGTCAGCTCCCCACCAGGGATGTGGAAGTACTCTACATCATCCCGCAGGGCTTCACCACTCTCACATCCATCATCAACAGAATTTCACAACGTTACATTTCCCTTTCCTAACCAAGCAGGACAATCACTCATGTCATTGTGCTCTCCCGTGTCCTCCTCCGGAGATTCTTCACAGTCACCTCATTCATCAATAATATACCATATGTTCCTACTGCCATCATCCAGCAGCTCACCCCCAGCCGTCAATGACTCTCCTGTCTGTCCCAGCTACTCTCCAACTACGCCCAGATTTCAGCGGGAGTCGGTCTCCCACACCCCAGAAGCACCTACAAACTCACAGACTTCAGTGAGATCCTCGCCAGTCTCTCTCACGTCTTCACCCCCAGCCCTTACGGACCCTCCTGTCTCTCTCAACTACTATCCAACCACGCCCACATTTCAGCGGGAGTCAGTTCCAGCAACCCAGGGATCACCAGCAAGCTCACCACTTTCACTGAGTTACTCCCCAGTCTCTAGCACGTCTTTATCCCCAACCCTCAGGGACTCTCCTGTCTGTCCCAGCTACTCTCCAACCACGCCCACATTTCAGCGAGAGTCAGTTGCAGGCACCCAGAAATCACCACCAAACTCACCAATTTCACTGCGTTACTCCCCAGTCTCTCTCATGTCTTCACCATCCCTCAGGGACTCTCCTGTCTGTCCCAGCTACTCTCCAACCACGCCCACATTTCAGCGGGAGTCACTTCCAGGCACCCCGGAATCACCACCAAACTCACCAATTTCACTCAATTACTCCCCAGTCTCCCTCATGTCTTCACCAGCCCTCAGGGACTCTCCTGTGGGTCCCAACTACTCTCAAACCACGCCCACATTTCAGCGGGAGTCAGTTCCAGGCACCCCGGAATCACCACCAAACTCACCAGTTTCACTCAATTACTCTCCAGTCTCTCTCATGTCTTCACCAGCCCTCAGGGACTCTCCTGCCTGTCCCAGCTACTCTCCAGCCACGCCCAGATGTCAGCTGGAGTCAGTTCCAGGCACCCCGGAGTCACCACCAAACTCACCAGTTTCACTGAGTTACTCCCCGTTCTCTCTCATGTCTTCACCCCCAGCCCTCAGGGACTCTCCTGTGTGTCCCCGCTACTCTCCAAACACGCCCAGATTTCAGCGGGAGTCAGTTCCAGGCACCCAGGGATCACCTACAAACTCACCAGTTTCACTGAGTTACTCCCCGGTCTCTCTCATGTCTTCACCCCCAGCCCCCTGGGACTCCCCTGTCTGTCCCAGCTACTCTCCTGCCACGCCCAGATTCCAGCGGGAGTCAGCCTCCTGCATTCCGGAGTCACCTACAGACTCACAGACCTCACTGAGATCCTCCCTGGTCTCTCTCAGGTCTTTGCCCTCAGCCCACAGGGACTCTTGTGTCTCTTTCAGCTACTCTCAAAAGTTCTCTAGATTCCAGCTGGAGTCGGTTCCAGGCACCCAGGACACAACACCAAACTCACCAATTTCACTGACTTACTCCCCATTCTCGCTCATGTTGTCACCTCCAGCCCTCAGGGACTCTTCTGTCTCTCTCAGCTACTCTCCAACCATCTCCCGATTTCACCTGGAGTCAGCTTCCCACACCCAGGAGTCACCTGCAGACTCACGGACCTTACTGCATCCCTCCCCCATTCCCTTCACCTCTTCACTCCCAGCCCTCAGGGACTCTCCTGCGTCTCCCAGCTTCTCTCCAGCCTTCCCCAGATTTCTGCCGCAGTCAGCCCCAGGCACCCAGGAGAACCCTAGACACTCACAGGCCTCACGAGACTATCTCCCTATGACCTGTATCTATACAGGGATGGCTCCCACCTATCCCTCAGTGACCCCAAACCCATCTCCACTTACACTCAGACACTCCCAGGGCCTGACAGCTACTCCCCGTTATTGTCCTTCAGTTCGAAGCCCTGGCCAATCTACTAGCCAACATGACGCAGTTACCTGGCCATTTCTCCACATTTCTGGTGCGGGCCCCACACCCAGCCGCAGAAGAGCCTCTCCTGCATTCCGTCCTCACACACAGGCCTGTCCATCTACTTGCTACTGTCACACTCTTGCCAGCAGAAGAGGCCCCTGTATTGGCCGATATCACCACCCAGGCTATCCTCACCCCACAGCTGTGCAGCGGGACCCTCCTGCTGGCCCACCTGGCTGCCAGAGCCCATGCGGACACGAACCTCCAGCGTGTCGGCGTCCCTGCGGGCGACACTACCGGTGACATGGCTAGCATGACCCTCCTCCCTGGCAGTGACACTGTTGATGTGAGCCCCACTCGCAGATCTGTCATTTGTACGTAAGGCCGTTTCCCCTTTTCTCTCTCTCTTCCATTCACAGGGCTATTCATTCTCTCTGTTTCTGCCTCCGTTTCAGATATTTACTCACCTTTTTCTCTTTCACTATGTCTGCCGTGGTCTCGATGAGAGTGTGCCACATAAGATTCCCCCATTAAAAGTCATGAATTGAGTGGCTTTTACTGTATTTCTGGTTGTGCACATTCCATTTTAATTCGCAATCCATTTTAGAATATTTTATCACCACCGACCAGAGAAAAACCCTGTAAACATTGGTCACTCCTCATTCTCTCTCAAACCCTCTCCCTGACCCTCAGCCCTAGGTAACAACTACATAGAGCGATCAACCCCATATCCATAGATTTCCATATTGTGGGCATTTCATATAAACACAATTGCACCATATGTGAGGTTTTGTGACTGACTTTACACTTAGCACAATATTTTCAAGATTCATCCACATTCTAGCCATACCCACAGTGGGAAACCATTTTCTTTCTTTTTGGTTTTAGTAACACCGGGTGTTTTCTCCTTTCTTCCTTCCTTCCTTCCTTCCTTCCTTCCTTCCTTCCTTCCTTCCTTCCTTCCTTCCTTCCTTCCACCTATTTCTCTCTTACACTTTCTGCCCTCTCTGCTTCATAGGCCTTAGCTGCATCCTACGTTCTGCGTTTTTTTTGGGAAATCCTCGGCAGTTTCCGGAAAATTGTGTTATTGTTACTATTTACCGCTGTCTCTCATTCATGATTCTCCATCAATTGTAAACCTCTATTGGTTTTTCCCGAGTCACTAAGTATATTTTAATTAGGTACGCCTGTTTTTCTTTCTACAGCCATTTCTGGAGTACAGGGTCACATACTCAAAAACACTGTGTAACTCAAAAACTCATCTAATATCCCAATATACCCATCACAAAATTGAAAAATCATAAATCAAACCATCATAAGTCACGGTTTGTCCGTGGATATGGGCTTCATCAATTCCATTGTATTCAATAATGCTGTACACCATTAACAGTGGCAGACTGTTGGGGAGTGGATTTTGATAGCACTTTAAAAAACAGTTATTAGAGGGATACTTTAACCTGACTGAATATCTGATCTAATTGTATTAGCACGGTGAATGATTATGTGAAATGTTTTGAGACAGAGTAGTATATTTGTGAATGAAATTTTATGGCTTTTTTCACTTAGTAGGAACCTTTGTGTGCGGAAAACTGAGAAAATTACTTTCTGCTGTAGAGTCTGGCATTCATTGTAGATTAAAGCTTATTTTTCTGCGAGTAAATCTTATTCAATAATATACTATTTTTTAAAATAAAAAGAAAAAAAACACTTGTGATGTGTAGTCATTATCCTCAGCAAAGTAATCCGGAAAGGAAAACCAAACACCATATTCTCACTTATCATGGGAGCTGAAAAATGGGATCACATGGACACAGGAAGGGGAACAACACACACTGGGGCCTGTCGGGAGGCAGAGCATTAGGAAAAACAGCTAATGCATGCCGGGCTTAATAAGTAGGTGATGGGTTGACAGGTGCAGCAAACCACCATGGCACACGTTTACCTTTGTAACAAATCTGCACATCCTGCACATATACCCCAGAACTTAGAAACGAAACGAAACGAAACGGAAACACAATAACAAAAGGCTAGCGGCAAACTAAAGTTTCAAACTCAGAAAGTGACGGACCCACTTTGGTTCAAATCATGGTTCTCAACCCAGGTGCCATAAGGTCAGGATAAAGAATTTGGTTACATATTGTAAATAAGACATACAGCAAATGACTAGAAAAGTTATTCTCAACATATGTGTGTCTTCTAATTCAAGGATGACGCTATCTACCGGGACACAGCATTAGATTCCAAAGGGCTCAGTCCCGCAAGACTGGCCTCCCACTCTATTAACAATGGGAAGCCCAGCGTTGTTTTACCTCTGCTTCTTAGCAACTGGCTATAAATCGGGTTTCCACCACTCGCAGTTTTAGTTGCATTAATTTGCTGGAAGAGTTCACAGCACGCAGGGAAACACTTACATTTACCATTTTATTATAGCGGATGTTGCCAAAAATTCAGAAAAAAGACTTTGGGCCCGGCATGTGGGGAGGGGCGCACTACCTTCCAGGAAGTGTTATCCAGAAGCCCTCTAAACCCAGTCCTTTCGGGTTTTTATGGAGACCTCATTCTATAGGCATGATGGGTTAAACCATAGGCTATTGGTGAGCAACTCAACCTGAGGCTCTCAACCCTCCCTGGAAATTGGGGTTGAGGCTTTCCCATTCTCAGTCTGAGTAAGGGAATTTACATGAACGGAATTTTAAAAGAGATTAGCATAGCTGGAAACTTAATTAGGTGATTGAATTATCCGGAGCCACACCTTGATGTTCCTAACCCGAGCACCCTCATCCAACGAATGCTCCACCCAACTGGCTCCCAAGTCTCTACGTGGTTCCAGAGCAAAGGAATGTTTATACAGGGCATATCTCCACGTTTTCTTCAAAGTCTTTTCGCTTCCACGGGTAATTCTTAAACTGCCATGCATCAGGGTCAGGGGGAGGGCTTGTTACAACACAGATCTGTGGATCTAAGGGGTTTAAGGGTTGCAAGGACGCTGCTGGTGTCAAAACCACAAGGTGAGAACCACAGAACCACTAGTTGGTTTTCAGTGTTTCAGTGCATTTAATTCATAATATATTTGACCAAGAAAACTTGTAAGTTCTTAGATTGTCCCAAATGTGGCGCATGAAATCAAATCAGGAGAAGAGTTTCCTAGGAGGTGTAGCCTGGGAAAGTTGGGGGTGACTGATGGAAAGGAGGAGCGAAGCTCCGCCCTTTCCGCTGCTAGGCTGCGCCCGAGGCTATTTAAACCCACCCTGGCGGGCCTGTACTCAGATCTTCGCAGAGCGGAGCAGCGGCCGGAGCGTTTTGCGGGCTCTGCGTGGACTTGGAGCTTACAGCGTCTTGCGACCTGGAAGCGGATTCAGAGGACAGGACAGAACACTTGGGTAAGTGTACCTCTGTCTGTCTGTCTGTCTGTCTGTCTGTCTGTCTGTCTCATTGGTTGGTTTATTTCCATTTTCTTGAGGAGCACATACCTCACAACACACACACAAACACACACACACACACACACACACACACACACACTCGTTCATTCTGCGGGTTAGTAAATTGGTAGGGGTCCCTGGGAGCTACAGGTTTCCTAGTCATGTCTGCACCTAAGAACAGTAGGGTCTTGTCTGCCTCTTCTTATGAAAGGTCCCCCAGCCCGGACTGCCCAAGATCCATGCTAGCCTCACCCAGCTTCTCCCTCTCCCCTCTCAGAAACTCAGACTTAAGAGGAAGCTCCTCACCAGGGGTCCGGAGCTACCATTCACCATCCCCTAGGGCTTCACCACACTCACCTCTGTCATCACCAGAATCCCACAAGCTCCCATTTCCCTTTCCTCACCGTGATGGGCAATCAATGAAGCCTTTGGGCTCTCCCGTGTCCTCCTCTGGGGATTCTTTAGAGTCACCAGGTTCATCAATAATATACCACATGTTCTTACTGCCATCACCCAGCAGCTCACAACCAGCTCTCGGGGAGACTCTTGTGTCTCGCAGCTACTCTCCAAACAACCCCAGATTTCAGCTGGAGTCAGCCCCCCACACCCAGGAATCACCTAAAAACTCACGGGCCTCACGGTGCTCCTCCCCTATGTCTTTCATCTCTTCAACCCCAGGCCTCAGGGACTCTCCCGTGTCTCCCACTTACTCTCCAGCCATCCCCAGGTTTCTGCGGGAGTCAGCCCCATGCACCCAGGAGTCCCCCAGAGACTCACAGGTTTCGGGAGATTGTGAGCGGTCCCCCGTCCCTGACGCCTCAGGATTCATGCCCGCCTCACCCAGCTTCTCCCTCTCCCCTCCCAGAAACTCAGACCCAAGGGTCAGCTCCCCACCAGGGATGTGGATGTACTCTACATCATCCCGCAGGGCTTCACCACTCTCACATCCATCATCAACAGAATTTCACAACGTTACATTTCCCTTTCCTAACCAAGCAGGACAATCACTCATGTCATTGTGCTCTCCCGTGTCCTCCTCCGGAGATTCTTCACAGTCACCTCATTCATCAATAATATACCATATGTTCCTACTGCCATCATCCAGCAGCTCACCCCCAGCCGTCAATGACTCTCCTGTCTGTCCCAGCTACTCTCCAACTACGCCCAGATTTCAGCGGGAGTCGGTCTCCCACACCCCAGAAGCACCTACAAACTCACAGACTTCAGTGAGATCCTCGCCAGTCTCTCTCACGTCTTCACCCCCAGCCCTTACGGACGCTCCTGTCTCTCTCAACTACTATCCAACCACGCCCACATTTCAGCGGGAGTCAGTTCCAGCAACCCAGGGATCACCAGCAAGCTCACCACTTTCACTGAGTTACTCCCCAGTCTCTAGCACGTCTTTATCCCCAACCCTCAGGGACTCTCCTGTCTGTCCCAGCTACTCTCCAACCACGCCCACATTTCAGCGAGAGTCAGTTGCAGGCACCCAGAAATCACCACCAAACTCACCAATTTCACTGCGTTACTCCCCAGTCTCTCTCACGTCTTCACCATCCCTCAGGGACTCTCCTGTCTGTCCCAGCTACTCTCCAACCACGCCCACATTTCAGCGAGAGTCAGTTGCAGGCACCCAGAAATCACCACCAAACTCACCAATTTCACTGCGTTACTCCCCAGTCTCTCTCATGTCTTCACCATCCCTCAGGGACTCTCCTGCCTGTCCCAGCTACTCTCCAACCACGCCCACATTTCAGCGGGAGTCACTTCCAGGCACCCCGGAATCACCACCAAACTCACCAATTTCACTCAATTACTCCCCAGTCTCCCTCATGTCTTCACCAGCCCTCAGGGACTCTCCTGTGGGTCCCAACTACTCTCAAACCACGCCCACATTTCAGCGGGAGTCAGTTCCAGGCACCCCGGAATCACCACCAAACTCACCAGTTTCACTCAATTACTCTCCAGTCTCTCTCATGTCTTCACCAGCCCTCAGGGACTCTCCTGCCTGTCCCAGCTACTCTCCAGCCACGCCCAGATGTCAGCTGGAGTCAGTTCCAGGCACCCCGGAGTCACCACCAAACTCACCAGTTTCACTGAGTTACTCCCCGGTCTCTCTCATGTCTTCACCCCCAGCCCTCAGGGACTCTCCTGTGTGTCCCCGCTACTCTCCAACCACGCCCAGATTTCAGCGGGAGTCAGTTCCAGGCACCCAGGGATCACCTACAACCTCACCAGTTTCACTGAGTTACTCCCCGGTCTCTCTCATGTCTTCACCCCCAGCCCCCTGGGACTCCCCTGTCTGTCCCAGCTACTCTCCTGCCACGCCCAGATTCCAGCGGGAGTCAGCCTCCTGCATTCCGGAGTCACCTACAGACTCACAGACCTCACTGAGATCCTCCCTGGTCTCTCTCAGGTCTTTGCCCTCAGCCCACAGGGACTCTTGTGTCTCTTTCAGCTACTCTCAAAAGTTCTCTAGATTCCAGCTGGAGTCGGTTCCAGGCACCCAGGACACAACACCAAACTCACCAATTTCACTGACTTACTCCCCATTCTCGCTCATGTTGTCACCTCCAGCCCTCAGGGACTCTTCTGTCTCTCTCAGCTACTCTCCAACCATCTCCCGATTTCACCTGGAGTCAGCTTCCCACACCCAGGAGTCACCTGCAGACTCACGGACCTTACTGCATCCCTCCCCCATTCCCTTCACCTCTTCACTCCCAGCCCTCAGGGACTCTCCTGCGTCTCCCAGCTTCTCTCCAGCCTTCCCCAGATTTCTGCCGCAGTCAGCCCCAGGCACCCAGGAGAACCCTAGACACTCACAGGCCTCACGAGACTATCTCCCTATGACCTGTATCTATACAGGGATGGCTCCCACCTATCCCTCAGTGACCCCAAACCCATCTCCACTTACACTCAGACACTCCCAGGGCCTGACAGCTACTCCCCGTTATTGTCCTTCAGTTCGAAGCCCTGGCCAATCTACTAGCCAACATGACGCAGTTACCTGGCCATTTCTCCACATTTCTGGTGCGGGCCCCACACCCAGCCGCAGAAGAGCCTCTCCTGCATTCCGTCCTCACACACAGGCCTGTCCATCTACTTGCTACTGTCACACTCTTGCCAGCAGAAGAGGCCCCTGTATTGGCCGATATCACCACCCAGGCTATCCTCACCCCACAGCTGTGCAGCGGGACCCTCCTGCTGGCCCACCTGGCTGCCAGAGCCCATGCGGACACGAACCTCCAGCGTGTCGGCGTCCCTGCGGGCGACACTACCGGTGACATGGCTAGCATGACCCTCCTCCCTGGCAGTGGCACTGTTGATGTGAGCCCCACTCGCAGATCTGTCATTTGTACGTAAGGCCGTTTCCCCTTTTCTCTCTCTCTTCCATTCACAGGGCTATTCATTCTCTCTGTTTCTGCCTCCGTTTCAGATATTTACTCACCTTTTTCTCTTTCACTATGTCTGCCGTGGTCTCGATGAGAGTGTGCCACATAAGATTCCCCCATTAAAAGTCATGAATTGAGTGGCTTTTACTGTATTTCTGGTTGTGCACATTCCATTTTAATTCGCAATCCATTTTAGAACATTTTATCACCACCGACCAGAGAAAAACCCTGTAAACATTGGTCACTCCTCATTCTCTCTCAAACCCTCTCCCTGACCCTCAGCCCTAGGTAA
The DNA here is from genome assembly GCF_028885625.2 of Pongo pygmaeus. Lineage (NCBI taxonomy): Eukaryota > Metazoa > Chordata > Mammalia > Primates > Hominidae > Pongo > Pongo pygmaeus. Next base: position 656,903 of record NC_072388.2, on the reverse strand, counting down.
CAACTACATAGAGCGAACAACCCCATATCCATAGATTTCCATATTGTGGGCATTTCATATAAACACAATTGCACCATATGTGAGGTTTTGTGACTGATTTTACACTTAGCACAATATTTTCAAGATTCATCCACATTCTAGCCATACCCACAGTGGGAAACCATTTTCTTTCTTTTTGGTTTTAGTAACACCGGGTGTTTTCTCCTTTCTTCCTTCCTTCCTTCCTTCCTTCCTTCCTTCCTTCCTTCCTTCCTTCCTTCCTTCCTTCCACCTATTTCTCTCTTACACTTTCTGCCCTCTCTGCTTCATAGGCCTTAGCTGCATCCTACGTTCTGCGTTTTTTTTGGGAAATCCTCGGCAGTTTCCGGAAAATTGTGTTATTGTTACTATTTACCGCTGTCTCTCATTCATGATTCTCCATCAATTGTAAACCTCTATTGGTTTTTCCCGAGTCACTAAGTGTATTTTAATTAGGTACGCCTGTTTTTCTTTCTACAGCCATTTCTGGAGTACAGGGTCACATACTCAAAAACACTGTGTAACTCAAAAACTCATCTAATATCCCAATATACCCATCACAAAATTGAAAAATCATAAATCAAACCATCATAAGTCACGGTTTGTCCGTGGATATGGGCTTCATCAATTCCATTGTATTCAATAATGCTGTACACCATTAACAGTGGCAGACTGTTGGGGAGTGGATTTTGATAGCATTTTAAAAAACAGTTATTAGAGGGATACTTTAACCTGACTGAATATCTGATCTAATTGTATTAGCACGGTGAATGATTATGTGAAATGTTTTGAGACAGAGTAGTACATTTGTGAATGAAATTTTATGGCTTTTTTCACTTAGTAGGAACCTTTGTGTGCGGAAAGCTGAGAAAATTACTTTCTGCTGTAGAGTCTGGCATTCATTGTAGATTAAAGCTTATTTTTCTGCGAGTAAATCTTATTCAATAAAATACTATTTTTTAAAATAAAAAGAAAAAAAACACTTGTGATGTGTAGTCATTATCCTCAGCAAAGTAATCCGGAAAGGAAAACCAAACACCATATTCTCACTTATCATGGGAGCTGAAAAATGGGATCACATGGACACAGGAAGGGGAACAACACACACTGGGGCCTGTCGGGAGGCAGAGCATTAGGAAAAACAGCTAATGCATGCCGGGCTTAATAAGTAGGTGATGGGTTGACAGGTGCAGCAAACCACCATGGCACACGTTTACCTTTGTAACAAATCTGCACATCCTGCACATATACCCCAGAACTTAGAAACGAAACGAAACGAAACGGAAACACAATAACAAAAGGCTAGCGGCAAACTAAAGTTTCAAACTCAGAAAGTGACGGACCCACTTTGGTTCAAATCATGGTTCTCAACCCAGGTGCCATAAGGTCAGGATAAAGAATTTGGTTACATATTGTAAATAAGACATACAGCAAATGACTAGAAAAGTTATTCTCAACATATGTGTGTCTTCTAATTCAAGGATGACGCTATCTACCGGGACACAGCATTAGATTCCAAAGGGCTCAGTCCCGCAAGACTGGCCTCCCACTCTATTAACAATGGGAAGCCCAGCGTTGTTTTACCTCTGCTTCTTAGCAACTGGCTATAAATCGGGTTTCCACCACTCGCAGTTTTAGTTGCATTAATTTGCTGGAAGAGTTCACAGCACGCAGGGAAACACTTACATTTACCATTTTATTATAGCGGATGTTGCCAAAAATTCAGAAAAAAGACTTTGGGCCCGGCATGTGGGGAGGGGCGCACTACCTTCCAGGAAGTGTTATCCAGAAGCCCTCTAAACCCAGTCCTTTCGGGTTTTTATGGAGACCTCATTCTATAGGCATGATGGGTTAAACCATAGGCTATTGGTGAGCAACTCAACCTGAGGCTCTCAACCCTCCCTGGAAATTGGGGTTGAGGCTTTCCCATTCTCAGTCTGAGTAAGGGAATTTACATGAACGGAATTTTAAAAGAGATTAGCATAGCTGGAAACTTAATTAGGTGATTGAATTATCCGGAGCCACACCTTGATGTTCCTAACCCGAGCACCCTCATCCAACGAATGCTCCACCCAACTGGCTCCCAAGTCTCTACGTGGTTCCAGAGCAAAGGAATGTTTATACAGGGCATATCTCCACGTTTTCTTCAAAGTCTTTTCGCTTCCACGGGTAATTCTTAAACTGCCATGCATCAGGGTCAGGGGGAGGGCTTGTTACAACACAGATCTGTGGATCTAAGGGGTTTAAGGGTTGCAAGGACGCTGCTGGTGTCAAAACCACAAGGTGAGAACCACAGAACCACTAGTTGGTTTTCAGTGTTTCAGTGCATTTAATTCATAATATATTTGACCAAGAAAACTTGTAAGTTCTTAGATTGTCCCAAATGTGGCGCATGAAATCAAATCAGGAGAAGAGTTTCCTAGGAGGTGTAGCCTGGGAAAGTTGGGGGTGACTGATGGAAAGGAGGAGCGAAGCTCCGCCCTTTCCGCTGCTAGGCTGCGCCCGAGGCTATTTAAACCCACCCTGGCGGGCCTGTACTCAGATCTTCGCAGAGCGGAGCAGCGGCCGGAGCGTTTTGCGGGCTCTGCGTGGACTTGGAGCTTACAGCGTCTTGCGACCTGGAAGCGGATTCAGAGGACAGGACAGAACACTTGGGTAAGTGTACCTCTGTCTGTCTGTCTGTCTGTCTGTCTGTCTGTCTGTCTCATTGGTTGGTTTATTTCCATTTTCTTGAGGAGCACATACCTCACAACACACACACAAACACACACACACACACACACACACACACACACACTCGTTCATTCTGCGGGTTAGTAAATTGGTAGGGGTCCCTGGGAGCTACAGGTTTCCTAGTCATGTCTGCACCTAAGAACAGTAGGGTCTTGTCTGCCTCTTCTTATGAAAGGTCCCCCAGCCCGGACTCCCCAAGATCCATGCTAGCCTCACCCAGCTTCTCCCTCTCCCCTCTCAGAAACTCAGACTTAAGAGGAAGCTCCTCACCAGGGATCCGGAGCTACCATTCACCATCCCCTAGGGCTTCTCCACACTCACCTCTGTCATCACCGGAATCCCACAAGCTCCCATTTCCCTTTCCTCACCGTGATGGGCAATCAATGAAGCCTTTGGGCTCTCCCGTGTCCTCCTCTGGGAATTCTTTAGAGTCACCAGGTTCATCAATAATATACCACATGTTCTTACTGCCATCACCCAGCAGCTCACAACCAGCTCTCGGGGAGACTCTTGTGTCTCGCAGCTACTCTCCAAACAACCCCAGATTTCAGCTGGAGTCAGCCCCCCACACCCAGGAATCACCTACAAACTCACGGGCCTCACGGTGCTCCTCCCCTATGTCTTTCATCTCTTCAACCCCAGGCCTCAGGGACTCTCCCGTGTCTCCCACTTACTCTCCAGCCATCCCCAGGTTTCTGCGGGAGTCAGCCCCATGCACCCAGGAGTCCCCCAGAGACTCACAGGTTTCGGGAGATTGTGAGCGGTCCCCCGTCCCTGACGCCTCAGGATTCATGCCCGCCTCACCCAGCTTCTCCCTCTCCCCTCCCAGAAACTCAGACCCAAGGGTCAGCTCCCCACCAGGGATGTGGAAGTACTCTACATCATCCCGCAGGGCTTCACCACTCTCACATCCATCATCAACAGAATTTCACAACGTTACATTTCCCTTTCCTAACCAAGCAGGACAATCACTCATGTCATTGTGCTCTCCCGTGTCCTCCTCCGGAGATTCTTCACAGTCACCTCATTCATCAATAATATACCATATGTTCCTACTGCCATCATCCAGCAGCTCACCCCCAGCCGTCAATGACTCTCCTGTCTGTCCCAGCTACTCTCCAACTACGCCCAGATTTCAGCGGGAGTCGGTCTCCCACACCCCAGAAGCACCTACAAACTCACAGACTTCAGTGAGATCCTCGCCAGTCTCTCTCACGTCTTCACCCCCAGCCCTTACGGACCCTCCTGTCTCTCTCAACTACTATCCAACCACGCCCACATTTCAGCGGGAGTCAGTTCCAGCAACCCAGGGATCACCAGCAAGCTCACCACTTTCACTGAGTTACTCCCCAGTCTCTAGCACGTCTTTATCCCCAACCCTCAGGGACTCTCCTGTCTGTCCCAGCTACTCTCCAACCACGCCCACATTTCAGCGAGAGTCAGTTGCAGGCACCCAGAAATCACCACCAAACTCACCAATTTCACTGCGTTACTCCCCAGTCTCTCTCATGTCTTCACCATCCCTCAGGGACTCTCCTGTCTGTCCCAGCTACTCTCCAACCACGCCCACATTTCAGCGGGAGTCACTTCCAGGCACCCCGGAATCACCACCAAACTCACCAATTTCACTCAATTACTCCCCAGTCTCCCTCATGTCTTCACCAGCCCTCAGGGACTCTCCTGTGGGTCCCAACTACTCTCAAACCACGCCCACATTTCAGCGGGAGTCAGTTCCAGGCACCCCGGAATCACCACCAAACTCACCAGTTTCACTCAATTACTCTCCAGTCTCTCTCATGTCTTCACCAGCCCTCAGGGACTCTCCTGCCTGTCCCAGCTACTCTCCAGCCACGCCCAGATGTCAGCTGGAGTCAGTTCCAGGCACCCCGGAGTCACCACCAAACTCACCAGTTTCACTGAGTTACTCCCCGGTCTCTCTCATGTCTTCACCCCCAGCCCTCAGGGACTCTCCTGTGTGTCCCCGCTACTCTCCAAACACGCCCAGATTTCAGCGGGAGTCAGTTCCAGGCACCCAGGGATCACCTACAAACTCACCAGTTTCACTGAGTTACTCCCCGGTCTCTCTCATGTCTTCACCCCCAGCCCCCTGGGACTCCCCTGTCTGTCCCAGCTACTCTCCTGCCACGCCCAGATTCCAGCGGGAGTCAGCCTCCTGCATTCCGGAGTCACCTACAGACTCACAGACCTCACTGAGATCCTCCCTGGTCTCTCTCAGGTCTTTGCCCTCAGCCCACAGGGACTCTTGTGTCTCTTTCAGCTACTCTCAAAAGTTCTCTAGATTCCAGCTGGAGTCGGTTCCAGGCACCCAGGACACAACACCAAACTCACCAATTTCACTGACTTACTCCCCATTCTCGCTCATGTTGTCACCTCCAGCCCTCAGGGACTCTTCTGTCTCTCTCAGCTACTCTCCAACCATCTCCCGATTTCACCTGGAGTCAGCTTCCCACACCCAGGAGTCACCTGCAGACTCACGGACCTTACTGCATCCCTCCCCCATTCCCTTCACCTCTTCACTCCCAGCCCTCAGGGACTCTCCTGCGTCTCCCAGCTTCTCTCCAGCCTTCCCCAGATTTCTGCCGCAGTCAGCCCCAGGCACCCAGGAGAACCCTAGACACTCACAGGCCTCACGAGACTATCTCCCTATGACCTGTATCTATACAGGGATGGCTCCCACCTATCCCTCAGTGACCCCAAACCCATCTCCACTTACACTCAGACACTCCCAGGGCCTGACAGCTACTCCCCGTTATTGTCCTTCAGTTCGAAGCCCTGGCCAATCTACTAGCCAACATGACGCAGTTACCTGGCCATTTCTCCACATTTCTGGTGCGGGCCCCACACCCAGCCGCAGAAGAGCCTCTCCTGCATTCCGTCCTCACACACAGGCCTGTCCATCTACTTGCTACTGTCACACTCTTGCCAGCAGAAGAGGCCCCTGTATTGGCCGATATCACCACCCAGGCTATCCTCACCCCACAGCTGTGCAGCGGGACCCTCCTGCTGGCCCACCTGGCTGCCAGAGCCCATGCGGACACGAACCTCCAGCGTGTCGGCGTCCCTGCGGGCGACACTACCGGTGACATGGCTAGCATGACCCTCCTCCCTGGCAGTGACACTGTTGATGTGAGCCCCACTCGCAGATCTGTCATTTGTACGTAAGGCCGTTTCCCCTTTTCTCTCTCTCTTCCATTCACAGGGCTATTCATTCTCTCTGTTTCTGCCTCCGTTTCAGATATTTACTCACCTTTTTCTCTTTCACTATGTCTGCCGTGGTCTCGATGAGAGTGTGCCACATAAGATTCCCCCATTAAAAGTCATGAATTGAGTGGCTTTTACTGTATTTCTGGTTGTGCACATTCCATTTTAATTCGCAATCCATTTTAGAATATTTTATCACCACCGACCAGAGAAAAACCCTGTAAACATTGGTCACTCCTCATTCTCTCTCAAACCCTCTCCCTGACCCTCAGCCCTAGGTAACAACTACATAGAGCGATCAACCCCATATCCATAGATTTCCATATTGTGGGCATTTCATATAAACACAATTGCACCATATGTGAGGTTTTGTGACTGACTTTACACTTAGCACAATATTTTCAAGATTCATCCACATTCTAGCCATACCCACAGTGGGAAACCATTTTCTTTCTTTTTGGTTTTAGTAACACCGGGTGTTTTCTCCTTTCTTCCTTCCTTCCTTCCTTCCTTCCTTCCTTCCTTCCTTCCTTCCTTCCTTCCTTCCTTCCTTCCACCTATTTCTCTCTTACACTTTCTGCCCTCTCTGCTTCATAGGCCTTAGCTGCATCCTACGTTCTGCGTTTTTTTTGGGAAATCCTCGGCAGTTTCCGGAAAATTGTGTTATTGTTACTATTTACCGCTGTCTCTCATTCATGATTCTCCATCAATTGTAAACCTCTATTGGTTTTTCCCGAGTCACTAAGTATATTTTAATTAGGTACGCCTGTTTTTCTTTCTACAGCCATTTCTGGAGTACAGGGTCACATACTCAAAAACACTGTGTAACTCAAAAACTCATCTAATATCCCAATATACCCATCACAAAATTGAAAAATCATAAATCAAACCATCATAAGTCACGGTTTGTCCGTGGATATGGGCTTCATCAATTCCATTGTATTCAATAATGCTGTACACCATTAACAGTGGCAGACTGTTGGGGAGTGGATTTTGATAGCACTTTAAAAAACAGTTATTAGAGGGATACTTTAACCTGACTGAATATCTGATCTAATTGTATTAGCACGGTGAATGATTATGTGAAATGTTTTGAGACAGAGTAGTATATTTGTGAATGAAATTTTATGGCTTTTTTCACTTAGTAGGAACCTTTGTGTGCGGAAAACTGAGAAAATTACTTTCTGCTGTAGAGTCTGGCATTCATTGTAGATTAAAGCTTATTTTTCTGCGAGTAAATCTTATTCAATAATATACTATTTTTTAAAATAAAAAGAAAAAAAACACTTGTGATGTGTAGTCATTATCCTCAGCAAAGTAATCCGGAAAGGAAAACCAAACACCATATTCTCACTTATCATGGGAGCTGAAAAATGGGATCACATGGACACAGGAAGGGGAACAACACACACTGGGGCCTGTCGGGAGGCAGAGCATTAGGAAAAACAGCTAATGCATGCCGGGCTTAATAAGTAGGTGATGGGTTGACAGGTGCAGCAAACCACCATGGCACACGTTTACCTTTGTAACAAATCTGCACATCCTGCACATATACCCCAGAACTTAGAAACGAAACGAAACGAAACGGAAACACAATAACAAAAGGCTAGCGGCAAACTAAAGTTTCAAACTCAGAAAGTGACGGACCCACTTTGGTTCAAATCATGGTTCTCAACCCAGGTGCCATAAGGTCAGGATAAAGAATTTGGTTACATATTGTAAATAAGACATACAGCAAATGACTAGAAAAGTTATTCTCAACATATGTGTGTCTTCTAATTCAAGGATGACGCTATCTACCGGGACACAGCATTAGATTCCAAAGGGCTCAGTCCCGCAAGACTGGCCTCCCACTCTATTAACAATGGGAAGCCCAGCGTTGTTTTACCTCTGCTTCTTAGCAACTGGCTATAAATCGGGTTTCCACCACTCGCAGTTTTAGTTGCATTAATTTGCTGGAAGAGTTCACAGCACGCAGGGAAACACTTACATTTACCATTTTATTATAGCGGATGTTGCCAAAAATTCAGAAAAAAGACTTTGGGCCCGGCATGTGGGGAGGGGCGCACTACCTTCCAGGAAGTGTTATCCAGAAGCCCTCTAAACCCAGTCCTTTCGGGTTTTTATGGAGACCTCATTCTATAGGCATGATGGGTTAAACCATAGGCTATTGGTGAGCAACTCAACCTGAGGCTCTCAACCCTCCCTGGAAATTGGGGTTGAGGCTTTCCCATTCTCAGTCTGAGTAAGGGAATTTACATGAACGGAATTTTAAAAGAGATTAGCATAGCTGGAAACTTAATTAGGTGATTGAATTATCCGGAGCCACACCTTGATGTTCCTAACCCGAGCACCCTCATCCAACGAATGCTCCACCCAACTGGCTCCCAAGTCTCTACGTGGTTCCAGAGCAAAGGAATGTTTATACAGGGCATATCTCCACGTTTTCTTCAAAGTCTTTTCGCTTCCACGGGTAATTCTTAAACTGCCATGCATCAGGGTCAGGGGGAGGGCTTGTTACAACACAGATCTGTGGATCTAAGGGGTTTAAGGGTTGCAAGGACGCTGCTGGTGTCAAAACCACAAGGTGAGAACCACAGAACCACTAGTTGGTTTTCAGTGTTTCAGTGCATTTAATTCATAATATATTTGACCAAGAAAACTTGTAAGTTCTTAGATTGTCCCAAATGTGGCGCATGAAATCAAATCAGGAGAAGAGTTTCCTAGGAGGTGTAGCCTGGGAAAGTTGGGGGTGACTGATGGAAAGGAGGAGCGAAGCTCCGCCCTTTCCGCTGCTAGGCTGCGCCCGAGGCTATTTAAACCCACCCTGGCGGGCCTGTACTCAGATCTTCGCAGAGCGGAGCAGCGGCCGGAGCGTTTTGCGGGCTCTGCGTGGACTTGGAGCTTACAGCGTCTTGCGACCTGGAAGCGGATTCAGAGGACAGGACAGAACACTTGGGTAAGTGTACCTCTGTCTGTCTGTCTGTCTGTCTGTCTGTCTGTCTGTCTCATTGGTTGGTTTATTTCCATTTTCTTGAGGAGCACATACCTCACAACACACACACAAACACACACACACACACACACACACACACACACACTCGTTCATTCTGCGGGTTAGTAAATTGGTAGGGGTCCCTGGGAGCTACAGGTTTCCTAGTCATGTCTGCACCTAAGAACAGTAGGGTCTTGTCTGCCTCTTCTTATGAAAGGTCCCCCAGCCCGGACTGCCCAAGATCCATGCTAGCCTCACCCAGCTTCTCCCTCTCCCCTCTCAGAAACTCAGACTTAAGAGGAAGCTCCTCACCAGGGGTCCGGAGCTACCATTCACCATCCCCTAGGGCTTCACCACACTCACCTCTGTCATCACCAGAATCCCACAAGCTCCCATTTCCCTTTCCTCACCGTGATGGGCAATCAATGAAGCCTTTGGGCTCTCCCGTGTCCTCCTCTGGGGATTCTTTAGAGTCACCAGGTTCATCAATAATATACCACATGTTCTTACTGCCATCACCCAGCAGCTCACAACCAGCTCTCGGGGAGACTCTTGTGTCTCGCAGCTACTCTCCAAACAACCCCAGATTTCAGCTGGAGTCAGCCCCCCACACCCAGGAATCACCTAAAAACTCACGGGCCTCACGGTGCTCCTCCCCTATGTCTTTCATCTCTTCAACCCCAGGCCTCAGGGACTCTCCCGTGTCTCCCACTTACTCTCCAGCCATCCCCAGGTTTCTGCGGGAGTCAGCCCCATGCACCCAGGAGTCCCCCAGAGACTCACAGGTTTCGGGAGATTGTGAGCGGTCCCCCGTCCCTGACGCCTCAGGATTCATGCCCGCCTCACCCAGCTTCTCCCTCTCCCCTCCCAGAAACTCAGACCCAAGGGTCAGCTCCCCACCAGGGATGTGGATGTACTCTACATCATCCCGCAGGGCTTCACCACTCTCACATCCATCATCAACAGAATTTCACAACGTTACATTTCCCTTTCCTAACCAAGCAGGACAATCACTCATGTCATTGTGCTCTCCCGTGTCCTCCTCCGGAGATTCTTCACAGTCACCTCATTCATCAATAATATACCATATGTTCCTACTGCCATCATCCAGCAGCTCACCCCCAGCCGTCAATGACTCTCCTGTCTGTCCCAGCTACTCTCCAACTACGCCCAGATTTCAGCGGGAGTCGGTCTCCCACACCCCAGAAGCACCTACAAACTCACAGACTTCAGTGAGATCCTCGCCAGTCTCTCTCACGTCTTCACCCCCAGCCCTTACGGACGCTCCTGTCTCTCTCAACTACTATCCAACCACGCCCACATTTCAGCGGGAGTCAGTTCCAGCAACCCAGGGATCACCAGCAAGCTCACCACTTTCACTGAGTTACTCCCCAGTCTCTAGCACGTCTTTATCCCCAACCCTCAGGGACTCTCCTGTCTGTCCCAGCTACTCTCCAACCACGCCCACATTTCAGCGAGAGTCAGTTGCAGGCACCCAGAAATCACCACCAAACTCACCAATTTCACTGCGTTACTCCCCAGTCTCTCTCACGTCTTCACCATCCCTCAGGGACTCTCCTGTCTGTCCCAGCTACTCTCCAACCACGCCCACATTTCAGCGAGAGTCAGTTGCAGGCACCCAGAAATCACCACCAAACTCACCAATTTCACTGCGTTACTCCCCAGTCTCTCTCATGTCTTCACCATCCCTCAGGGACTCTCCTGCCTGTCCCAGCTACTCTCCAACCACGCCCACATTTCAGCGGGAGTCACTTCCAGGCACCCCGGAATCACCACCAAACTCACCAATTTCACTCAATTACTCCCCAGTCTCCCTCATGTCTTCACCAGCCCTCAGGGACTCTCCTGTGGGTCCCAACTACTCTCAAACCACGCCCACATTTCAGCGGGAGTCAGTTCCAGGCACCCCGGAATCACCACCAAACTCACCAGTTTCACTCAATTACTCTCCAGTCTCTCTCATGTCTTCACCAGCCCTCAGGGACTCTCCTGCCTGTCCCAGCTACTCTCCAGCCACGCCCAGATGTCAGCTGGAGTCAGTTCCAGGCACCCCGGAGTCACCACCAAACTCACCAGTTTCACTGAGTTACTCCCCGGTCTCTCTCATGTCTTCACCCCCAGCCCTCAGGGACTCTCCTGTGTGTCCCCGCTACTCTCCAACCACGCCCAGATTTCAGCGGGAGTCAGTTCCAGGCACCCAGGGATCACCTACAACCTCACCAGTTTCACTGAGTTACTCCCCGGTCTCTCTCATGTCTTCACCCCCAGCCCCCTGGGACTCCCCTGTCTGTCCCAGCTACTCTCCTGCCACGCCCAGATTCCAGCGGGAGTCAGCCTCCTGCATTCCGGAGTCACCTACAGACTCACAGACCTCACTGAGATCCTCCCTGGTCTCTCTCAGGTCTTTGCCCTCAGCCCACAGGGACTCTTGTGTCTCTTTCAGCTACTCTCAAAAGTTCTCTAGATTCCAGCTGGAGTCGGTTCCAGGCACCCAGGACACAACACCAAACTCACCAATTTCACTGACTTACTCCCCATTCTCGCTCATGTTGTCACCTCCAGCCCTCAGGGACTCTTCTGTCTCTCTCAGCTACTCTCCAACCATCTCCCGATTTCACCTGGAGTCAGCTTCCCACACCCAGGAGTCACCTGCAGACTCACGGACCTTACTGCATCCCTCCCCCATTCCCTTCACCTCTTCACTCCCAGCCCTCAGGGACTCTCCTGCGTCTCCCAGCTTCTCTCCAGCCTTCCCCAGATTTCTGCCGCAGTCAGCCCCAGGCACCCAGGAGAACCCTAGACACTCACAGGCCTCACGAGACTATCTCCCTATGACCTGTATCTATACAGGGATGGCTCCCACCTATCCCTCAGTGACCCCAAACCCATCTCCACTTACACTCAGACACTCCCAGGGCCTGACAGCTACTCCCCGTTATTGTCCTTCAGTTCGAAGCCCTGGCCAATCTACTAGCCAACATGACGCAGTTACCTGGCCATTTCTCCACATTTCTGGTGCGGGCCCCACACCCAGCCGCAGAAGAGCCTCTCCTGCATTCCGTCCTCACACACAGGCCTGTCCATCTACTTGCTACTGTCACACTCTTGCCAGCAGAAGAGGCCCCTGTATTGGCCGATATCACCACCCAGGCTATCCTCACCCCACAGCTGTGCAGCGGGACCCTCCTGCTGGCCCACCTGGCTGCCAGAGCCCATGCGGACACGAACCTCCAGCGTGTCGGCGTCCCTGCGGGCGACACTACCGGTGACATGGCTAGCATGACCCTCCTCCCTGGCAGTGGCACTGTTGATGTGAGCCCCACTCGCAGATCTGTCATTTGTACGTAAGGCCGTTTCCCCTTTTCTCTCTCTCTTCCATTCACAGGGCTATTCATTCTCTCTGTTTCTGCCTCCGTTTCAGATATTTACTCACCTTTTTCTCTTTCACTATGTCTGCCGTGGTCTCGATGAGAGTGTGCCACATAAGATTCCCCCATTAAAAGTCATGAATTGAGTGGCTTTTACTGTATTTCTGGTTGTGCACATTCCATTTTAATTCGCAATCCATTTTAGAACATTTTATCACCACCGACCAGAGAAAAACCCTGTAAACATTGGTCACTCCTCATTCTCTCTCAAACCCTCTCCCTGACCCTCAGCCCTAGGTAACAACTACATAGAGCGAACAACCCCATATCCATAGATTTCCATATTGTGGGCATTTCATATAAACACAATTGCACCATATGTGAGGTTTTGTGACTGATTTTACACTTAGCACAATATTTTCAAGATTCATCCACATTCTAGCCATACCCACAGTGGGAAACCATTTTCTTTCTTTTTGGTTTTAGTAACACCGGGTGTTTTCTCCTTTCTTCCTTCCTTCCTTCCTTCCTTCCTTCCTTCCTTCCTTCCTTCCTTCCTTCCTTCCTTCCACCTATTTCTCTCTTACACTTTCTGCCCTCTCTGCTTCATAGGCCTTAGCTGCATCCTACGTTCTGCGTTTTTTTTGGGAAATCCTCGGCAGTTTCCGGAAAATTGTGTTATTGTTACTATTTACCGCTGTCTCTCATTCATGATTCTCCATCAATTGTAAACCTCTATTGGTTTTTCCCGAGTCACTAAGTGTATTTTAATTAGGTACGCCTGTTTTTCTTTCTACAGCCATTTCTGGAGTACAGGGTCACATACTCAAAAACACTGTGTAACTCAAAAACTCATCTAATATCCCAATATACCCATCACAAAATTGAAAAATCATAAATCAAACCATCATAAGTCACGGTTTGTCCGTGGATATGGGCTTCATCAATTCCATTGTATTCAATAATGCTGTACACCATTAACAGTGGCAGACTGTTGGGGAGTGGATTTTGATAGCATTTTAAAAAACAGTTATTAGAGGGATACTTTAACCTGACTGAATATCTGATCTAATTGTATTAGCACGGTGAATGATTATGTGAAATGTTTTGAGACAGAGTAGTACATTTGTGAATGAAATTTTATGGCTTTTTTCACTTAGTAGGAACCTTTGTGTGCGGAAAGCTGAGAAAATTACTTTCTGCTGTAGAGTCTGGCATTCATTGTAGATTAAAGCTTATTTTTCTGCGAATAAATCTTATTCAATAAAATACTATTTTTTAAAAGAAAAAGAAAAAAAACACTTGTGATGTGTAGTCATTATCCTCAGCAAAGTAATCCGGAAAGGAAAACCAAACACCATATTCTCACTTATCATGGGAGCTGAAAAATGGGATCACATGGACACAGGAAGGGGAACAACACACACTGGGGCCTGTCGGGAGGCAGAGCATTAGGAAAAACAGCTAATGCATGCCGGGCTTAATAACTAGGTGATGGGTTGACAGGTGCAGCAAACCACCATGGCACACGTTTACCTTTGTAACAAATCTGCACATCCTGCACATATACCCCAGAACTTAGAAACGAAACGAAACGAAACGGAAACACAATAACAAAAGGCTAGCGGCAAACTAAAGTTTCAAACTCAGAATGTGACGGACCCACTTTGGTTCAAATCATGGTTCTCAACCCAGGTGCCATAAGGTCAGGATAAAGAATTTGGTTACATATTGTAAATAAGACATACAGCAAATGACTAGAAAAGTTATTCTCAACATATGTGTGTCTTCTAATTCAAGGATGACGCTATCTACCGGGACACAGCATTAGATTCCAAAGGGCTCAGTCCCGCAAGACTGGCCTCCCACTCTATTAACAATGGGAAGCCCAGCGTTGTTTTACCTCTGCTTCTTAGCAACTGGCTATAAATCGGGTTTCCACCACTCGCAGTTTTAGTTGCATTAATTTGCTGGAAGAGTTCACAGCACGCAGGGAAACACTTACATTTACCATTTTATTATAGCGGATGTTGCCAAAAATTCAGAAAAAAGACTTTGGGCCCGGCATGTGGGGAGGGGCGCACTACCTTCCAGGAAGTGTTATCCAGAAGCCCTCTAAACCCAGTCCTTTCGGGTTTTTATGGAGACCTCATTCTATAGGCATGATGGGTTAAACCATAGGCTATTGGTGAGCAACTCAACCTGAGGCTCTCAACCCTCCCTGGAAATTGGGGTTGAGGCTTTCCCATTCTCAGTCTGAGTAAGGGAATTTACATGAACGGAATTTTAAAAGAGATTAGCATAGCTGGAAACTTAATTAGGTGATTGAATTATCCGGAGCCACACCTTGATGTTCCTAACCCGAGCACCCTCATCCAACGAATGCTCCACCCAACTGGCTCCCAAGTCTCTACGTGGTTCCAGAGCAAAGGAATGTTTATACAGGGCATATCTCCACGTTTTCTTCAAAGTCTTTTCGCTTCCACGGGTAATTCTTAAACTGCCATGCATCAGGGTCAGGGGGAGGGCTTGTTACAACACAGATCTGTGGATCTAAGGGGTTTAAGGGTTGCAAGGACGCTGCTGGTGTCAAAACCACAAGGTGAGAACCACAGAACCACTAGTTGGTTTTCAGTGTTTCAGTGCATTTAATTCATAATATATTTGACCAAGAAAACTTGTAAGTTCTTAGATTGTCCCAAATGTGGCGCATGAAATCAAATCAGGAGAAGAGTTTCCTAGGAGGTGTAGCCTGGGAAAGTTGGGGGTGACTGATGCAAAGGAGGAGCGAAGCTCCGCCCTTTCCGCTGCTAGGCTGCGCCCCAGGCTATTTAAACCCACCCTGGCGGGCCTGTACTCAGATCTTCGCAGAGCGGAGCAGCGGCCGGAGCGTTTTGCGGGCTCTGCGTGGACTTGGAGCTTACAGCGTCTTGCGACTTGGAAGCGGATTCAGAGGACAGGACAGAACACTTCGGTAAGTGTATCTCTGTCTGTCTGTCTGTCTGTCTGTCTCATTGGT
This sequence comes from Pongo pygmaeus, assembly GCF_028885625.2. NCBI lineage: Eukaryota > Metazoa > Chordata > Mammalia > Primates > Hominidae > Pongo > Pongo pygmaeus. Next base: position 641,527 of record NC_072388.2, on the reverse strand, counting down.
TGGTTTATTTCCATTTTCTTGAGGAGCACATACCTCACAACACACACACAAACACACACACACACACACACACACACTCGTTCATTCTGCGGGTTAGAAATTTGGTAGGGGTCCCTGGGAGCTACAGGTTTCCTAGTCATGTCTGCACCTAAGAACAGTAGGGTCTTGTCTGCCTTTTCTTATGAAAGGTCCCCCAGCCCGGACTCCCCAAGATCCATGCTAGCCTCACCCAGCTTCTCCCTCTCCCCTCTCAGAAACTCAGACTTAAGAGGAAGCTCCTCACCAGGGATCCGGAGCTACCATTCACCATCCCCTAGGGCTTCTCCACACTTACCTCTGTCATCACCGGAATCCCACAAGCTCCCATTTCCCTTTCCTCACCGTGATGGGCAATCAATGAAGCCTTTGGGCTCTCCCGTGTCCTCCTCTGGGAATTCTTTAGAGTCACCAGGTTCATCAATAATATACCACATGTTCTTACTGCCATCACCCAGCAGCTCACAACCAGCTCTCGGGGAGACTCTTGTGTCTCGCAGCTACTCTCCAAACAACCCCAGATTTCAGCTGGAGTCAGCCCCCCACACCCAGGAATCACCTACAAACTCACGGGCCTCACGGTGCTCCTCCCCTATGTCTTTCATCTCTTCAACCCCAGGCCTCAGGGACTCTCCCGTGTCTCCCACTTACTCTCCAGCCATCCCCAGGTTTCTGCGGGAGTCAGCCCCATGCACCCAGGAGTCCCCCAGAGACTCACAGGTTTCGGGAGATTGTGAGCGGTCCCCCGTCCCTGACGCCTCAGGATTCATGCCCGCCTCACCCAGCTTCTCCCTCTCCCCTCCCAGAAACTCAGACCCAAGGGTCAGCTCCCCACCAGGGATGTGGAAGTACTCTACATCATCCCGCAGGGCTTCACCACTCTCACATCCATCATCAACAGAATTTCACAACGTTACATTTCCCTTTCCTAACCAAGCAGGACAATCACTCATGTCATTGTGCTCTCCCGTGTCCTCCTCCGGAGATTCTTCACAGTCACCTCATTCATCAATAATATACCATATGTTCCTACTGCCATCATCCAGCAGCTCACCCCCAGCCGTCAATGACTCTCCTGTCTGTCCCAGCTACTCTCCAACTACGCCCAGATTTCAGCGGGAGTCGGTCTCCCACACCCCAGAAGCACCTACAAACTCACAGACTTCAGTGAGATCCTCGCCAGTCTCTCTCACGTCTTCACCCCCAGCCCTTACGGACCCTCCTGTCTCTCTCAACTACTATCCAACCACGCCCACATTTCAGCGGGAGTCAGTTCCAGCAACCCAGGGATCACCAGCAAGCTCACCACTTTCACTGAGTTACTCCCCAGTCTCTCTCATGTCTTCACCATCCCTCAGGGACTCTCCTGTCTGTCCCAGCTACTCTCCAACCACGCCCACATTTCAGCGAGAGTCAGTTGCAGGCACCCAGAAATCACCACCAAACTCACCAATTTCACTGCGTTACTCCCCAGTCTCTCTCATGTCTTCACCATCCCTCAGGGACTCTCCTGCCTGTCCCAGCTACTCTCCAACCACGCCCTCATTTCAGCGGGAGTCACTTCCAGGCACCCCGGAATCACCACCAAACTCACCAATTTCACTCAATTACTCCCCAGTCTCCCTCATGTCTTCACCAGCCCTCAGGGACTCTCCTGTGGGTCCCAACTACACTCAAACCACGCCCACATTTCAGCGGGAGTCAGTTCCAGGCACCCCGGAATCACCACCAAACTCACCAGTTTCACTCAATTACTCTCCAGTCTCTCTCATGTCTTCACCAGCCCTCAGGGACTCTCCTGCCTGTCCCAGCTACTCTCCAGCCACGCCCAGATGTCAGCTGGAGTCAGTTCCAGGCACCCCGGAGTCACCACCGAACTCACCAGTTTCACTGAGTTTCTCCCCGGTCTCTCTCATGTCTTCACCCCCAGCCCTCAGGGACTCTCCTGTGTGTCCCCGCTACTCTCCAACCACGCCCAGATTTCAGCGGGAGTCAGTTCCAGGCACCCAGGGATCACCTACAAACTCACCAGTTTCACTGAGTTACTCCCCGGTCTCTCTCATGTCTTCACCCCCAGCCCCCTGGGACTCCCCTGTCTGTCCCAGCTACTCTCCTGCCACGCCCAGATTCCAGCGGGAGTCAGCCTCCTGCATTCCGGAGTCACCTACAGACTCACAGACCTCACTGAGATCCTCCCTGGTCTCTCTCAGGTCTTTGCCCTCAGCCCACAGGGACTCTTGTGTCTCTTTCAGCTACTCTCAAAAGTTCTCTAGATTCCAGCTGGAGTCGGTTCCAGGCACCCAGGACACAACACCAAACTCACCAATTTCACTGACTTACTCCCCATTCTCGCTCATGTTGTCACCTCCAGCCCTCAGGGACTCTTCTGTCTCTCTCAGCTACTCTCCAACCATCTCCCGATTTCACCTGGAGTCAGCTTCCCACACCCAGGAGTCACCTGCAGACTCACGGACCTTACTGCATCCCTCCCCCATTCCCTTCACCTCTTCACTCCCAGCCCTCAGGGACTCTCCTGCGTCTCCCAGCTTCTCTCCAGCCTTCCCCAGATTTCTGCCGCAGTCAGCCCCAGGCACCCAGGAGAACCCTAGACACTCACAGGCCTCACGAGACTATCTCCCTATGACCTGTATCTATACAGGGATGGCTCCCACCTATCCCTCAGTGACCCCAAACCCATCTCCACTTACACTCAGACACTCCCAGGGCCTGACAGCTACTCCCCGTTATTGTCCTTCAGTTCGAAGCCCTGGCCAATCTACTAGCCAACATGACGCAGTTACCTGGCCATTTCTCCACATTTCTGGTGCGGGCCCCACACCCAGCCGCAGAAGAGCCTCTCCTGCATTCCGTCCTCACACACAGGCCTGTCCATCTACTTGCTACTGTCACACTCTTGCCAGCAGAAGAGGCCCCTGTATTGGCCGATATCACCACCCAGGCTATCCTCACCCCACAGCTGTGCAGCGGGACCCTCCTGCTGGCCCACCTGGCTGCCAGAGCCCATGCGGACACGAACCTCCAGCGTGTCGGCGTCCCTGCGGGCGACACTACCGGTGACATGGCTAGCATGACCCTCCTCCCTGGCAGTGGCACTGTTGATGTGAGCCCCACTCGCAGATCTGTCATTTGTACGTAAGGCCGTTTCCCCTTTTCTCTCTCTCTTCCATTCACAGGGCTATTCATTCTCTCTGTTTCTGCCTCCGTTTCAGATATTTACTCACCTTTTTCTCTTTCACTATGTCTGCCGTGGTCTCGATGAGAGTGTGCCACATAAGATTCCCCCATTAAAAGTCATGAATTGAGTGGCTTTTACTGTATTTCTGGTTGTGCACATTCCATTTTAATTCGCAATCCATTTTAGAACATTTTATCACCACCGACCAGAGAAAAACCCTGTAAACATTGGTCACTCCTCATTCTCTCTCAAACCCTCTCCCTGACCCTCAGCCCTAGGTAACAACTACATAGAGCGAACAACCCCATATCCATAGATTTCCATATTGTGGGCATTTCATATAAACACAATTGCACCATATGTGAGGTTTTGTGACTGACTTTACACTTAGCACAATATTTTCAAGATTCATCCACATTCTAGCCATACCCACAGTGGGAAACCATTTTCTTTCTTTTTGGTTTTAGTAACACCGGGTGTTTTCTCCTTTCTTCCTTCCTTCCTTCCTTCCTTCCTTCCTTCCTTCCTTCCTTCCTTCCTTCCTTCCTTCCTTCCACCTATTTCTCTCTTACACTTTCTGCCCTCTCTGCTTCATAGGCCTTAGCTGCATCCTACGTTCTGCGTTTTTTTTGGGAAATCCTCGGCAGTTTCCGGAAAATTGTGTTATTGTTACTATTTACCGCTGTCTCTCATTCATGATTCTCCATCAATTGTAAACCTCTATTGGTTTTTCCCGAGTCACTAAGTGTATTTTAATTAGGTACGCCTGTTTTTCTTTCTACAGCCATTTCTGGAGTACAGGGTCACATACTCAAAAACACTGTGTAACTCAAAAACTCATCTAATATCCCAATATACCCATCACAAAATTGAAAAATCATAAATCAAACCATCATAAGTCACGGTTTGTCCGTGGATATGGGCTTCATCAATTCCATTGTATTCAATAATGCTGTACACCATTAACAGTGGCAGACTGTTGGGGAGTGGATTTTGATAGCATTTTAAAAAACAGTTATTAGAGGGATACTTTAACCTGACTGAATATCTGATCTAATTGTATTAGCACGGTGAATGATTATGTGAAATGTTTTGAGACAGAGTAGTACATTTGTGAATGAAATTTTATGGCTTTTTTCACTTAGTAGGAACCTTTGTGTGCGGAAAGCTGAGAAAATTACTTTCTGCTGTAGAGTCTGGCATTCATTGTAGATTAAAGCTTATTTTTCTGCGAATAAATCTTATTCAATAAAATACTATTTTTTAAAAGAAAAAGAAAAAAAACACTTGTGATGTGTAGTCATTATCCTCAGCAAAGTAATCCGGAAAGGAAAACCAAACACCATATTCTCACTTATCATGGGAGCTGAAAAATGGGATCACATGGACACAGGAAGGGGAACAACACACACTGGGGCCTGTCGGGAGGCAGAGCATTAGGAAAAACAGCTAATGCATGCCGGGCTTAATAACTAGGTGATGGGTTGACAGGTGCAGCAAACCACCATGGCACACGTTTACCTTTGTAACAAATCTGCACATCCTGCACATATACCCCAGAACTTAGAAACGAAACGAAACGAAACGGAAACACAGTAACAAAAGGCTAGCGGCAAACTAAAGTTTCAAACTCAGAATGTGACGGACCCACTTTGGTTCAAATCATGGTTCTCAACCCAGGTGCCATAAGGTCAGGATAAAGAATTTGGTTACATATTGTAAATAAGACATACAGCAAATGACTAGAAAAGTTATTCTCAACATATGTGTGTCTTCTAATTCAAGGATGACGCTATCTACCGGGACACAGCATTAGATTCCAAAGGGCTCAGTCCCGCAAGACTGGCCTCCCACTCTATTAACAATGGGAAGCCCAGCGTTGTTTTACCTCTGCTTCTTAGCAACTGGCTATAAATCGGGTTTCCACCACTCGCAGTTTTAGTTGCATTAATTTGCTGGAAGAGTTCACAGCACGCAGGGAAACACTTACATTTACCATTTTATTATAGCGGATGTTGCCAAAAATTCAGAAAAAAGACTTTGGGCCCGGCATGTGGGGAGGGGCGCACTACCTTCCAGGAAGTGTTATCCAGAAGCCCTCTAAACCCAGTCCTTTCGGGTTTTTATGGAGACCTCATTCTATAGGCATGATGGGTTAAACCATAGGCTATTGGTGAGCAACTCAACCTGAGGCTCTCAACCCTCCCTGGAAATTGGGGTTGAGGCTTTCCCATTCTCAGTCTGAGTAAGGGAATTTACATGAACGGAATTTTAAAAGAGATTAGCATAGCTGGAAACTTAATTAGGTGATTGAATTATCCGGAGCCACACCTTGATGTTCCTAACCCGAGCACCCTCATCCAACGAATGCTCCACCCAACTGGCTCCCAAGTCTCTACGTGGTTCCAGAGCAAAGGAATGTTTATACAGGGCATATCTCCACGTTTTCTTCAAAGTCTTTTCGCTTCCACGGGTAATTCTTAAACTGCCATGCATCAGGGTCAGGGGGAGGGCTTGTTACAACACAGATCTGTGGATCTAAGGGGTTTAAGGGTTGCAAGGACGCTGCTGGTGTCAAAACCACAAGGTGAGAACCACAGAACCACTAGTTGGTTTTCAGTGTTTCAGTGCATTTAATTCATAATATATTTGGCCAAGAAAACTTGTAAGTTCTTAGATTGTCCCAAATGTGGCGCATGAAATCAAATCAGGAGAAGAGTTTCCTAGGAGGTGTAGCCTGGGAAAGTTGGGGGTGACTGATGGAAAGGAGGAGCGAAGCTCCGCCCTTTCCGCTGCTAGGCTGCGCCCCAGGCTATTTAAACCCACCCTGGCGGGCCTGTACTCAGATCTTCGCAGAGCGGAGCAGCGGCCGGAGCGTTTTGCGGGCTCTGCGTGGACTTGGAGCTTACAGCGTCTTGCGACATGGAAGCGGATTCAGAGGACAGGACAGAACACTTGGGTAAGTGTATCTCTGTCTGTCTGTCTGTCTGTCTGTCTCATTGGTTGGTTTATTTCCATTTTCTTGAGGAGCACATACTTCACAACACACACACAAACACACACACACACACACACACACACTCGTTCATTCTGCGGGTTAGTAAATTGGTAGGGGTCCCTGGGAGCTACAGGTTTCCTAGTCATGTCTGCACCTAAGAACAGTAGGGTCTTGTCTGCCTCTTCTTATGAAAGGTCCCCTAGCCCGGACTCCCCAAGATCCATGCTAGCCTCACCCAGCTTCTCCCTCTCCCCTCTCAGAAACTCAGACTTAAGAGGAAGCTCCTCACCAGGGATCCGGAGCTACCATTCACCATCCCCTAGGGCTTCTCCACACTTACCTCTGTCATCACCGGAATCCCACAAGCTCCCATTTCCCTTTCCTCACCGTGATGGGCAATCAATGAAGCCTTTGGGCTCTCCCGTGTCCTCCTCTGGGAATTCTTTAGAGTCACCAGGTTCATCAATAATATACCACATGTTCTTACTGCCATCACCCAGCAGCTCACAACCAGCTCTCGGGGAGACTCTTGTGTCTCGCAGCTACTCTCCAAACAACCCCAGATTTCAGCTGGAGTCAGCCCCCCACACCCAGGAATCACCTACAAACTCACGGGCCTCACGGTGCTCCTCCCCTATGTCTTTCATCTCTTCAACCCCAGGCCTCAGGGACTCTCCCGTGTCTCCCACTTACTCTCCAGCCATCCCCAGGTTTCTGCGGGAGTCAGCCCCATGCACCCAGGAGTCCCCCAGAGACTCACAGGTTTCGGGAGATTGTGAGCGGTCCCCCGTCCCTGACGCCTCAGGATTCATGCCCGCCTCACCCAGCTTCTCCCTCTCCCCTCCCAGAAACTCAGACCCAAGGGTCAGCTCCCCACCAGGGATGTGGAAGTACTCTACATCATCCCGCAGGGCTTCACCACTCTCACATCCATCATCAACAGAATTTCACAACGTTACATTTCCCTTTCCTAACCAAGCAGGACAATCACTCATGTCATTGTGCTCTCCCGTGTCCTCCTCCGGAGATTCTTCACAGTCACCTCATTCATCAATAATATACCATATGTTCCTACTGCCATCATCCAGCAGCTCACCCCCAGCCGTCAATGACTCTCCTGTCTGTCCCAGCTACTCTCCAACTACGCCCAGATTTCAGCGGGAGTCGGTCTCCCACACCCCAGAAGCACCTACAAACTCACAGACTTCAGTGAGATCCTCGCCAGTCTCTCTCACGTCTTCACCCCCAGCCCTTACGGACCCTCCTGTCTCTCTCAACTACTATCCAACCACGCCCACATTTCAGCGGGAGTCAGTTCCAGCAACCCAGGGATCACCAGCAAGCTCACCACTTTCACTGAGTTACTCCCCAGTCTCTAGCACGTCTTTATCCCCAACCCTCAGGGACTCTCCTGTCTGTCCCAGCTACTCTCCAACCACGCCCACATTTCAGCGAGAGTCAGTTGCAGGCACCCAGAAATCACCACCAAACTCACCAATTTCACTGCGTTACTCCCCAGTCTCTCTCATGTCTTCACCATCCCTCAGGGACTCTCCTGCCTGTCCCAGCTACTCTCCAACCACGCCCACATTTCAGCGGGAGTCACTTCCAGGCACCCCGGAATCACCACCAAACTCACCAATTTCACTCAATTACTCCCCAGTCTCCCTCATGTCTTCACCAGCCCTCAGGGACTCTCCTGTGGGTCCCAACTACACTCAAACCACGCCCACATTTCAGCGGGAGTCAGTTCCAGGCACCCCGGAATCACCACCAAACTCACCAGTTTCACTCAATTACTCTCCAGTCTCTCTCATGTCTTCACCAGCCCTCAGGGACTCTCCTGCCTGTCCCAGCTACTCTCCAGCCACGCCCAGATGTCAGCTGGAGTCAGTTCCAGGCACCCCGGAGTCACCACCGAACTCACCAGTTTCACTGAGTTTCTCCCCGGTCTCTCTCATGTCTTCACCCCCAGCCCTCAGGGACTCTCCTGTGTGTCCCCGCTACTCTCCAACCACGCCCAGATTTCAGCGGGAGTCAGTTCCAGGCACCCAGGGATCACCTACAAACTCACCAGTTTCACTGAGTTACTCCCCGGTCTCTCTCATGTCTTCACCCCCAGCCCCCTGGGACTCCCCTGTCTGTCCCAGCTACTCTCCTGCCACGCCCAGATTCCAGCGGGAGTCAGCCTCCTGCATTCCGGAGTCACCTACAGACTCACAGACCTCACTGAGATCCTCCCTGGTCTCTCTCAGGTCTTTGCCCTCAGCCCACAGGGACTCTTGTGTCTCTTTCAGCTACTCTCAAAAGTTCTCTAGATTCCAGCTGGAGTCGGTTCCAGGCACCCAGGACACAACACCAAACTCACCAATTTCACTGACTTACTCCCCATTCTCGCTCATGTTGTCACCTCCAGCCCTCAGGGACTCTTCTGTCTCTCTCAGCTACTCTCCAACCATCTCCCGATTTCACCTGGAGTCAGCTTCCCACACCCAGGAGTCACCTGCAGACTCACGGACCTTACTGCATCCCTCCCCCATTCCCTTCACCTCTTCACTCCCAGCCCTCAGGGACTCTCCTGCGTCTCCCAGCTTCTCTCCAGCCTTCCCCAGATTTCTGCCGCAGTCAGCCCCAGGCACCCAGGAGAACCCTAGACACTCACAGGCCTCACGAGACTATCTCCCTATGACCTGTATCTATACAGGGATGGCTCCCACCTATCCCTCAGTGACCCCAAACCCATCTCCACTTACACTCAGACACTCCCAGGGCCTGACAGCTACTCCCCGTTATTGTCCTTCAGTTCGAAGCCCTGGCCAATCTACTAGCCAACATGACGCAGTTACCTGGCCATTTCTCCACATTTCTGGTGCGGGCCCCACACCCAGCCGCAGAAGAGCCTCTCCTGCATTCCGTCCTCACACACAGGCCTGTCCATCTACTTGCTACTGTCACACTCTTGCCAGCAGAAGAGGCCCCTGTATTGGCCGATATCACCACCCAGGCTATCCTCACCCCACAGCTGTGCAGCGGGACCCTCCTGCTGGCCCACCTGGCTGCCAGAGCCCATGCGGACACGAACCTCCAGCGTGTCGGCGTCCCTGCGGGCGACACTACCGGTGACATGGCTAGCATGACCCTCCTCCCTGGCAGTGGCACTGTTGATGTGAGCCCCACTCGCAGATCTGTCATTTGTACGTAAGGCCGTTTCCCCTTTTCTCTCTCTCTTCCATTCACAGGGCTATTCATTCTCTCTGTTTCTGCCTCCGTTTCAGATATTTACTCACCTTTTTCTCTTTCACTATGTCTGCCGTGGTCTCGATGAGAGTGTGCCACATAAGATTCCCCCATTAAAAGTCATGAATTGAGTGGCTTTTACTGTATTTCTGGTTGTGCACATTCCATTTTAATTCGCAATCCATTTTAGAACATTTTATCACCACCGACCAGAGAAAAACCCTGTAAACATTGGTCACTCCTCATTCTCTCTCAAACCCTCTCCCTGACCCTCAGCCCTAGGTAACAACTACATAGAGCGAACAACCCCATATCCATAGATTTCCATATTGTGGGCATTTCATATAAACACAATTGCACCATATGTGAGGTTTTGTGACTGACTTTACACTTAGCACAATATTTTCAAGATTCATCCACATTCTAGCCATACCCACAGTGGGAAACCATTTTCTTTCTTTTTGGTTTTAGTAACACCGGGTGTTTTCTCCTTTCTTCCTTCCTTCCTTCCTTCCTTCCTTCCTTCCTTCCTTCCTTCCTTCCTTCCTTCCTTCCACCTATTTCTCTCTTACACTTTCTGCCCTCTCTGCTTCATAGGCCTTAGCTGCATCCTACGTTCTGCGTTTTTTTTGGGAAATCCTCGGCAGTTTCCGGAAAATTGTGTTATTGTTACTATTTACCGCTGTCTCTCATTCATGATTCTCCATCAATTGTAAACCTCTATTGGTTTTTCCCGAGTCACTAAGTGTATTTTAATTAGGTACGCCTGTTTTTCTTTCTACAGCCATTTCTGGAGTACAGGGTCACATACTCAAAAACACTGTGTAACTCAAAAACTCATCTAATATCCCAATATACCCATCACAAAATTGAAAAATCATAAATCAAACCATCATAAGTCACGGTTTGTCCGTGGATATGGGCTTCATCAATTCCATTGTATTCAATAATGCTGTACACCATTAACAGTGGCAGACTGTTGGGGAGTGGATTTTGATAGCATTTTAAAAAACAGTTATTAGAGGGATACTTTAACCTGACTGAATATCTGATCTAATTGTATTAGCACGGTGAATGATTATGTGAAATGTTTTGAGACAGAGTAGTACATTTGTGAATGAAATTTTATGGCTTTTTTCACTTAGTAGGAACCTTTGTGTGCGGAAAGCTGAGAAAATTACTTTCTGCTGTAGAGTCTGGCATTCATTGTAGATTAAAGCTTATTTTTCTGCGAATAAATCTTATTCAATAAAATACTATTTTTTAAAAGAAAAAGAAAAAAAACACTTGTGATGTGTAGTCATTATCCTCAGCAAAGTAATCCGGAAAGGAAAACCAAACACCATATTCTCACTTATCATGGGAGCTGAAAAATGGGATCACATGGACACAGGAAGGGGAACAACACACACTGGGGCCTGTCGGGAGGCAGAGCATTAGGAAAAACAGCTAATGCATGCCGGGCTTAATAACTAGGTGATGGGTTGACAGGTGCAGCAAACCACCATGGCACACGTTTACCTTTGTAACAAATCTGCACATCCTGCACATATACCCCAGAACTTAGAAACGAAACGAAACGAAACGGAAACACAGTAACAAAAGGCTAGCGGCAAACTAAAGTTTCAAACTCAGAATGTGACGGACCCACTTTGGTTCAAATCATGGTTCTCAACCCAGGTGCCATAAGGTCAGGATAAAGAATTTGGTTACATATTGTAAATAAGACATACAGCAAATGACTAGAAAAGTTATTCTCAACATATGTGTGTCTTCTAATTCAAGGATGACGCTATCTACCGGGACACAGCATTAGATTCCAAAGGGCTCAGTCCCGCAAGACTGGCCTCCCACTCTATTAACAATGGGAAGCCCAGCGTTGTTTTACCTCTGCTTCTTAGCAACTGGCTATAAATCGGGTTTCCACCACTCGCAGTTTTAGTTGCATTAATTTGCTGGAAGAGTTCACAGCACGCAGGGAAACACTTACATTTACCATTTTATTATAGCGGATGTTGCCAAAAATTCAGAAAAAAGACTTTGGGCCCGGCATGTGGGGAGGGGCGCACTACCTTCCAGGAAGTGTTATCCAGAAGCCCTCTAAACCCAGTCCTTTCGGGTTTTTATGGAGACCTCATTCTATAGGCATGATGGGTTAAACCATAGGCTATTGGTGAGCAACTCAACCTGAGGCTCTCAACCCTCCCTGGAAATTGGGGTTGAGGCTTTCCCATTCTCAGTCTGAGTAAGGGAATTTACATGAACGGAATTTTAAAAGAGATTAGCATAGCTGGAAACTTAATTAGGTGATTGAATTATCCGGAGCCACACCTTGATGTTCCTAACCCGAGCACCCTCATCCAACGAATGCTCCACCCAACTGGCTCCCAAGTCTCTACGTGGTTCCAGAGCAAAGGAATGTTTATACAGGGCATATCTCCACGTTTTCTTCAAAGTCTTTTCGCTTCCACGGGTAATTCTTAAACTGCCATGCATCAGGGTCAGGGGGAGGGCTTGTTACAACACAGATCTGTGGATCTAAGGGGTTTAAGGGTTGCAAGGACGCTGCTGGTGTCAAAACCACAAGGTGAGAACCACAGAACCACTAGTTGGTTTTCAGTGTTTCAGTGCATTTAATTCATAATATATTTGGCCAAGAAAACTTGTAAGTTCTTAGATTGTCCCAAATGTGGCGCATGAAATCAAATCAGGAGAAGAGTTTCCTAGGAGGTGTAGCCTGGGAAAGTTGGGGGTGACTGATGGAAAGGAGGAGCGAAGCTCCGCCCTTTCCGCTGCTAGGCTGCGCCCCAGGCTATTTAAACCCACCCTGGCGGGCCTGTACTCAGATCTTCGCAGAGCGGAGCAGCGGCCGGAGCGTTTTGCGGGCTCTGCGTGGACTTGGAGCTTACAGCGTCTTGCGACATGGAAGCGGATTCAGAGGACAGGACAGAACACTTGGGTAAGTGTATCTCTGTCTGTCTGTCTGTCTGTCTGTCTCATTGGTTGGTTTATTTCCATTTTCTTGAGGAGCACATACTTCACAACACACACACAAACACACACACACACACACACACACACTCGTTCATTCTGCGGGTTAGTAAATTGGTAGGGGTCCCTGGGAGCTACAGGTTTCCTAGTCATGTCTGCACCTAAGAACAGTAGGGTCTTGTCTGCCTCTTCTTATGAAAGGTCCCCTAGCCCGGACTCCCCAAGATCCATGCTAGCCTCACCCAGCTTCTCCCTCTCCCCTCTCAGAAACTCAGACTTAAGAGGAAGCTCCTCACCAGGGATCCGGAGCTACCATTCACCATCCCCTAGGGCTTCTCCACACTTACCTCTGTCATCACCGGAATCCCACAAGCTCCCATTTCCCTTTCCTCACCGTGATGGGCAATCAATGAAGCCTTTGGGCTCTCCCGTGTCCTCCTCTGGGAATTCTTTAGAGTCACCAGGTTCATCAATAATATACCACATGTTCTTACTGCCATCACCCAGCAGCTCACAACCAGCTCTCGGGGAGACTCTTGTGTCTCGCAGCTACTCTCCAAACAACCCCAGATTTCAGCTGGAGTCAGCCCCCCACACCCAGGAATCACCTACAAACTCACGGGCCTCACGGTGCTCCTCCCCTATGTCTTTCATCTCTTCAACCCCAGGCCTCAGGGACTCTCCCGTGTCTCCCACTTACTCTCCAGCCATCCCCAGGTTTCTGCGGGAGTCAGCCCCATGCACCCAGGAGTCCCCCAGAGACTCACAGGTTTCGGGAGATTGTGAGCGGTCCCCCGTCCCTGACGCCTCAGGATTCATGCCCGCCTCACCCAGCTTCTCCCTCTCCCCTCCCAGAAACTCAGACCCAAGGGTCAGCTCCCCACCAGGGATGTGGAAGTACTCTACATCATCCCGCAGGGCTTCACCACTCTCACATCCATCATCAACAGAATTTCACAACGTTACATTTCCCTTTCCTAACCAAGCAGGACAATCACTCATGTCATTGTGCTCTCCCGTGTCCTCCTCCGGAGATTCTTCACAGTCACCTCATTCATCAATAATATACCATATGTTCCTACTGCCATCATCCAGCAGCTCACCCCCAGCCGTCAATGACTCTCCTGTCTGTCCCAGCTACTCTCCAACTACGCCCAGATTTCAGCGGGAGTCGGTCTCCCACACCCCAGAAGCACCTACAAACTCACAGACTTCAGTGAGATCCTCGCCAGTCTCTCTCACGTCTTCACCTCCAGCCCTTACGGACCCTCCTGTCTCTCTCAACTACTATCCAACCACGCCCACATTTCAGCGGGAGTCAGTTCCAGCAACCCAGGGATCACCAGCAAGCTCACCACTTTCACTGAGTTACTCCCCAGTCTCTCTCATGTCTTCACCATCCCTCAGGGACTCTCCTGTCCGTCCCAGCTACTCTCCAACCACGCCCACATTTCAGCGAGAGTCAGTTGCAGGCACCCAGAAATCACCACCAAACTCACCAATTTCACTGCGTTACTCCCCAGTCTCTCTCATGTCTTCACCATCCCTCAGGGACTCTCCTGCCTGTCCCAGCTACTCTCCAACCACGCCCACATTTCAGCGGGAGTCACTTCCAGGCACCCCGGAATCACCACCAAACTCACCAATTTCACTCAATTACTCCCCAGTCTCCCTCATGTCTTCACCAGCCCTCAGGGACTCTCCTGTGGGTCCCAACTACACTCAAACCACGCCCACATTTCAGCGGGAGTCAGTTCCAGGCACCCCGGAATCACCACCAAACTCACCAGTTTCACTCAATTGCTCTCCAGTCTCTCTCATGTCTTCACCAGCCCTCAGGGACTCTCCTGCCTGTCCCAGCTACTCTCCAGCCACGCCCAGATGTCAGCTGGAGTCAGTTCCAGGCACCCCGGAGTCACCACCGAACTCACCAGTTTCACTGAGTTTCTCCCCGGTCTCTCTCATGTCTTCACCCCCAGCCCTCAGGGACTCTCCTGTGTGTCCCCGCTACTCTCCAACCACGCCCAGATTTCAGCGGGAGTCAGTTCCAGGCACCCAGGGATCACCTACAAACTCACCAGTTTCACTGAGTTACTCCCCGGTCTCTCTCATGTCTTCACCCCCAGCCCCCTGGGACTCCCCTGTCTGTCCCAGCTACTCTCCTGCCACGCCCAGATTCCAGCGGGAGTCAGCCTCCTGCATTCCGGAGTCACCTACAGACTCACAGACCTCACTGAGATCCTCCCTGGTCTCTCTCAGGTCTTTGCCCTCAGCCCACAGGGACTCTTGTGTCTCTTTCAGCTACTCTCAAAAGTTCTCTAGATTCCAGCTGGAGTCGGTTCCAGGCACCCAGGACACAACACCAAACTCACCAATTTCACTGACTTACTCCCCATTCTCGCTCATGTTGTCACCTCCAGCCCTCAGGGACTCTTCTGTCTCTCTCAGCTACTCTCCAACCATCTCCCGATTTCACCTGGAGTCAGCTTCCCACACCCAGGAGTCACCTGCAGACTCACGGACCTTACTGCATCCCTCCCCCATTCCCTTCACCTCTTCACTCCCAGCCCTCAGGGACTCTCCTGCGTCTCCCAGCTTCTCTCCAGCCTTCCCCAGATTTCTGCCGCAGTCAGCCCCAGGCACCCAGGAGAACCCTAGACACTCACAGGCCTCACGAGACTATCTCCCTATGACCTGTATCTATACAGGGATGGCTCCCACCTATCCCTCAGTGACCCCAAACCCATCTCCACTTACACTCAGACACTCCCAGGGCCTGACAGCTACTCCCCGTTATTGTCCTTCAGTTCGAAGCCCTGGCCAATCTACTAGCCAACATGACGCAGTTACCTGGCCATTTCTCCACATTTCTGGTGCGGGCCCCACACCCAGCCGCAGAAGAGCCTCTCCTGCATTCCGTCCTCACACACAGGCCTGTCCATCTACTTGCTACTGTCACACTCTTGCCAGCAGAAGAGGCCCCTGTATTGGCCGATATCACCACCCAGGCTATCCTCACCCCACAGCTGTGCAGCGGGACCCTCCTGCTGGCCCACCTGGCTGCCAGAGCCCATGCGGACACGAACCTCCAGCGTGTCGGCGTCCCTGCGGGCGACACTACCGGTGACATGGCTAGCATGACCCTCCTCCCTGGCAGTGGCACTGTTGATGTGAGCCCCACTCGCAGATCTGTCATTTGTACGTAAGGCCGTTTCCCCTTTTCTCTCTCTCTTCCATTCACAGGGCTATTCATTCTCTCTGTTTCTGCCTCCGTTTCAGATATTTACTCACCTTTTTCTCTTTCACTATGTCTGCCGTGGTCTCGATGAGAGTGTGCCACATAAGATTCCCCCATTAAAAGTCATGAATTGAGTGGCTTTTACTGTATTTCTGGTTGTGCACATTCCATTTTAATTCGCAATCCATTTTAGAACATTTTATCACCACCGACCAGAGAAAAACCCTGTAAACATTGGTCACTCCTCATTCTCTCTCAAACCCTCTCCCTGACCCTCAGCCCTAGGTAACAACTACATAGAGCGAACAACCCCATATCCATAGATTTCCATATTGTGGGCATTTCATATAAACACAATTGCACCATATGTGAGGTTTTGTGACTGACTTTACACTTAGCACAATATTTTCAAGATTCATCCACATTCTAGCCATACCCACAGTGGGAAACCATTTTCTTTCTTTTTGGTTTTAGTAACACCGGGTGTTTTCTCCTTTCTTCCTTCCTTCCTTCCTTCCTTCCTTCCTTCCTTCCTTCCTTCCTTCCTTCCTTCCTTCCACCTATTTCTCTCTTACACTTTCTGCCCTCTCTGCTTCATAGGCCTTAGCTGCATCCTACGTTCTGCGTTTTTTTTGGGAAATCCTCGGCAGTTTCCGGAAAATTGTGTTATTGTTACTATTTACCGCTGTCTCTCATTCATGATTCTCCATCAATTGTAAACCTCTATTGGTTTTTCCCGAGTCACTAAGTGTATTTTAATTAGGTACGCCTGTTTTTCTTTCTACAGCCATTTCTGGAGTACAGGGTCACATACTCAAAAACACTGTGTAACTCAAAAACTCATCTAATATCCCAATATACCCATCACAAAATTGAAAAATCATAAATCAAACCATCATAAGTCACGGTTTGTCCGTGGATATGGGCTTCATCAATTCCATTGTATTCAATAATGCTGTACACCATTAACAGTGGCAGACTGTTGGGGAGTGGATTTTGATAGCATTTTAAAAAACAGTTATTAGAGGGATACTTTAACCTGACTGAATATCTGATCTAATTGTATTAGCACGGTGAATGATTATGTGAAATGTTTTGAGACAGAGTAGTACATTTGTGAATGAAATTTTATGGCTTTTTTCACTTAGTAGGAACCTTTGTGTGCGGAAAGCTGAGAAAATTACTTTCTGCTGTAGAGTCTGGCATTCATTGTAGATTAAAGCTTATTTTTCTGCGAATAAATCTTATTCAATAAAATACTATTTTTTAAAAGAAAAAGAAAAAAAACACTTGTGATGTGTAGTCATTATCCTCAGCAAAGTAATCCGGAAAGGAAAACCAAACACCATATTCTCACTTATCATGGGAGCTGAAAAATGGGATCACATGGACACAGGAAGGGGAACAACACACACTGGGGCCTGTCGGGAGGCAGAGCATTAGGAAAAACAGCTAATGCATGCCGGGCTTAATAACTAGGTGATGGGTTGACAGGTGCAGCAAACCACCATGGCACACGTTTACCTTTGTAACAAATCTGCACATCCTGCACATATACCCCAGAACTTAGAAACGAAACGAAACGAAACGGAAACACAATAACAAAAGGCTAGCGGCAAACTAAAGTTTCAAACTCAGAATGTGACGGACCCACTTTGGTTCAAATCATGGTTCTCAACCCAGGTGCCATAAGGTCAGGATAAAGAATTTGGTTACATATTGTAAATAAGACATACAGCAAATGACTAGAAAAGTTATTCTCAACATATGTGTGTCTTCTAATTCAAGGATGACGCTATCTACCGGGACACAGCATTAGATTCCAAAGGGCTCAGTCCCGCAAGACTGGCCTCCCACTCTATTAACAATGGGAAGCCCAGCGTTGTTTTACCTCTGCTTCTTAGCAACTGGCTATAAATCGGGTTTCCACCACTCGCAGTTTTAGTTGCATTAATTTGCTGGAAGAGTTCACAGCACGCAGGGAAACACTTACATTTACCATTTTATTATAGCGGATGTTGCCAAAAATTCAGAAAAAAGACTTTGGGCCCGGCATGTGGGGAGGGGCGCACTACCTTCCAGGAAGTGTTATCCAGAAGCCCTCTAAACCCAGTCCTTTCGGGTTTTTATGGAGACCTCATTCTATAGGCATGATGGGTTAAACCATAGGCTATTGGTGAGCAACTCAACCTGAGGCTCTCAACCCTCCCTGGAAATTGGGGTTGAGGCTTTCCCATTCTCAGTCTGAGTAAGGGAATTTACATGAACGGAATTTTAAAAGAGATTAGCATAGCTGGAAACTTAATTAGGTGATTGAATTATCCGGAGCCACACCTTGATGTTCCTAACCCGAGCACCCTCATCCAACGAATGCTCCACCCAACTGGCTCCCAAGTCTCTACGTGGTTCCAGAGCAAAGGAATGTTTATACAGGGCATATCTCCACGTTTTCTTCAAAGTCTTTTCGCTTCCACGGGTAATTCTTAAACTGCCATGCATCAGGGTCAGGGGGAGGGCTTG
This sequence comes from Pongo pygmaeus, assembly GCF_028885625.2. NCBI lineage: Eukaryota > Metazoa > Chordata > Mammalia > Primates > Hominidae > Pongo > Pongo pygmaeus. The sequence continues at coordinate 623,311 of NC_072388.2, read as the reverse complement.
TTACAACACAGATCTGTGGATCTAAGGGGTTTAAGGGTTGCAAGGACGCTGCTGGTGTCAAAACCACAAGGTGAGAACCACAGAACCACTAGTTGGTTTTCAGTGTTTCAGTGCATTTAATTCATAATATATTTGGCCAAGAAAACTTGTAAGTTCTTAGATTGTCCCAAATGTGGCGCATGAAATCAAATCAGGAGAAGAGTTTCCTAGGAGGTGTAGCCTGGGAAAGTTGGGGGTGACTGATGGAAAGGAGGAGCGAAGCTCCGCCCTTTCCGCTGCTAGGCTGCGCCCCAGGCTATTTAAACCCACCCTGGCGGGCCTGTACTCAGATCTTCGCAGAGCGGAGCAGCGGCCGGAGCGTTTTGCGGGCTCTGCGTGGACTTGGAGCTTACAGCGTCTTGCGACATGGAAGCGGATTCAGAGGACAGGACAGAACACTTGGGTAAGTGTATCTCTGTCTGTCTGTCTGTCTGTCTGTCTCATTGGTTGGTTTATTTCCATTTTCTTGAGGAGCACATACTTCACAACACACACACAAACACACACACACACACACACACACACTCGTTCATTCTGCGGGTTAGTAAATTGGTAGGGGTCCCTGGGAGCTACAGGTTTCCTAGTCATGTCTGCACCTAAGAACAGTAGGGTCTTGTCTGCCTCTTCTTATGAAAGGTCCCCTAGCCCGGACTCCCCAAGATCCATGCTAGCCTCACCCAGCTTCTCCCTCTCCCCTCTCAGAAACTCAGACTTAAGAGGAAGCTCCTCACCAGGGATCCGGAGCTACCATTCACCATCCCCTAGGGCTTCTCCACACTTACCTCTGTCATCACCGGAATCCCACAAGCTCCCATTTCCCTTTCCTCACCGTGATGGGCAATCAATGAAGCCTTTGGGCTCTCCCGTGTCCTCCTCTGGGAATTCTTTAGAGTCACCAGGTTCATCAATAATATACCACATGTTCTTACTGCCATCACCCAGCAGCTCACAACCAGCTCTCGGGGAGACTCTTGTGTCTCCCAGCTACTCTCCAAACAACCCCAGATTTCAGCTGGAGTCAGCCCCCCACACCCAGGAATCACCTACAAACTCACGGGCCTCACGGTGCTCCTCCCCTATGTCTTTCATCTCTTCAACCCCAGGCCTCAGGGACTCTCCCGTGTCTCCCACTTACTCTCCAGCCATCCCCAGGTTTCTGCGGGAGTCAGCCCCATGCACCCAGGAGTCCCCCAGAGACTCACAGGTTTCGGGAGATTGTGAGCGGTCCCCCGTCCCTGACGCCTCAGGATTCATGCCCGCCTCACCCAGCTTCTCCCTCTCCCCTCCCAGAAACTCAGACCCAAGGGTCAGCTCCCCACCAGGGATGTGGAAGTACTCTACATCATCCCGCAGGGCTTCACCACTCTCACATCCATCATCAACAGAATTTCACAACGTTACATTTCCCTTTCCTAACCAAGCAGGACAATCACTCATGTCATTGTGCTCTCCCGTGTCCTCCTCCGGAGATTCTTCACAGTCACCTCATTCATCAATAATATACCATATGTTCCTACTGCCATCATCCAGCAGCTCACCCCCAGCCGTCAATGACTCTCCTGTCTGTCCCAGCTACTCTCCAACTACGCCCAGATTTCAGCGGGAGTCGGTCTCCCACACCCCAGAAGCACCTACAAACTCACAGACTTCAGTGAGATCTTCGCCAGTCTCTCTCACGTCTTCACCTCCAGCCCTTACGGACCCTCCTGTCTCTCTCAACTACTATCCAACCACGCCCACATTTCAGCGGGAGTCAGTTCCAGCAACCCAGGGATCACCAGCAAGCTCACCACTTTCACTGAGTTACTCCCCAGTCTCTCTCATGTCTTCACCATCCCTCAGGGACTCTCCTGTCCGTCCCAGCTACTCTCCAACCACGCCCACATTTCAGCGAGAGTCAGTTGCAGGCACCCAGAAATCACCACCAAACTCACCAATTTCACTGCGTTACTCCCCAGTCTCTCTCATGTCTTCACCATCCCTCAGGGACTCTCCTGCCTGTCCCAGCTACTCTCCAACCACGCCCACATTTCAGCGGGAGTCACTTCCAGGCACCCCGGAATCACCACCAAACTCACCAATTTCACTCAATTACTCCCCAGTCTCCCTCATGTCTTCACCAGCCCTCAGGGACTCTCCTGTGGGTCCCAACTACACTCAAACCACGCCCACATTTCAGCGGGAGTCAGTTCCAGGCACCCCGGAATCACCACCAAACTCACCAGTTTCACTCAATTACTCTCCAGTCTCTCTCATGTCTTCACCAGCCCTCAGGGACTCTCCTGCCTGTCCCAGCTACTCTCCAGCCACGCCCAGATGTCAGCTGGAGTCAGTTCCAGGCACCCCGGAGTCACCACCGAACTCACCAGTTTCACTGAGTTTCTCCCCGGTCTCTCTCATGTCTTCACCCCCAGCCCTCAGGGACTCTCCTGTGTGTCCCCGCTACTCTCCAACCACGCCCAGATTTCAGCGGGAGTCAGTTCCAGGCACCCAGGGATCACCTACAAACTCACCAGTTTCACTGAGTTACTCCCCGGTCTCTCTCATGTCTTCACCCCCAGCCCCCTGGGACTCCCCTGTCTGTCCCAGCTACTCTCCTGCCACGCCCAGATTCCAGCGGGAGTCAGCCTCCTGCATTCCGGAGTCACCTACAGACTCACAGACCTCACTGAGATCCTCCCTGGTCTCTCTCAGGTCTTTGCCCTCAGCCCACAGGGACTCTTGTGTCTCTTTCAGCTACTCTCAAAAGTTCTCTAGATTCCAGCTGGAGTCGGTTCCAGGCACCCAGGACACAACACCAAACTCACCAATTTCACTGACTTACTCCCCATTCTCGCTCATGTTGTCACCTCCAGCCCTCAGGGACTCTTCTGTCTCTCTCAGCTACTCTCCAACCATCTCCCGATTTCACCTGGAGTCAGCTTCCCACACCCAGGAGTCACCTGCAGACTCACGGACCTTACTGCATCCCTCCCCCATTCCCTTCACCTCTTCACTCCCAGCCCTCAGGGACTCTCCTGCGTCTCCCAGCTTCTCTCCAGCCTTCCCCAGATTTCTGCCGCAGTCAGCCCCAGGCACCCAGGAGAACCCTAGACACTCACAGGCCTCACGAGACTATCTCCCTATGACCTGTATCTATACAGGGATGGCTCCCACCTATCCCTCAGTGACCCCAAACCCATCTCCACTTACACTCAGACACTCCCAGGGCCTGACAGCTACTCCCCGTTATTGTCCTTCAGTTCGAAGCCCTGGCCAATCTACTAGCCAAC